>NC_133970.1:7425772-8115272 GCF_031877795.1 Strix aluco
CCCAAGCTTCGAGTCCAGGGTTGAAATCCACATCTTTATGCTCCAAACGACCATCTTTAGGCTTCAAATCCTAATTTTAATTCTGAAATCCCACTTTTTTACGCTCCAAACGCTACATTAAGGGCACAAAGTCTCCATTTTAGGTCACAACGCTTCCTTTTTAGAGTCCGGAACGTTGGTTCCAGGGTTGAAAGCCTCCCTGTTCTGCTTCAAAGCGTCATTTAGAAGGTACAAGCCCTCATTTTTAGGGCGCAACGCCTCATTTTTTGGCCGCGAATCCTCCTTTTTAGGGGTCAATACGTCCTTTTTACTGTAAAATCCCTCACTTTTATGTTCCGGACATCTCATTTAGGGCACAAAGCCTTGTTTTGTGGTCCCAAAGCTTCCTCTTCAGAGTCCAAAGCTTTGATTCTGTGGTTGAATTCCTCGTTTTATAATCCAAACCCTCACGTTTATTGTACAAACCCTCATTTTTAGGGCCCAAACGCTCATTTTTATGCTGTAAATCATTTCACTGGAAAATGCCTCCTTTTTATGCTCCAAACGCCTCCTTTAGGGCACGAGCCTCAATGTTAGGTCCCAAAGATTTGGTTAAGAGCCCAAAGCTTTGAGTCTAGGGTTCAAAGCCTGCTTTTTACTCTACAAACCCTCCTGTTTAGGGCACAAACCCTCCTTTTTGGTGCACAAGCCCTCGCTGTTAGGGTGCAAACACTCACGTTAAGATTCCCAAGCTTCGAGTCCAGGGTTGAAATCCACATCTTTATGCTCCAAACGACCGTCTTTAGGCTTCAAATCCTAATTTTAATTCTGAAATCCCACTTTTTTACGCTCCAAACACTACATTAAGGGCACAAAGTCTCCATTTTAGGTCACAACGCTTCCTTTTTAGAGTCCGGAACGTTGGTTCCAGGGTTGAAAGCCTCCCTGTTCTGCTTCAAAGCGTCATTTAGAAGGTACAAGCCCTCATTTTTAGGGCGCAACGCCTCATTTTTTGGCCGCGAATCCTCCTTTTTAGGGGTCAATACGTCCTTTTTACTGTAAAATCCCTCACTTTTATGTTCCGGACATCTCATTTAGGGCACAAAGCCTTGTTTTGTGGTCCCAAAGCTTCCTCTTCAGAGTCCAAAGCTTTGATTCTGTGGTTGAATTCCTCGTTTTATAATCCAAACCCTCACGTTTATTGTACAAACCCTCATTTTTAGGGCCCAAACGCTCATTTTTATGCTGTAAATAATTTCACTGGAAAATGCCTCCTTTTTATGCTCCAAACGCCTCCTTTAGGGCACGATGTCTGAATGTTAGGTCCCAAAGATTTGGTTAAGAGCCCAAAGCTTGGAGTCTAGGGTTGAAAGCCTGCTTTTTACTCTACAAACCCTCCTGTTTAGGGCACAAACCCTCCTTTTTGGTGCACAAGCCCTCGCTGTTAGGGTGCAAACACTCACGTTAAGATTCCCAAGCTTCGAGTCCAGGGTTGAAATCCACATCTTTATGCTCCAAGCGACCGTCTTTAGGCTTCAAATCCTAATTTTAATTCTGAAATCCCACTTTTTTACGCTCCAAACGCTACATTAAGGGCACAAAGTCTCCATTTTAGGTCACAACGCTTCCTTTTTAGAGTCCGGAACGTTGGTTCCAGGGTTGAAAGCCTCCCTGTTCTGCTTCAAAGCGTCATTTAGAGGGTACAAGCCCTCATTTTTAGGGCGCAACGCCTCATTTTTTGGCCGCGAATCCTCCTTTTTAGGGGTCAATACGTCCTTTATGCTGTAAAATCCCTCACTTCTATGTTCCGGACATCTCATTTAGGGCACAAAGCCTTGTTTTGTGGTCCCAAAGCTTCCTCTTCAGAGTCCAAAGCTTTGATTCTGTGGTTGAATTCCTCGTTTTATAATCCAAACCCTCACGTTTATTGTACAAACCCTCATTTTTAGGGCCCAAACGCTCATTTTTATGCTGCAAATCATTTCACTGGAAAATGACTCCTTTTTATGCTCCAAACGCCTCCTTTAGGGCACAATGTCTGAATGTTAGGTCCCAAAGATTTGGTTAAGAGCCCAAAGCTTGGAGTCTAGGGTTGAAAGCCTGCTTTTTACTCTACAAACCCTCCTGTTTAGGGTACAAACCCTCCTTTTTGGTGCACAAGCCCTCGCTGTTAGGGTGCAAACACTCACGTTAAGATTCCCAAGCTTCGAGTCCAGGGTTGAAATCCACATCTTTATGCTCCAAACGACCGTTTTTAGGCTTCAAATCCGACTTTTAATTCTGAAATCCCACTTTTTTACGCTCCAAACGCTACATTAAGGGCACAAAGTCTCCATTTTAGGTCACAACGCTTCCTTTTTAGAGTCCGGAACGTTGGTTCCAGGGTTGAAAGCCTCCCTGTTCTGCTTCAAAGCGTCATTTAGAAGGTACAAGCCCTCATTTATAGGGCGCAACGCCTCATTTTTTGGCCGCGAATCCTCCTTTTTAGGGGTCAATACGTCCTTTTTGCTGTAAAATCCCTCACTTTTATGTTCCGGACATCTCATTTAGGGCACAAAGCCTTGTTTTGTGGTCCCAAAGCTTCCTCTTCAGAGTCCAAAGCTTTGATTCTGTGGTTGAATTCCTCGTTTTATAATCCAAACCCTCACGTTTATTGCACAAACCCTCATTTTTAGGGCCCAAACGCTCATTTTTATGCTGCAAATCATTTCACTGGAAAATGCCTCCTTTTTATGCTCCAAACGCCTCCTTTAGGGCACGATGTCTGAATGTTAGGTCCCAAAGATTTGGTTAAGAGCCCAAAGCTTGGAGTCTAGGGTTGAAAGCCTGCTTTTTACTCTACAAACCCTCCTGTTTAGGGTACAAACCCTCCTTTTTGGGGCACAAACCCTCGCTGTTAGGGTGCAAACACTCACGTTAAGATTCCCAAGCTTCGAGTCCAGGGTTGAAATCCACATCTTTATGCTCCAAACGACCGTCTTTAGGCTTCAAATCCTAATTTTAATTCTGAAATCCCACTTTTTTACGCTCCAAACGCTACATTAAGGGCACAAAGTCTCCATTTTAGGTCACAACGCTTCCTTTTTAGAGTCCGGAACGTTGGTTCCAGGGTTGAAAGCCTCCCTGTTCTGCTTCAAAGCGTCATTTAGAAGGTACAAGCCCTCATTTTTAGGGCGCAACGCCTCATTTTTTGGCCGCGAATCCTCCTTTTTAGGGGTCAATACGTCCTTTTTGCTGTAAAATCCCTCACTTTTATGTTCCGGACATCTCATTTAGGGCACAAAGCCTTGTTTTGTGGTCCCAAAGCTTCCTCTTCAGAGTCCAAAGCTTTGATTCTGTGGTTGAATTCCTCGTTTTATAATCCAAACCCTCACGTTTATTGTACAAACCCTCATTTTTAGGGCCCAAACGCTCATTTTTATGCTGTAACAATTTCACTGGAAAATGCCTCCTCTTCATGCTCCAAACGCCTCCTTTAGGGCACGAGCCTCAATGTTAGGTCCCAAAGATTTGGTTAAGAGCCCAAAGCTTTGAGTCTAGGGTTGAAAGCCTGCCTTTTACTCTACAAACCCTCCTGTTTAGGGCACAAACCCTCCTTTTTGGTGCACAAGCCCTCGCTGTTAGGGTGCAAACACTCACGTTAAGATTCCCAAGCTTCGAGTCCAGGGTTGAAATCCACATCTTTATGCTCCAAGCGACCGTCTTTAGGCTTCAAATCCTAATTTTAATGCTGAAATCCCACTTTTTTACGCTCCAAACACTACATTAAGGGCACAAAGTCTCCATTTTAGGTCACAACGCTTCCTTTTTAGAGTCCGGAACGTTGGTTCCAGGGTTGAAAGCCTCCCTGTTCTGCTTCAAAGCGTCATTTAGAAGGTACAAGCCCTCATTTTTAGGGCGCAACGCCTCATTTTTTGGCCGCGAATCCTCCTTTTTAGGGGTCAATACGTCCTTTTTACTGTAAAATCCCTCACTTTTATGTTCCGGACATCTCATTTAGGGCACAAAGCCTTGTTTTGTGGTCCCAAAGCTTCCTCTTCAGAGTCCAAAGCTTTGATTCTGTGGTTGAATTCCTCGTTTTATAATCCAAACCCTCACGTTTATTGCACAAACCCTCATTTTTAGGGCCCAAACGCTCATTTTTATGCTGTAAATCATTTCACTGGAAAATGCCTCCTTTTTATGCTCCAAACGCCTCCTTTAGGGCACGATGTCTGAATGTTAGGTCCCAAAGATTTGGTTAAGAGCCCAAAGCTTGGAGTCTAGGGTTGAAAGCCTGCTTTTTACTCTACAAACCCTCCTGTTTAGGGCACAAACCCTCCTTTTCGGTGCACAAGCCCTCGCTGTTAGGGTGCAAACACTCACGTTAAGATTCCCAAGCTTCGAGTCCAGGGTTGAAATCCACATCTTTATGCTCCAAGCGACCGTCTTTAGGCTTCAAATCCTAATTTTAATTCTGAAATCCCACTTTTTTACGCTCCAAACACTACATTAAGGGCACAAAGTCTCCATTTTAGGTCACAACGCTTCCTTTTTAGAGTCCGGAACGTTGGTTCCAGGGTTGAAAGCCTCCCTGTTCTGCTTCAAAGCGTCATTTAGAAGGTACAAGCCCTCATTTTTAGGGCGCAACGCCTCATTTTTTGGCCGCGAATCCTCCTTTTTAGGGGTCAATACGTCCTTTTTACTGTAAAATCCCTCACTTTTATGTTCCGGACATCTCATTTAGGGCACAAAGCCTTGTTTTGTGGTCCCAAAGCTTCCTCTTCAGAGTCCAAAGCTTTGATTCTGTGGTTGAATTCCTCGTTTTATAATCCAAACCCTCACGTTTATTGCACAAACCCTCATTTTTAGGGCCCAAACGCTCATTTTTATGCTGTAAATAATTTCACTGGAAAATGCCTCCTTTTTATGCTCCAAACGCCTCCTTTAGGGCACGAGCCTCAATGTTAGGTCCCAAAGATTTGGTTAAGAGCCCAAAGCTTTGAGTCTAGGGTTCAAAGCCTGCTTTTTACTCTACAAACCCTCCTGTTTAGGGCACAAACCCTCCTTTTTGGTGCACAAGCCGTCGCTGTTAGGGTGCAAACACTCCTGTTAAGATTCCCAAGCTTCGAGTCCAGGGTTGAAATCCACATCTTTATGCTCCAAGCGACCGTCTTTAGGCTTCAAATCCTACTTTTAATTCTGAAATCCCACTTTTTTACGCTCCAAACACTACATTAAGGGCACAAAGTCTCCATTTTAGGTCACAACGCTTCCTTTTTAGAGTCCGGAACGTTGGTTCCAGGGTTGAAAGCCTCCCTGTTCTGCTTCAAAGCGTCATTTAGAAGGTACAAGCCCTCATTTTTAGGGCGCAACGCCTCATTTTTTGGCCGCGAATCCTCCTTTTTAGGGGTCAATACGTCCTTTTTGCTGTAAAATCCCTCACTTTTATGTTCCGGACATCTCATTTAGGGCACAAAGCCTTGTTTTGTGGTCCCAAAGCTTCCTCTTCAGAGTCCAAAGCTTTGATTCTGTGGTTGAATTCCTCGTTTTATAATCCAAACCCTCACGTTTATTGTACAAACCCTCATTTTTAGGGCCCAAACGCTCATTTTTATGCTGTAACAATTTCACTGGAAAATGCCTCCTCTTCATGCTCCAAACGCCTCCTTTAGGGCACGAGCCTCAATGTTAGGTCCCAAAGATTTGGTTAAGAGCCCAAAGCTTTGAGTCTAGGGTTGAAAGCCTGCCTTTTACTCTACAAACCCTCCTGTTTAGGGCACAAACCCTCCTTTTTGGTGCACAAGCCCTCGCTGTTAGGGTGCAAACACTCACGTTAAGATTCCCAAGCTTCGAGTCCAGGGTTGAAATCCACATCTTTATGCTCCAAGCGACCGTCTTTAGGCTTCAAATCCTACTTTTAATTCTGAAATCCCACTTTTTTACGCTCCAAACACTACATTAAGGGCACAAAGTCTCCATTTTAGGTCACAACGCTTCCTTTTTAGAGTCCGGAACGTTGGTTCCAGGGTTGAAAGCCTCCCTGTTCTGCTTCAAAGCGTCATTTAGAAGGTACAAGCCCTCATTTTTAGGGCGCAACGCCTCATTTTTTGGCCGTGAATCCTCCTTTTTAGGGGTCAATACGTCCTTTTTACTGTAAAATCCCTCACTTTTATGTTCCGGACATCTCATTTAGGGCACAAAGCCTTGTTTTGTGGTCCCAAAGCTTCCTCTTCAGAGTCCAAAGCTTTGATTCTGTGGTTGAATTCCTCGTTTTATAATCCAAACCCTCACGTTTATTGCACAAACCCTCATTTTTAGGGCCCAAACGCTCATTTTTATGCTGTAAATAATTTCACTGGAAAATGCCTCCTTTTTATGCTCCAAACGCCTCCTTTAGGGCACGAGCCTCAATGTTAGGTCCCAAAGATTTGGTTAAGAGCCCAAAGCTTTGAGTCTAGGGTTCAAAGCCTGCTTTTTACTCTACAAACCCTCCTGTTTAGGGCACAAACCCTCCTTTTTGGTGCACAAGCCGTCGCTGTTAGGGTGCAAACACTCCTGTTAAGATTCCCAAGCTTCGAGTCCAGGGTTGAAATCCACATCTTTATGCTCCAAGCGACCGTCTTTAGGCTTCAAATCCTACTTTTAATTCTGAAATCCCACTTTTTTACGCTCCAAACACTACATTAAGGGCACAAAGTCTCCATTTTAGGTCACAACGCTTCCTTTTTAGAGTCCGGAACGTTGGTTCCAGGGTTGAAAGCCTCCCTGTTCTGCTTCAAAGCGTCATTTAGAAGGTACAAGCCCTCATTTTTAGGGCGCAACGCCTCATTTTTTGGCCGCGAATCCTCCTTTTTAGGGGTCAATACGTCCTTTTTGCTGTAAAATCCCTCACTTTTATGTTCCGGACATCTCATTTAGGGCACAAAGCCTTGTTTTGTGGTCCCAAAGCTTCCTTTTTAAAGTCCAAAGCTTTGATTCTGTGGTTGAATTCCTCGTTTTATAATCCAAACCCTCACGTTTATTGTACAAACCCTCATTTTTAGGGCCCAAACGCTCATTTTTATGCTGTAAATAATTTCACTGGAAAATGCCTCCTTTTTATGCTCCAAAGGCCTCCTTTAGGGCACGATCCTCAATGTTAGGTCCCAAAGATTTGGTTAAGAGCCCAAAGCTTTGAGTCTATGGTTCAAAGCCTGCTTTTTACTCTACAAACCCTCCTGTTTAGGGCACAAACCCTCCTTTTCGGTGCACAAGCCCTCGCTGTTAGGGTGCAAACACTCCTGTTAAGATTCCCAAGCTTCGAGTCCAGGGTTGAAATCCACATCTTTATGCTCCAAGCGACCGTCTTTAGGCTTCAAATCCGACTTTTAATTCTGAAATCCCACTTTTTTACGCTCCAAACACTACATTAAGGGCACAAAGTCTCCATTTTAGGTCACAACGCTTCCTTTTTAGAGTCCGGAACGTTGGTTCCAGGGTTGAAAGCCTCCCTGTTCTGCTTCAAAGCGTCATTTAGAAGGTACAAGCCCTCATTTTTAGGGCGCAACGCCTCATTTTTTGGCCGCGAATCCTCCTTTTTAGGGGTCAATACGTCCTTTTTACTGTAAAATCCCTCACTTCTATGTTCCGGACATCTCATTTAGGGCACAAAGCCTTGTTTTGTGGTCCCAAAGCTTCCTCTTCAGAGTCCAAAGCTTTGATTCTGTGGTTGAATTCCTCGTTTTGTAATCCAAATCCTCACGTTTATTGTACAAACCCTCATTTTTAGGGCCCAAACGCTCATTTTTATGCTGTAAATAATTTCACTGGAAAATGCCTCCTTTTTATTCTCCAAACGCCTCCTTTAGGGCACGATGTCTGAATGTTAGGTCCCAAAGATTTGGTTAAGAGCCCAAAGCTTGGAGTCTAGGGTTGAAAGCCTGCTTTTTACTCTACAAACCCTCCTGTTTAGGGCACAAACCCTCCTTTTTGTTGCACAAGCCCTCACTGTTAGGGTGCAAACACTCCTGTTAAGATTCCCAAGCTTCGAGTCCAGGGTTGAAATCCACATCTTTATGCTCCAAGCGACCATCTTTAGGCTTCAAATCCTAATTTTAATTCTGAAATCCCACTTTTTTACGCTCCAAACGCTACATTAAGGGCACAAAGTCTCCATTTTAGGTCACAACGCTTCCTTTTTAGAGTCCGGAACGTTGGTTCCAGGGTTGAAAGCCTCCCTGTTCTGCTTCAAAGCGTCATTTAGAAGGTACAAGCCCTCATTTTTAGGGCGCAACGCCTCATTTTTTGGCCGCGAATCCTCCTTTTTAGGGGTCAATACGTCCTTTTTGCTGTAAAATCCCTCACTTTTATGTTCCGGACATCTCATTTAGGGCACAAAGCCTTGTTTTGTGGTCCCAAAGCTTCCTTTTTAAAGTCCAAAGCTTTGATTCTGTGGTTGAATTCCTCGTTTTATAATCCAAACCCTCACGTTTATTGTACAAACCCTCATTTTTAGGGCCCAAACGCTCATTTTTATGCTGTAAATAATTTCACTGGAAAATGCCTCCTTTTTATGCTCCAAAGGCCTCCTTTAGGGCACGATCCTCAATGTTAGGTCCCAAAGATTTGGTTAAGAGCCCAAAGCTTTGAGTCTATGGTTCAAAGCCTGCTTTTTACTCTACAAACCCTCCTGTTTAGGGCACAAACCCTCCTTTTCGGTGCACAAGCCCTCGCTGTTAGGGTGCAAACACTCCTGTTAAGATTCCCAAGCTTCGAGTCCAGGGTTGAAATCCACATCTTTATGCTCCAAGCGACCGTCTTTAGGCTTCAAATCCGACTTTTAATTCTGAAATCCCACTTTTTTACGCTCCAAACACTACATTAAGGGCACAAAGTCTCCATTTTAGGTCACAACGCTTCCTTTTTAGAGTCCGGAACGTTGGTTCCAGGGTTGAAAGCCTCCCTGTTCTGCTTCAAAGCGTCATTTAGAAGGTACAAGCCCTCATTTTTAGGGCGCAACGCCTCATTTTTTGGCCGCGAATCCTCCTTTTTAGGGGTCAATACGTCCTTTTTACTGTAAAATCCCTCACTTTTATGTTCCGGACATCTCATTTAGGGCACAAAGCCTTGTTTTGTGGTCCCAAAGCTTCCTCTTCAGAGTCCAAAGCTTTGATTCTGTGGTTGAATTCCTCGTTTTATAATCCAAACCCTCACGTTTATTGTACAAACCCTCATTTTTAGGGCCCAAACGCTCATTTTTATGCTGTAAATAATTTCACTGGAAAATGCCTCCTTTTTATGCTCCAAAGGCCTCCTTTAGGGCACGATCCTCAATGTTAGGTCCCAAAGATTTGGTTAAGAGCCCAAAGCTTGGAGTCTAGGGTTGAAAGCCTGCTTTTTACTCTACAAACCCTCCTGTTTAGGGCACAAACCGTCCTTTTTGGTGCACAAGCCCTCGCTGTTAGGGTGCAAACACTCCTGTTAAGATTCCCAAGCTTCGAGTCCAGGGTTGAAATCCACATCTTTATGCTCCAAGCGACCGTCTTTAGGCTTCAAATCCTAATTTTAATTCTGAAATCCCACTTTTTTACGCTCCAAACACTACATTAAGGGCACAAAGTCTCCATTTTAGGTCACAACGCTTCCTTTTTAGAGTCCGGAACGTTGGTTCCAGGGTTGAAAGCCTCCCTGTTCTGCTTCAAAGCGTCATTTAGAAGGTACAAGCCCTCATTTTTAGGGCGCAACGCCTCATTTTTTGGCCGCGAATCCTCCTTTTTAGGGGTCAATACGTCCTTTTTGCTGTAAAATCCCTCACTTTTATGTTCCGGACATCTCATTTAGGGCACAAAGCCTTGTTTTGTGGTCCCAAAGCTTCCTCTTCAGAGTCCAAAGCTTTGATTCTGTGGTTGAATTCCTCGTTTTATAATCCAAACCCTCACGTTTATTGTACAAACCCTCATTTTTAGGGCCCAAACGCTCATTTTTATGCTGTAACAATTTCACTGGAAAATGCCTCCTCTTCATGCTCCAAACGCCTCCTTTAGGGCACGAGCCTCAATGTTAGGTCCCAAAGATTTGGTTAAGAGCCCAAAGCTTTGAGTCTAGGGTTGAAAGCCTGCCTTTTACTCTACAAACCCTCCTGTTTAGGGCACAAACCCTCCTTTTTGGTGCACAAGCCCTCGCTGTTAGGGTGCAAACACTCACGTTAAGATTCCCAAGCTTCGAGTCCAGGGTTGAAATCCACATCTTTATGCTCCAAGCGACCGTCTTTAGGCTTCAAATCCTACTTTTAATTCTGAAATCCCACTTTTTTACGCTCCAAACACTACATTAAGGGCACAAAGTCTCCATTTTAGGTCACAACGCTTCCTTTTTAGAGTCCGGAACGTTGGTTCCAGGGTTGAAAGCCTCCCTGTTCTGCTTCAAAGCGTCATTTAGAAGGTACAAGCCCTCATTTTTAGGGCGCAACGCCTCATTTTTTGGCCGTGAATCCTCCTTTTTAGGGGTCAATACGTCCTTTTTACTGTAAAATCCCTCACTTTTATGTTCCGGACATCTCATTTAGGGCACAAAGCCTTGTTTTGTGGTCCCAAAGCTTCCTCTTCAGAGTCCAAAGCTTTGATTCTGTGGTTGAATTCCTCGTTTTATAATCCAAACCCTCACGTTTATTGCACAAACCCTCATTTTTAGGGCCCAAACGCTCATTTTTATGCTGTAAATAATTTCACTGGAAAATGCCTCCTTTTTATGCTCCAAACGCCTCCTTTAGGGCACGAGCCTCAATGTTAGGTCCCAAAGATTTGGTTAAGAGCCCAAAGCTTTGAGTCTAGGGTTCAAAGCCTGCTTTTTACTCTACAAACCCTCCTGTTTAGGGCACAAACCCTCCTTTTTGGTGCACAAGCCCTCGCTGTTAGGGTGCAAACACTCCTGTTAAGATTCCCAAGCTTCGAGTCCAGGGTTGAAATCCACATCTTTATGCTCCAAGCGACCGTCTTTAGGCTTCAAATCCTACTTTTAATTCTGAAATCCCACTTTTTTACGCTCCAAACACTACATTAAGGGCACAAAGTCTCCATTTTAGGTCACAACGCTTCCTTTTTAGAGTCCGGAACGTTGGTTCCAGGGTTGAAAGCCTCCCTGTTCTGCTTCAAAGCGTCATTTAGAAGGTACAAGCCCTCATTTTTAGGGCGCAACGCCTCATTTTTTGGCCGCGAATCCTCCTTTTTAGGGGTCAATACGTCCTTTTTACTGTAAAATCCCTCACTTTTATGTTCCGGACATCTCATTTAGGGCACAAAGCCTTGTTTTGTGGTCCCAAAGCTTCCTCTTCAGAGTCCAAAGCTTTGATTCTGTGGTTGAATTCCTCGTTTTATAATCCAAACCCTCACGTTTATTGTACAAACCCTCATTTTTAGGGCCCAAACGCTCATTTTTATGCTGTAAATCATTTCACTGGAAAATGCCTCCTTTTTATGCTCCAAACGCCTCCTTTAGGGCACGATGTCTGAATGTTAGGTCCCAAAGATTTGGTTAAGAGCCCAAAGCTTGGAGTCTAGGGTTGAAAGCCTGCTTTTTACTCTACAAACCCTCCTGTTTAGGGCACAAACCCTCCTTTTTGGTGCACAAGCCCTCGCTGTTAGGGTGCAAACACTCCTGTTAAGATTCCCAAGCTTCGAGTCCAGGGTTGAAATCCACATCTTTATGCTCCAAGCGACCGTCTTTAGGCTTCAAATCCTACTTTTAATTCTGAAATCCCACTTTTTTACGCTCCAAACACTACATTAAGGGCACAAAGTCTCCATTTTAGGTCACAACGCTTCCTTTTTAGAGTCCGGAACGTTGGTTCCAGGGTTGAAAGCCTCCCTGTTCTGCTTCAAAGCGTCATTTAGAAGGTACAAGCCCTCATTTTTAGGGCGCAACGCCTCATTTTTTGGCCGCGAATCCTCCTTTTTAGGGGTCAATACGTCCTTTTTACTGTAAAATCCCTCACTTTTATGTTCCGGACATCTCATTTAGGGCACAAAGCCTTGTTTTGTGGTCCCAAAGCTTCCTCTTCAGAGTCCAAAGCTTTGATTCTGTGGTTGAATTCCTCGTTTTGTAATCCAAATCCTCACGTTTATTGTACAAACCCTCATTTTTAGGGCCCAAACGCTCATTTTTATGCTGTAAATAATTTCACTGGAAAATGCCTCCTTTTTATTCTCCAAACGCCTCCTTTAGGGCACGATATCTGAATGTTAGGTCCCAAAGATTTGGTTAAGAGCCCAAAGCTTGGAGTCTAGGGTTGAAAGCCTGCTTTTTACTCTACAAACCCTCCTGTTTAGGGCACAAACCCTCCTTTTTGTTGCACAAGCCCTCACTGTTAGGGTGCAAACACTCCTGTTAAGATTCCCAAGCTTCGAGTCCAGGGTTGAAATCCACATCTTTATGCTCCAAGCGACCATCTTTAGGCTTCAAATCCTAATTTTAATTCTGAAATCCCACTTTTTTACGCTCCAAACGCTACATTAAGGGCACAAAGTCTCCATTTTAGGTCACAACGCTTCCTTTTTAGAGTCCGGAACGTTGGTTCCAGGGTTGAAAGCCTCCCTGTTCTGCTTCAAAGCGTCATTTAGAAGGTACAAGCCCTCATTTTTAGGGCGCAACGCCTCATTTTTTGGCCGCGAATCCTCCTTTTTAGGGGTCAATACGTCCTTTTTGCTGTAAAATCCCTCACTTTTATGTTCCGGACATCTCATTTAGGGCACAAAGCCTTGTTTTGTGGTCCCAAAGCTTCCTTTTTAAAGTCCAAAGCTTTGATTCTGTGGTTGAATTCCTCGTTTTATAATCCAAACCCTCACGTTTATTGTACAAACCCTCATTTTTAGGGCCCAAACGCTCATTTTTATGCTGTAAATAATTTCACTGGAAAATGCCTCCTTTTTATGCTCCAAAGGCCTCCTTTAGGGCACGATCCTCAATGTTAGGTCCCAAAGATTTGGTTAAGAGCCCAAAGCTTTGAGTCTATGGTTCAAAGCCTGCTTTTTACTCTACAAACCCTCCTGTTTAGGGCACAAACCCTCCTTTTCGGTGCACAAGCCCTCGCTGTTAGGGTGCAAACACTCCTGTTAAGATTCCCAAGCTTCGAGTCCAGGGTTGAAATCCACATCTTTATGCTCCAAGCGACCGTCTTTAGGCTTCAAATCCGACTTTTAATTCTGAAATCCCACTTTTTTACGCTCCAAACACTACATTAAGGGCACAAAGTCTCCATTTTAGGTCACAACGCTTCCTTTTTAGAGTCCGGAACGTTGGTTCCAGGGTTGAAAGCCTCCCTGTTCTGCTTCAAAGCGTCATTTAGAAGGTACAAGCCCTCATTTTTAGGGCGCAACGCCTCATTTTTTGGCCGCGAATCCTCCTTTTTAGGGGTCAATACGTCCTTTTTACTGTAAAATCCCTCACTTTTATGTTCCGGACATCTCATTTAGGGCACAAAGCCTTGTTTTGTGGTCCCAAAGCTTCCTCTTCAGAGTCCAAAGCTTTGATTCTGTGGTTGAATTCCTCGTTTTATAATCCAAACCCTCACGTTTATTGTACAAACCCTCATTTTTAGGGCCCAAACGCTCATTTTTATGCTGTAAATAATTTCACTGGAAAATGCCTCCTTTTTATGCTCCAAACGCCTCCTATAGGGCACGATCCTCAATGTTAGGTCCCAAAGATTTGGTTAAGAGCCCAAAGCTTGGAGTCTAGGGTTGAAAGCCTGCTTTTTACTCTACAAACCCTCCTGTTTAGGGCACAAACCGTCCTTTTTGGTGCACAAGCCCTCGCTGTTAGGGTGCAAACACTCCTGTTAAGATTCCCAAGCTTCGAGTCCAGGGTTGAAATCCACATCTTTATGCTCCAAGCGACCGTCTTTAGGCTTCAAATCCTAATTTTAATTCTGAAATCCCACTTTTTTACGCTCCAAACACTACATTAAGGGCACAAAGTCTCCATTTTAGGTCACAACGCTTCCTTTTTAGAGTCCGGAACGTTGGTTCCAGGGTTGAAAGCCTCCCTGTTCTGCTTCAAAGCGTCATTTAGAAGGTACAAGCCCTCATTTTTAGGGCGCAACGCCTCATTTTTTGGCCGCGAATCCTCCTTTTTAGGGGTCAATACGTCCTTTTTGCTGTAAAATCCCTCACTTTTATGTTCCGGACATCTCATTTAGGGCACAAAGCCTTGTTTTGTGGTCCCAAAGCTTCCTCTTCAGAGTCCAAAGCTTTGATTCTGTGGTTGAATTCCTCGTTTTATAATCCAAACCCTCACGTTTATTGTACAAACCCTCATTTTTAGGGCCCAAACGCTCATTTTTATGCTGTAACAATTTCACTGGAAAATGCCTCCTCTTCATGCTCCAAACGCCTCCTTTAGGGCACGAGCCTCAATGTTAGGTCCCAAAGATTTGGTTAAGAGCCCAAAGCTTTGAGTCTAGGGTTGAAAGCCTGCCTTTTACTCTACAAACCCTCCTGTTTAGGGCACAAACCCTCCTTTTTGGTGCACAAGCCCTCGCTGTTAGGGTGCAAACACTCACGTTAAGATTCCCAAGCTTCGAGTCCAGGGTTGAAATCCACATCTTTATGCTCCAAGCGACCGTCTTTAGGCTTCAAATCCTACTTTTAATTCTGAAATCCCACTTTTTTACGCTCCAAACACTACATTAAGGGCACAAAGTCTCCATTTTAGGTCACAACGCTTCCTTTTTAGAGTCCGGAACGTTGGTTCCAGGGTTGAAAGCCTCCCTGTTCTGCTTCAAAGCGTCATTTAGAAGGTACAAGCCCTCATTTTTAGGGCGCAACGCCTCATTTTTTGGCCGTGAATCCTCCTTTTTAGGGGTCAATACGTCCTTTTTACTGTAAAATCCCTCACTTTTATGTTCCGGACATCTCATTTAGGGCACAAAGCCTTGTTTTGTGGTCCCAAAGCTTCCTCTTCAGAGTCCAAAGCTTTGATTCTGTGGTTGAATTCCTCGTTTTATAATCCAAACCCTCACGTTTATTGCACAAACCCTCATTTTTAGGGCCCAAACGCTCATTTTTATGCTGTAAATAATTTCACTGGAAAATGCCTCCTTTTTATGCTCCAAAGGCCTCCTTTAGGGCACGAGCCTCAATGTTAGGTCCCAAAGATTTGGTTAAGAGCCCAAAGCTTTGAGTCTAGGGTTCAAAGCCTGCTTTTTACTCTACAAACCCTCCTGTTTAGGGCACAAACCCTCCTTTTTGGTGCACAAGCCGTCGCTGTTAGGGTGCAAACACTCACGTTAAGATTCCCAAGCTTCGAGTCCAGGGTTGAAATCCACATCTTTATGCTCCAAGCGACCGTCTTTAGGCTTCAAATCCTACTTTTAATTCTGAAATCCCACTTTTTTACGCTCCAAACACTACATTAAGGGCACAAAGTCTCCATTTTAGGTCACAACGCTTCCTTTTTAGAGTCCGGAACGTTGGTTCCAGGGTTGAAAGCCTCCCTGTTCTGCTTCAAAGCGTCATTTAGAAGGTACAAGCCCTCATTTTTAGGGCGCAACGCCTCATTTTTTGGCCGCGAATCCTCCTTTTTAGGGGTCAATACGTCCTTTTTACTGTAAAATCCCTCACTTTTATGTTCCGGACATCTCATTTAGGGCACAAAGCCTTGTTTTGTGGTCCCAAAGCTTCCTCTTCAGAGTCCAAAGCTTTGATTCTGTGGTTGAATTCCTCGTTTTATAATCCAAACCCTCACGTTTATTGTACAAACCCTCATTTTTAGGGCCCAAACGCTCATTTTTATGCTGTAACAATTTCACTGGAAAATGCCTCCTCTTCATGCTCCAAACGCCTCCTTTAGGGCACGAGCCTCAATGTTAGGTCCCAAAGATTTGGTTAAGAGCCCAAAGCTTTGAGTCTAGGGTTGAAAGCCTGCCTTTTACTCTACAAACCCTCCTGTTTAGGGCACAAACCCTCCTTTTTGGTGCACAAGCCCTCGCTGTTAGGGTGCAAACACTCACGTTAAGATTCCCAAGCTTCGAGTCCAGGGTTGAAATCCACATCTTTATGCTCCAAGCGACCGTCTTTAGGCTTCAAATCCTAATTTTAATTCTGAAATCCCACTTTTTTACGCTCCAAACACTACATTAAGGGCACAAAGTCTCCATTTTAGGTCACAACGCTTCCTTTTTAGAGTCCGGAACGTTGGTTCCAGGGTTGAAAGCCTCCCTGTTCTGCTTCAAAGCGTCATTTAGAAGGTACAAGCCCTCATTTTTAGGGCGCAACGCCTCATTTTTTGGCCGTGAATCCTCCTTTTTAGGGGTCAATACGTCCTTTTTACTGTAAAATCCCTCACTTTTATGTTCCGGACATCTCATTTAGGGCACAAAGCCTTGTTTTGTGGTCCCAAAGCTTCCTCTTCAGAGTCCAAAGCTTTGATTCTGTGGTTGAATTCCTCGTTTTATAATCCAAACCCTCACGTTTATTGCACAAACCCTCATTTTTAGGGCCCAAACGCTCATTTTTATGCTGTAAATCATTTCACTGGAAAAAACCTCCTTTTTATGCTCCAAACGCCTCCTTTAGGGCACGATGTCTGAATGTTAGGTCCCAAAGATTTGGTTAAGAGCCCAAAGCTTGGAGTCTAGGGTTGAAAGCCTGCTTTTTACTCTACAAACCCTCCTGTTTAGGGCACAAACCCTCCTTTTCGGTGCACAAGCCCTCGCTGTTAGGGTGCAAACACTCACGTTAAGATTCCCAAGCTTCGAGTCCAGGGTTGAAATCCACATCTTTATGCTCCAAGCGACCGTCTTTAGGCTTCAAATCCTACTTTTAATTCTGAAATCCCACTTTTTTACGCTCCAAACGCTACATTAAGGGCACAAAGTCTCCATTTTAGGTCACAACGCTTCCTTTTTAGAGTCCGGAACGTTGGTTCCAGGGTTGAAAGCCTCCCTGTTCTGCTTCAAAGCGTCATTTAGAAGGTACAAGCCCTCATTTTTAGGGCGCAACGCCTCATTTTTTGGCCGCGAATCCTCCTTTTTAGGGGTCAATACGTCCTTTTTACTGTAAAATCCCTCACTTCTATGTTCCGGACATCTCATTTAGGGCACAAAGCCTTGTTTTGTGGTCCCAAAGCTTCCTCTTCAGAGTCCAAAGCTTTGATTCTGTGGTTGAATTCCTCGTTTTGTAATCCAAATCCTCACGTTTATTGTACAAACCCTCATTTTTAGGGCCCAAACGCTCATTTTTATGCTGTAAATAATTTCACTGGAAAATGCCTCCTTTTTATGCTCCAAACGCCTCCTTTAGGGCACGATGTCTGAATGTTAGGTCCCAAAGATTTGGTTAAGAGCCCAAAGCTTGGAGTCTAGGGTTGAAAGCCTGCTTTTTACTCTACAAACCCTCCTGTTTAGGGCACAAACCCTCCTTTTTGGTGCACAAGCCCTCGCTGTTAGGGTGCAAACACTCCTGTTAAGATTCCCAAGCTTCGAGTCCAGGGTTGAAATCCACATCTTTATGCTCCAAGCGACCGTCTTTAGGCTTCAAATCCTAATTTTAATTCTGAAATCCCACTTTTTTACGCTCCAAACGCTACATTAAGGGCACAAAGTCTCCATTTTAGGTCACAACGCTTCCTTTTTAGAGTCCGGAACGTTGGTTCCAGGGTTGAAAGCCTCCCTGTTCTGCTTCAAAGCGTCATTTAGAAGGTACAAGCCCTCATTTTTAGGGCGCAACGCCTCATTTTTTGGCCGCGAATCCTCCTTTTTAGGGGTCAATACGTCCTTTTTGCTGTAAAATCCCTCACTTCTATGTTCCGGACATCTCATTTAGGGCACAAAGCCTTGTTTTGTGGTCCCAAAGCTTCCTTTTTAAAGTCCAAAGCTTTGATTCTGTGGTTGAATTCCTCGTTTTGTAATCCAAATCCTCGTGTTTATTGTACAAACCCTCATTTTTAGGGCCCAAACGCTCGTTTTTATTCTGTAAATAATTTCACTGGAAAATGCCACCTTTTTATGCTCCAAAGGCCTCCTTTAGGGCACGATCCTCAATGTTAGGTCCCAAAGATTTGGTTAAGAGCCCAAAGCTTGGAGTCTAGGGTTGAAAGCCTGCCTTTTACTCTACAAACCCTCCTGTTTAGGGCACAAACCCTCCTTTTTGGTGCACAAGCCCTCGCTGTTAGGGTGCAAACACTCCTGTTAAGATTCCCAAGCTTCGAGTCCAGGGTTGAAATCCACATCTTTATGCTCCAAGCGACCGTCTTTAGGCTTCAAATCCTAATTTTAATTCTGAAATCCCACTTTTTTACGCTCCAAACGCTACATTAAGTGCAAAAAGTCTCCATTTTAGGTCACAACGCTTCCTTTTTAGAGTCCGGAACGTTGGTTCCAGGGTTGAAAGCCTCCCTGTTCTGCTTCAAACCCTCATTTAGAAGGTACAAGCCCTCATTTTTAGGGCGCAACGCCTCATTTTTTGGCCGCGAATCCTCCTTTTTAGGGGTCAATACGTCCTTTTTACTGTAAAATCCCTCACTTTTATGTTCCGGACATCTCATTTAGGGCACAAAGCCTTGTTTTGTGGTCCCAAAGCTTCCTCTTCAGAGTCCAAAGCTTTGATTCTGTGGTTGAATTCCTCGTTTTGTAATCCAAACCCTCACGTTTATTGTACAAACCCTCATTTTTAGGGCCCAAACGCTCATTTTTATGCTGCAAATCATTTCACTGGAAAATGCCTCCTTTTTATGCTCCAAACGCCTCCTTTAGGGCACGATGTCTGAATGTTAGGTCCCAAAGATTTGGTTAAGAGCCCAAAGCTTGGAGTCTAGGGTTGAAAGCCTGCCTTTTACTCTACAAACCCTCCTGTTTAGGGCACAAACCCTCCTTTTTGGTGCACAAGCCCTCGCTGTTAGGGTGCAAACACTCACGTTAAGATTCCCAAGCTTCGAGTCCAGGGTTGAAATCCACATCTTTATGCTCCAAGCGACCGTCTTTAGGCTTCAAATCCTAATTTTAATTCTGAAATCCCACTTTTTTACGCTCCAAACGCTACATTAAGGGCACAAAGTCTCCATTTTAGGTCACAACGCTTCCTTTTTAGAATCCGGAACGTTGGTTCCAGGGTTGAAAGCCTCCCTGTTCTGCTTCAAAGCGTCATTTAGAAGGTACAAGCCCTCATTTTTAGGGCGCAACGCCTCATTTTTTGGCCGCGAATCCTCCTTTTTAGGGGTCAATACGTCCTTTTTACTGTAAAATCCCTCACTTTTATGTTCCGGACATCTCATTTAGGGCACAAAGCCTTGTTTTGTGGTCCCAAAGCTTCCTCTTCAGAGTCCAAAGCTTTGATTCTGTGGTTGAATTCCTCGTTTTATAATCCAAACCCTCACGTTTATTGTACAAACCCTCATTTTTAGGGCCCAAACGCTCATTTTTATGCTGTAAATCATTTCACTGGAAAATGCCTCCTTTTTATGCTCCAAACGCCTCCTTTAGGGCACGATGTCTGAATGTTAGGTCCCAAAGATTTGGTTAAGAGCCCAAAGCTTGGAGTCTAGGGTTCAAAGCCTGCCTTTTACTCTACAAACCCTCCTGTTTAGGGCACAAACCCTCCTTTTTGGTGCACAAGCCCTCGCTGTTAGGGTGCAAACACTCACGTTAAGATTCCCAAGCTTCGAGTCCAGGGTTGAAATCCACATCTTTATGCTCCAAACGACCGTCTTTAGGCTTCAAATCCTACTTTTAATTCTGAAATCCCACTTTTTTACGCTCCAAACACTACATTAAGGGCACAAAGTCTCCATTTTAGGTCACAACGCTTCCTTTTTAGAGTCCGGAACGTTGGTTCCAGGGTTGAAAGCCTCCCTGTTCTGCTTCAAAGCGTCATTTAGAAGGTACAAGCCCTCATTTTTAGGGCGCAACGCCTCATTTTTTGGCCGCGAATCCTCCTTTTTAGGGGTCAATACGTCCTTTTTACTGTAAAATCCCTCACTTTTATGTTCCGGACATCTCATTTAGGGCACAAAGCCTTGTTTTGTGGTCCCAAAGCTTCCTCTTCAGAGTCCAAAGCTTTGATTCTGTGGTTGAATTCCTCGTTTTGTAATCCAAATCCTCGTGTTTATTGTACAAACCCTCATTTTTAGGGCCCAAACGCTCATTTTTATGCTGTAAATCATTTCACTGGAAAATGCCTCCTTTTTATGCTCCAAACGCCTCCTTTAGGGCACGAGCCTTAATGTTAGGTCCCAAAGATTTGGTTAAGAGCCCAAAGCTTTGAGTCTAGGGTTCAAAGCCTGCCTTTTACTCTACAAACCCTCCTGTTTAGGGCACAAACCCTCCTTTTTGGTGCACAAGCCCTCGCTGTTAGGGTGCAAACACTCACGTTAAGATTCCCAAGCTTCGAGTCCAGGGTTGAAATCCACATCTTTATGCTCCAAACGACCGTCTTTAGGCTTCAAATCCTACTTTTAATTCTGAAATCCCACTTTTTTACGCTCCAAACACTACATTAAGGGCACAAAGTCTCCATTTTAGGTCACAACGCTTCCTTTTTAGAGTCCGGAACGTTGGTTCCAGGGTTGAAAGCCTCCCTGTTCTGCTTCAAAGCGTCATTTAGAAGGTACAAGCCCTCATTTTTAGGACGCAACGCCTCATTTTTTGGCCGCGAATCCTCCTTTTTAGGGGTCAATACGTCCTTTTTACTGTAAAATCCCTCACTTTTATGTTCCGGACATCTCATTTAGGGCACAAAGCCTTGTTTTGTGGTCCCAAAGCTTCCTTTTTAAAGTCCAAAGCTTTGATTCTGTGGTTGAATTCCTCGTTTTGTAATCCAAATCCTCACGTTTATTGTACAAACCCTCATTTTTAGGGCCCAAACGCTCGTTTTTATGCTGTAAATAATTTCACTGGAAAATGCCACCTTTTTATGCTCCAAAGGCCTCCTTTAGGGCACGATGTCTGAATGTTAGGTCCCAAAGATTTGGTTAAGAGCCCAAAGCTTGGAGTCTAGGGTTGAAAGCCTGCTTTTTACTCTACAAACCCTCCTGTTTAGGGCACAAACCCTCCTTTTTGGTGCACAAGCCCTCGCTGTTAGGGTGCAAACACTCCTGTTAAGATTCCCAAGCTTCGAGTCCAGGGTTGAAATCCACATCTTTATGCTCCAAGCGACCGTCTTTAGGCTTCAAATCCTAATTTTAATTCTGAAATCCCACTTTTTTACGCTCCAAACACTACATTAAGGGCACAAAGTCTCCATTTTAGGTCACAACGCTTCCTTTTTAGAGTCCGGAACGTTGGTTCCAGGGTTGAAAGCCTCCCTGTTCTGCTTCAAAGCGTCATTTAGAAGGTACAAGCCCTCATTTTTAGGGCGCAACGCCTCATTTTTTGGCCGCGAATCCTCCTTTTTAGGGGTCAATACGTCCTTTTTACTGTAAAATCCCTCACTTTTATGTTCCGGACATCTCATTTAGGGCACAAAGCCTTGTTTTGTGGTCCCAAAGCTTCCTCTTCAGAGTCCAAAGCTTTGATTCTGTGGTTGAATTCCTCGTTTTATAATCCAAACCCTCACGTTTATTGTACAAACCCTCATTTTTAGGGCCCAAACGCTCATTTTTATGCTGTAAATCATTTCACTGGAAAATGCCTCCTTTTTATGCTCCAAACGCCTCCTTTAGGGCACGATGTCTGAATGTTAGGTCCCAAAGATTTGGTTAAGAGCCCAAAGCTTGGAGTCTAGGGTTGAAAGCCTGCTTTTTACTCTACAAACCCTCCTGTTTAGGGCACAAACCCTCCTTTTCGGTGCACAAGCCCTCGCTGTTAGGGTGCAAACACTCACGTTAAGATTCCCAAGCTTCGAGTCCAGGGTTGAAATCCACATCTTTATGCTCCAAACGACCGTCTTTAGGCTTCAAATCCTAATTTTAATTCTGAAATCCCACTTTTTTACGCTCCAAACACTACATTAAGGGCACAAAGTCTCCATTTTAGGTCACAATGCTTCCTTTTTAGAGTCCGGAACGTTGGTTCCAGGGTTGAAAGCCTCCCTGTTCTGCTTCAAAGCGTCATTTAGAAGGTACAAGCCCTCATTTTTAGGGCGCAACGCCTCATTTTTTGGCCGCGAATCCTCCTTTTTAGGGGTCAATACGTCCTTTTTACTGTAAAATCCCTCACTTTTATGTTCCGGACATCTCATTTAGGGCACAAAGCCTTGTTTTGTGGTCCCAAAGCTTCCTCTTCAGAGTCCAAAGCTTTGATTCTGTGGTTGAATTCCTCGTTTTATAATCCAAACCCTCACGTTTATTGTACAAACTCTCATTTTTAGGGCCCAAACGCTCATTTTTATGCTGTAAATCATTTCACTGGAAAATGCCTCCTTTTTATGCTCCAAACGCCTCCTTTAGGGCACGATGTCTGAATGTTAGGTCCCAAAGATTTGGTTAAGAGCCCAAAGCTTGGAGTCTAGGGTTGAAAGCCTGCCTTTTACTCTACAAACCCTCCTGTTTAGGGCACAAACCCTCCTTTTTGGTGCACAAGCCGTCGCTGTTAGGGTGCAAACACTCCTGTTAAGATTCCCAAGCTTCGAGTCCAGGGTTGAAATCCACATCTTTATGCTCCAAGCGACCGTCTTTAGGCTTCAAATCCTAATTTTAATGCTGAAATCCCACTTTTTTACGCTCCAAACACTACATTAAGGGCACAAAGTCTCCATTTTAGGTCACAACGCTTCCTTTTTAGAGTCCGGAACGTTGGTTCCAGGGTTGAAAGCCTCCCTGTTCTGCTTCAAAGCGTCATTTAGAAGGTACAAGCCCTCATTTTTAGGGCGCAACACCTCATTTTTTGGCCGCGAATCCTCCTTTTTAGGGGTCAATACGTCCTTTTTACTGTAAAATCCCTCACTTTTATGTTCCGGACATCTCATTTAGGGCACAAAGCCTTGTTTTGTGGTCCCAAAGCTTCCTTTTTAAAGTCCAAAGCTTTGATTCTGTGGTTGAATTCCTCGTTTTATAATCCAAACCCTCACGTTTATTGTACAAACCCTCATTTTTAGGGCCCAAACGCTCATTTTTATGCTGTAAATAATTTCACTGGAAAATGCCTCCTTTTTTATGCTCCAAACGCCTCCTATAGGGCACGATGTCTGAATGTTAGGTCCCAAAGATTTGGTTAAGAGCCCAAAGCTTGGAGTCTAGGGTTGAAAGCCTGCTTTTTACTCTACAAACCCTCCTGTTTAGGGCACAAACCCTCCTTTTTGGTGCACAAGCCCTCGCTGTTAGGGTGCAAACACTCCTGTTAAGATTCCCAAGCTTCGAGTCCAGGGTTGAAATCCACATCTTTATGCTCCAAGCGACCGTCTTTAGGCTTCAAATCCTAATTTTAATTCTGAAATCCCACTTTTTTACGCTCCAAACACTACATTAAGGGCACAAAGTCTCCATTTTAGGTCACAACGCTTCCTTTTTAGAGTCCGGAACGTTGGTTCCAGGGTTGAAAGCCTCCCTGTTCTGCTTCAAAGCGTCATTTAGAAGGTACAAGCCCTCATTTTTAGGGCGCAACGCCTCATTTTTTGGCCGCGAATCCTCCTTTTTAGGGGTCAATACGTCCTTTTTACTGTAAAATCCCTCACTTTTATGTTCCGGACATCTCATTTAGGGCACAAAGCCTTGTTTTGTGGTCCCAAAGCTTCCTCTTCAGAGTCCAAAGCTTTGATTCTGTGGTTGAATTCCTCGTTTTATAATCCAAACCCTCACGTTTATTGTACAAACCCTCATTTTTAGGGCCCAAACGCTCATTTTTATGCTGTAAATAATTTCACTGGAAAATGCCTCCTTTTTATGCTCCAAACGCCTCCTTTAGGGCACGATGTCTGAATGTTAGGTCCCAAAGATTTGGTTAAGAGCCCAAAGCTTGGAGTCTAGGGTTGAAAGCCTGCTTTTTACTCTACAAACCCTCCTGTTTAGGGCACAAACCCTCCTTTTCGGTGCACAAGCCCTCGCTGTTAGGGTGCAAACACTCACGTTAAGATTCCCAAGCTTCGAGTCCAGGGTTGAAATCCACATCTTTATGCTCCAAACGACCGTCTTTAGGCTTCAAATCCTAATTTTAATTCTGAAATCCCACTTTTTTACGCTCCAAACACTACATTAAGGGCACAAAGTCTCCATTTTAGGTCACAATGCTTCCTTTTTAGAGTCCGGAACGTTGGTTCCAGGGTTGAAAGCCTCCCTGTTCTGCTTCAAAGCGTCATTTAGAAGGTACAAGCCCTCATTTTTAGGGCGCAACGCCTCATTTTTTGGCCGCGAATCCTCCTTTTTAGGGGTCAATACGTCCTTTTTACTGTAAAATCCCTCACTTTTATGTTCCGGACATCTCATTTAGGGCACAAAGCCTTGTTTTGTGGTCCCAAAGCTTCCTCTTCAGAGTCCAAAGCTTTGATTCTGTGGTTGAATTCCTCGTTTTGTAATCCAAATCCTCACGTTTATTGTACAAACCCTCATTTTTAGGGCCCAAACGCTCGTTTTTATGCTGTAAATAATTTCACTGGAAAATGCCACCTTTTTATGCTCCAAACGCCTCCTATAGGGCACGATGTCTGAATGTTAGGTCCCAAAGATTTGGTTAAGAGCCCAAAGCTTGGAGTCTAGGGTTCAAAGCCTGCTTTTTACTCTACAAACCCTCCTGTTTAGGGCACAAACCCTCCTTTTTGGTGCACAAGCCCTCGCTGTTAGGGTGCAAACACTCCTGTTAAGATTCCCAAGCTTCGAGTCCAGGGTTGAAATCCACATCTTTATGCTCCAAGCGACCGTCTTTAGGCTTCAAATCCTACTTTTAATTCTGAAATCCCACTTTTTTACGCTCCAAACACTACATTAAGGGCACAAAGTCTCCATTTTAGGTCACAACGCTTCCTTTTTAGAGTCCGGAACGTTGGTTCCAGGGTTGAAAGCCTCCCTGTTCTGCTTCAAAGCGTCATTTAGAAGGTACAAGCCCTCATTTTTAGGGCGCAACGCCTCATTTTTTGGCCGCGAATCCTCCTTTTTAGGGGTCAATACGTCCTTTTTGCTGTAAAATCCCTCACTTCTATGTTCCGGACATCTCATTTAGGGCACAAAGCCTTGTTTTGTGGTCCCAAAGCTTCCTCTTCAGAGTCCAAAGCTTTGATTCTGTGGTTGAATTCCTCGTTTTATAATCCAAACCCTCACGTTTATTGTACAAACCCTCATTTTTAGGGCCCAAACGCTCATTTTTATGCTGTAAATCATTTCACTGGAAAATGCCTCCTTTTTATGCTCCAAACGCCTCCTTTAGGGCACGAGCCTTAATGTTAGGTCCCAAAGATTTGGTTAAGAGCCCAAAGCTTTGAGTCTAGGGTTCAAAGCCTGCCTTTTACTCTACAAACCCTCCTGTTTAGGGCACAAACCCTCCTTTTCGGTGCACAAGCCCTCGCTGTTAGGGTGCAAACACTCACGTTAAGATTCCCAAGCTTCGAGTCCAGGGTTGAAATCCACATCTTTATGCTCCAAACGACCGTCTTTAGGCTTCAAATCCTACTTTTAATTCTGAAATCCCACTTTTTTACGCTCCAAACACTACATTAAGGGCACAAAGTCTCCATTTTAGGTCACAACGCTTCCTTTTTAGAGTCCGGAACGTTGGTTCCAGGGTTGAAAGCCTCCCTGTTCTGCTTCAAAGCGTCATTTAGAAGGTACAAGCCCTCATTTTTAGGGCGCAACGCCTCATTTTTTGGCCGCGAATCCTCCTTTTTAGGGGTCAATACGTCCTTTTTACTGTAAAATCCCTCACTTTTATGTTCCGGACATCTCATTTAGGGCACAAAGCCTTGTTTTGTGGTCCCAAAGCTTCCTCTTCAGAGTCCAAAGCTTTGATTCTGTGGTTGAATTCCTCGTTTTGTAATCCAAATCCTCGTGTTTATTGTACAAACCCTCATTTTTAGGGCCCAAACGCTCGTTTTTATTCTGTAAATAATTTCACTGGAAAATGCCACCTTTTTATGCTCCAAAGGCCTCCTTTAGGGCACGATCCTCAATGTTAGGTCCCAAAGATTTGGTTAAGAGCCCAAAGCTTGGAGTCTAGGGTTGAAAGCCTGCCTTTTACTCTACAAACCCTCCTGTTTAGGGCACAAACCCTCCTTTTTGGTGCACAAGCCCTCGCTGTTAGGGTGCAAACACTCCTGTTAAGATTCCCAAGCTTCGAGTCCAGGGTTGAAATCCACATCTTTATGCTCCAAGCGACCGTCTTTAGGCTTCAAATCCTAATTTTAATTCTGAAATCCCACTTTTTTACGCTCCAAACGCTACATTAAGTGCAAAAAGTCTCCATTTTAGGTCACAACGCTTCCTTTTTAGAGTCCGGAACGTTGGTTCCAGGGTTGAAAGCCTCCCTGTTCTGCTTCAAACCCTCATTTAGAAGGTACAAGCCCTCATTTTTAGGGCGCAACGCCTCATTTTTTGGCCGCGAATCCTCCTTTTTAGGGGTCAATACGTCCTTTTTACTGTAAAAATCCCTCACTTTTATGTTCCGGACATCTCATTTAGGGCACAAAGCCTTGTTTTGTGGGTCCCCAAAGCTTCCTTTTTAAAGTCCAAAGCTTTGATTCTGTGGTTGAATTCCTCGTTTTGTAATCCAAATCCTCACGTTTATTGTACAAACCCTCATTTTTAGGGCCCAAACGCTCGTTTTTATGCTGTAAATAATTTCACTGGAAAATGCCACCTTTTTATGCTCCAAAGGCCTCCTTTAGGGCACGATCCTCAATGTTAGGTCCCAAAGATTTGGTTAAGAGCCCAAAGCTTGGAGTCTATGGTTCAAAGCCTGCTTTTTACTCTACAAACCCTCCTGTTTAGGGCACAAACCCTCCTTTTTGGTGCACAAGCCCTCGCTGTTAGGGTGCAAACACTCCTGTTAAGATTCCCAAGCTTCGAGTCCAGGGTTGAAATCCACATCTTTATGCTCCAAGCGACCGTCTTTAGGCTTCAAATCCTAATTTTAATTCTGAAATCCCACTTTTTTACGCTCCAAACACTACATTAAGGGCACAAAGTCTCCATTTTAGGTCACAACGCTTCCTTTTTAGAGTCCGGAACGTTGGTTCCAGGGTTGAAAGGCCTCCCTGTTCTGCTTCAAAGCGTCATTTAGAAGGTACAAGCCCTCATTTTTAGGGCGCAACGCCTCATTTTTTGGCCGCGAATCCTCCTTTTTAGGGGTCAATACGTCCTTTTTACTGTAAAATCCCTCACTTTTATGTTCCGGACATCTCATTTAGGGCACAAAGCCTTGTTTTGTGGTCCCAAAGCTTCCTCTTCAGAGTCCAAAGCTTTGATTCTGTGGTTGAATTCCTCGTTTTGTAATCCAAATCCTCGTGTTTATTGTACAAACCCTCATTTTTAGGGCCCAAACGCTCGTTTTTATTCTGTAAATAATTTCACTGGAAAATGCCACCTTTTTATGCTCCAAAGGCCTCCTTTAGGGCACGATCCTCAATGTTAGGTCCCAAAGATTTGGTTAAGAGCCCAAAGCTTGGAGTCTAGGGTTGAAAGCCTGCTTTTTACTCTACAAACCCTCCTGTTTAGGGCACAAACCCTCCTTTTTGGTGCACAAGCCCTCGCTGTTAGGGTGCAAACACTCCTGTTTAAGATTCCCAAGCTTCGAGTCCAGGGTTGAAATCCACATCTTTATGCTCCAAGCGACCGTCTTTAGGCTTCAAATCCTAATTTTAATTCTGAAATCCCACTTTTTTACGCTCCAAACGCTACATTAAGTGCACAAAGTCTCCATTTTAGGTCACAACCGCTTCCTTTTTTAGAGTCCGGAACGTTGGTTCCAGGGTTGAAAGCCTCCCTGTTCTGCTTCAAAGCGTCATTTAGAAGGTACAAGCCCTCATTTTTAGGGCGCAACGCCTCATTTTTTGGCCGCGAATCCTCCTTTTTAGGGGTCAATACGTCCTTTTTACTGTAAAATCCCTCACTTTTATGTTCCGGACATCTCATTTAGGGCACAAAGCCTTGTTTTGTGGTCCCAAAGCTTCCTCTTCAGAGTCCCAAAGCTTTGATTCTGTGGTTGAATTCCTCGTTTTGTAATCCAAATCCTCGTGTTTATTGTACAAACCCTCATTTTTAGGGCCCAAACGCTCGTTTTTATTCTGTAAATAATTTCACTGGAAAATGCCACCTTTTTATGCTCCAAAGGCCTCCTTTAGGGCACGATCCTCAATGTTAGGTCCCAAAGATTTGGTTAAGAGCCCAAAGCTTGGAGTCTAGGGTTGAAAGCCTGCTTTTTACTCTACAAACCCTCCTGTTTAGGGCACAAATTTGGTGCACAAGCCCTCGCTGTTAGGGTGCAAACACTCCTGTTAAGATTCCCAAGCTTCGAGTCCAGGGTTGAAATCCACATCTTTATGCTCCAAGCGACCGTCTTTAGGCTTCAAATCCTAATTTTAATTCTGAAATCCCACTTTTTTACGCTCCAAACGCTACATTAAGTGCACAAAGTCTCCATTTTAGGTCACAACGCTTCCTTTTTAGAGTCCGGAACGTTGGTTCCAGGGTTGAAAGCCTCCCTGTTCTGCTTCAAAGCGTCATTTAGAAGGTACAAGCCCTCATTTTTAGGGCGCAACGCCTCATTTTTTGGCCGCGAATCCTCCTTTTTAGGGGTCAATACGTCCTTTTTACTGTAAAATCCCTCACTTTTATGTTCCGGACATCTCATTTAGGGCACAAAGCCTTGTTTTGTGGTCCCAAAGCTTCCTTTTTAAAGTCCAAAGCTTTGATTCTGTGGTTGAATTCCTCGTTTTATAATCCAAACCCTCACGTTTATTGCACAAACCCTCATTTTTAGGGCCCAAACGCTCATTTTTATGCTGTAAATCATTTCACTGGAAAATGCCTCCTTTTTATGCTCCAAACGCCTCCTTTAGGGCACGATGTCTGAATGTTAGGTCCCAAAGATTTGGTTAAGAGCCCAAAGCTTGGAGTCTAGGGTTGAAAGCCTGCCTTTTACTCTACAAACCCTCCTGTTTAGGGCACAAACCCTCCTTTTTGGTGCACAAGCCCTCGCTGTTAGGGTGCAAACACTCCTGTTAAGATTCCCAAGCTTCGAGTCCAGGGTTGAAATCCACATCTTTATGCTCCAAGCGACCGTCTTTAGGCTTCAAATCCTAATTTTAATTCTGAAATCCCACTTTTTTACGCTCCAAACACTACATTAAGGGCACAAAGTCTCCATTTTAGGTCACAACGCTTCCTTTTTAGAGTCCGGAACGTTGGTTCCAGGGTTGAAAGCCTCCCTGTTCTGCTTCAAACCCTCATTTAGAAGGTACAAGCCCTCATTTTTAGGGCGCAACGCCTCATTTTTTGGCCGCGAATCCTCCTTTTTAGGGGTCAATACGTCCTTTTTACTGTAAAATCCCTCACTTTTATGTTCCGGACATCTCATTTAGGGCACAAAGCCTTGTTTTGTGGTCCCAAAGCTTCCTTTTTAAAGTCCAAAGCTTTGATTCTGTGGTTGAATTCCTCGTTTTGTAATCCAAACCCTCACGTTTATTGTACAAACCCTCATTTTTAGGGCCCAAACGCTCATTTTTATGCTGTAACAATTTCACTGGAAAATGCCTCCTCTTCATGCTCCAAACGCCTCCTTTAGGGCACGATGTCTGAATGTTAGGTCCCAAAGATTTGGTTAAGAGCCCAAAGCTTGGAGTCTAGGGTTCAAAGCCTGCTTTTTACTCTACAAACCCTCCTGTTTAGGGCACAAACCCTCCTTTTTGGTGCACAAGCCCTCGCTGTTAGGGTGCAAACACTCCTGTTAAGATTCCCAAGCTTCGAGTCCAGGGTTGAAATCCACATCTTTATGCTCCAAACGACCGTCTTTAGGCTTCAAATCCTACTTTTAATTCTGAAATCCCACTTTTTTACGCTCCAAACACTACATTAAGGGCACAAAGTCTCCATTTTAGGTCACAACGCTTCCTTTTTAGAGTCCGGAACGTTGGTTCCAGGGTTGAAAGCCTCCCTGTTCTGCTTCAAAGCGTCATTTAGAAGGTACAAGCCCTCATTTTTAGGGCGCAACGCCTCATTTTTTGGCCGCGAATCCTCCTTTTTAGGGGTCAATACGTCCTTTTTACTGTAAAATCCCTCACTTTTATGTTCCGGACATCTCATTTAGGGCACAAAGCCTTGTTTTGTGGTCCCAAAGCTTCCTTTTTAAAGTCCAAAGCTTTGATTCTGTGGTTGAATTCCTCGTTTTATAATCAAAATCCTCACGTTTATTGTACAAACCCTCATTTTTAGGGCCCAAACGCTCATTTTTATGCTGTAAATCATTTCACTGGAAAATGCCTCCTTTTTATGCTCCAAACGCCTCCTTTAGGGCACGAGCCTCAATGTTAGGTCCCAAAGATTTGGTTAAGAGCCCAAAGCTTGGAGTCTAGGGTTGAAAGCCTGCTTTTTACTCTACAAACCCTCCTGTTTAGGGCACAAACCCTCCTTTTTGGTGCACAAGCCCTCGCTGTTAGGGTGCAAACACTCCTGTTAAGATTCCCAAGCTTCGAGTCCAGGGTTGAAATCCACATCTTTATGCTCCAAGCGACCGTCTTTAGGCTTCAAATCCTAATTTTAATTCTGAAATCCCACTTTTTTACGCTCCAAACACTACATTAAGGGCACAAAGTCTCCATTTTAGGTCACAACGCTTCCTTTTTAGAGTCCGGAACGTTGGTTCCAGGGTTGAAAGCCTCCCTGTTCTGCTTCAAAGCGTCATTTAGAAGGTACAAGCCCTCATTTTTAGGGCGCAACGCCTCATTTTTTGGCCGCGAATCCTCCTTTTTAGGGGTCAATACGTCCTTTTTACTGTAAAATCCCTCACTTTTATGTTCCGGACATCTCATTTAGGGCACAAAGCCTTGTTTTGTGGTCCCAAAGCTTCCTCTTCAGAGTCCAAAGCTTTGATTCTGTGGTTGAATTCCTCGTTTTATAATCCAAACCCTCACGTTTATTGTACAAACCCTCATTTTTAGGGCCCAAACGCTCATTTTTATGCTGTAAATCATTTCACTGGAAAATGCCTCCTTTTTATGCTCCAAACGCCTCCTTTAGGGCACGATGTCTGAATGTTAGGTCCCAAAGATTTGGTTAAGAGCCCAAAGCTTGGAGTCTAGGGTTGAAAGCCTGCTTTTTACTCTACAAACCCTCCTGTTTAGGGCACAAACCCTCCTTTTCGGTGCACAAGCCCTCGCTGTTAGGGTGCAAACACTCACGTTAAGATTCCCAAGCTTCGAGTCCAGGGTTGAAATCCACATCTTTATGCTCCAAACGACCGTCTTTAGGCTTCAAATCCTAATTTTAATTCTGAAATCCCACTTTTTTACGCTCCAAACACTACATTAAGGGCACAAAGTCTCCATTTTAGGTCACAATGCTTCCTTTTTAGAGTCCGGAACGTTGGTTCCAGGGTTGAAAGCCTCCCTGTTCTGCTTCAAAGCGTCATTTAGAAGGTACAAGCCCTCATTTTTAGGGCGCAACGCCTCATTTTTTGGCCGCGAATCCTCCTTTTTAGGGGTCAATACGTCCTTTTTACTGTAAAATCCCTCACTTTTATGTTCCGGACATCTCATTTAGGGCACAAAGCCTTGTTTTGTGGTCCCAAAGCTTCCTCTTCAGAGTCCAAAGCTTTGATTCTGTGGTTGAATTCCTCGTTTTATAATCCAAACCCTCACGTTTATTGTACAAACCCTCATTTTTAGGGCCCAAACGCTCATTTTTATGCTGTAAATAATTTCACTGGAAAATGCCTCCTTTTTATGCTCCAAACGCCTCCTATAGGGCACGATGTCTGAATGTTAGGTCCCAAAGATTTGGTTAAGAGCCCAAAGCTTGGAGTCTAGGGTTGAAAGCCTGCTTTTTACTCTACAAACCCTCCTGTTTAGGGCACAAACCCTCCTTTTTGGTGCACAAGCCCTCGCTGTTAGGGTGCAAACACTCCTGTTAAGATTCCCAAGCTTCGAGTCCAGGGTTGAAATCCACATCTTTATGCTCCAAGCGACCGTCTTTAGGCTTCAAATCCTAATTTTAATTCTGAAATCCCACTTTTTTACGCTCCAAACACTACATTAAGGGCACAAAGTCTCCATTTTAGGTCACAACGCTTCCTTTTTAGAGTCCGGAACGTTGGTTCCAGGGTTGAAAGCCTCCCTGTTCTGCTTCAAAGCGTCATTTAGAAGGTACAAGCCCTCATTTTTAGGGCGCAACGCCTCATTTTTTGGCCGCGAATCCTCCTTTTTAGGGGTCAATACGTCCTTTTTACTGTAAAATCCCTCACTTTTATGTTCCGGACATCTCATTTAGGGCACAAAGCCTTGTTTTGTGGTCCCAAAGCTTCCTCTTCAGAGTCCAAAGCTTTGATTCTGTGGTTGAATTCCTCGTTTTATAATCCAAACCCTCACGTTTATTGTACAAACCCTCATTTTTAGGGCCCAAACGCTCATTTTTATGCTGTAAATCATTTCACTGGAAAATGCCTCCTTTTTATGCTCCAAACGCCTCCTTTAGGGCACGATGTCTGAATGTTAGGTCCCAAAGATTTGGTTAAGAGCCCAAAGCTTGGAGTCTAGGGTTGAAAGCCTGCTTTTTACTCTACAAACCCTCCTGTTTAGGGTACAAACCCTCCTTTTCGGTGCACAAGCCCTCGCTGTTAGGGTGCAAACACTCACGTTAAGATTCCCAAGCTTCGAGTCCAGGGTTGAAATCCACATCTTTATGCTCCAAACGACCGTCTTTAGGCTTCAAATCCTAATTTTAATTCTGAAATCCCACTTTTTTACGCTCCAAACACTACATTAAGGGCACAAAGTCTCCATTTTAGGTCACAATGCTTCCTTTTTAGAGTCCGGAACGTTGGTTCCAGGGTTGAAAGCCTCCCTGTTCTGCTTCAAAGCGTCATTTAGAAGGTACAAGCCCTCATTTTTAGGGCGCAACGCCTCATTTTTTGGCCGCGAATCCTCCTTTTTAGGGGTCAATACGTCCTTTTTACTGTAAAATCCCTCACTTTTATGTTCCGGACATCTCATTTAGGGCACAAAGCCTTGTTTTGTGGTCCCAAAGCTTCCTCTTCAGAGTCCAAAGCTTTGATTCTGTGGTTGAATTCCTCGTTTTGTAATCCAAATCCTCACGTTTATTGTACAAACCCTCATTTTTAGGGCCCAAACGCTCGTTTTTATGCTGTAAATAATTTCACTGGAAAATGCCACCTTTTTATGCTCCAAACGCCTCCTATAGGGCACGATGTCTGAATGTTAGGTCCCAAAGATTTGGTTAAGAGCCCAAAGCTTGGAGTCTAGGGTTCAAAGCCTGCTTTTTACTCTACAAACCCTCCTGTTTAGGGCACAAACCCTCCTTTTTGGTGCACAAGCCCTCGCTGTTAGGGTGCAAACACTCCTGTTAAGATTCCCAAGCTTCGAGTCCAGGGTTGAAATCCACATCTTTATGCTCCAAGCGACCGTCTTTAGGCTTCAAATCCTACTTTTAATTCTGAAATCCCACTTTTTTACGCTCCAAACACTACATTAAGGGCACAAAGTCTCCATTTTAGGTCACAACGCTTCCTTTTTAGAGTCCGGAACGTTGGTTCCAGGGTTGAAAGCCTCCCTGTTCTGCTTCAAAGCGTCATTTAGAAGGTACAAGCCCTCATTTTTAGGGCGCAACGCCTCATTTTTTGGCCGCGAATCCTCCTTTTTAGGGGTCAATACGTCCTTTTTGCTGTAAAATCCCTCACTTCTATGTTCCGGACATCTCATTTAGGGCACAAAGCCTTGTTTTGTGGTCCCAAAGCTTCCTCTTCAGAGTCCAAAGCTTTGATTCTGTGGTTGAATTCCTCGTTTTATAATCCAAACCCTCACGTTTATTGTACAAACCCTCATTTTTAGGGCCCAAACGCTCATTTTTATGCTGTAAATCATTTCACTGGAAAATGCCTCCTTTTTATGCTCCAAACGCCTCCTTTAGGGCACGAGCCTTAATGTTAGGTCCCAAAGATTTGGTTAAGAGCCCAAAGCTTTGAGTCTAGGGTTCAAAGCCTGCCTTTTACTCTACAAACCCTCCTGTTTAGGGCACAAACCCTCCTTTTCGGTGCACAAGCCCTCGCTGTTAGGGTGCAAACACTCACGTTAAGATTCCCAAGCTTCGAGTCCAGGGTTGAAATCCACATCTTTATGCTCCAAACGACCGTCTTTAGGCTTCAAATCCTACTTTTAATTCTGAAATCCCACTTTTTTACGCTCCAAACACTACATTAAGGGCACAAAGTCTCCATTTTAGGTCACAACGCTTCCTTTTTAGAGTCCGGAACGTTGGTTCCAGGGTTGAAAGCCTCCCTGTTCTGCTTCAAAGCGTCATTTAGAAGGTACAAGCCCTCATTTTTAGGGCGCAACGCCTCATTTTTTGGCCGCGAATCCTCCTTTTTAGGGGTCAATACGTCCTTTTTACTGTAAAATCCCTCACTTTTATGTTCCGGACATCTCATTTAGGGCACAAAGCCTTGTTTTGTGGTCCCAAAGCTTCCTCTTCAGAGTCCAAAGCTTTGATTCTGTGGTTGAATTCCTCGTTTTGTAATCCAAATCCTCGTGTTTATTGTACAAACCCTCATTTTTAGGGCCCAAACGCTCGTTTTTATTCTGTAAATAATTTCACTGGAAAATGCCACCTTTTTATGCTCCAAAGGCCTCCTTTAGGGCACGATCCTCAATGTTAGGTCCCAAAGATTTGGTTAAGAGCCCAAAGCTTGGAGTCTAGGGTTGAAAGCCTGCCTTTTACTCTACAAACCCTCCTGTTTAGGGCACAAACCCTCCTTTTTGGTGCACAAGCCCTCGCTGTTAGGGTGCAAACACTCCTGTTAAGATTCCCAAGCTTCGAGTCCAGGGTTGAAATCCACATCTTTATGCTCCAAGCGACCGTCTTTAGGCTTCAAATCCTAATTTTAATTCTGAAATCCCACTTTTTTACGCTCCAAACGCTACATTAAGTGCAAAAAGTCTCCATTTTAGGTCACAACGCTTCCTTTTTAGAGTCCGGAACGTTGGTTCCAGGGTTGAAAGCCTCCCTGTTCTGCTTCAAACCCTCATTTAGAAGGTACAAGCCCTCATTTTTAGGGCGCAACGCCTCATTTTTTGGCCGCGAATCCTCCTTTTTAGGAGTCAATACGTCCTTTTTACTGTAAAATCCCTCACTTTTATGTTCCGGACATCTCATTTAGGGCACAAAGCCTTGTTTTGTGGTCCCAAAGCTTCCTTTTTAAAGTCCAAAGCTTTGATTCTGTGGTTGAATTCCTCGTTTTGTAATCCAAATCCTCACGTTTATTGTACAAACCCTCATTTTTAGGGCCCAAACGCTCGTTTTTATGCTGTAAATAATTTCACTGGAAAATGCCACCTTTTTATGCTCCAAAGGCCTCCTTTAGGGCACGATCCTCAATGTTAGGTCCCAAAGATTTGGTTAAGAGCCCAAAGCTTGGAGTCTATGGTTCAAAGCCTGCTTTTTACTCTACAAACCCTCCTGTTTAGGGCACAAACCCTCCTTTTTGGTGCACAAGCCCTCGCTGTTAGGGTGCAAACACTCCTGTTAAGATTCCCAAGCTTCGAGTCCAGGGTTGAAATCCACATCTTTATGCTCCAAGCGACCGTCTTTAGGCTTCAAATCCTAATTTTAATTCTGAAATCCCACTTTTTTACGCTCCAAACACTACATTAAGGGCACAAAGTCTCCATTTTAGGTCACAACGCTTCCTTTTTAGAGTCCGGAACGTTGGTTCCAGGGTTGAAAGCCTCCCTGTTCTGCTTCAAAGCGTCATTTAGAAGGTACAAGCCCTCATTTTTAGGGCGCAACGCCTCATTTTTTGGCCGCGAATCCTCCTTTTTAGGGGTCAATACGTCCTTTTTACTGTAAAATCCCTCACTTTTATGTTCCGGACATCTCATTTAGGGCACAAAGCCTTGTTTTGTGGTCCCAAAGCTTCCTCTTCAGAGTCCAAAGCTTTGATTCTGTGGTTGAATTCCTCGTTTTGTAATCCAAATCCTCGTGTTTATTGTACAAACCCTCATTTTTAGGGCCCAAACGCTCGTTTTTATTCTGTAAATAATTTCACTGGAAAATGCCACCTTTTTATGCTCCAAAGGCCTCCTTTAGGGCACGATCCTCAATGTTAGGTCCCAAAGATTTGGTTAAGAGCCCAAAGCTTGGAGTCTAGGGTTGAAAGCCTGCTTTTTACTCTACAAACCCTCCTGTTTAGGGCACAAACCCTCCTTTTTGGTGCACAAGCCCTCGCTGTTAGGGTGCAAACACTCCTGTTAAGATTCCCAAGCTTCGAGTCCAGGGTTGAAATCCACATCTTTATGCTCCAAGCGACCGTCTTTAGGCTTCAAATCCTAATTTTAATTCTGAAATCCCACTTTTTTACGCTCCAAACGCTACATTAAGTGCACAAAGTCTCCATTTTAGGTCACAACGCTTCCTTTTTAGAGTCCGGAACGTTGGTTCCAGGGTTGAAAGCCTCCCTGTTCTGCTTCAAAGCGTCATTTAGAAGGTACAAGCCCTCATTTTTAGGGCGCAACGCCTCATTTTTTGGCCGCGAATCCTCCTTTTTAGGGGTCAATACGTCCTTTTTACTGTAAAATCCCTCACTTTTATGTTCCGGACATCTCATTTAGGGCACAAAGCCTTGTTTTGTGGTCCCAAAGCTTCCTCTTCAGAGTCCAAAGCTTTGATTCTGTGGTTGAATTCCTCGTTTTGTAATCCAAATCCTCGTGTTTATTGTACAAACCCTCATTTTTAGGGCCCAAACGCTCGTTTTTATTCTGTAAATAATTTCACTGGAAAATGCCACCTTTTTATGCTCCAAAGGCCTCCTTTAGGGCACGATCCTCAATGTTAGGTCCCAAAGATTTGGTTAAGAGCCCAAAGCTTGGAGTCTAGGGTTGAAAGCCTGCTTTTTACTCTACAAACCCTCCTGTTTAGGGCACAAACCCTCCTTTTTGGTGCACAAGCCCTCGCTGTTAGGGTGCAAACACTCCTGTTAAGATTCCCAAGCTTCGAGTCCAGGGTTGAAATCCACATCTTTATGCTCCAAGCGACCGTCTTTAGGCTTCAAATCCTAATTTTAATTCTGAAATCCCACTTTTTTACGCTCCAAACGCTACATTAAGTGCACAAAGTCTCCATTTTAGGTCACAACGCTTCCTTTTTAGAGTCCGGAACGTTGGTTCCAGGGTTGAAAGCCTCCCTGTTCTGCTTCAAAGCGTCATTTAGAAGGTACAAGCCCTCATTTTTAGGGCGCAACGCCTCATTTTTTGGCCGCGAATCCTCCTTTTTAGGGGTCAATACGTCCTTTTTACTGTAAAATCCCTCACTTTTATGTTCCGGACATCTCATTTAGGGCACAAAGCCTTGTTTTGTGGTCCCAAAGCTTCCTTTTTAAAGTCCAAAGCTTTGATTCTGTGGTTGAATTCCTCGTTTTATAATCCAAACCCTCACGTTTATTGCACAAACCCTCATTTTTAGGGCCCAAACGCTCATTTTTATGCTGTAAATCATTTCACTGGAAAATGCCTCCTTTTTATGCTCCAAACGCCTCCTTTAGGGCACGATGTCTGAATGTTAGGTCCCAAAGATTTGGTTAAGAGCCCAAAGCTTGGAGTCTAGGGTTGAAAGCCTGCCTTTTACTCTACAAACCCTCCTGTTTAGGGCACAAACCCTCCTTTTTGGTGCACAAGCCCTCGCTGTTAGGGTGCAAACACTCCTGTTAAGATTCCCAAGCTTCGAGTCCAGGGTTGAAATCCACATCTTTATGCTCCAAGCGACCGTCTTTAGGCTTCAAATCCTAATTTTAATTCTGAAATCCCACTTTTTTACGCTCCAAACACTACATTAAGGGCACAAAGTCTCCATTTTAGGTCACAACGCTTCCTTTTTAGAGTCCGGAACGTTGGTTCCAGGGTTGAAAGCCTCCCTGTTCTGCTTCAAACCCTCATTTAGAAGGTACAAGCCCTCATTTTTAGGGCGCAACGCCTCATTTTTTGGCCGCGAATCCTCCTTTTTAGGGGTCAATACGTCCTTTTTACTGTAAAATCCCTCACTTTTATGTTCCGGACATCTCATTTAGGGCACAAAGCCTTGTTTTGTGGTCCCAAAGCTTCCTTTTTAAAGTCCAAAGCTTTGATTCTGTGGTTGAATTCCTCGTTTTGTAATCCAAACCCTCACGTTTATTGTACAAACCCTCATTTTTAGGGCCCAAACGCTCATTTTTATGCTGTAACAATTTCACTGGAAAATGCCTCCTCTTCATGCTCCAAACGCCTCCTTTAGGGCACGAGCCTCAATGTTAGGTCCCAAAGATTTGGTTAAGAGCCCAAAGCTTGGAGTCTAGGGTTCAAAGCCTGCTTTTTACTCTACAAACCCTCCTGTTTAGGGCACAAACCCTCCTTTTTGGTGCACAAGCCCTCGCTGTTAGGGTGCAAACACTCCTGTTAAGATTCCCAAGCTTCGAGTCCAGGGTTGAAATCCACATCTTTATGCTCCAAACGACCGTCTTTAGGCTTCAAATCCTACTTTTAATTCTGAAATCCCACTTTTTTACGCTCCAAACACTACATTAAGGGCACAAAGTCTCCATTTTAGGTCACAATGCTTCCTTTTTAGAGTCCGGAACGTTGGTTCCAGGGTTGAAAGCCTCCCTGTTCTGCTTCAAAGCGTCATTTAGAAGGTACAAGCCCTCATTTTTAGGGCGCAACGCCTCATTTTTTGGCCGCGAATCCTCCTTTTTAGGGGTCAATACGTCCTTTTTACTGTAAAATCCCTCACTTTTATGTTCCGGACATCTCATTTAGGGCACAAAGCCTTGTTTTGTGGTCCCAAAGCTTCCTTTTTAAAGTCCAAAGCTTTGATTCTGTGGTTGAATTCCTCGTTTTATAATCAAAATCCTCACGTTTATTGTACAAACCCTCATTTTTAGGGCCCAAACGCTCATTTTTATGCTGTAAATCATTTCACTGGAAAATGCCTCCTTTTTATGCTCCAAACGCCTCCTTTAGGGCACGAGCCTCAATGTTAGGTCCCAAAGATTTGGTTAAGAGCCCAAAGCTTGGAGTCTAGGGTTGAAAGCCTGCTTTTTACTCTACAAACCCTCCTGTTTAGGGTACAAACCCTCCTTTTTGGTGCACAAGCCCTCGCTGTTAGGGTGTAAACACTCCTGTTAAGATTCCCAAGCTTCGAGTCCAGGGTTGAAATCCACATCTTTATGCTCCAAGCGACCGTCTTTAGGCTTCAAATCCTAATTTTAATTCTGAAATCCCACTTTTTTACGCTCCAAACACTACATTAAGGGCACAAAGTCTCCATTTTAGGTCACAACGCTTCCTTTTTAGAGTCCGGAACGTTGGTTCCAGGGTTGAAAGCCTCCCTGTTCTGCTTCAAAGCGTCATTTAGAAGGTACAAGCCCTCATTTTTAGGGTGCAACGCCTCATTTTTTGGCCGCAAATCCTCCTTTTTAGGGGTCAATACATCCTTTTTACTGTAAAATCCCTCACTTTTATGTTCCGGACATCTCATTTAGGGCACAAAGCCTTGTTTTGTGGTCCCAAAGCTTCCTCTTCAGAGTCCAAAGCTTTGATTCTGTGGTTGAATTCCTCGTTTTGTAATCCAAACCCTCACGTTTATTGTACAAACCCTCATTTTTAGGGCCCAAACGCTCATTTTTATGCTGTAAATCATTTCACTGGAAAATGCCTCCTTTTTATGCTCCAAACGCCTCCTTTAGGGCACGAGCCTCAATGTTAGGTCCCAAAGATTTGGTTAAGAGCCCAAAGCTTGGAGTCTAGGGTTCAAAGCCTGCTTTTTACTCTACAAACCCTCCTGTTTAGGGCACAAACCCTCCTTTTCGGTGCACAAGCCCTCGCTGTTAGGGTGCAAACACTCCTGTTAAGATTCCCAAGCTTCGAGTCCAGGGTTGAAATCCACATCTTTATGCTCCAAACGACCGTCTTTAGGCTTCAAATCCTAATTTTAATTCTGAAATCCCACTATTTTACGCTCCAAACACTACATTAAGGGCACAAAGTCTCCATTTTAGGTCACAACGCTTCCTTTTTAGAGTCCGGAACGTTGGTTCCAGGGTTGAAAGCCTCCCTGTTCTGCTTCAAAGCGTCATTTAGAAGGTACAAGCCCTCATTTTTAGGGCGCAACGCCTCATTTTTTGGCCGCGAATCCTCCTTTTTAGGGGTCAATACGTCCTTTTTACTGTAAAATCCCTCACTTTTATGTTCCGGACATCTCATTTAGGGCACAAAGCCTTGTTTTGTGGTCCCAAAGCTTCCTCTTCAGAGTCCAAAGCTTTGATTCTGTGGTTGAATTCCTCGTTTTATAATCCAAACCCTCACGTTTATTGTACAAACCCTCATTTTTAGGGCCCAAACGCTCATTTTTATGCTGTAAATCATTTCACTGGAAAATGCCTCCTTTTTATGCTCCAAACGCCTCCTTTAGGGCACGAGCCTCAATGTTAGGTCCCAAAGATTTGGTTAAGAGCCCAAAGCTTTGAGTCTAGGGTTCAAAGCCTGCTTTTTACTCTACAAACCCTCCTGTTTAGGGCACAAACCCTCCTTTTCGGTGCACAAGCCCTCGCTGTTAGGGTGCAAACACTCACGTTAAGATTCCCAAGCTTCGAGTCCAGGGTTGAAATCCACATCTTTATGCTCCAAACGACCGTCTTTAGGCTTCAAATCCGACTTTTAATTCTGAAATCCCACTTTCCTATGCTCCAAACACTACATTAAGGGCACAAAGTCTCCATTTTAGGTCACAACGCTTCCTTTTTAGAGTCCGGAACGTTGGTTCCAGGGTTGAAAGCCTCCCTGTTCTGCTTCAAAGCGTCATTTAGAAGGTACAAGCCCTCATTTTTAGGGCGCAACGCCTCATTTTTTGGCCGCGAATCCTCCTTTTTAGGGGTCAATACGTCCTTTTTACTGTAAAATCCCTCACTTTTATGTTCCGGACATCTCATTTAGGGCACAAAGCCTTGTTTTGTGGTCCCAAAGCTTCCTCTTCAGAGTCCAAAGCTTTGATTCTGTGGTTGAATTCCTCGTTTTGTAATCCAAACCCTCACGTTTATTGTACAAACCCTCATTTTTAGGGCCCAAACGCTCATTTTTATGCTGTAAATCATTTCACTGGAAAATGCCTCCTTTTTATGCTCCAAACGCCTCCTATAGGGCACGATGTCTGAATGTTAGGTCCCAAAGATTTGGTTAAGAGCCCAAAGCTTGGAGTCTAGGGTTGAAAGCCTGCTTTTTACTCTACAAACCCTCCTGTTTAGGGCACAAACCCTCCTTTTTGGTGCACAAGCCCTCACTGTTAGGGTGCAAACACTCCTGTTAAGATTCCCAAGCTTCGAGTCCAGGGTTGAAATCCACATCTTTATGCTCCAAGCGACCATCTTTAGGCTTCAAATCCTAATTTTAATTCTGAAATCCCACTTTTTTACGCTCCAAACGCTACATTAAGGGCACAAAGTCTCCATTTTAGGTCACAACGCTTCCTTTTTAGAGTCCGGAACGTTGGTTCCAGGGTTGAAAGCCTCCCTGTTCTGCTTCAAAGCGTCATTTAGAAGGTACAAGCCCTCATTTTTAGGGCGCAACGCCTCATTTTTTGGCCGCGAATCCTCCTTTTTAGGGGTCAATACGTCCTTTTTACTGTAAAATCCCTCGCTTTTATGTTCCGGACATCTCATTTAGGGCACAAAGCCTTGTTTTGTGGTCCCAAAGCTTCCTCTTCAGAGTCCAAAGCTTTGATTCTGTGGTTGAATTCCTCGTTTTATAATCCAAACCCTCACGTTTATTGTACAAACCCTCATTTTTAGGGCCCAAACGCTCATTTTTATGCTGTAAATAATTTCACTGGAAAATGCCTCCTTTTTATGCTCCAAACGCCTCCTATAGGGCACGATGTCTGAATGTTAGGTCCCAAAGATTTGGTTAAGAGCCCAAAGCTTGGAGTCTAGGGTTGAAAGCCTGCTTTTTACTCTACAAACCCTCCTGTTTAGGGCACAAACCCTCCTTTTTGGTGCACAAGCCCTCGCTGTTAGGGTGCAAACACTCCTGTTAAGATTCCCAAGCTTCGAGTCCAGGGTTGAAATCCACATCTTTATGCTCCAAGCGACCGTCTTTAGGCTTCAAATCCTAATTTTAATTCTGAAATCCCACTTTTTTACGCTCCAAACACTACATTAAGGGCACAAAGTCTCCATTTTAGGTCACAACGCTTCCTTTTTAGAGTCCGGAACGTTGGTTCCAGGGTTGAAAGCCTCCCTGTTCTGCTTCAAAGCGTCATTTAGAAGGTACAAGCCCTCATTTTTAGGGCGCAACGCCTCATTTTTTGGCCGCGAATCCTCCTTTTTAGGGGTCAATACGTCCTTTTTACTGTAAAATCCCTCACTTTTATGTTCCGGACATCTCATTTAGGGCACAAAGCCTTGTTTTGTGGTCCCAAAGCTTCCTCTTCAGAGTCCAAAGCTTTGATTCTGTGGTTGAATTCCTCGTTTTATAATCCAAACCCTCACGTTTATTGTACAAACCCTCATTTTTAGGGCCCAAACGCTCATTTTTATGCTGTAAATCATTTCACTGGAAAATGCCTCCTTTTTATGCTCCAAACGCCTCCTTTAGGGCACGAGCCTCAATGTTAGGTCCCAAAGATTTGGTTAAGAGCCCAAAGCTTTGAGTCTAGGGTTCAAAGCCTGCTTTTTACTCTACAAACCCTCCTGTTTAGGGCACAAACCCTCCTTTTCGGTGCACAAGCCCTCGCTGTTAGGGTGCAAACACTCACGTTAAGATTCCCAAGCTTCGAGTCCAGGGTTGAAATCCACATCTTTATGCTCCAAGCGACCGTCTTTAGGCTTCAAATCCTAATTTTAATTCTGAAATCCCACTTTTTTACGCTCCAAACACTACATTAAGGGCACAAAGTCTCCATTTTAGGTCACAACGCTTCCTTTTTAGAGTCCGGAACGTTGGTTCCAGGGTTGAAAGCCTCCCTGTTCTGCTTCAAAGCGTCATTTAGAAGGTACAAGCCCTCATTTTTAGGGCGCAACGCCTCATTTTTTGGCCGCGAATCCTCCTTTTTAGGGGTCAATACGTCCTTTTTACTGTAAAATCCCTCACTTTTATGTTCCGGACATCTCATTTAGGGCACAAAGCCTTGTTTTGTGGTCCCAAAGCTTCCTCTTCAGAGTCCAAAGCTTTGATTCTGTGGTTGAATTCCTCGTTTTGTAATCCAAATCCTCGTGTTTATTGTACAAACCCTCATTTTTAGGGCCCAAACGCTCGTTTTTATTCTGTAAATAATTTCACTGGAAAATGCCACCTTTTTATGCTCCAAAGGCCTCCTTTAGGGCACGATCCTCAATGTTAGGTCCCAAAGATTTGGTTAAGAGCCCAAAGCTTGGAGTCTAGGGTTGAAAGCCTGCCTTTTACTCTACAAACCCTCCTGTTTAGGGCACAAACCCTCCTTTTTGGTGCACAAGCCCTCGCTGTTAGGGTGCAAACACTCCTGTTAAGATTCCCAAGCTTCGAGTCCAGGGTTGAAATCCACATCTTTATGCTCCAAGCGACCGTCTTTAGGCTTCAAATCCTACTTTTAATTCTGAAATCCCACTTTTTTACGCTCCAAACACTACATTAAGGGCACAAAGTCTCCATTTTAGGTCACAACGCTTCCTTTTTAGAGTCTGGAACGTTGGTTCCAGGGTTGAAAGCCTCCCTGTTCTGCTTCAAAGCGTCATTTAGAAGGTACAAGCCCTCATTTTTAGGGCGCAACGCCTCATTTTTTGGCCGCGAATCCTCCTTTTTAGGGGTCAATACGTCCTTTTTACTGTAAAATCCCTCACTTTTATGTTCCGGACATCTCATTTAGGGCACAAAGCCTTGTTTTGTGGTCCCAAAGCTTCCTCTTCAGAGTCCAAAGCTTTGATTCTGTGGTTGAATTCCTCGTTTTATAATCCAAACCCTCACGTTTATTGTACAAACCCTCATTTTTAGGGCCCAAACGCTCATTTTTATGCTGTAAATCATTTCACTGGAAAATGCCTCCTTTTTATGCTCCAAACGCCTCCTTTAGGGCACGAGCCTCAATGTTAGGTCCCAAAGATTTGGTTAAGAGCCCAAAGCTTGGAGTCTAGGGTTCAAAGCCTGCTTTTTACTCTACAAACCCTCCTGTTTAGGGCACAAACCCTCCTTTTCGGTGCACAAGCCCTCGCTGTTAGGGTGCAAACACTCACGTTAAGATTCCCAAGCTTCGAGTCCAGGGTTGAAATCCACATCTTTATGCTCCAAGCGACCGTCTTTAGGCTTCAAATCCTAATTTTAATTCTGAAATCCCACTTTTTTACGCTCCAAACACTACATTAAGGGCACAAAGTCTCCATTTTAGGTCACAACGCTTCCTTTTTAGAGTCCGGAACGTTGGTTCCAGGGTTGAAAGCCTCCCTGTTCTGCTTCAAAGCGTCATTTAGAAGGTACAAGCCCTCATTTTTAGGGCGCAACGCCTCATTTTTTGGCCGCGAATCCTCCTTTTTAGGGGTCAATACGTCCTTTTTACTGTAAAATCCCTCACTTTTATGTTCCGGACATCTCATTTAGGGCACAAAGCCTTGTTTTGTGGTCCCAAAGCTTCCTCTTCAGAGTCCAAAGCTTTGATTCTGTGGTTGAATTCCTCGTTTTGTAATCCAAATCCTCGTGTTTATTGTACAAACCCTCATTTTTAGGGCCCAAACGCTCGTTTTTATTCTGTAAATAATTTCACTGGAAAATGCCACCTTTTTATGCTCCAAAGGCCTCCTTTAGGGCACGATCCTCAATGTTAGGTCCCAAAGATTTGGTTAAGAGCCCAAAGCTTGGAGTCTAGGGTTGAAAGCCTGCCTTTTACTCTACAAACCCTCCTGTTTAGGGCACAAACCCTCCTTTTTGGTGCACAAGCCCTCGCTGTTAGGGTGCAAACACTCCTGTTAAGATTCCCAAGCTTCGAGTCCAGGGTTGAAATCCACATCTTTATGCTCCAAGCGACCGTCTTTAGGCTTCAAATCCTACTTTTAATTCTGAAATCCCACTTTTTTACGCTCCAAACACTACATTAAGGGCACAAAGTCTCCATTTTAGGTCACAACGCTTCCTTTTTAGAGTCCGGAACGTTGGTTCCAGGGTTGAAAGCCTCCCTGTTCTGCTTCAAAGCGTCATTTAGAAGGTACAAGCCCTCATTTTTAGGGCGCAACGCCTCATTTTTTGGCCGCGAATCCTCCTTTTTAGGGGTCAATACGTCCTTTTTACTGTAAAATCCCTCGCTTTTATGTTCCGGACATCTCATTTAGGGCACAAAGCCTTGTTTTGTGGTCCCAAAGCTTCCTCTTCAGAGTCCAAAGCTTTGATTCTGTGGTTGAATTCCTCGTTTTATAATCCAAACCCTCACGTTTATTGTACAAACCCTCATTTTTAGGGCCCAAACGCTCATTTTTATGCTGTAAATCATTTCACTGGAAAATGCCTCCTTTTTATGCTCCAAACGCCTCCTTTAGGGCACGAGCCTCAATGTTAGGTCCCAAAGATTTGGTTAAGAGCCCAAAGCTTTGAGTCTAGGGTTCAAAGCCTGCTTTTTACTCTACAAACCCTCCTGTTTAGGGCACAAACCCTCCTTTTCGGTGCACAAGCCCTCGCTGTTAGGGTGCAAACACTCACGTTAAGATTCCCAAGCTTCGAGTCCAGGGTTGAAATCCACATCTTTATGCTCCAAGCGACCGTCTTTAGGCTTCAAATCCTAATTTTAATTCTGAAATCCCACTTTTTTACGCTCCAAACACTACATTAAGGGCACAAAGTCTCCATTTTAGGTCACAACGCTTCCTTTTTAGAGTCCGGAACGTTGGTTCCAGGGTTGAAAGCCTCCCTGTTCTGCTTCAAAGCGTCATTTAGAAGGTACAAGCCCTCATTTTTAGGGCGCAACGCCTCATTTTTTGGCCGCGAATCCTCCTTTTTAGGGGTCAATACGTCCTTTTTACTGTAAAATCCCTCACTTTTATGTTCCGGACATCTCATTTAGGGCACAAAGCCTTGTTTTGTGGTCCCAAACCTTCCTCTTCAGAGTCCAAAGCTTTGATTCTGTGGTTGAATTCCTCGTTTTGTAATCCAAACCCTCACGTTTATTGTACAAACCCTCATTTTTAGGGCCCAAACGCTCATTTTTATGCTGTAAATCATTTCACTGGAAAATGCCTCCTTTTTATGCTCCAAACGCCTCCTATAGGGCACGATGTCTGAATGTTAGGTCCCAAAGATTTGGTTAAGAGCCCAAAGCTTGGAGTCTAGGGTTGAAAGCCTGCTTTTTACTCTACAAACCCTCCTGTTTAGGGTACAAACCCTCCTTTTTGGTGCACAAGCCCTCACTGTTAGGGTGCAAACACTCCTGTTAAGATTCCCAAGCTTCGAGTCCAGGGTTGAAATCCACATCTTTATGCTCCAAGCGACCATCTTTAGGCTTCAAATCCTAATTTTAATTCTGAAATCCCACTTTTTTACGCTCCAAACGCTACATTAAGGGCACAAAGTCTCCATTTTAGGTCACAACGCTTCCTTTTTAGAGTCCGGAACGTTGGTTCCAGGGTTGAAAGCCTCCCTGTTCTGCTTCAAAGCGTCATTTAGAAGGTACAAGCCCTCATTTTTAGGGCGCAACGCCTCATTTTTTGGCCGCGAATCCTCCTTTTTAGGGGTCAATACGTCCTTTTTACTGTAAAATCCCTCGCTTTTATGTTCCGGACATCTCATTTAGGGCACAAAGCCTTGTTTTGTGGTCCCAAAGCTTCCTCTTCAGAGTCCAAAGCTTTGATTCTGTGGTTGAATTCCTCGTTTTATAATCCAAACCCTCACGTTTATTGTACAAACCCTCATTTTTAGGGCCCAAACGCTCATTTTTATGCTGTAAATCATTTCACTGGAAAATGCCTCCTTTTTATGCTCCAAACGCCTCCTTTAGGGCACGAGCCTCAATGTTAGGTCCCAAAGATTTGGTTAAGAGCCCAAAGCTTGGAGTCTAGGGTTCAAAGCCTGCTTTTTACTCTACAAACCCTCCTGTTTAGGGCACAAACCCTCCTTTTCGGTGCACAAGCCCTCGCTGTTAGGGTGCAAACACTCACGTTAAGATTCCCAAGCTTCGAGTCCAGGGTTGAAATCCACATCTTTATGCTCCAAGCGACCGTCTTTAGGCTTCAAATCCTAATTTTAATTCTGAAATCCCACTTTTTTACGCTCCAAACACTACATTAAGGGCACAAAGTCTCCATTTTAGGTCACAACGCTTCCTTTTTAGAGTCCGGAACGTTGGTTCCAGGGTTGAAAGCCTCCCTGTTCTGCTTCAAAGCGTCATTTAGAAGGTACAAGCCCTCATTTTTAGGGCGCAACGCCTCATTTTTTGGCCGCGAATCCTCCTTTTTAGGGGTCAATACGTCCTTTTTACTGTAAAATCCCTCACTTTTATGTTCCGGACATCTCATTTAGGGCACAAAGCCTTGTTTTGTGGTCCCAAAGCTTCCTCTTCAGAGTCCAAAGCTTTGATTCTGTGGTTGAATTCCTCGTTTTGTAATCCAAATCCTCGTGTTTATTGTACAAACCCTCATTTTTAGGGCCCAAACGCTCGTTTTTATTCTGTAAATAATTTCACTGGAAAATGCCACCTTTTTATGCTCCAAAGGCCTCCTTTAGGGCACGATCCTCAATGTTAGGTCCCAAAGATTTGGTTAAGAGCCCAAAGCTTGGAGTCTAGGGTTGAAAGCCTGCCTTTTACTCTACAAACCCTCCTGTTTAGGGCACAAACCCTCCTTTTTGGTGCACAAGCCCTCGCTGTTAGGGTGCAAACACTCCTGTTAAGATTCCCAAGCTTCGAGTCCAGGGTTGAAATCCACATCTTTATGCTCCAAGCGACCGTCTTTAGGCTTCAAATCCTACTTTTAATTCTGAAATCCCACTTTTTTACGCTCCAAACACTACATTAAGGGCACAAAGTCTCCATTTTAGGTCACAACGCTTCCTTTTTAGAGTCCGGAACGTTGGTTCCAGGGTTGAAAGCCTCCCTGTTCTGCTTCAAAGCGTCATTTAGAAGGTACAAGCCCTCATTTTTAGGGCGCAACGCCTCATTTTTTGGCCGCGAATCCTCCTTTTTAGGGGTCAATACGTCCTTTTTACTGTAAAATCCCTCGCTTTTATGTTCCGGACATCTCATTTAGGGCACAAAGCCTTGTTTTGTGGTCCCAAAGCTTCCTCTTCAGAGTCCAAAGCTTTGATTCTGTGGTTGAATTCCTCGTTTTATAATCCAAACCCTCACGTTTATTGTACAAACCCTCATTTTTAGGGCCCAAACGCTCATTTTTATGCTGTAAATCATTTCACTGGAAAATGCCTCCTTTTTATGCTCCAAACGCCTCCTTTAGGGCACGAGCCTCAATGTTAGGTCCCAAAGATTTGGTTAAGAGCCCAAAGCTTTGAGTCTAGGGTTCAAAGCCTGCTTTTTACTCTACAAACCCTCCTGTTTAGGGCACAAACCCTCCTTTTCGGTGCACAAGCCCTCGCTGTTAGGGTGCAAACACTCACGTTAAGATTCCCAAGCTTCGAGTCCAGGGTTGAAATCCACATCTTTATGCTCCAAGCGACCGTCTTTAGGCTTCAAATCCTAATTTTAATTCTGAAATCCCACTTTTTTACGCTCCAAACACTACATTAAGGGCACAAAGTCTCCATTTTAGGTCACAACGCTTCCTTTTTAGAGTCCGGAACGTTGGTTCCAGGGTTGAAAGCCTCCCTGTTCTGCTTCAAAGCGTCATTTAGAAGGTACAAGCCCTCATTTTTAGGGCGCAACGCCTCATTTTTTGGCCGCGAATCCTCCTTTTTAGGGGTCAATACGTCCTTTTTACTGTAAAATCCCTCACTTTTATGTTCCGGACATCTCATTTAGGGCACAAAGCCTTGTTTTGTGGTCCCAAAGCTTCCTCTTCAGAGTCCAAAGCTTTGATTCTGTGGTTGAATTCCTCGTTTTGTAATCCAAATCCTCGTGTTTATTGTACAAACCCTCATTTTTAGGGCCCAAACGCTCGTTTTTATTCTGTAAATAATTTCACTGGAAAATGCCACCTTTTTATGCTCCAAAGGCCTCCTTTAGGGCACGATCCTCAATGTTAGGTCCCAAAGATTTGGTTAAGAGCCCAAAGCTTGGAGTCTAGGGTTGAAAGCCTGCCTTTTACTCTACAAACCCTCCTGTTTAGGGCACAAACCCTCCTTTTTGGTGCACAAGCCCTCGCTGTTAGGGTGCAAACACTCCTGTTAAGATTCCCAAGCTTCGAGTCCAGGGTTGAAATCCACATCTTTATGCTCCAAGCGACCGTCTTTAGGCTTCAAATCCTACTTTTAATTCTGAAATCCCACTTTTTTACGCTCCAAACACTACATTAAGGGCACAAAGTCTCCATTTTAGGTCACAACGCTTCCTTTTTAGAGTCCGGAACGTTGGTTCCAGGGTTGAAAGCCTCCCTGTTCTGCTTCAAAGCGTCATTTAGAAGGTACAAGCCCTCATTTTTAGGGCGCAACGCCTCATTTTTTGGCCGCGAATCCTCCTTTTTAGGGGTCAATACGTCCTTTTTACTGTAAAATCCCTCGCTTTTATGTTCCGGACATCTCATTTAGGGCACAAAGCCTTGTTTTGTGGTCCCAAAGCTTCCTCTTCAGAGTCCAAAGCTTTGATTCTGTGGTTGAATTCCTCGTTTTATAATCCAAACCCTCACGTTTATTGTACAAACCCTCATTTTTAGGGCCCAAACGCTCATTTTTATGCTGTAAATCATTTCACTGGAAAATGCCTCCTTTTTATGCTCCAAATGCCTCCTTTAGGGCACGAGCCTCAATGTTAGGTCCCAAAGATTTGGTTAAGAGCCCAAAGCTTTGAGTCTAGGGTTCAAAGCCTGCTTTTTACTCTACAAACCCTCCTGTTTAGGGCACAAACCCTCCTTTTCGGTGCACAAGCCCTCGCTGTTAGGGTGCAAACACTCACGTTAAGATTCCCAAGCTTCGAGTCCAGGGTTGAAATCCACATCTTTATGCTCCAAGCGACCGTCTTTAGGCTTCAAATCCTAATTTTAATTCTGAAATCCCACTTTTTTACGCTCCAAACACTACATTAAGGGCACAAAGTCTCCATTTTAGGTCACAACGCTTCCTTTTTAGAGTCCGGAACGTTGGTTCCAGGGTTGAAAGCCTCCCTGTTCTGCTTCAAAGCGTCATTTAGAAGGTACAAGCCCTCATTTTTAGGGCGCAACGCCTCATTTTTTGGCCGCGAATCCTCCTTTTTAGGGGTCAATACGTCCTTTTTACTGTAAAATCCCTCACTTTTATGTTCCGGACATCTCATTTAGGGCACAAAGCCTTGTTTTGTGGTCCCAAACCTTCCTCTTCAGAGTCCAAAGCTTTGATTCTGTGGTTGAATTCCTCGTTTTGTAATCCAAACCCTCACGTTTATTGTACAAACCCTCATTTTTAGGGCCCAAACGCTCATTTTTATGCTGTAAATCATTTCACTGGAAAATGCCTCCTTTTTATGCTCCAAACGCCTCCTATAGGGCACGATGTCTGAATGTTAGGTCCCAAAGATTTGGTTAAGAGCCCAAAGCTTGGAGTCTAGGGTTGAAAGCCTGCTTTTTACTCTACAAACCCTCCTGTTTAGGGTACAAACCCTCCTTTTTGGTGCACAAGCCCTCACTGTTAGGGTGCAAACACTCCTGTTAAGATTCCCAAGCTTCGAGTCCAGGGTTGAAATCCACATCTTTATGCTCCAAGCGACCATCTTTAGGCTTCAAATCCTAATTTTAATTCTGAAATCCCACTTTTTTACGCTCCAAACGCTACATTAAGGGCACAAAGTCTCCATTTTAGGTCACAACGCTTCCTTTTTAGAGTCCGGAACGTTGGTTCCAGGGTTGAAAGCCTCCCTGTTCTGCTTCAAAGCGTCATTTAGAAGGTACAAGCCCTCATTTTTAGGGCGCAACGCCTCATTTTTTGGCCGCGAATCCTCCTTTTTAGGGGTCAATACGTCCTTTTTACTGTAAAATCCCTCGCTTTTATGTTCCGGACATCTCATTTAGGGCACAAAGCCTTGTTTTGTGGTCCCAAAGCTTCCTCTTCAGAGTCCAAAGCTTTGATTCTGTGGTTGAATTCCTCGTTTTATAATCCAAACCCTCACGTTTATTGTACAAACCCTCATTTTTAGGGCCCAAACGCTCATTTTTATGCTGTAAATCATTTCACTGGAAAATGCCTCCTTTTTATGCTCCAAACGCCTCCTTTAGGGCACGAGCCTCAATGTTAGGTCCCAAAGATTTGGTTAAGAGCCCAAAGCTTGGAGTCTAGGGTTCAAAGCCTGCTTTTTACTCTACAAACCCTCCTGTTTAGGGCACAAACCCTCCTTTTCGGTGCACAAGCCCTCGCTGTTAGGGTGCAAACACTCACGTTAAGATTCCCAAGCTTCGAGTCCAGGGTTGAAATCCACATCTTTATGCTCCAAGCGACCGTCTTTAGGCTTCAAATCCTAATTTTAATTCTGAAATCCCACTTTTTTACGCTCCAAACACTACATTAAGGGCACAAAGTCTCCATTTTAGGTCACAACGCTTCCTTTTTAGAGTCCGGAACGTTGGTTCCAGGGTTGAAAGCCTCCCTGTTCTGCTTCAAAGCGTCATTTAGAAGGTACAAGCCCTCATTTTTAGGGCGCAACGCCTCATTTTTTGGCCGCGAATCCTCCTTTTTAGGGGTCAATACGTCCTTTTTACTGTAAAATCCCTCACTTTTATGTTCCGGACATCTCATTTAGGGCACAAAGCCTTGTTTTGTGGTCCCAAAGCTTCCTCTTCAGAGTCCAAAGCTTTGATTCTGTGGTTGAATTCCTCGTTTTGTAATCCAAATCCTCGTGTTTATTGTACAAACCCTCATTTTTAGGGCCCAAACGCTCGTTTTTATTCTGTAAATAATTTCACTGGAAAATGCCACCTTTTTATGCTCCAAAGGCCTCCTTTAGGGCACGATGTCTGAATGTTAGGTCCCAAAGATTTGGTTAAGAGCCCAAAGCTTGGAGTCTAGGGTTGAAAGCCTGCCTTTTACTCTACAAACCCTCCTGTTTAGGGCACAAACCCTCCTTTTTGGTGCACAAGCCCTCGCTGTTAGGGTGCAAACACTCCTGTTAAGATTCCCAAGCTTCGAGTCCAGGGTTGAAATCCACATCTTTATGCTCCAAGCGACCGTCTTTAGGCTTCAAATCCTACTTTTAATTCTGAAATCCCACTTTTTTACGCTCCAAACACTACATTAAGGGCACAAAGTCTCCATTTTAGGTCACAACGCTTCCTTTTTAGAGTCCGGAACGTTGGTTCCAGGGTTGAAAGCCTCCCTGTTCTGCTTCAAAGCGTCATTTAGAAGGTACAAGCCCTCATTTTTAGGGCGCAACGCCTCATTTTTTGGCCGCGAATCCTCCTTTTTAGGGGTCAATACGTCCTTTTTACTGTAAAATCCCTCGCTTTTATGTTCCGGACATCTCATTTAGGGCACAAAGCCTTGTTTTGTGGTCCCAAAGCTTCCTCTTCAGAGTCCAAAGCTTTGATTCTGTGGTTGAATTCCTCGTTTTATAATCCAAACCCTCACGTTTATTGTACAAACCCTCATTTTTAGGGCCCAAACGCTCATTTTTATGCTGTAAATCATTTCACTGGAAAATGCCTCCTTTTTATGCTCCAAACGCCTCCTTTAGGGCACGAGCCTCAATGTTAGGTCCCAAAGATTTGGTTAAGAGCCCAAAGCTTTGAGTCTAGGGTTCAAAGCCTGCTTTTTACTCTACAAACCCTCCTGTTTAGGGCACAAACCCTCCTTTTCGGTGCACAAGCCCTCGCTGTTAGGGTGCAAACACTCACGTTAAGATTCCCAAGCTTCGAGTCCAGGGTTGAAATCCACATCTTTATGCTCCAAGCGACCGTCTTTAGGCTTCAAATCCTAATTTTAATTCTGAAATCCCACTTTTTTACGCTCCAAACACTACATTAAGGGCACAAAGTCTCCATTTTAGGTCACAACGCTTCCTTTTTAGAGTCCGGAACGTTGGTTCCAGGGTTGAAAGCCTCCCTGTTCTGCTTCAAAGCGTCATTTAGAAGGTACAAGCCCTCATTTTTAGGGCGCAACGCCTCATTTTTTGGCCGCGAATCCTCCTTTTTAGGGGTCAATACGTCCTTTTTACTGTAAAATCCCTCACTTTTATGTTCCGGACATCTCATTTAGGGCACAAAGCCTTGTTTTGTGGTCCCAAACCTTCCTCTTCAGAGTCCAAAGCTTTGATTCTGTGGTTGAATTCCTCGTTTTGTAATCCAAACCCTCACGTTTATTGTACAAACCCTCATTTTTAGGGCCCAAACGCTCATTTTTATGCTGTAAATCATTTCACTGGAAAATGCCTCCTTTTTATGCTCCAAACGCCTCCTATAGGGCACGATGTCTGAATGTTAGGTCCCAAAGATTTGGTTAAGAGCCCAAAGCTTGGAGTCTAGGGTTGAAAGCCTGCTTTTTACTCTACAAACCCTCCTGTTTAGGGTACAAACCCTCCTTTTTGGTGCACAAGCCCTCACTGTTAGGGTGCAAACACTCCTGTTAAGATTCCCAAGCTTCGAGTCCAGGGTTGAAATCCACATCTTTATGCTCCAAGCGACCATCTTTAGGCTTCAAATCCTAATTTTAATTCTGAAATCCCACTTTTTTACGCTCCAAACGCTACATTAAGGGCACAAAGTCTCCATTTTAGGTCACAACGCTTCCTTTTTAGAGTCCGGAACGTTGGTTCCAGGGTTGAAAGCCTCCCTGTTCTGCTTCAAAGCGTCATTTAGAAGGTACAAGCCCTCATTTTTAGGGCGCAACGCCTCATTTTTTGGCCGCGAATCCTCCTTTTTAGGGGTCAATACGTCCTTTTTACTGTAAAATCCCTCGCTTTTATGTTCCGGACATCTCATTTAGGGCACAAAGCCTTGTTTTGTGGTCCCAAAGCTTCCTCTTCAGAGTCCAAAGCTTTGATTCTGTGGTTGAATTCCTCGTTTTATAATCCAAACCCTCACGTTTATTGTACAAACCCTCATTTTTAGGGCCCAAACGCTCATTTTTATGCTGTAAATCATTTCACTGGAAAATGCCTCCTTTTTATGCTCCAAACGCCTCCTTTAGGGCACGAGCCTCAATGTTAGGTCCCAAAGATTTGGTTAAGAGCCCAAAGCTTTGAGTCTAGGGTTCAAAGCCTGCTTTTTACTCTACAAACCCTCCTGTTTAGGGCACAAACCCTCCTTTTCGGTGCACAAGCCCTCGCTGTTAGGGTGCAAACACTCACGTTAAGATTCCCAAGCTTCGAGTCCAGGGTTGAAATCCACATCTTTATGCTCCAAGCGACCGTCTTTAGGCTTCAAATCCTAATTTTAATTCTGAAATCCCACTTTTTTACGCTCCAAACACTACATTAAGGGCACAAAGTCTCCATTTTAGGTCACAACGCTTCCTTTTTAGAGTCCGGAACGTTGGTTCCAGGGTTGAAAGCCTCCCTGTTCTGCTTCAAAGCGTCATTTAGAAGGTACAAGCCCTCATTTTTAGGGCGCAACGCCTCATTTTTTGGCCGCGAATCCTCCTTTTTAGGGGTCAATACGTCCTTTTTACTGTAAAATCCCTCACTTTTATGTTCCGGACATCTCATTTAGGGCACAAAGCCTTGTTTTGTGGTCCCAAAGCTTCCTCTTCAGAGTCCAAAGCTTTGATTGTGTGGTTGAATTCCTCGTTTTGTAATCCAAATCCTCGTGTTTATTGTACAAACCCTCATTTTTAGGGCCCAAACGCTCGTTTTTATTCTGTAAATAATTTCACTGGAAAATGCCACCTTTTTATGCTCCAAAGGCCTCCTTTAGGGCACGATCCTCAATGTTAGGTCCCAAAGATTTGGTTAAGAGCCCAAAGCTTGGAGTCTAGGGTTGAAAGCCTGCCTTTTACTCTACAAACCCTCCTGTTTAGGGCACAAACCCTCCTTTTTGGTGCACAAGCCCTCGCTGTTAGGGTGCAAACACTCCTGTTAAGATTCCCAAGCTTCGAGTCCAGGGTTGAAATCCACATCTTTATGCTCCAAGCGACCGTCTTTAGGCTTCAAATCCTACTTTTAATTCTGAAATCCCACTTTTTTACGCTCCAAACACTACATTAAGGGCACAAAGTCTCCATTTTAGGTCACAACGCTTCCTTTTTAGAGTCTGGAACGTTGGTTCCAGGGTTGAAAGCCTCCCTGTTCTGCTTCAAAGCGTCATTTAGAAGGTACAAGCCCTCATTTTTAGGGCGCAACGCCTCATTTTTTGGCCGCGAATCCTCCTTTTTAGGGGTCAATACGTCCTTTTTACTGTAAAATCCCTCACTTTTATGTTCCGGACATCTCATTTAGGGCACAAAGCCTTGTTTTGTGGTCCCAAAGCTTCCTCTTCAGAGTCCAAAGCTTTGATTCTGTGGTTGAATTCCTCGTTTTGTAATCCAAACCCTCACGTTTATTGTACAAACCCTCATTTTTAGGGCCCAAACGCTCATTTTTATGCTGTAAATCATTTCACTGGAAAATGCCTCCTTTTTATGCTCCAAACGCCTCCTATAGGGCACGATGTCTGAATGTTAGGTCCCAAAGATTTGGTTAAGAGCCCAAAGCTTGGAGTCTAGGGTTGAAAGCCTGCTTTTTACTCTACAAACCCTCCTGTTTAGGGTACAAACCCTCCTTTTTGGTGCACAAGCCCTCACTGTTAGGGTGCAAACACTCCTGTTAAGATTCCCAAGCTTCGAGTCCAGGGTTGAAATCCACATCTTTATGCTCCAAGCGACCATCTTTAGGCTTCAAATCCTAATTTTAATTCTGAAATCCCACTTTTTTACGCTCCAAACGCTACATTAAGGGCACAAAGTCTCCATTTTAGGTCACAACGCTTCCTTTTTAGAGTCCGGAACGTTGGTTCCAGGGTTGAAAGCCTCCCTGTTCTGCTTCAAAGCGTCATTTAGAAGGTACAAGCCCTCATTTTTAGGGCGCAACGCCTCATTTTTTGGCCGCGAATCCTCCTTTTTAGGGGTCAATACGTCCTTTTTACTGTAAAATCCCTCGCTTTTATGTTCCGGACATCTCATTTAGGGCACAAAGCCTTGTTTTGTGGTCCCAAAGCTTCCTCTTCAGAGTCCAAAGCTTTGATTCTGTGGTTGAATTCCTCGTTTTATAATCCAAACCCTCACGTTTATTGTACAAACCCTCATTTTTAGGGCCCAAACGCTCATTTTTATGCTGTAAATCATTTCACTGGAAAATGCCTCCTTTTTATGCTCCAAACGCCTCCTTTAGGGCACGAGCCTCAATGTTAGGTCCCAAAGATTTGGTTAAGAGCCCAAAGCTTTGAGTCTAGGGTTCAAAGCCTGCTTTTTACTCTACAAACCCTCCTGTTTAGGGCACAAACCCTCCTTTTCGGTGCACAAGCCCTCGCTGTTAGGGTGCAAACACTCACGTTAAGATTCCCAAGCTTCGAGTCCAGGGTTGAAATCCACATCTTTATGCTCCAAGCGACCGTCTTTAGGCTTCAAATCCTAATTTTAATTCTGAAATCCCACTTTTTTACGCTCCAAACACTACATTAAGGGCACAAAGTCTCCATTTTAGGTCACAACGCTTCCTTTTTAGAGTCCGGAACGTTGGTTCCAGGGTTGAAAGCCTCCCTGTTCTGCTTCAAAGCGTCATTTAGAAGGTACAAGCCCTCATTTTTAGGGCGCAACGCCTCATTTTTTGGCCGCGAATCCTCCTTTTTAGGGGTCAATACGTCCTTTTTACTGTAAAATCCCTCACTTTTATGTTCCGGACATCTCATTTAGGGCACAAAGCCTTGTTTTGTGGTCCCAAAGCTTCCTCTTCAGAGTCCAAAGCTTTGATTGTGTGGTTGAATTCCTCGTTTTGTAATCCAAATCCTCGTGTTTATTGTACAAACCCTCATTTTTAGGGCCCAAACGCTCGTTTTTATTCTGTAAATAATTTCACTGGAAAATGCCACCTTTTTATGCTCCAAAGGCCTCCTTTAGGGCACGATCCTCAATGTTAGGTCCCAAAGATTTGGTTAAGAGCCCAAAGCTTGGAGTCTAGGGTTGAAAGCCTGCCTTTTACTCTACAAACCCTCCTGTTTAGGGCACAAACCCTCCTTTTTGGTGCACAAGCCCTCGCTGTTAGGGTGCAAACACTCCTGTTAAGATTCCCAAGCTTCGAGTCCAGGGTTGAAATCCACATCTTTATGCTCCAAGCGACCGTCTTTAGGCTTCAAATCCTACTTTTAATTCTGAAATCCCACTTTTTTACGCTCCAAACACTACATTAAGGGCACAAAGTCTCCATTTTAGGTCACAACGCTTCCTTTTTAGAGTCTGGAACGTTGGTTCCAGGGTTGAAAGCCTCCCTGTTCTGCTTCAAAGCGTCATTTAGAAGGTACAAGCCCTCATTTTTAGGGCGCAACGCCTCATTTTTTGGCCGCGAATCCTCCTTTTTAGGGGTCAATACGTCCTTTTTACTGTAAAATCCCTCACTTTTATGTTCCGGACATCTCATTTAGGGCACAAAGCCTTGTTTTGTGGTCCCAAAGCTTCCTCTTCAGAGTCCAAAGCTTTGATTCTGTGGTTGAATTCCTCGTTTTATAATCCAAACCCTCACGTTTATTGTACAAACCCTCATTTTTAGGGCCCAAACGCTCATTTTTATGCTGTAAATCATTTCACTGGAAAATGCCTCCTTTTTATGCTCCAAACGCCTCCTTTAGGGCACGAGCCTCAATGTTAGGTCCCAAAGATTTGGTTAAGAGCCCAAAGCTTGGAGTCTAGGGTTGAAAGCCTGCCTTTTACTCTACAAACCCTCCTGTTTAGGGCACAAACCCTCCTTTTTGGTGCACAAGCCCTCGCTGTTAGGGTGCAAACACTCCTGTTAAGATTCCCAAGCTTCGAGTCCAGGGTTGAAATCCACATCTTTATGCTCCAAGCGACCGTCTTTAGGCTTCAAATCCTACTTTTAATTCTGAAATCCCACTTTTTTACGCTCCAAACACTACATTAAGGGCACAAAGTCTCCATTTTAGGTCACAACGCTTCCTTTTTAGAGTCTGGAACGTTGGTTCCAGGGTTGAAAGCCTCCCTGTTCTGCTTCAAAGCGTCATTTAGAAGGTACAAGCCCTCATTTTTAGGGCGCAACGCCTCATTTTTTGGCCGCGAATCCTCCTTTTTAGGGGTCAATACGTCCTTTTTACTGTAAAATCCCTCACTTTTATGTTCCGGACATCTCATTTAGGGCACAAAGCCTTGTTTTGTGGTCCCAAAGCTTCCTCTTCAGAGTCCAAAGCTTTGATTCTGTGGTTGAATTCCTCGTTTTATAATCCAAACACTCACGTTTATTGCACAAACCCTCATTTTTAGGGCCCAAACGCTCATTTTTATGCTGTAACAATTTCACTGGAAAATGCCTCCTTTTTATGCTCCAAACGCCTCCTTTAGGGCACGATGTCTGAATGTTAGGTCCCAAAGATTTGGTTAAGAGCCCAAAGCTTGGAGTCTAGGGTTGAAAGCCTGCCTTTTACTCTACAAACCCTCCTGTTTAGGGCACAAACCCTCCTTTTTGGTGCACAAGCCCTCGCTGTTAGGGTGCAAACACTCCTGTTAAGATTCCCAAGCTTCGAGTCCAGGGTTGAAATCCACATCTTTATGCTCCAAGCGACCATCTTTAGGCTTCAAATCCTAATTTTAATTCTGAAATCCCACTTTTTTACGCTCCAAACGCTACATTAAGGGCACAAAGTCTCCATTTTAGGTCACAACGCTTCCTTTTTAGAGTCCGGAACGTTGGTTCCAGGGTTGAAAGCCTCCCTGTTCTGCTTCAAAGCGTCATTTAGAAGGTACAAGCCCTCATTTTTAGGGCGCAACGCCTCATTTTTTGGCCGCGAATCCTCCTTTTTAGGGGTCAATACGTCCTTTGTACTGTAAAATCCCTCACTTTTATGTTCCGGACATCTCATTTAGGGCACAAAGCCTTGTTTTGTGGTCCCAAAGCTTCCTCTTCAGAGTCCAAAGATTTGATTCTGTGGTTGAATTCCTCGTTTTATAATCCAAATCCTCACGTTTATTGTACAAACCCTCATTTTTAGGGCCCAAACGCTCATTTTTATGCTGTAAATAATTTCACTGGAAAATGCCTCCTCTTCATGCTCCAAACGCCTCCTTTAGGGCACGATCCTCAATGTTAGGTCCCAAATATTTGGTTAAGAGCCCAAAGCTTGGAGTCTAGGGTTGAAAGCCTCCTTTTTACTCTTCAAACCCTCCTGTTTAGGGTACAAACCCTCCTTTTTGGTGCACAAGCCGTCGCTGTTAGGGTGCAAACACTCCTGTTAAGATTCCCAAGCTTCGAGTCCAGGGTTGAAATCCACATCTTTATGCTCCAAGCGACCGTCTTTAGGCTTCAAATCCTAATTTTAATTCTGAAATCCCACTTTTTTACGCTCCAAACACTACATTAAGGGCACAAAGTCTCCATTTTAGGTCACAACGCTTCCTTTTTAGAGTCCGGAACGTTGGTTCCAGGGTTGAAAGCCTCCCTGTTCTGCTTCAAAGCGTCATTTAGAAGGTACAAGCCCTCATTTTTAGGACGCAACGCCTCATTTTTTGGCCGCAAATCCTCCTTTTTAGGGGTCAATACATCCTTTTTACTGTAAAATCCCTCACTTTTATGTTCCGGACATCTCATTTAGGGCACAAAGCCTTGTTTTGTGGTCCCAAAGCTTCCTCTTCAGAGTCCAAAGCTTTGATTCTGTGGTTGAATTCCTCGTTTTGTAATCCAAACCCTCATGTTTATTGTACAAACCCTCATTTTTAGGGCCCAAACGCTCATTTTTATGCTGTAACAATTTCACTGGAAAATGCCTCCTCTTCATGCTCCAAACGCCTCCTTTAGGGCACGAGCCTCAATGTTAGGTCCCAAAGATTTGGTTAAGAGCCCAAAGCTTGGAGTCTAGGGTTGAAAGCCTGCTTTTTACTCTACAAACCCTCCTGTTTAGGGCACAAACCCTCCTTTTTGGTGCACAAGCCGTCGCTGTTAGGGTGCAAACACTCCTGTTAAGATTCCCAAGCTTCGAGTCCAGGGTTGAAATCCACATCTTTATGCTCCAAACGACCGTCTTTAGGCTTCAAATCCTAATTTTAATTCTGAAATCCCACTTTTTTACGCTCCAAACACTACATTAAGGGCACAAAGTCTCCATTTTAGGTCACAACGCTTCCTTTTTAGAGTCCGGAACGTTGGTTCCAGGGTTGAAAGCCTCCCTGTTCTGCTTCAAAGCGTCATTTAGAAGGTACAAGCCCTCATTTTTAGGGCGCAACGCCTCATTTTTTGGCCGCGAATCCTCCTTTTTAGGGGTCAATACGTCCTTTTTACTGTAAAATCCCTCACTTTTATGTTCCGGACATCTCATTTAGGGCACAAAGCCTTGTTTTGTGGTCCCAAAGCTTCCTCTTCAGAGTCCAAAGCTTTGATTCTGTGGTTGAATTCCTCGTTTTATAATCCAAACCCTCACGTTTATTGCACAAACCCTCATTTTTAGGGCCCAAACGCTCATTTTTATGCTGCAAATCATTTCACTGGAAAATGCCTCCTTTTTATGCTCCAAACGCCTCCTTTAGGGCACGAGCCTCAATGTTAGGTCCCAAAGATTTGGTTAAGAGCCCAAAGCTTTGAGTCTAGGGTTGAAAGCCTGCTTTTTACTCTACAAACCCTCCTGTTTAGGGCACAAACCCTCCTTTTTGGTGCACAAGCCCTCGCTGTTAGGGTGCAAACACTCACGTTAAGATTCCCAAGCTTCGAGTCCAGGGTTGAAATCCACATCTTTATGCTCCAAGCGACCGTCTTTAGGCTTCAAATCCTAATTTTAATTCTGAAATCCCACTTTTTTACGCTCCAAACGCTACATTAAGGGCACAAAGTCTCCATTTTAGGTCACAACGCTTCCTTTTTAGAGTCCGGAACGTTGGTTCCAGGGTTGAAAGCCTCCCTGTTCTGCTTCAAAGCGTCATTTAGAAGGTACAAGCCCTCATTTTTAGGGCGCAACGCCTCATTTTTTGGCCGCGAATCCTCCTTTTTAGGGGTCAATACGTCCTTTTTACTGTAAAATCCCTCACTTTTATGTTCCGGACATCTCATTTAGGGCACAAAGCCTTGTTTTGTGGTCCCAAAGCTTCCTCTTCAGAGTCCAAAGCTTTGATTCTGTGGTTGAATTCCTCGTTTTATAATCCAAACCCTCACGTTTATTGCACAAACCCTCATTTTTAGGGCCCAAACGCTCATTTTTATGCTGTAAATAATTTCACTGGAAAATGCCTCCTTTTTATGCTCCAAACGCCTCCTTTAGGGCACGATCCTCAATGTTAGGTCCCAAAGATTTGGTTAAGAGCCCAAAGCTTGGAGTCTAGGGTTGAAAGCCTGCTTTTTACTCTACAAACCCTCCTGTTTAGGGCACAAACCCTCCTTTTTGGTGCACAAGCCGTCGCTGTTAGGGTGCAAACACTCCTGTTAAGATTCCCAAGCTTCGAGTCCAGGGTTGAAATCCACATCTTTATGCTCCAAGCGACCGTCTTTAGGCTTCAAATCCTACTTTTAATTCTGAAATCCCACTTTTTTACGCTCCAAACGCTACATTAAGGGCACAAAGTCTCCATTTTAGGTCACAACGCTTCCTTTTTAGAGTCCGGAACGTTGGTTCCAGGGTTGAAAGCCTCCCTGTTCTGCTTCAAAGCGTCATTTAGAAGGTACAAGCCCTCATTTTTAGGGCGCAACGCCTCATTTTTTGGCCGCGAATCCTCCTTTTTAGGGGTCAATACGTCCTTTTTACTGTAAAATCCCTCACTTTTATGTTCCGGACATCTCATTTAGGGCACAAAGCCTTGTTTTGTGGTCCCAAAGCTTCCTCTTCAGAGTCCAAAGCTTTGATTCTGTGGTTGAATTCCTCGTTTTATAATCCAAACCCTCACGTTTATTGCACAAACCCTCATTTTTAGGGCCCAAACGCTCATTTTTATGCTGTAAATCATTTCACTGGAAAATGCCTCCTTTTTATGCTCCAAACGCCTCCTTTAGGGCACGAGCCTTAATGTTAGGTCCCAAAGATTTGGTTAAGAGCCCAAAGCTTGGAGTCTAGGATTCAAAGCCTGCTTTTTACTCTACAAACCCTCCTGTTTAGGGCACAAACCCTCCTTTTTGGTGCACAAGCCGTCGCTGTTAGGGTGCAAACACTCCTGTTAAGATTCCCAAGCTTCGAGTCCAGGGTTGAAATCCACATCTTTATGCTCCAAGCGACCGTCTTTAGGCTTCAAATCCTAATTTTAATGCTGAAATCCCACTTTTTTACGCTCCAAACACTACATTAAGGGCACAAAGTCTCCATTTTAGGTCACAACGCTTCCTTTTTAGAGTCCGGAACGTTGGTTCCAGGGTTGAAAGCCTCCCTGTTCTGCTTCAAAGCGTCATTTAGAAGGTACAAGCCCTCATTTTTAGGGCGCAACGCCTCATTTTTTGGCCGCGAATCCTCCTTTTTAGGGGTCAATACGTCCTTTTTGCTGTAAAATCCCTCACTTTTATGTTCCGGACATCTCATTTAGGGCACAAAGCCTTGTTTTGTGGTCCCAAAGCTTCCTCTTCAGAGTCCAAAGCTTTGATTCTGTGGTTGAATTCCTCGTTTTATAATCCAAACCCTCACGTTTATTGCGCAAACCCTCATTTTTAGGGCCCAAACGCTCATTTTTATGCTGCAAATCATTTCACTGGAAAATGCCTCCTTTTTATGCTCCAAACGCCTCCTTTAGGGCACGATGTCTGAATGTTAGGTCCCAAAGATTTGGTTAAGAGCCCAAAGCTTGGAGTCTAGGGTTGAAAGCCTGCTTTTTACTCTACAAACCCTCCTGTTTAGGGCACAAACCCTCCTTTTTGGTGCACAAGCCCTCGCTGTTAGGGTGCAAACACTCACGTTAAGATTCCCAAGCTTCGAGTCCAGGGTTGAAATCCACATCTTTATGCTCCAAGCGACCGTCTTTAGGCTTCAAATCCTAATTTTAATTCTGAAATCCCACTTTTTTACGCTCCAAACGCTACATTAAGGGCACAAAGTCTCCATTTTAGGTCACAACGCTTCCTTTTTAGAGTCCGGAACGTTGGTTCCAGGGTTGAAAGCCTCCCTGTTCTGCTTCAAAGCGTCATTTAGAAGGTACAAGCCCTCATTTTTAGGGCGCAACGCCTCATTTTTTGGCCGCGAATCCTCCTTTTTAGGGGTCAATACGTCCTTTTTACTGTAAAATCCCTCACTTTTATGTTCCGGACATCTCATTTAGGGCACAAAGCCTTGTTTTGTGGTCCCAAAGCTTCCTCTTCAGAGTCCAAAGCTTTGATTCTGTGGTTGAATTCCTCGTTTTATAATCCAAACCCTCACGTTTATTGCACAAACCCTCATTTTTAGGGCCCAAACGCTCATTTTTATGCTGTAAATCATTTCACTGGAAAATGCCTCCTTTTTATGCTCCAAACGCCTCCTTTAGGGCACGATGTCTGAATGTTAGGTCCCAAAGATTTGGTTAAGAGCCCAAAGCTTGGAGTCTAGGGTTGAAAGCCTGCTTTTTACTCTACAAACCCTCCTGTTTAGGGCACAAACCCTCCTTTTTGGTGCACAAGCCGTCGCTGTTAGGGTGCAAACACTCCTGTTAAGATTCCCAAGCTTCGAGTCCAGGGTTGAAATCCACATCTTTATGCTCCAAGCGACCGTCTTTAGGCTTCAAATCCTACTTTTAATTCTGAAATCCCACTTTTTTACGCTCCAAACGCTACATTAAGGGCACAAAGTCTCCATTTTAGGTCACAACGCTTCCTTTTTAGAGTCCGGAACGTTGGTTCCAGGGTTGAAAGCCTCCCTGTTCTGCTTCAAAGCGTCATTTAGAAGGTACAAGCCCTCATTTTTAGGGCGCAACGCCTCATTTTTTGGCCGCGAATCCTCCTTTTTAGGGGTCAATACGTCCTTTTTACTGTAAAATCCCTCACTTTTATGTTCCGGACATCTCATTTAGGGCACAAAGCCTTGTTTTGTGGTCCCAAAGCTTCCTCTTCAGAGTCCAAAGCTTTGATTCTGTGGTTGAATTCCTCGTTTTATAATCCAAACCCTCACGTTTATTGCACAAACCCTCATTTTTAGGGCCCAAACGCTCATTTTTATGCTGTAAATCATTTCACTGGAAAATGCCTCCTTTTTATGCTCCAAACGCCTCCTTTAGGGCACGAGCCTTAATGTTAGGTCCCAAAGATTTGGTTAAGAGCCCAAAGCTTGGAGTCTAGGATTCAAAGCCTGCTTTTTACTCTACAAACCCTCCTGTTTAGGGCACAAACCCTCCTTTTTGGTGCACAAGCCGTCGCTGTTAGGGTGCAAACACTCCTGTTAAGATTCCCAAGCTTCGAGTCCAGGGTTGAAATCCACATCTTTATGCTCCAAGCGACCGTCTTTAGGCTTCAAATCCTAATTTTAATGCTGAAATCCCACTTTTTTACGCTCCAAACACTACATTAAGGGCACAAAGTCTCCATTTTAGGTCACAACGCTTCCTTTTTAGAGTCCGGAACGTTGGTTCCAGGGTTGAAAGCCTCCCTGTTCTGCTTCAAAGCGTCATTTAGAAGGTACAAGCCCTCATTTTTAGGGCGCAACGCCTCATTTTTTGGCCGCGAATCCTCCTTTTTAGGGGTCAATACGTCCTTTTTGCTGTAAAATCCCTCACTTTTATGTTCCGGACATCTCATTTAGGGCACAAAGCCTTGTTTTGTGGTCCCAAAGCTTCCTCTTCAGAGTCCAAAGCTTTGATTCTGTGGTTGAATTCCTCGTTTTATAATCCAAACCCTCACGTTTATTGCGCAAACCCTCATTTTTAGGGCCCAAACGCTCATTTTTATGCTGCAAATCATTTCACTGGAAAATGCCTCCTTTTTATGCTCCAAACGCCTCCTTTAGGGCACGATGTCTGAATGTTAGGTCCCAAAGATTTGGTTAAGAGCCCAAAGCTTGGAGTCTAGGGTTGAAAGCCTGCTTTTTACTCTACAAACCCTCCTGTTTAGGGCACAAACCCTCCTTTTTGGTGCACAAGCCCTCGCTGTTAGGGTGCAAACACTCACGTTAAGATTCCCAAGCTTCGAGTCCAGGGTTGAAATCCACATCTTTATGCTCCAAGCGACCGTCTTTAGGCTTCAAATCCTAATTTTAATTCTGAAATCCCACTTTTTTACGCTCCAAACACTACATTAAGGGCACAAAGTCTCCATTTTAGGTCACAACGCTTCCTTTTTAGAGTCCGGAACGTTGGTTCCAGGGTTGAAAGCCTCCCTGTTCTGCTTCAAAGCGTCATTTAGAAGGTACAAGCCCTCATTTTTAGGGCGCAACGCCTCATTTTTTGGCCGCGAATCCTCCTTTTTAGGGGTCAATACATCCTTTTTGCTGTAAAATCCCTCACTTTTATGTTCCGGACATCTCATTTAGGGCACAAAGCCTTGTTTTGTGGTCCCAAAGCTTCCTCTTCAGAGTCCAAAGCATTGATTCTGTGGTTGAATTCCTCGTTTTATAATCCAAACCCTCACGTTTATTGCACAAACCCTCATTTTTAGGGCCCAAACGCTCATTTTTATGCTGTAAATAATTTCACTGGAAAATGCCTCCTTTTTATGCTCCAAACGCCTCCTTTAGGGCACGATCCTCAATGTTAGGTCCCAAAGATTTGGTTAAGAGCCCAAAGCTTTGAGTCTAGGGTTGAAAGCCTGCTTTTTACTCTACAAACCCTCCTGTTTAGGGCACAAACCCTCCTTTTTGGTGCACAAGCCCTCGCTGTTAGGGTGCAAACACTCCTGTTAAGATTCCCAAGCTTCGAGTCCAGGGTTGAAATCCACATCTTTATGCTCCAAGCGACCGTCTTTAGGCTTCAAATCCTACTTTTAATTCTGAAATCCCACTTTTTACGATCCAAACGCTACATTAAGGGCACAAAGTCTCCATTTTAGGTCACAACGCTTCCTTTTTAGAGTCCGGAACGTTGGTTCCAGGGTTGAAAGCCTCCCTGTTCTGCTTCAAAGCGTCATTTAGAAGGTACAAGCCCTCATTTTTAGGGCGCAACGCCTCATTTTTTGGCCGCGAATCCTCCTTTTTAGGGGTCAATACGTCCTTTTTACTGTAAAATCCCTCACTTTTATGTTCCGGACATCTCATTTAGGGCACAAAGCCTTGTTTTGTGGTCCCAAAGCTTCCTCTTCAGAGTCCAAAGCTTTGATTCTGTGGTTGAATTCCTCGTTTTGTAATCCAAATCCTCACGTTTATTGTACAAACCCTCATTTTTAGGGCCCAAACGCTCATTTTTATGCTGTAAATCATTTCACTGGAAAATGCCTCCTTTTTATGCTCCAAACGCCTCCTTTAGGGCACGATGTCTGAATGTTAGGTCCCAAAGATTTGGTTAAGAGCCCAAAGCTTGGAGTCTAGGGTTGAAAGCCTGCTTTTTACTCTACAAACCCTCCTGTTTAGGGCACAAACCCTCCTTTTTGTTGCACAAGCCCTCACTGTTAGGGTGCAAACACTCCTGTTAAGATTCCCAAGCTTCGAGTCCAGGGTTGAAATCCACATCTTTATGCTCCAAACGACCATCTTTAGGCTTCAAATCCGACTTTTAATTCTGAAATCCCACTTTTTTACGCTCCAAACACTACATTAATGGCACAAAGTCTCCATTTTAGGTCACAACGCTTCCTTTTTAGAGTCCGGAACGTTGGTTCCAGGGTTGAAAGCCTCCCTGTTCTGCTTCAAAGCGTCATTTAGAAGGTACAAGCCCTCATTTTTAGGGCGCAACGCCTCATTTTTTGGCCGCGAATCCTCCTTTTTAGGGGTCAATACGTCCTTTTTACTGTAAAATCCCTCACTTTTATGTTCCGGACATCTCATTTAGGGCACAAAGCCTTGTTTTGTGGTCCCAAAGCTTCCTCTTCAGAGTCCAAAGCTTTGATTCTGTGGTTGAATTCCTCGTTTTGTAATCCAAATCCTCACGTTTATTGTACAAACCCTCATTTTTAGGGCCCAAACGCTCGTTTTTATGCTGTAAATAATTTCACTGGAAAATGCCTCCTTTTTATGCTCCAAACGCCTCCTTTAGGGCACGATGTCTGAATGTTAGGTCCCAAAGATTTGGTTAAGAGCCCAAAGCTTGGAGTCTAGGGTTGAAAGCCTGCTTTTTACTCTACAAACCCTCCTGTTTAGGGCACAAACCCTCCTTTTTGTTGCACAAGCCCTCACTGTTAGGGTGCAAACACTCCTGTTAAGATTCCCAAGCTTCGAGTCCAGGGTTGAAATCCACATCTTTATGCTCCAAGCGACCGTCTTTAGGCTTCAAATCCTAATTTTAATTCTGAAATCCCACTTTTTTACGCTCCAAACACTACATTAAGGGCACAAAGTCTCCATTTTAGGTCACAACGCTTCCTTTTTAGAGTCCGGAACGTTGGTTCCAGGGTTGAAAGCCTCCCTGTTCTGCTTCAAAGCGTCATTTAGAAGGTACAAGCCCTCATTTTTAGGGCGCAACGCCTCATTTTTTGGCCGCGAATCCTCCTTTTTAGGGGTCAATACGTCCTTTTTACTGTAAAATCCCTCACTTTTATGTTCCGGACATCTCATTTAGGGCACAAAGCCTTGTTTTGTGGTCCCAAAGCTTCCTCTTCAGAGTCCAAAGCTTTGATTCTGTGGTTGAATTCCTCGTTTTGTAATCCAAACCCTCACGTTTATTGTACAAACCCTCATTTTTAGGGCCCAAACGCTCATTTTTATGCTGTAAATCATTTCACTGGAAAATGCCTCCTTTTTATGCTCCAAACGCCTCCTTTAGGGCACGATCCTCAATGTTAGGTCCCAAAGATTTGGTTAAGAGCCCAAAGCTTGGAGTCTAGGGTTGAAAGCCTGCTTTTTACTCTACAAACCCTCCTGTTTAGGGCACAAACCCTCCTTTTTGGTGCACAAGCCCTCGCTGTTAGGGTGCAAACACTCACGTTAAGATTCCCAAGCTTCGAGTCCAGGGTTGAAATCCACATCTTTATGCTCCAAACGACCATCTTTAGGCTTCAAATCCGACTTTTAATTCTGAAATCCCACTTTTTTACGCTCCAAACACTACATTAAGGGCACAAAGTCTCCATTTTAGGTCACAACGCTTCCTTTTTAGAGTCCGGAACGTTGGTTCCAGGGTTGAAAGCCTCCCTGTTCTGCTTCAAAGCGTCATTTAGAAGGTACAAGCCCTCATTTTTAGGGCGCAACGCCTCATTTTTTGGCCGCGAATCCTCCTTTTTAGGGGTCAATGCGTCCTTTTTACTGTAAAATCCCTCACTTTTATGTTCCGGACATCTCATTTAGGGCACAAAGCCTTGTTTTGTGGTCCCAAAGCTTCCTCTTCAGAGTCCAAAGCTTTGATTCTGTGGTTGAATTCCTCGTTTTGTAATCCAAATCCTCACGTTTATTGCACAAACCCTCATTTTTAGGGCCCAAACGCTCATTTTTATGCTGTAAATCATTTCACTGGAAAATGCCTCCTTTTTATGCTCCAAACGCCTCCTTTAGGGCACGATGTCTGAATGTTAGGTCCCAAAGATTTGGTTAAGAGCCCAAAGCTTGGAGTCTAGGGTTGAAAGCCTGCTTTTTACTCTACAAACCCTCCTTTGTAGGGCACAAACCCTCCTTTTCGGTGCACAAGCCCTCGCTGTTAGGGTGCAAACACTCCTGTTAAGATTCCCAAGCTTCGAGTCCAGGGTTGAAATCCACATCTTTATGCTCCAAACGACCGTCTTTAGGCTTCAAATCCTAATTTTAATTCTGTAATCCCACTTTTTTACGCTCCAAACACTACATTAAGGGCACAAAGTCTCCATTTTAGGTCACAACGCTTCCTTTTTAGAGTCCGGAACGTTGGTTCCAGGGTTGAAAGCCTCCCTGTTCTGCTTCAAAGCGTCATTTAGAAGGTACAAGCCCTCATTTTTAGGGCGCAACGCCTCATTTTTTGGCCGCGAATCCTCCTTTTTAGGGGTCAATACGTCCTTTTTACTGTAAAATCCCTCACTTTTATGTTCCGGACATCTCTTTTAGGGCACAAAGCCTTGTTTTGTGGTCCCAAAGCTTCCTCTTCAGAGTCCAAAGCTTTGATTCTGTGGTTGAATTCCTCGTTTTATAATCCAAACCCTCACGTTTATTGCACAAACCCTCATTTTTAGGGCCCAAACGCTCATTTTTATGCTGCAAATCATTTCACTGGAAAATGCCTCCTTTTTATGCTCCAAACGCCTCCTTTAGGGCACGAGCCTCAATGTTAGGTCCCAAAGATTTGGTTAAGAGCCCAAAGCTTTGAGTCTAGGGTTCAAAGCCTGCTTTTTACTCTACAAACCCTCCTGTTTAGGGCACAAACCCTCCTTTTTGGTGCACAAGCCCTCGCTGTTAGGGTGCAAACACTCCTGTTAAGATTCCCAAGCTTCGAGTCCAGGGTTGAAATCCACATCTTTATGCTCCAAACGACCGTCTTTAGGCTTCAAATCCTAATTTTAATTCTGTAATCCCACTTTTTTACGCTCCAAACACTACATTAAGGGCACAAAGTCTCCATTTTAGGTCACAACGCTTCCTTTTTAGAGTCCGGAACGTTGGTTCCAGGGTTGAAAGCCTCCCTGTTCTGCTTCAAAGCGTCATTTAGAAGGTACAAGCCCTCATTTTTAGGGCGCAACGCCTCATTTTTTGGCCGCGAATCCTCCTTTTTAGGGGTCAATGCGTCCTTTTTACTGTAAAATCCCTCACTTTTATGTTCCGGACATCTCATTTAGGGCACAAAGCCTTGTTTTGTGGTCCCAAAGCTTCCTCTTCAGAGTCCAAAGCTTTGATTCTGTGGTTGAATTCCTCGTTTTGTAATCCAAATCCTCACGTTTATTGCACAAACCCTCATTTTTAGGGCCCAAACGCTCATTTTTATGCTGTAAATCATTTCACTGGAAAATGCCTCCTTTTTATGCTCCAAACGCCTCCTTTAGGGCACGATGTCTGAATGTTAGGTCCCAAAGATTTGGTTAAGAGCCCAAAGCTTGGAGTCTAGGGTTGAAAGCCTGCTTTTTACTCTACAAACCCTCCTGTTTAGGGTACAAACCCTCCTTTTTGGTGCACAAGCCCTCGCTGTTAGGGTGCAAACACTCCTGTTAAGATTCCCAAGCTTCGAGTCCAGGGTTGAAATCCACATCTTTATGCTCCAAATGACCGTCTTTAGGCTTCAAATCCTAATTTTAATTCTGTAATCCCACTTTTTTACGCTCCAAACACTACATTAAGGGCACAAAGTCTCCATTTTAGGTCACAACGCTTCCTTTTTAGAGTCCGGAACGTTGGTTCCAGGGTTGAAAGCCTCCCTGTTCTGCTTCAAAGCGTCATTTAGAAGGTACAAGCCCTCATTTTTAGGGCGCAACGCCTCATTTTTTGGCCGCGAATCCTCCTTTTTAGGGGTCAATACGTCCTTTTTACTGTAAAATCCCTCACTTTTATGTTCCGGACATCTCTTTTAGGGCACAAAGCCTTGTTTTGTGGTCCCAAAGCTTCCTCTTCAGAGTCCAAAGCTTTGATTCTGTGGTTGAATTCCTCGTTTTATAATCCAAACCCTCACGTTTATTGCACAAACCCTCATTTTTAGGGCCCAAACGCTCATTTTTATGCTGTAAATCATTTCACTGGAAAATGCCTCCTTTTTATGCTCCAAACGCCTCCTTTAGGGCACGAGCCTCAATGTTAGGTCCCAAAGATTTGGTTAAGAGCCCAAAGCTTTGAGTCTAGGGTTCAAAGCCTGCTTTTTACTCTACAAACCCTCCTGTTTAGGGCACAAACCCTCCTTTTTGGTGCACAAGCCCTCGCTGTTAGGGTGCAAACACTCCTGTTAAGATTCCCAAGCTTCGAGTCCAGGGTTGAAATCCACATCTTTATGCTCCAAGCGACCGTCTTTAGGCTTCAAATCCTAATTTTAATTCTGAAATCCCACTTTTTTACGCTCCAAACGCTACATTAAGGGCACAAAGTCTCCATTTTAGGTCACAACGCTTCCTTTTTAGAGTCCGGAACGTTGGTTCCAGGGTTGAAAGCCTCCCTGTTCTGCTTCAAAGCGTCATTTAGAAGGTACAAGCCCTCATTTTTAGGGCGCAACGCCTCATTTTTTGGCCGCGAATCCTCCTTTTTAGGGGTCAATACGTCCTTTTTACTGTAAAATCCCTCACTTTTATGTTCCGGACATCTCTTTTAGGGCACAAAGCCTTGTTTTGTGGTCCCAAAGCTTCCTCTTCAGAGTCCAAAGCTTTGATTCTGTGGTTGAATTCCTCGTTTTATAATCCAAACCCTCACGTTTATTGCACAAACCCTCATTTTTAGGGCCCAAACGCTCATTTTTATGCTGCAAATCATTTCACTGGAAAATGCCTCCTTTTTATGCTCCAAACGCCTCCTTTAGGGCACGAGCCTCAATGTTAGGTCCCAAAGATTTGGTTAAGAGCCCAAAGCTTTGAGTCTAGGGTTCAAAGCCTGCTTTTTACTCTACAAACCCTCCTGTTTAGGGCACAAACCCTCCTTTTTGGTGCACAAGCCCTCGCTGTTAGGGTGCAAACACTCCTGTTAAGATTCCCAAGCTTCGAGTCCAGGGTTGAAATCCACATCTTTATGCTCCAAACGACCGTCTTTAGGCTTCAAATCCTAATTTTAATTCTGTAATCCTACTTTTTTACGCTCCAAACACTACATTAAGGGCACAAAGTCTCCATTTTAGGTCACAACGCTTCCTTTTTAGAGTCCGGAACGTTGGTTCCAGGGTTGAAAGCCTCCCTGTTCTGCTTCAAAGCGTCATTTAGAAGGTACAAGCCCTCATTTTTAGGGCGCAACGCCTCATTTTTTGGCCGCGAATCCTCCTTTTTAGGGGTCAATGCGTCCTTTTTACTGTAAAATCCCTCACTTTTATGTTCCGGACATCTCATTTAGGGCACAAAGCCTTGTTTTGTGGTCCCAAAGCTTCCTCTTCAGAGTCCAAAGCTTTGATTCTGTGGTTGAATTCCTCGTTTTGTAATCCAAATCCTCACGTTTATTGCACAAACCCTCATTTTTAGGGCCCAAACGCTCATTTTTATGCTGTAAATCATTTCACTGGAAAATGCCTCCTTTTTATGCTCCAAACGCCTCCTTTAGGGCACGATGTCTGAATGTTAGGTCCCAAAGATTTGGTTAAGAGCCCAAAGCTTGGAGTCTAGGGTTGAAAGCCTGCTTTTTACTCTACAAACCCTCCTGTTTAGGGTACAAACCCTCCTTTTTGGTGCACAAGCCCTCGCTGTTAGGGTGCAAACACTCCTGTTAAGATTCCCAAGCTTCGAGTCCAGGGTTGAAATCCACATCTTTATGCTCCAAATGACCGTCTTTAGGCTTCAAATCCTAATTTTAATTCTGTAATCCCACTTTTTTACGCTCCAAACACTACATTAAGGGCACAAAGTCTCCATTTTAGGTCACAACGCTTCCTTTTTAGAGTCCGGAACGTTGGTTCCAGGGTTGAAAGCCTCCCTGTTCTGCTTCAAAGCGTCATTTAGAAGGTACAAGCCCTCATTTTTAGGGCGCAACGCCTCATTTTTTGGCCGCGAATCCTCCTTTTTAGGGGTCAATACGTCCTTTTTACTGTAAAATCCCTCACTTTTATGTTCCGGACATCTCTTTTAGGGCACAAAGCCTTGTTTTGTGGTCCCAAAGCTTCCTCTTCAGAGTCCAAAGCTTTGATTCTGTGGTTGAATTCCTCGTTTTATAATCCAAACCCTCACGTTTATTGCACAAACCCTCATTTTTAGGGCCCAAACGCTCATTTTTATGCTGTAAATCATTTCACTGGAAAATGCCTCCTTTTTATGCTCCAAACGCCTCCTTTAGGGCACGAGCCTCAATGTTAGGTCCCAAAGATTTGGTTAAGAGCCCAAAGCTTTGAGTCTAGGGTTCAAAGCCTGCTTTTTACTCTACAAACCCTCCTGTTTAGGGCACAAACCCTCCTTTTTGGTGCACAAGCCCTCGCTGTTAGGGTGCAAACACTCACGTTAAGATTCCCAAGCTTCGAGTCCAGGGTTGAAATCCACGTCTTTATGCTCCAAACGACCATCTTTAGGCTTCAAATCCGACTTTTAATTCTGAAATCCCACTTTTTTACGCTCCAAACACTACATTAATGGCACAAAGTCTCCATTTTAGGTCACAACGCTTCCTTTTTAGAGTCCGGAACGTTGGTTCCAGGGTTGAAAGCCTCCCTGTTCTGCTTCAAAGCGTCATTTAGAAGGTACAAGCCCTCATTTTTAGGGCGCAACGCCTCATTTTTTGGCCGCGAATCCTCCTTTTTAGGGGTCAATATGTCCTTTTTACTGTAAAATCCCTCACTTTTATGTTCCGGACATCTCATTTAGGGCACAAAGCCTTGTTTTGTGGTCCCAAAGCTTCCTCTTCAGAGTCCAAAGCTTTGATTCTGTGGTTGAATTCCTCGTTTTGTAATCCAAATCCTCACGTTTATTGTACAAACCCTCATTTTTAGGGCCCAAACGCTCATTTTTATGCTGTAAATCATTTCACTGGAAAATGCCTCCTTTTTATGCTCCAAACGCCTCCTTTAGGGCACGATCCTCAATGTTAGGTCCCAAAGATTTGGTTAAGAGCCCAAAGCTTGGAGTCTAGGGTTGAAAGCCTGCTTTTTACTCTACAAACCCTCCTGTTTAGGGCACAAACCCTCCTTTTTGGTGCACAAGCCCTCGCTGTTAGGGTGCAAACACTCCTGTTAAGATTCCCAAGCTTCGAGTCCAGGGTTGAAATCCACATCTTTATGCTCCAAGCGACCGTCTTTAGGCTTCAAATCCTAATTTTAATTCTGAAATCCCACTTTTTTACGCTCCAAACACTACATTAAGGGCACAAAGTCTCCATTTTAGGTCACAACGCTTCCTTTTTAGAGTCCGGAACGTTGGTTCCAGGGTTGAAAGCCTCCCTGTTCTGCTTCAAAGCGTCATTTAGAAGGTACAAGCCCTCATTTTTAGGGCGCAACGCCTCATTTTTTGGCCACGAATCCTCCTTTTTAGGGGTCAATACGTCCTTTTTGCTGTAAAATCCCTCACTTTTATGTTCCGGACATCTCATTTAGGGCACAAAGCCTTGTTTTGTGGTCCCAAAGCTTCCTCTTCAGAGTCCAAAGCTTTGATTCTGTGGTTGAATTCCTCGTTTTATAATCCAAACCCTCACGTTTATTGCACAAACCCTCATTTTTAGGGCCCAAACGCTCATTTTTATGCTGTAAATCATTTCACTGGAAAATGCCTCCTCTTCATGCTCCAAACGCCTCCTTTAGGGCACGATGTCTGAATGTTAGGTCCCAAAGATTTGGTTAAGAGCCCAAAGCTTGGAGTCTAGGGTTGAAAGCCTGCCTTTTACTCTACAAACCCTCCTGTTTAGGGCACAAACCCTCCTTTTTGGTGCACAAGCCCTCGCTGTTAGGGTGCAAACACTCCTGTTAAGATTCCCAAGCTTCGAGTCCAGGGTTGAAATCCACATCTTTATGCTCCAAGCGACCGTCTTTAGGCTTCAAATCCTAATTTTAATTCTGAAATCCCACTTTTTTACGCTCCAAACGCTACATTAAGGGCACAAAGTCTCCATTTTAGGTCACAACGCTTCCTTTTTAGAGTCCGGAACGTTGGTTCCAGGGTTGAAAGCCTCCCTGTTCTGCTTCAAAGCGTCATTTAGAAGGTACAAGCCCTCATTTTTAGGGCGCAACGCCTCATTTTTTGGCCGCGAATCCTCCTTTTTAGGGGTCAATACGTCCTTTTTACTGTAAAATCCCTCACTTTTATGTTCCGGACATCTCATTTAGGGCACAAAGCCTTGTTTTGTGGTCCCAAAGCTTCCTCTTCAGAGTCCAAAGCTTTGATTCTGTGGTTGAATTCCTCGTTTTATAATCCAAATCCTCACGTTTATTGTACAAACCCTCATTTTTAGGGCCCAAACGCTCATTTTTATGCTGTAAATCATTTCACTGGAAAATGCCTCCTTTTTATGCTCCAAACGCCTCCTTTAGGGCACGATGTCTCAATGTTAGGTCCCAAAGATTTGGTTAAGAGCCCAAAGCTTGGAGTCTAGGGTTGAAAGCCTGCTTTTTACTCTACAAACCCTCCTGTTTAGGGCACAAACCCTCCTTTTTGGTGCACAAGCCCTCGCTGTTAGGGTGCAAACACTCACGTTAAGATTCCCAAGCTTCGAGTCCAGGGTTGAAATCCACGTCTTTATGCTCCAAACGACCATCTTTAGGCTTCAAATCCGACTTTTAATTCTGAAATCCCACTTTTTTACGCTCCAAACACTACATTAATGGCACAAAGTCTCCATTTTAGGTCACAACGCTTCCTTTTTAGAGTCCGGAACGTTGGTTCCAGGGTTGAAAGCCTCCCTGTTCTGCTTCAAAGCGTCATTTAGAAGGTACAAGCCCTCATTTTTAGGGCGCAACGCCTCATTTTTTGGCCGCGAATCCTCCTTTTTAGGGGTCAATACGTCCTTTTTACTGTAAAATCCCTCACTTTTATGTTCCGGACATCTCATTTAGGGCACAAAGCCTTGTTTTGTGGTCCCAAAGCTTCCTCTTCAGAGTCCAAAGCTTTGATTCTGTGGTTGAATTCCTCGTTTTGTAATCCAAATCCTCACGTTTATTGTACAAACCCTCATTTTTAGGGCCCAAACGCTCATTTTTATGCTGTAAATCATTTCACTGGAAAATGCCTCCTTTTTATGCTCCAAACGCCTCCTTTAGGGCACGATCCTCAATGTTAGGTCCCAAAGATTTGGTTAAGAGCCCAAAGCTTGGAGTCTAGGGTTGAAAGCCTGCTTTTTACTCTACAAACCCTCCTGTTTAGGGCACAAACCCTCCTTTTTGGTGCACAAGCCCTCGCTGTTAGGGTGCAAACACTCCTGTTAAGATTCCCAAGCTTCGAGTCCAGGGTTGAAATCCACATCTTTATGCTCCAAGCGACCGTCTTTAGGCTTCAAATCCTAATTTTAATTCTGAAATCCCACTTTTTTACGCTCCAAACACTACATTAAGGGCACAAAGTCTCCATTTTAGGTCACAACGCTTCCTTTTTAGAGTCCGGAACGTTGGTTCCAGGGTTGAAAGCCTCCCTGTTCTGCTTCAAAGCGTCATTTAGAAGGTACAAGCCCTCATTTTTAGGGCGCAACGCCTCATTTTTTGGCCACGAATCCTCCTTTTTAGGGGTCAATACGTCCTTTTTGCTGTAAAATCCCTCACTTTTATGTTCCGGACATCTCATTTAGGGCACAAAGCCTTGTTTTGTGGTCCCAAAGCTTCCTCTTCAGAGTCCAAAGCTTTGATTCTGTGGTTGAATTCCTCGTTTTATAATCCAAACCCTCACGTTTATTGCACAAACCCTCATTTTTAGGGCCCAAACGCTCATTTTTATGCTGTAAATCATTTCACTGGAAAATGCCTCCTCTTCATGCTCCAAACGCCTCCTTTAGGGCACGATGTCTGAATGTTAGGTCCCAAAGATTTGGTTAAGAGCCCAAAGCTTGGAGTCTAGGGTTGAAAGCCTGCCTTTTACTCTACAAACCCTCCTGTTTAGGGCACAAACCCTCCTTTTTGGTGCACAAGCCCTCGCTGTTAGGGTGCAAACACTCACGTTAAGATTCCCAAGCTTCGAGTCCAGGGTTGAAATCCACGTCTTTATGCTCCAAACGACCATCTTTAGGCTTCAAATCCGACTTTTAATTCTGAAATCCCACTTTTTTACGCTCCAAACACTACATTAATGGCACAAAGTCTCCATTTTAGGTCACAACGCTTCCTTTTTAGAGTCCGGAACGTTGGTTCCAGGGTTGAAAGCCTCCCTGTTCTGCTTCAAAGCGTCATTTAGAAGGTACAAGCCCTCATTTTTAGGGCGCAACGCCTCATTTTTTGGCCGCGAATCCTCCTTTTTAGGGGTCAATACGTCCTTTTTACTGTAAAATCCCTCACTTTTATGTTCCGGACATCTCATTTAGGGCACAAAGCCTTGTTTTGTGGTCCCAAAGCTTCCTCTTCAGAGTCCAAAGCTTTGATTCTGTGGTTGAATTCCTCGTTTTGTAATCCAAATCCTCACGTTTATTGTACAAACCCTCATTTTTAGGGCCCAAACGCTCATTTTTATGCTGTAAATCATTTCACTGGAAAATGCCTCCTTTTTATGCTCCAAACGCCTCCTTTAGGGCACGATGTCTCAATGTTAGGTCCCAAAGATTTGGTTAAGAGCCCAAAGCTTGGAGTCTAGGGTTGAAAGCCTGCTTTTTACTCTACAAACCCTCCTGTTTAGGGCACAAACCCTCCTTTTTGGTGCACAAGCCCTCGCTGTTAGGGTGCAAACACTCACGTTAAGATTCCCAAGCTTCGAGTCCAGGGTTGAAATCCACGTCTTTATGCTCCAAACGACCATCTTTAGGCTTCAAATCCGACTTTTAATTCTGAAATCCCACTTTTTTACGCTCCAAACACTACATTAATGGCACAAAGTCTCCATTTTAGGTCACAACGCTTCCTTTTTAGAGTCCGGAACGTTGGTTCCAGGGTTGAAAGCCTCCCTGTTCTGCTTCAAAGCGTCATTTAGAAGGTACAAGCCCTCATTTTTAGGGCGCAACGCCTCATTTTTTGGCCGCGAATCCTCCTTTTTAGGGGTCAATACGTCCTTTTTACTGTAAAATCCCTCACTTTTATGTTCCGGACATCTCATTTAGGGCACAAAGCCTTGTTTTGTGGTCCCAAAGCTTCCTCTTCAGAGTCCAAAGCTTTGATTCTGTGGTTGAATTCCTCGTTTTGTAATCCAAATCCTCACGTTTATTGTACAAACCCTCATTTTTAGGGCCCAAACGCTCATTTTTATGCTGTAAATCATTTCACTGGAAAATGCCTCCTTTTTATGCTCCAAACGCCTCCTTTAGGGCACGATCCTCAATGTTAGGTCCCAAAGATTTGGTTAAGAGCCCAAAGCTTGGAGTCTAGGGTTGAAAGCCTGCTTTTTACTCTACAAACCCTCCTGTTTAGGGCACAAACCCTCCTTTTTGGTGCACAAGCCCTCGCTGTTAGGGTGCAAACACTCCTGTTAAGATTCCCAAGCTTCGAGTCCAGGGTTGAAATCCACATCTTTATGCTCCAAGCGACCGTCTTTAGGCTTCAAATCCTAATTTTAATTCTGAAATCCCACTTTTTTACGCTCCAAACACTACATTAAGGGCACAAAGTCTCCATTTTAGGTCACAACGCTTCCTTTTTAGAGTCCGGAACGTTGGTTCCAGGGTTGAAAGCCTCCCTGTTCTGCTTCAAAGCGTCATTTAGAAGGTACAAGCCCTCATTTTTAGGGCGCAACGCCTCATTTTTTGGCCACGAATCCTCCTTTTTAGGGGTCAATACGTCCTTTTTGCTGTAAAATCCCTCACTTTTATGTTCCGGACATCTCATTTAGGGCACAAAGCCTTGTTTTGTGGTCCCAAAGCTTCCTCTTCAGAGTCCAAAGCTTTGATTCTGTGGTTGAATTCCTCGTTTTATAATCCAAACCCTCACGTTTATTGCACAAACCCTCATTTTTAGGGCCCAAACGCTCATTTTTATGCTGTAAATCATTTCACTGGAAAATGCCTCCTCTTCATGCTCCAAACGCCTCCTTTAGGGCACGATGTCTGAATGTTAGGTCCCAAAGATTTGGTTAAGAGCCCAAAGCTTGGAGTCTAGGGTTGAAAGCCTGCCTTTTACTCTACAAACCCTCCTGTTTAGGGCACAAACCCTCCTTTTTGGTGCACAAGCCCTCGCTGTTAGGGTGCAAACACTCACGTTAAGATTCCCAAGCTTCGAGTCCAGGGTTGAAATCCACGTCTTTATGCTCCAAACGACCATCTTTAGGCTTCAAATCCGACTTTTAATTCTGAAATCCCACTTTTTTACGCTCCAAACACTACATTAATGGCACAAAGTCTCCATTTTAGGTCACAACGCTTCCTTTTTAGAGTCCGGAACGTTGGTTCCAGGGTTGAAAGCCTCCCTGTTCTGCTTCAAAGCGTCATTTAGAAGGTACAAGCCCTCATTTTTAGGGCGCAACGCCTCATTTTTTGGCCGCGAATCCTCCTTTTTAGGGGTCAATACGTCCTTTTTACTGTAAAATCCCTCACTTTTATGTTCCGGACATCTCATTTAGGGCACAAAGCCTTGTTTTGTGGTCCCAAAGCTTCCTCTTCAGAGTCCAAAGCTTTGATTCTGTGGTTGAATTCCTCATTTTGTAATCCAAATCCTCACGTTTATTGTACAAACCCTCATTTTTAGGGCCCAAACGCTCATTTTTATGCTGTAAATCATTTCACTGGAAAATGCCTCCTTTTTATGCTCCAAACGCCTCCTTTAGGGCACGATGTCTCAATGTTAGGTCCCAAAGATTTGGTTAAGAGCCCAAAGCTTGGAGTCTAGGGTTGAAAGCCTGCTTTTTACTCTACAAACCCTCCTGTTTAGGGCACAAACCCTCCTTTTTGGTGCACAAGCCCTCGCTGTTAGGGTGCAAACACTCACGTTAAGATTCCCAAGCTTCGAGTCCAGGGTTGAAATCCACGTCTTTATGCTCCAAGCGACCGTCTTTAGGCTTCAAATCCTAATTTTAATTCTGAAATCCCACTTTTTTACGCTCCAAACGCTACATTAAGGGCACAAAGTCTCCATTTTAGGTCACAACGCTTCCTTTTTAGAGTCCGGAACGTTGGTTCCAGGGTTGAAAGCCTCCCTGTTCTGCTTCAAAGCGTCATTTAGAAGGTACAAGCCCTCATTTTTAGGGCGCAACGCCTCATTTTTTGGCCGCGAATCCTCCTTTTTAGGGGTCAATACGTCCTTTTTACTGTAAAATCCCTCACTTTTATGTTCCGGACATCTCATTTAGGGCACAAAGCCTTGTTTTGTGGTCCCAAAGCTTCCTCTTCAGAGTCCAAAGCTTTGATTCTGTGGTTGAATTCCTCGTTTTATAATCCAAACCCTCACGTTTATTGTACAAACCCTCATTTTTAGGGCCCAAACGCTCATTTTTGTGCTGTAACAATTTCACTGGAAAATGCCTCCTCTTCATGCTCCAAACGCCTCCTTTAGGGCACGATCCTCAATGTTAGGTCCCAAAGATTTGGTTAAGAGCCCAAAGCTTGGAGTCTAGGGTTGAAAGCCTGCTTTTTACTCTACAAACCCTCCTGTTTAGGGCACAAACCCTCCTTTTTGTTGCACAAGCCCTCACTGTTAGGGTGCAAACACTCCTGTTAAGATTCCCAAGCTTCGAGTCCAGGGTTGAAATCCACATCTTTATGCTCCAAGCGACCGTCTTTAGGCTTCAAATCCTAATTTTAATTCTGAAATCCCACTTTTTTACGCTCCAAACACTACATTAAGGGCACAAAGTCTCCATTTTAGGTCACAACGCTTCCTTTTTAGAGTCCGGAACGTTGGTTCCAGGGTTGAAAGCCTCCCTGTTCTGCTTCAAAGCGTCATTTAGAAGGTACAAGCCCTCATTTTTAGGGCGCAACGCCTCATTTTTTGGCCGCGAATCCTCCTTTTTAGGGGTCAATACGTCCTTTTTGCTGTAAAATCCCTCACTTTTATGTTCCGGACATCTCATTTAGGGCACAAAGCCTTGTTTTGTGGTCCCAAAGCTTCCTCTTCAGAGTCCAAAGCTTTGATTCTGTGGTTGAATTCCTCGTTTTATAATCCAAACCCTCACGTTTATTGCACAAACCCTCATTTTTAGGGCCCAAACGCTCATTTTTATGCTGTAAATCATTTCACTGGAAAATGCCTCCTCTTCATGCTCCAAACGCCTCCTTTAGGGCACGAGCCTCAATGTTAGGTCCCAAAGATTTGGTTAAGAGCCCAAAGCTTTGAGTCTAGGGTTGAAAGCCTGCCTTTTACTCTACAAACCCTCCTGTTTAGGGCACAAACCCTCCTTTTTGGTGCACAAGCCCTCGCTGTTAGGGTGCAAACACTCACGTTAAGATTCCCAAGCTTCGAGTCCAGGGTTGAAATCCACGTCTTTATGCTCCAAGCCACCGTCTTTAGGCTTCAAATCCTAATTTTAATTCTGAAATCCCACTTTTTTACGCTCCAAACGCTACATTAAGGGCACAAAGTCTCCATTTTAGGTCACAACGCTTCCTTTTTAGAGTCCGGAACGTTGGTTCCAGGGTTGAAAGCCTCCCTGTTCTGCTTCAAAGCGTCATTTAGAAGGTACAAGCCCTCATTTTTAGGGCGCAACGCCTCATTTTTTGGCCGCGAATCCTCCTTTTTAGGGGTCAATACGTCCTTTTTGCTGTAAAATCCCTCACTTTTATGTTCCGGACATCTCATTTAGGGCACAAAGCCTTGTTTTGTGGTCCCAAAGCTTCCTCTTCAGAGTCCAAAGCTTTGATTCTGTGGTTGAATTCCTCGTTATGTAATCCAAATCCTCACGTTTATTGTACAAACCCTCATTTTTAGGGCCCAAACGCTCATTTTTATGCTGTAAATCATTTCACTGGAAAATGCCTCCTTTTTATGCTCCAAAGGCCTCCTTTAGGGCACGATCCTCAATGTTAGGTCCCAAAGATTTGGTTAAGAGCCCAAAGCTTGGAGTCTAGGGTTGAAAGCCTGCTTTTTACTCTACAAACCCTCCTGTTTAGGGCACAAACCCTCCTTTTTGGTGCACAAGCCCTCGCTGTTAGGGTGCAAACACTCCTGTTAAGATTCCCAAGCTTCGAGTCCAGGGTTGAAATCCACATCTTTATGCTCCAAGCGACCGTCTTTAGGCTTCAAATCCTAATTTTAATTCTGAAATCCCACTTTTTTACGCTCCAAACGCTACATTAAGGGCACAAAGTCTCCATTTTAGGTCACAACGCTTCCTTTTTAGAGTCCGGAACGTTGGTTCCGTTGGTTGAAAGCCTCCCTGTTCTGCTTCAAAGCGTCATTTAGAAGGTACAAGCCCTCATTTTTAGGGCGCAACGCCTCATTTTTTGGCCGCGAATCCTCCTTTTTAGGGGTCAATACGTCCTTTTTACTGTAAAATCCCTCACTTTTATGTTCCGGACATCTCATTTAGGGCACAAAGCCTTGTTTTGTGGTCCCAAAGCTTCCTTTTTAAAGTCCAAAGCTTTGATTCTGTGGTTGAATTCCTCGTTTTATAATCCAAACCCTCACGTTTATTGCACAAACCCTCATTTTTAGGGCCCAAACGCTCATTTTTATGCTGCAAATCATTTCACTGGAAAATGACTCCTTTTTATGCTCCAAACGCCTCCTTTAGGGCACGATGTCTGAATGTTAGGTCCCAAAGATTTGGTTAAGAGCCCAAAGCTTGGAGTCTAGGGTTGAAAGCCTGCCTTTTACTCTACAAACCCTCCTGTTTAGGGCACAAACCCTCCTTTTTGGTGCACAAGCCCTCGCTGTTAGGGTGCAAACACTCCTGTTAAGATTCCCAAGCTTCGAGTCCAGGGTTGAAATCCACATCTTTATGCTCCAAGCGACCGTCTTTAGGCTTCAAATCCTACTTTTAATTCTGAAATCCCACTTTTTTACGCTCCAAACGCTACATTAAGGGCACAAAGTCTCCATTTTAGGTCACAACGCTTCCTTTTTAGAGTCCGGAACGTTGGTTCCAGGGTTGAAAGCCTCCCTGTTCTGCTTCAAAGCGTCATTTAGAAGGTACAAGCCCTCATTTTTAGGGCGCAACGCCTCATTTTTTGGCCGCGAATCCTCCTTTTTAGGGGTCAATACGTCCTTTTTACTGTAAAATCCCTCACTTTTATGTTCCGGACATCTCATTTAGGGCACAAAGCCTTGTTTTGTGGTCCCAAAGCTTCCTCTTCAGAGTCCAAAGCTTTGATTCTGTGGTTGAATTCCTCGTTTTGTAATCCAAACCCTCACGTTTATTGTACAAACCCTCATTTTTAGGGCCCAAACGCTCATTTTTATGCTGTAAATCATTTCACTGGAAAATACCTCCTTTTTATGCTCCAAACGCCTCCTTTAGGGCACGAGCCTCAATGTTAGGTCCCAAAGATTTGGTTAAGAGCCCAAAGCTTTGAGTCTAGGGTTGAAAGCCTGCCTTTTACTCTACAAACCCTCCTGTTTAGGGCACAAACCCTCCTTTTTGGTGCACAAGCCCTCGCTGTTAGGGTGCAAACACTCACGTTAAGATTCCCAAGCTTCGAGTCCAGGGTTGAAATCCACATCTTTATGCTCCAAGCGACCGTCTTTAGGCTTCAAATCCTAATTTTAATTCTGAAATCCCACTTTTTTACGCTCCAAACGCTACATTAAGGGCACAAAGTCTCCATTTTAGGTCACAACGCTTCCTTTTTAGAGTCCGGAACGTTGGTTCCAGGGTTGAAAGCCTCCCTGTTCTGCTTCAAAGCGTCATTTAGAAGGTACAAGCCCTCATTTTTAGGGCGCAACGCCTCATTTTTTGGCCGCGAATCCTCCTTTTTAGGGGTCAATACGTCCTTTTTGCTGTAAAATCCCTCACTTTTATGTTCCGGACATCTCATTTAGGGCACAAAGCCTTGTTTTGTGGTCCCAAAGCTTCCTCTTCAGAGTCCAAAGCTTTGATTCTGTGGTTGAATTCCTCGTTATGTAATCCAAATCCTCACGTTTATTGTACAAACCCTCATTTTTAGGGCCCAAACGCTCATTTTTATGCTGTAAATCATTTCACTGGAAAATGCCTCCTTTTTATGCTCCAAAGGCCTCCTTTAGGGCACGATCCTCAATGTTAGGTCCCAAAGATTTGGTTAAGAGCCCAAAGCTTGGAGTCTAGGGTTGAAAGCCTGCTTTTTACTCTACAAACCCTCCTGTTTAGGGCACAAACCCTCCTTTTTGGTGCACAAGCCCTCGCTGTTAGGGTGCAAACACTCCTGTTAAGATTCCCAAGCTTCGAGTCCAGGGTTGAAATCCACATCTTTATGCTCCAAGCGACCGTCTTTAGGCTTCAAATCCTAATTTTAATTCTGAAATCCCACTTTTTTACGCTCCAAACGCTACATTAAGGGCACAAAGTCTCCATTTTAGGTCACAACGCTTCCTTTTTAGAGTCCGGAACGTTGGTTCCGTTGGTTGAAAGCCTCCCTGTTCTGCTTCAAAGCGTCATTTAGAAGGTACAAGCCCTCATTTTTAGGGCGCAACGCCTCATTTTTTGGCCGCGAATCCTCCTTTTTAGGGGTCAATACGTCCTTTTTACTGTAAAATCCCTCACTTTTATGTTCCGGACATCTCATTTAGGGCACAAAGCCTTGTTTTGTGGTCCCAAAGCTTCCTTTTTAAAGTCCAAAGCTTTGATTCTGTGGTTGAATTCCTCGTTTTATAATCCAAACCCTCACGTTTATTGCACAAACCCTCATTTTTAGGGCCCAAACGCTCATTTTTATGCTGCAAATCATTTCACTGGAAAATGACTCCTTTTTATGCTCCAAACGCCTCCTTTAGGGCACGATGTCTGAATGTTAGGTCCCAAAGATTTGGTTAAGAGCCCAAAGCTTGGAGTCTAGGGTTGAAAGCCTGCCTTTTACTCTACAAACCCTCCTGTTTAGGGCACAAACCCTCCTTTTTGGTGCACAAGCCCTCGCTGTTAGGGTGCAAACACTCCTGTTAAGATTCCCAAGCTTCGAGTCCAGGGTTGAAATCCACATCTTTATGCTCCAAGCGACCGTCTTTAGGCTTCAAATCCTACTTTTAATTCTGAAATCCCACTTTTTTACGCTCCAAACACTACATTAAGGGCACAAAGTCTCCATTTTAGGTCACAACGCTTCCTTTTTAGAGTCCGGAACGTTGGTTCCAGGGTTGAAAGCCTCCCTGTTCTGCTTCAAAGCGTCATTTAGAAGGTACAAGCCCTCATTTTTAGGGCGCAACGCCTCATTTTTTGGCCGCGAATCCTCCTTTTTAGGGGTCAATACGTCCTTTTTACTGTAAAATCCCTCACTTTTATGTTCCGGACATCTCATTTAGGGCACAAAGCCTTGTTTTGTGGTCCCAAAGCTTCCTCTTCAGAGTCCAAAGCTTTGATTCTGTGGTTGAATTCCTCGTTTTGTAATCCAAACCCTCACGTTTATTGTACAAACCCTCATTTTTAGGGCCCAAACGCTCATTTTTATGCTGTAAATCATTTCACTGGAAAATGCCTCCTTTTTATGCTCCAAACGCCTCCTTTAGGGCACGATGTCTGAATGTTAGGTCCCAAAGATTTGGTTAAGAGCCCAAAGCTTGGAGTCTAGGGTTGAAAGCCTGCTTTTTACTCTACAAACCCTCCTGTTTAGGGCACAAACCCTCCTTTTCGGTGCACAAGCCCTCGCTGTTAGGGTGCAAACACTCCTGTTAAGATTCCCAAGCTTCGAGTCCAGGGTTGAAATCCACATCTTTATGCTCCAAACGACCGTCTTTGGGCTTCAAATCCGACTTTTAATTCTGAAATCCCACTTTTTTACGCTCCAAACACTACATTAAGGGCACAAAGTCTCCATTTTAGGTCACAACGCTTCCTTTTTAGAGTCCGGAACGTTGGTTCCAGGGTTGAAAGCCTCCCTGTTCTGCTTCAAAGCGTCATTTAGAAGGTACAAGCCCTCATTTTTAGGGCGCAACGCCTCATTTTTTGGCCGCGAATCCTCCTTTTTAGGGGTCAATACGTCCTTTTTACTGTAAAATCCCTCACTTTTATGTTCCGGACATCTCATTTAGGGCACAAAGCCTTGTTTTGTGGTCCCAAAGCTTCCTCTTCAGAGTCCAAAGCTTTGATTCTGTGGTTGAATTCCTCGTTTTATAATCCAAACCCTCACGTTTATTGCACAAACCCTCATTTTTAGGGCCCAAACGCTCATTTTTATGCTGTAAATCATTTCACTGGAAAATGCCTCCTTTTTATGCTCCAAACGCCTCCTTTAGGGCACGATGTCTGAATGTTAGGTCCCAAAGATTTGGTTAAGAGCCCAAAGCTTGGAGTCTAGGGTTGAAAGCCTGCTTTTTACTCTACAAACCCTCCTGTTTAGGGCACAAACCCTCCTTTTCGGTGCACAAGCCCTCGCTGTTAGGGTGCAAACACTCCTGTTAAGATTCCCAAGCTTCGAGTCCAGGGTTGAAATCCACATCTTTATGCTCCAAACGACCGTCTTTAGGCTTCAAATCCGACTTTTAATTCTGAAATCCCACTTTTTTACGCTCCAAACGCTACATTAAGGGCACAAAGTCTCCATTTTAGGTCACAACGCTTCCTTTTTAGAGTCCGGAACGTTGGTTCCAGGGTTGAAAGCCTCCCTGTTCTGCTTCAAAGCGTCATTTAGAAGGTACAAGCCCTCATTTTTAGGGCGCAACGCCTCATTTTTTGGCCGCGAATCCTCCTTTTTAGGGGTCAATACGTCCTTTTTACTGTAAAATCCCTCACTTCTATGTTCCGGACATCTCATTTAGGGCACAAAGCCTTGTTTTGTGGTCCCAAAGCTTCCTCTTCAGAGTCCAAAGCTTTGATTCTGTGGTTGAATTCCTCGTTTTATAATCCAAACCCTCACGTTTATTGCACAAACCCTCATTTTTAGGGCCCAAACGCTCATTTTTATGCTGTAAATCATTTCACTGGAAAATGCCTCCTTTTTATGCTCCAAACGCCTCCTTTAGGGCACGAGCCTCAATGTTAGGTCCCAAAGATTAGGTTAAGAGCCCAAAGCTTTGAGTCTAGGGTTGAAAGCCTGCCTTTTACTCTACAAACCCTCCTGTTTAGGGCACAAACCCTCCTTTTTGGTGCACAAGCCCTCGCTGTTAGGGTGCAAACACTCCTGTTAAGATTCCCAAGCTTCGAGTCCAGGGTTGAAATCCACATCTTTATGCTCCAAGCGACCGTCTTTAGGCTTCAAATCCTACTTTTAATTCTGAAATCCCACTTTTTTACGCTCCAAACACTACATTAAGGGCACAAAGTCTCCATTTTAGGTCACAACGCTTCCTTTTTAGAGTCCGGAACGTTGGTTCCAGGGTTGAAAGCCTCCCTGTTCTGCTTCAAAGCGTCATTTAGAAGGTACAAGCCCTCATTTTTAGGGCGCAACGCCTCATTTTTTGGCCGCGAATCCTCCTTTTTAGGGGTCAATACGTCCTTTTTACTGTAAAATCCCTCACTTTTATGTTCCGGACATCTCATTTAGGGCACAAAGCCTTGTTTTGTGGTCCCAAAGCTTCCTCTTCAGAGTCCAAAGCTTTGATTCTGTGGTTGAATTCCTCGTTTTGTAATCCAAACCCTCACGTTTATTGTACAAACCCTCATTTTTAGGGCCCAAACGCTCATTTTTATGCTGCAAATCATTTCACTGGAAAATGCCTCCTTTTTATGCTCCAAACGCCTCCTTTAGGGCACGATGTCTGAATGTTAGGTCCCAAAGATTTGGTTAAGAGCCCAAAGCTTGGAGTCTAGGGTTGAAAGCCTGCTTTTTACTCTACAAACCCTCCTTTGTAGGGTACAAACCCTCCTTTTTGGTGCACAAGCCCTCGCTGTTAGGGTGCAAACACTCACGTTAAGATTCCCAAGCTTCGAGTCCAGGGTTGAAATCCACATCTTTATGCTCCAAGCGACCGTCTTTAGGCTTCAAATCCGACTTTTAATTCTGAAATCCCACTTTTTTACGCTCCAAACACTACATTAAGGGCACAAAGTCTCCATTTTAGGTCACAACGCTTCCTTTTTAGAGTCCGGAACGTTGGTTCCAGGGTTGAAAGCCTCCCTGTTCTGCTTCAAAGCGTCATTTAGAAGGTACAAGCCCTCATTTTTAGGGCGCAACGCCTCATTTTTTGGCCGCGAATCCTCCTTTTTAGGGGTCAATACGTCCTTTTTGCTGTAAAATCCCTCACTTCTATGTTCCGGACATCTCATTTAGGGCACAAAGCCTTGTTTTGTGGTCCCAAAGCTTCCTCTTCAGAGTCCAAAGCTTTGATTCTGTGGTTGAATTCCTCGTTTTATAATCCAAACCCTCACGTTTATTGTACAAACCCTCATTTTTAGGGCCCAAACGCTCATTTTTATGCTGCAAATCATTTCACTGGAAAATGCCTCCTTTTTATGCTCCAAACGCCTCCTTTAGGGCACGATGTCTGAATGTTAGGTCCCAAAGATTTGGTTAAGAGTCCAAAGCTTGGAGTCTAGGGTTCAAAGCCTGCTTTTTACTCTACAAACCCTCCTGTTTAGGGCACAAACCCTCCTTTTTGGTGCACAAGCCCTCGCTGTTAGGGTGCAAACACTCCTGTTAAGATTCCCAAGCTTCGAGTCCAGGGTTGAAATCCACATCTTTATGCTCCAAACGACCGTTTTCAGGCTTCAAACCCTACTTCTAATTCTGAAATCCCACTTTCTTATGCTCCAAACGCTACATTAAGGGCACAAAGTCTCCATTTTAGGTCACAACGCTTCCTTTTTAGAGTCCGGAACGTTGGTTCCAGGGTTGAAAGTCTCCCTGTTCTGCTTCAAACCCTCATTTAGAAGGTACAAGCCCTCATTTTTAGGGCGCAACGCCTCATTTTTTGGCCGCGAATCCTCCTTTTTAGGGGTCAATACGTCCTTTTTACTGTAAAATCCCTCACTTTTATGTTCCGGACATCTCTTTTAGGGCACAAAGCCTTGTTTTGTGGTCCCAAAGCTTCCTCTTCAGAGTCCAAAGCTTTGATTCTGTGGTTGAATTCCTCGTTTTATAATCCAAACCCTCACGTTTATTGCACAAACCCTCATTTTTAGGGCCCAAACGCTCATTTTTATGCTGCAAATCATTTCACTGGAAAATGCCTCCTTTTTATGCTCCAAACGCCTCCTTTAGGGCACGATGTCTGAATGTTAGGTCCCAAAGATTTGCTTAAGAGTCCAAAGCTTGGAGTCTAGGGTTGAAAGCCTGCTTTTTACTCTACAAACCCTCCTGTTTAGGGCACAAACCCTCCTTTTTGGTGCACAAACCCTCGCTGTTAGGGTGCAAACACTCACGTTAAGATTCCCAAGCTTCGAGTCCAGGGTTGAAATCCACATCTTTATGCTCCAAACGACCGTCTTTAGGCTTCAAATCCGACTTTTAATTCTGAAATCCCACTTTTTTACGCTCCAAACGCTACATTAAGGGCACAAAGTCTCCATTTTAGCTCCCAAAGCTTCCTTTTTAGAGTCCGGAACGTTGGTTCCAGGGTTGAAAGCCTCCCTGTTCTGCTTCAAAGCGTCATTTAGAAGGTACAAGCCCTCATTTTTAGGGCGCAACGCCTCATTTTTTGGCCGCGAATCCTCCTTTTTAGGGGTCAATACGTCCTTTTTACTGTAAAATCCCTCACTTTTATGTTCCGGACATCTCATTTAGGGCACAAAGCCTTGTTTTGTGGTCCCAAAGCTTCCTCTTCAGAGTCCAAAGCTTTGATTCTGTGGTTGAATTCCTCGTTTTATAATCCAAACCCTCACGTTTATTGCACAAACCCTCATTTTTAGGGCCCAAACGCTCATTTTTATGCTGTAAATCATTTCACTGGAAAATGCCTCCTTTTTATGCTCCAAACGCCTCCTTTAGGGCACGATGTCTGAATGTTAGGTCCCAAAGATTTGGTTAAGAGCCCAAAGCTTGGAGTCTAGGGTTGAAACCCTGCTTTTTACTCTACAAACCCTCCTGTTTAGGGCACAAACCCTCCTTTTTGGTGCACAAGCCGTCGCTGTTAGGGTGGAAACACTCCTGTTAAGATTCCCAAGCTTCGAGCCCAGGGTTCAAATCCACATCTTTATGCTCCAAACGACCGTCTTTAGGCTTCAAATCCGACTTTTAATTCTGAAATCCCACTTTCCTATGCTCCAAACACTACATTAAGGGCACAAAGTCTCCATTTTAGCTCCCAAAGCTTCCTTTTTAGAGTCTGGAACGTTGGTTCCAGGGTTGAAAGCCTCCCTGTTCTGCTTCAAAGCGTCATTTAGAAGGTACAAGCCCTCATTTTTAGGGCGCAACGCCTCATTTTTTGGCCGCGAATCCTCCTTTTTAGGGGTCAATACGTCCTTTTTGCTGTAAAATCCCTCACTTTTATGTTCCGGACATCTCTTTTAGGGCACAAAGCCTTGTTTTGGGGTCCCAAAGCTTCCTTTTTAGAGTCCAAAGCTTTGATTCTGTGGTTGAATTCCTCGTTTTATAATTCAAACCCTCACGTTTATTGCACAAACCCTCATTTTTAGGGCCCAAACGCTCATTTTTATGCTGCAAATCATTTCACTGGAAAATGCCTCCTTTTTATGCTCCAAACGCCTCCTATAGGGCACGATGTCTGAATGTTAGGTCCCAAAGATTTGGTTAAGAGTCCAAAGCTTGGAGTCTAGGGTTGAAAGCCTGCTTTTTACTCTACAAACCCTCCTGTTTAGGGTACAAACCCTCCTTTTTGGGGCACTAACCCTCACTGTTGGGGTGCAAACACTCACGTTAAGATTCCCAAGCTTCGAGCCCAGGGTTCAAATCCACATCTTTATGCTCCAAGCGACCGTCTTTAGGCTTCAAATCCTACTTTTAATTCTGAAATCCCACTTTCTTATGCTCCAAACGCTACATTAAGGGCACAAAGTCTCCATTTTAGGTCACAACGCTTCCTTTTTAGAGTCCGGAACGTTGGTTCCAGGGTTGAAAGCCTCCCTGTTCTGCTTCAAAGCGTCATTTAGAAGGTACAAGCCCTCATTTTTAGGGCGCAACGCCTCATTTTTTGGCCGCGAATCCTCCTTTTTAGGGGTCAATACGTCCTTTTTGCTGTAAAATCCCTCACTTTTATGTTCCAGACATCTCATTTAGGGCACAAAGCCTTGTTTTGTGGTCCCAAAGCTTCCTCTTCAGAGTCCAAAGCTTTGATTCTGTGGTTGAATTCCTCGTTTTATAATCCAAACCCTCACGTTTATTGTACAAACCCTCGTTTTTAGGGCCCAAACGCTCATTTTTATGCTGCAAATCATTTCACTGGAAAATGCCTCCTTTTTATGCTCCAAACGCCTCCTTTAGGGCACGATGTCTGAATGTTAGGTCCCAAAGATTTGGTTAAGAGCCCAAAGCTTGGAGTCTAGGGTTGAAAGCCTGCTTTTTACTCTACAAAGCCTCCTGTTTAGGGTACAAACCCTCCTTTTTGGGGCACAAACCCTCGCTGTTAGGGTGCAAACACTCCTGTTAAGATTCCCAAGCTTCGAGTCCAGGGTTGAAATCCACATCTTTATGCTCCAAACGACCGTTTTTAGGCTTCAAATCCGACTTTTAATTCTGAAATCCCACTTTTTTATGCTCCAAACGCTACATTAAGGGCACAAAGTCTCCATTTTAGGTCACAACGCTTCCTTTTTAGAGTCCGGAACGTTGGTTCCAGGGTTGAAAGCCTCCCTGTTCTGCTTCAAAGCGTCATTTAGAAGGTACAAGCCCTCATTTTTAGGGCGCAACGCCTCATTTTTTGGCCGCGAATCCTCCTTTTTAGGGGTCAATACGTCCTTTTTGCTGTAAAATCCCTCACTTCTATGTTCCGGACATCTCATTTAGGGCACAAAGCCTTGTTTTGTGGTCCCAAAGCTTCCTCTTCAGGGTCCAAAGCTTTGATTCTGTGGTTCAATTCCTCGTTTTATAATCCAAACCCTCACGTTTATTGCACAAACCCTCATTTTTAGGGCCCAAACGCTCATTTTTATGCTGCAAATCATTTCACTGGAAAATGCCTCCTTTTTATGCTCCAAACGCCTCCTTTAGGGCACGATGTCTGAATGTTAGGTCCCAAAGATTTGGTTAAGAGCCCAAAGCTTGGAGTCTAGGGTTGAAAGCCTGCTTTTTACTCTACAAACCCTCCTGTTTAGGGTACAAACCCTCCTTTTTGGTGCACAAGCCCTCGCTGTTAGGGTGCAAACACTCACGTTAAGATTCCCAAGCTTCGAGTCCAGGGTTGAAATCCACATCTTTATGCTCCAAACGACCGTTTTTAGGCTTCAAATCCGACTTTTAATTCTGAAATCCCACTTTCTTATGCTCCAAATGCTACATTAAGTGCACAAAGTCTCAATTTTAGTTCCTAAAGCTTCCTTTTTAGAGTCCGGAACGTTGGTTCCAGGGTTGAAAGCCTCCCTGTTCTGCTTCAAAGCGTCATTTAGAAGGTACAAGCCCTCATTTTTAGGGCGCAACGCCTCATTTTTTGGCCGCGAATCCTCCTTTTTAGGGGTCAATACGTCCTTTTTGCTGTAAAATACCTCACTTTTATGTTCCGGACATCTCATTTAGGGCACAAAGCCTTGTTTTGTGGTCCCAAAGCTTCCTCTTCAGAGTCCAAAGCTTTGATTCTGTGGTTGAATTCCTCGTTTTATAATCCAAACCCTCACGTTTATTGCACAAACCCTCATTTTTAGGGCCCAAACGCTCATTTTTAAGCTGCAAATCATTTCACTGGAAAATGCCTCCTTTTTATGCTCCAAACGCCTCCTTTAGGGCACGATGTCTGAATGTTAGGTCCCAAAGATTTGGTTAAGAGTCCAAAGCTTGGAGTCTAGGGTTGAAAGCCTGCTTTTTACTCTACAAAGCCTCCTGTTTAGGGTACAAACCCTCCTTTTTGGGGCACAAACCCTCGCTGTTAGGGTGCAAACACTCCTGTTAAGATTCCCAAGCTTCGAGCCCAGGGTTGAAATCCACATCTTTATGCTCCAAACGATCGTTTTTAGGCTTCAAATCCGACTTTTAATTCTGAAATCCCACTTTTTTATGCTCCAAACGCTACATTAAGTGCACAAAGTCTCCATTTTAGGTCACAACGCTTCCTTTTTAGAGTCCGGAACGTTGGTTCCAGGGTTGAAAGCCTCCCTGTTCTGCTTCAAAGCGTCATTTAGAAGGTACAAGCCCTCATTTTTAGGGCGCAACGCCTCATTTTTTGGCCGCGAATCCTCCTCTTTAGGGGTCAATACGTCCTTTTTGCTGTAAAATCCCTCACTTCTATGTTCCGGACATCTCATTTAGGGCACAAAGCCTTGTTTTGTGGTCCCAAAGCTTCCTCTTCAGAGTCCAAAGCTTTGATTCTGTGGTTGAATTCCTCGTTTTATAATCCAAACCCTCACGTTTATTGTACAAACCCTCATTTTTAGGGCCCAAACGCTCATTTTTATGCTGCAAATCATTTCACTGGAAAATGCCTCCTTTTTATGCTCCAAACGCCTCCTTTAGGGCACGATGTCTGAATGTTAGGTCCCAAAGATTTGGTTAAGAGCCCAAAGCTTGGAGTCTAGGGTTGAAAGCCTGCTTTTTACTCTACAAACCCTCCTGTTTAGGGTACAAACCCTCCTTTTTGGGGCACAAACCCTCGCTGTTAGGGTGCAAACACTCACGTTAAGATTCCCAAGCTTCGAGTCCAGGGTTGAAATCCACATCTTTATGCTCCAAATGACCGTCTTTAGGCTTCAAATCCGACTTTTAATTCTGAAATCCCACTTTTTTACGCTCCAAACGCTACATTAAGGGCACAAAGTCTCCATTTTAGGTCACAACGCTTCCTTTTTAGAGTCCGGAACGTTGGTTCCAGGGTTGAAAGCCTCCCTGTTCTGCTTCAAAGCGTCATTTAGAAGGTACAAGCCCTCATTTTTAGGGCGCAACGCCTCATTTTTTGGCCGCGAATCCTCCTTTTTAGGGGTCAATACGTCCTTTTTGCTGTAAAACCCCTCACTTTTATGTTCCGGACATCTCATTTAGGGCACAAAGCCTTGTTTTGTGGTCCCAAAGCTTCCTCTTCAGGGTCCAAAGCTTTGATTCTGTGGTTGAATTCCTCGTTTTATAATCCAAACCCTCACGTTTATTGCACAAACCCTCATTTTTAGGGCCCAAACGCTCATTTTTATGCTGCAAATCATTTCACTGGAAAATCCCTCCTTTTTATGCTCCAAACGCCTCCTTTAGGGCACGATGTCTGAATGTTAGGTCCCAAAGATTTGGTTAAGAGTCCAAAGCTTGGAGTCTAGGGTTGAAAGCCTGCTTTTTACTCTACAAAGCCTCCTGTTTAGGGTACAAACCCTCCTTTTTGGGGCACAAACCCTCGCTGTTAGGGTGCAAACACTCCTGTTAAGATTCCCAAGCTTCGAGTCCAGGGTTGAAATCCACATCTTTATGCTCCAAACGACCGTCTTTAGGCTTCAAATCCGACTTTTAATTCTGAAATCCCACTTTCCTATGCTCCAAACACTACATTAAGGGCACAAAGTCTCAATTTTAGGTCACAACGCTTCCTTTTTAGAGTCCGGAACGTTGGTTCCAGGGTTGAAAGCCTCCCTGTTCTGCTTCAAAGCGTCATTTAGAAGGTACAAGCCCTCATTTTTAGGGCGCAACGCCTCATTTTTTGGCCGCGAATCCTCCTTTTTAGGGGTCAATACGTCCTTTTTGCTGTAAAATACCTCACTTTTATGTTCCGGACATCTCATTTAGGGCACAAAGCCTTGTTTTGTGGTCCCAAAGCTTCCTCTTCAGAGTCCAAAGCTTTGATTCTGTGGTTGAATTCCTCGTTTTATAATCCAAACCCTCACGTTTATTGCACAAACCCTCATTTTTAGGGCCCAAACGCTCATTTTTAAGCTGCAAATCATTTCACTGGAAAATGCCTCCTTTTTATGCTCCAAACGCCTCCTTTAGGGCACGATGTCTGAATGTTAGGTCCCAAAGATTTGGTTAAGAGTCCAAAGCTTGGAGTCTAGGGTTGAAAGCCTGCTTTTTACTCTACAAAGCCTCCTGTTTAGGGTACAAACCCTCCTTTTTGGGGCACAAACCCTCGCTGTTAGGGTGCAAACACTCCTGTTAAGATTCCCAAGCTTCGAGCCCAGGGTTGAAATCCACATCTTTATGCTCCAAACGATCGTTTTTAGGCTTCAAATCCGACTTTTAATTCTGAAATCCCACTTTTTTATGCTCCAAACGCTACATTAAGTGCACAAAGTCTCCATTTTAGGTCACAACGCTTCCTTTTTAGAGTCCGGAACGTTGGTTCCAGGGTTGAAAGCCTCCCTGTTCTGCTTCAAAGCGTCATTTAGAAGGTACAAGCCCTCATTTTTAGGGCGCAACGCCTCATTTTTTGGCCGCGAATCCTCCTTTTTAGGGGTCAATACGTCCTTTTTGCTGTAAAATACCTCACTTTTATGTTCCGGACATCTCATTTAGGGCACAAAGCCTTGTTTTGTGGTCCCAAAGCTTCCTCTTCAGAGTCCAAAGCTTTGATTCTGTGGTTGAATTCCTCGTTTTATAATCCAAACCCTCACGTTTATTGCACAAACCCTCATTTTTAGGGCCCAAACGCTCATTTTTATGCTGCAAATCATTTCACTGGAAAATGCCTCCTTTTTATGCTCCAAACGCCTCCTTTAGGGCACGATGTCTGAATGTTAGGTCCCAAAGATTTGGTTAAGAGCCCAAAGCTTGGAGTCTAGGGTTGAAAGCCTGCTTTTTACTCTACAAACCCTCCTGTTTAGGGTACAAACCCTCCTTTTTGGGGCACAAACCCTCGCTGTTAGGGTGCAAACACTCACGTTAAGATTCCCAAGCTTCGAGTCCAGGGTTGAAATCCACATCTTTATGCTCCAAACGACCGTTTTTAGGCTTCAAATCCGACTTTTAATTCTGAAATCCCACTTTTTTACGCTCCAAACGCTACATTAAGGGCACAAAGTCTCCATTTTAGGTCACAACGCTACCTTTTTAGAGTCCGGAACGTTGGTTCCAGGGTTGAAAGCCTCCCTGTTCTGCTTCAAAGCGTCATTTAGAAGGTACAAGCCCTCATTTTTAGGGCGCAACGCCTCATTTTTTGGCCGCGAATCCTCCTTTTTAGGGGTCAATACGTCCTTTTTGCTGTAAAATCCCTCACTTCTATGTTACGGACATCTCATTTAGGGCACAAAGCCTTGTTTTGTGGTCCCAAAGCTTCCTCTTCAGAGTCCAAAGCTTTGATTCTGTGGTTGAATTCCCCGTTTTATAATCCAAACCCTCACGTTTATTGCACAAACCCTCATTTTTAGGGCCCAAACGCTCATTTTTATGCTGCAAATCATTTCACTGGAAAATGCCTCCTTTTTATGCTCCAAACGCCTCCTTTAGGGCACGATGTCTGAATGTTAGGTCCCAAAGATTTGGTTAAGAGCCCAAAGCTTGGAGTCTAGGGTTGAAAGCCTGCTTTTTACTCTACAAACCCTCCTTTGTAGGGTACAAACCCTCCTTTTTGGTGCACAAGCCCTCGCTGTTAGGGTGCAAACACTCACGTTAAGATTCCCAAGCTTCGAGTCCAGGGTTGAAATCCACATCTTTATGCTCCAAGCGACCGTCTTTAGGCTTCAAATCCGACTTCTAATTCTGAAATCCCACTTTCTTATGCTCCAAACGCTACATTAAGGGCACAAAGTCTCCATTTTAGGTCACAACGCTTCCTTTTTAGAGTCCGGAACGTTGGTTCCAGGGTTGAAAGCCTCCCTGTTCTGCTTCAAAGCGTCATTTAGAAGGTACAAGCCCTCATTTTTAGGGCGCAACGCCTCATTTTTTGGCCGCGAATCCTCCTTTTTAGGGGTCAATACGTCCTTTTTGCTGTAAAATCCCTCACTTTTATGTTCCGGACATCTCATTTAGGGCACAAAGCCTTGTTTTGTGGTCCCAAAGCTTCCTCTTCAGGGTCCAAAGCTTTGATTCTGTGGTTGAATTCCTCGTTTTATAATCCAAACCCTCACGTTTATTGCACAAACCCTCATTTTTAGGGCCCAAACGCTCATTTTTATGCTGCAAATCATTTCACTGGAAAATCCCTCCTTTTTATGCTCCAAACGCCTCCTTTAGGGCACGATGTCTGAATGTTAGGTCCCAAAGATTTGGTTAAGAGTCCAAAGCTTGGAGTCTAGGGTTGAAAGCCTGCTTTTTACTCTACAAAGCCTCCTGTTTAGGGTACAAACCCTCCTTTTTGGGGCACAAACCCTCGCTGTTAGGGTGCAAACACTCCTGTTAAGATTCCCAAGCTTCGAGCCCAGGGTTGAAATCCACATCTTTATGCTCCAAACGACCGTCTTTAGGCTTCAAATCCGACTTTTAATTCTGAAATCCCACTTTCCTATGCTCCAAACACTACATTAAGGGCACAAAGTCTCAATTTTAGGTCACAACGCTTCCTTTTTAGAGTCCGGAACGTTGGTTCCAGGGTTGAAAGCCTCCCTGTTCTGCTTCAAAGCGTCGTTTAGAAGGTACAAGCCCTCATTTTTAGGGCGCAACGCCTCATTTTTTGGCCGCGAATCCTCCTTTTTAGGGGTCAATACGTCCTTTTTACTGTAAAATCCCTCACTTTTATGTTCCGGACATCTCATTTAGGGCACAAAGCCTTGTTTTGTGGTCCCAAAGCTTCCTCTTCAGAGTCCAAAGCTTTGATTCTGTGGTTGAATTCCTCGTTTTGTAATCCAAACCCTCACGTTTATTGCACAAACCCTCATTTTTAGGGCCCAAACGCTCATTTTTAAGCTGCAAATCATTTCACTGGAAAATGCCTCCTTTTTATGCTCCAAACGCCTCCTTTAGGGCACGATGTCTGAATGTTAGGTCCCAAAGATTTGGTTAAGACCCCAAAGCTTGGAGTCTAGGGTTGAAAGCCTGCTTTTTACTCTACAAACCCTCCTTTGTAGGGTACAAACCCTCCTTTTTGGTGCACAAGCCCTCGCTGTTAGGGTGCAAACACTCACGTTAAGATTCCCAAGCTTCGAGTCCAGGGTTGAAATCCACATCTTTATGCTCCAAGCGACCGTCTTTAGGCTTTAAACCCTACTTCTAATTCTGAAATCCCACTTTCTTATGCTCCAAACGCTACATTAAGGGCACAAAGTCTCCATTTTAGGTCACAACGCTTCCTTTTTAGAGTCCGGAACGTTGGTTCCAGGGTTGAAAGCCTCCCTGTTCTGCTTCAAAGCGTCGTTTAGAAGGTACAAGCCCTCATTTTTAGGGCGCAACGCCTCATTTTTTGGCCGCGAATCCTCCTCTTTAGGGGTCAATACGTCCTTTTTGCTGTAAAATCCCTCACTTTTATGTTCCGGACATCTCATTTAGGGCACAAAGCCTTGTTTTGTGGTCCCAAAGCTTCCTTTTTAGAGTCCAAAGCTTTGGTTCTGTGGTTGAATTCCTCGTTTTATAATCCAAACCCTCACGTTTATTGTACAAACCCTCATTTTTAGGGCCCAAACGCTCATTTTTATGCTGCAAATCATTTCACTGGAAAATGCCTCCTTTTTATGCTCCAAACGCCTCCTTTAGGGCACGATGTCTGAATGTTAGGTCCCAAAGATTTGGTTAAGAGCCCAAAGCTTGGAGTCTAGGGTTGAAAGCCTGCTTTTTACTCTACAAACTCTCCTGTTTAGGGTACAAACCCTCCTTTTTGGGGCACAAACCCTCGCTGTTAGGGTGCAAACACTCCTGTTAAGACTCCCAAGCTTCGAGTCCAGGGTTGAAATCCACATCTTTATGCTCCAAACGACCGTCTTTAGGCTTCAAACCCTACTTCTAATTCTGAAATCCCACTTTCTTATGCTCCAAACGCTACATTAAGGGCACAAAGTCTCAATTTTAGTTCCTAAAGCTTCCTTTTTAGAGTCCGGAACGTTGGTTCCAGGGTTGAAAGCCTCCCTGTTCTGCTTCAAAGCGTCATTTAGAAGGTACAAGCCCTCATTTTTAGGGCGCAACGCCTCATTTTTTGGCCGCGAATCCTCCTTTTTAGGGGTCAATACGTCCTTTTTACTGTAAAATCCCTCACTTTTATGTTCCGGACATCTCATTTAGGGCACAAAGCCTTGTTTTGTGGTCCCAAAGCTTCCTCTTCAGAGTCCAAAGCTTTGATTCTGTGGTTGAATTCCTCGTTTTGTAATCCAAACCCTCACGTTTATTGCACAAACCCTCATTTTTAGGGCCCAAACGCTCATTTTTAAGCTGCAAATCATTTCACTGGAAAATGCCTCCTTTTTATGCTCCAAACGCCTCCTTTAGGGCACGATGTCTGAATGTTAGGTCCCAAAGATTTGGTTAAGAGCCCAAAGCTTGGAGTCTAGGGTTGAAAGCCTGCTTTTTACTCTACAAACCCTCCTGTTTAGGGTACAAACCCTCCTTTTTGGGGCACAAACCCTCGCTGTTAGGGTGCAAACACTCACGTTAAGATTCCCAAGCTTCGAGTCCAGGGTTGAAATCCACATCTTTATGCTCCAAGCGACCGTCTTTAGGCTTCAAACCCTACTTCTAATTCTGAAATCCCACTTTCTTATGCTCCAAACGCTACATTAAGGGCACAAAGTCTCAATTTTAGTTCCCAAAGCTTCCTTTTTAGAGTCTGGAACGTTGGTTCCAGGGTTGAAAGCCTCCCTGTTCTGCTTCAAAGCGTCATTTAGAAGGTACAAGCCCTCATTTTTAGGGCGCAACGCCTCATTTTTTGGCCGCGAATCCTCCTTTTTAGGGGTCAATACGTCCTTTTTGCTGTAAAATCCCTCACTTCTATCTTCGAGACATCTCATTTAGGGCACAAAGCCTTGTTTTGTGGTCCCAAAGCTTCCTCTTCAGGGTCCAAAGCTTTGATTCTGTGGTTGAATTCCCCGTTTTATAATCCAAACCCTCACGTTTATTGCACAAACCCTCATTTTTAGGGCCCAAACGCTCATTTTTATGCTGCAAATCATTTCACTGGAAAATGCCTCCTTTTTATGCTCCAAACGCCTCCTTTAGGGCACGATGTCTGAATGTTAGGTCCCAAAGATTTGGTTAAGAGCCCAAAGCTTGGAGTCTAGGGTTGAAAGCCTGCTTTTTACTCTACAAACCCTCCTTTGTAGGGTACAAACCCTCCTTTTTGGGGCACAAACCCTCGCTGTTAGGGTGCAAACACTCCTGTTAAGACTCCCAAGCTTCGAGTCCAGGGTTGAAATCCACATCTTTATGCTCCAAGCGACCGTCTTTAGGCTTCAAACCCTACTTCTAATTCTGAAATCCCACTTTCTTATGCTCCAAACGCTACATTAAGGGCACAAAGTCTCAATTTTAGGTCACAACGCTTCCTTTTTAGAGACTGGAACGTTGGTTCCAGGGTTGAAAGCCTCCCTGTTCTGCTTCAAAGCGTCATTTAGAAGGTACAAGCCCTCATTTATAGGGCGCAACGCCTCATTTTTTGGCCGCGAATCCTCCTTTTTAGGGGTCAATACGTCCTTTTTACTGTAAAATCCCTCACTTTTATGTTCCGGACATCTCATTTAGGGCACAAAGCCTTGTTTTGTGGTCCCAAAGCTTCCTCTTCAGAGTCCAAAGCTTTGATTCTGTGGTTGAATTCCTCGTTTTGTAATCCAAACCCTCACGTTTATTGCACAAACCCTCATTTTTAGGGCCCAAACGCTCATTTTTAAGCTGCAAATCATTTCACTGGAAAATGCCTCCTTTTTATGCTCCAAACGCCTCCTTTAGGGCACGATGTCTGAATGTTAGGTCCCAAAGATTTGGTTAAGAGCCCAAAGCTTGGAGTCTAGGGTTGAAAGCCTGCTTTTTACTCTACAAACCCTCCTGTTTAGGGTACAAACCCTCCTTTTTGGGGCACAAGCCCTCGCTGTTAGGGTGCAAACACTCACGTTAAGATTCCCAAGCTTCGAGTCCAGGGTTGAAATCCACATCTTTATGCTCCAAACGACCGTCTTTAGGCTTCAAATCCGACTTTTAATTCTGAAATCCCACTTTTTTACGCTCCAAACGCTACATTAAGGGCACAAAGTCTCCATTTTAGGTCACAACGCTTCCTTTTTAGAGTCCGGAACGTTGGTTCCAGGGTTGAAAGCCTCCCTGTTCTGCTTCAAAGCGTCATTTAGAAGGTACAAGCCCTCATTTTTAGGGCGCAACGCCTCATTTTTTGGCCGCGAATCCTCCTTTTTAGGGGTCAATACGTCCTTTTTGCTGTAAAATCCCTCACTTTTATGTTCCAGACATCTCTTTTAGGGCACAAAGCCTTGTTTTGTGGTCCCAAAGCTTCCTCTTCAGAGTCCAAAGCTTTGATTCTGTGGTTGAATTCCCCGTTTTATAATCCAAACCCTCACGTTTATTGCACAAACCCTCATTTTTAGGGCCCAAACGCTCATTTTTATGCTGCAAATCATTTCACTGGAAAATGCCTCCTTTTTATGCTCCAAACGCCTCCTTTAGGGCACGATGTCTGAATGTTAGGTCCCAAAGATTTGGTTAAGAGCCCAAAGCTTGGAGTCTAGGGTTGAAAGCCTGCTTTTTACTCTACAAACCCTCCTTTGTAGGGTACAAACCCTCCTTTTTGGTGCACAAGCCCTCGCTGTTAGGGTGCAAACACTCACGTTAAGATTCCCAAGCTTCGAGTCCAGGGTTGAAATCCACATCTTTATGCTCCAAACGACCGTCTTTAGGCTTCAAATCCGACTTCTAATTCTGAAATCCCACTTTCTTATGCTCCAAACGCTACATTAAGGGCACAAAGTCTCCATTTTAGGTCACAACGCTTCCTTTTTAGAGTCCGGAACGTTGGTTCCAGGGTTGAAAGCCTCCCTGTTCTGCTTCAAAGCGTCATTTAGAAGGTACAAGCCCTCATTTTTAGGGCGCAACGCCTCATTTTTTGGCCGCGAATCCTCCTTTTTAGGGGTCAATACGTCCTTTTTGCTGTAAAATCCCTCACTTTTATGTTCCGGACATCTCATTTAGGGCACAAAGCCTTGTTTTGTGGTCCCAAAGCTTCCTCTTCAGGGTCCAAAGCTTTGATTCTGTGGTTGAATTCCTCGTTTTATAATCCAAACCCTCACGTTTATTGCACAAACCCTCATTTTTAGGGCCCAAACGCTCATTTTTATGCTGCAAATCATTTCACTGGAAAATCCCTCCTTTTTATGCTCCAAACGCCTCCTTTAGGGCACGATGTCTGAATGTTAGGTCCCAAAGATTTGGTTAAGAGCCCAAAGCTTGGAGTCTAGGGTTGAAAGCCTGCTTTTTACTCTACAAAGCCTCCTGTTTAGGGTACAAACCCTCCTTTTTGGGGCACAAACCCTCGCTGTTAGGGTGCAAACACTCCTGTTAAGATTCCCAAGCTTCGAGCCCAGGGTTGAAATCCACATCTTTATGCTCCAAACGACCGTCTTTAGGCTTCAAATCCGACTTTTAATTCTGAAATCCCACTTTCCTATGCTCCAAACACTACATTAAGGGCACAAAGTCTCAATTTTAGGTCACAACGCTTCCTTTTTAGAGTCCGGAACGTTGGTTCCAGGGTTGAAAGCCTCCCTGTTCTGCTTCAAAGCGTCATTTAGAAGGTACAAGCCCTCATTTATAGGGCGCAACGCCTCATTTTTTGGCCGCGAATCCTCCTTTTTAGGGGTCAATACGTCCTTTTTACTGTAAAATCCCTCACTTTTATGTTCCGGACATCTCATTTAGGGCACAAAGCCTTGTTTTGTGGTCCCAAAGCTTCCTCTTCAGAGTCCAAAGCTTTGATTCTGTGGTTGAATTCCTCGTTTTGTAATCCAAACCCTCACGTTTATTGCACAAACCCTCATTTTTAGGGCCCAAACGCTCATTTTTAAGCTGCAAATCATTTCACTGGAAAATGCCTCCTTTTTATGCTCCAAACGCCTCCTTTAGGGCACGATGTCTGAATGTTAGGTCCCAAAGATTTGGTTAAGAGCCCAAAGCTTGGAGTCTAGGGTTGAAAGCCTGCTTTTTACTCTACAAACCCTCCTGTTTAGGGTACAAACCCTCCTTTTTGGGGCACAAACCCTCGCTGTTAGGGTGCAAACACTCACGTTAAGATTCCCAAGCTTCGAGTCCAGGGTTGAAATCCACATCTTTATGCTCCAAGCGACCGTCTTTAGGCTTCAAACCCTACTTCTAATTCTGAAATCCCACTTTCTTATGCTCCAAACGCTACATTAAGGGCACAAAGTCTCAATTTTAGTTCCCAAAGCTTCCTTTTTAGAGTCCGAAACGTTGGTTCCAGGGTTGAAAGCCTCCCTGTTCTGCTTCAAAGCGTCATTTAGAAGGTACAAGCCCTCATTTTTAGGGCGCAACGCCTCATTTTTTGGCCGCGAATCCTCCTCTTTAGGGGTCAATACGTCCTTTTTGCTGTAAAATCCCTCACTTTTATGTTCCAGACATCTCATTTAGGGCACAAAGCCTTGTTTTGTGGTCCCAAAGCTTCCTTTTTAGAGTCCAAAGCTTTGGTTCTGTGGTTGAATTCCTCGTTTTATAATCCAAACCCTCACGTTTATTGTACAAACCCTCATTTTTAGGGCCCAAACACTCATTTTTATGCTGCAAATCATTTCACTGGAAAATGCCTCCTTTTTATGCTCCAAACGCCTCCTTTAGGGCACGATGTCTGAATGTTAGGTCCCAAAGATTTGGTTAAGAGCCCAAAGCTTGGAGTCTAGGGTTGAAAGCCTGCTTTTTACTCTACAAACTCTCCTGTTTAGGGTACAAACCCTCCTTTTTGGGGCACAAACCCTCGCTGTTAGGGTGCAAACACTCCTGTTAAGACTCCCAAGCTTCGAGTCCAGGGTTGAAATCCACATCTTTATGCTCCAAACGACCGTCTTTAGGCTTCAAACCCTACTTCTAATTCTGAAATCCCACTTTCTTATGCTCCAAACGCTACATAAAGGGCACAAAGTCTCAATTTTAGTTCCTAAAGCTTCCTTTTTAGAGTCCGGAACGTTGGTTCCAGGGTTGAAAGCCTCCCTGTTCTGCTTCAAAGCGTCATTTAGAAGGTACAAGCCCTCATTTATAGGGCGCAACGCCTCATTTTTTGGCCGCGAATCCTCCTTTTTAGGGGTCAATACGTCCTTTTTACTGTAAAATCCCTCACTTTTATGTTCCGGACATCTCATTTAGGGCACAAAGCCTTGTTTTGTGGTCCCAAAGCTTCCTCTTCAGAGTCCAAAGCTTTGATTCTGTGGTTGAATTCCTCGTTTTGTAATCCAAACCCTCACGTTTATTGCACAAACCCTCATTTTTAGGGCCCAAACGCTCATTTTTAAGCTGCAAATCATTTCACTGGAAAATGCCTCCTTTTTATGCTCCAAACGCCTCCTTTAGGGCACGATGTCTGAATGTTAGGTCCCAAAGATTTGGTTAAGAGCCCAAAGCTTGGAGTCTAGGGTTGAAAGCCTGCTTTTTACTCTACAAACCCTCCTGTTTAGGGTACAAACCCTCCTTTTTGGTGCACAAGCCCTCGCTGTTAGGGTGCAAACACTCACGTTAAGATTCCCAAGCTTCGAGTCCAGGGTTGAAATCCACATCTTTATGCTCCAAGCGACCGTCTTTAGGCTTCAAATCCGACTTTTAATTCTGAAATCCCACTTTTTTACGCTCCAAACGCTACATTAAGGGCACAAAGTCTCCATTTTAGGTCACAACGCTTCCTTTTTAGAGTCCGGAACGTTGGTTCCAGGGTTGAAAGCCTCCCTGTTCTGCTTCAAAGCGTCATTTAGAAGGTACAAGCCCTCATTTTTAGGGCGCAACGCCTCATTTTTTGGCCGCGAATCCTCCTTTTTAGGGGTCAATACGTCCTTTTTGCTGTAAAATCCCTCACTTCTATGTTACGGACATCTCATTTAGGGCACAAAGCCTTGTTTTGTGGTCCCAAAGCTTCCTCTTCAGGGTCCAAAGCTTTGATTCTGTGGTTGAATTCCTCGTTTTATAATCCAAACCCTCACGTTTATTGCACAAACCCTCATTTTTAGGGCCCAAACGCTCATTTTTATGCTGCAAATCATTTCACTGGAAAATGCCTCCTTTTTATGCTCCAAACGCCTCCTTTAGGGCACGATGTCTGAATGTTAGGTTCCAAAGATTTGGTTAAGAGCCCAAAGCTTGGAGTCTAGGGTTGAAAGCCTGCTTTTTACTCTACAAACCCTCCTTTGTAGGGTACAAACCCTCCTTTTTGGGGCACAAACCCTCGCTGTTAGGGTGCAAACACTCACGTTAAGACTCCCAAGCTTCGAGTCCAGGGTTGAAATCCACATCTTTATGCTCCAAGCGACCGTCTTTAGGCTTCAAACCCTACTTCTAATTCTGAAATCCCACTTTCTTATGCTCCAAACGCTACATTAAGGGCACAAAGTCTCCATTTTAGGTCACAACGCTTCCTTTTTAGAGTCCGGAACGTTGGTTCCAGGGTTGAAAGCCTCCCTGTTCTGCTTCAAAGCGTCATTTAGAAGGTACAAGCCCTCATTTTTAGGGCGCAACGCCTCATTTTTTGGCCGCGAATCCTCCTTTTTAGGGGTCAATACGTCCTTTTTGCTGTAAAATCCCTCACTTTTATGTTCCGGACATCTCATTTAGGGCACAAAGCCTTGTTTTGTGGTCCCAAAGCTTCCTCTTCAGGGTCCAAAGCTTTGATTCTGTGGTTGAATTCCTCGTTTTATAATCCAAACCCTCACGTTTATTGCACAAACCCTCATTTTTAGGGCCCAAACGCTCATTTTTATGCTGCAAATCATTTCACTGGAAAATGCCTCCTTTTTATGCTCCAAACGCCTCCTTTAGGGCACGATGTCTGAATGTTAGGTCCCAAAGATTTGGTTAAGAGTCCAAAGCTTGGAGTCTAGGGTTGAAAGCCTGCTTTTTACTCTACAAAGCCTCCTGTTTAGGGTACAAACCCTCCTTTTTGGGGCACAAACCCTCGCTGTTAGGGTGCAAACACTCCTGTTAAGATTCCCAAGCTTCGAGCCCAGGGTTGAAATCCACATCTTTATGCTCCAAACGACCGTCTTTAGGCTTCAAATCCGACTTTTAATTCTGAAATCCCATTTTCCTATGCTCCAAACACTACATTAAGGGCACAAAGTCTCAATTTTAGGTCACAACGCTTCCTTTTTAGAGTCCGGAACGTTGGTTCCAGGGTTGAAAGCCTCCCTGTTCTGCTTCAAAGCGTCATTTAGAAGGTACAAGCCCTCATTTTTAGGGCGCAACGCCTCATTTTTTGGCCGCGAATCCTCCTCTTTAGGGGTCAATACGTCCTTTTTGCTGTAAAATCCCTCACTTTTATGTTCCAGACATCTCATTTAGGGCACAAAGCCTTGTTTTGTGGTCCCAAAGCTTCCTTTTTAGAGTCCAAAGCTTTGGTTCTGTGGTTGAATTCCTCGTTTTATAATCCAAACCCTCACGTTTATTGTACAAACCCTCATTTTTAGGGCCCAAACGCTCATTTTTATGCTGCAAATCATTTCACTGGAAAATGCCTCCTTTTTATGCTCCAAACGCCTCCTTTAGGGCACGATGTCTGAATGTTAGGTCCCAAAGATTTGGTTAAGAGCCCAAAGCTTGGAGTCTAGGGTTGAAAGCCTGCTTTTTACTCTACAAACTCTCCTGTTTAGGGTACAAACCCTCCTTTTTGGGGCACAAACCCTCGCTGTTAGGGTGCAAACACTCCTGTTAAGACTCCCAAGCTTCGAGTCCAGGGTTGAAATCCACATCTTTATGCTCCAAACGACCGTCTTTAGGCTTCAAACCCTACTTCTAATTCTGAAATCCCACTTTCTTATGCTCCAAACGCTACATAAAGGGCACAAAGTCTCAATTTTAGTTCCTAAAGCTTCCTTTTTAGAGTCCGGAACGTTGGTTCCAGGGTTGAAAGCCTCCCTGTTCTGCTTCAAAGCGTCATTTAGAAGGTACAAGCCCTCATTTATAGGGCGCAACGCCTCATTTTTTGGCCGCGAATCCTCCTTTTTAGGGGTCAATACGTCCTTTTTACTGTAAAATCCCTCACTTTTATGTTCCGGACATCTCATTTAGGGCACAAAGCCTTGTTTTGTGGTCCCAAAGCTTCCTCTTCAGAGTCCAAAGCTTTGATTCTGTGGTTGAATTCCTCGTTTTGTAATCCAAACCCTCACGTTTATTGCACAAACCCTCATTTTTAGGGCCCAAATGCTCATTTTTAAGCTGCAAATCATTTCACTGGAAAATGCCTCCTTTTTATGCTCCAAACGCCTCCTTTAGGGCACGATGTCTGAATGTTAGGTCCCAAAGATTTGGTTAAGAGCCCAAAGCTTGGAGTCTAGGGTTGAAAGCCTGCTTTTTACTCTACAAACCCTCCTGTTTAGGGTACAAACCCTCCTTTTTGGGGCACAAACCCTCGCTGTTAGGGTGCAAACACTCACGTTAAGATTCCCAAGCTTCGAGTCCAGGGTTGAAATCCACATCTTTATGCTCCAAACGACCGTCTTTAGGCTTCAAATCCGACTTTTAATTCTGAAATCCCACTTTTTTACGCTCCAAACGCTACATTAAGGGCACAAAGTCTCCATTTTAGGTCACAACGCTTCCTTTTTAGAGTCCGGAACGTTGGTTCCAGGGTTGAAAGCCTCCCTGTTCTGCTTCAAAGCGTCATTTAGAAGGTACAAGCCCTCATTTTTAGGGCGCAACGCCTCATTTTTTGGCCGCGAATCCTCCTTTTTAGGGGTCAATACGTCCTTTTTGCTGTAAAATCCCTCACTTCTATGTTCCGGACATCTCTTTTAGGGCACAAAGCCTTGTTTTGTGGTCCCAAAGCTTCCTCTTCAGGGTCCAAAGCTTTGATTCTGTGGTTGAATTCCTCGTTTTATAATCCAAACCCTCACGTTTATTGCACAAACCCTCATTTTTAGGGCCCAAACGCTCATTTTTATGCTGCAAATCATTTCACTGGAAAATGCCTCCTTTTTATGCTCCAAACGCCTCCTTTAGGGCACGATGTCTGAATGTTAGGTCCCAAAGATTTGGTTAAGAGCGCAAAGCTTGGAGTCTAGGGTTGAAAGCCTGCTTTTTACTCTACAAACCCTCCTGTTTAGGGTACAAACCCTCCTTTTTGGGGCACAAACCCTCGCTGTTAGGGTGCAAACACTCCTGTTAAGACTCCCAAGCTTCGAGTCCAGGGTTGAAATCCACATCTTTATGCTCCAAGCGACCGTCTTTAGGCTTCAAACCCTACTTCTAATTCTGAAATCCCACTTTCTTATGCTCCAAACGCTACATTAAGGGCACAAAGTCTCAATTTTAGGTCACAACGCTTCCTTTTTAGAGTCCAGAACGTTGGTTCCAGGGTTGAAAGCCTCCCTGTTCTGCTTCAAAGCGTCATTTAGAAGGTACAAGCCCTCATTTATAGGGCGCAACGCCTCATTTTTTGGCCGCGAATCCTCCTTTTTAGGGGTCAATACGTCCTTTTTACTGTAAAATCCCTCACTTTTATGTTCCGGACATCTCATTTAGGGCACAAAGCCTTGTTTTGTGGTCCCAAAGCTTCCTCTTCAGAGTCCAAAGCTTTGATTCTGTGGTTGAATTCCTCGTTTTGTAATCCAAACCCTCACGTTTATTGCACAAACCCTCATTTTTAGGGCCCAAACGCTCATTTTTAAGCTGCAAATCATTTCACTGGAAAATGCCTCCTTTTTATGCTCCAAACGCCTCCTTTAGGGCACGATGTCTGAATGTTAGGTCCCAAAGATTTGGTTAAGAGCCCAAAGCTTGGAGTCTAGGGTTGAAAGCCTGCTTTTTACTCTACAAACCCTCCTGTTTAGGGTACAAACCCTCCTTTTTGGTGCACAAGCCCTCGCTGTTAGGGTGCAAACACTCACGTTAAGATTCCCAAGCTTCGAGTCCAGGGTTGAAATCCACATCTTTATGCTCCAAGCGACCGTCTTTAGGCTTCAAATCCGACTTTTAATTCTGAAATCCCACTTTTTTACGCTCCAAACGCTACATTAAGGGCACAAAGTCTCCATTTTAGGTCACAACGCTTCCTTTTTAGAGTCCGGAACGTTGGTTCCAGGGTTGAAAGCCTCCCTGTTCTGCTTCAAAGCGTCATTTAGAAGGTACAAGCCCTCATTTTTAGGGCGCAACGCCTCATTTTTTGGCCGCGAATCCTCCTTTTTAGGGGTCAATACGTCCTTTTTGCTGTAAAATCCCTCACTTTTATGTTCCGGACATCTCATTTAGGGCACAAAGCCTTGTTTTGTGGTCCCAAAGCTTCCTCTTCAGGGTCCAAAGCTTTGATTCTGTGGTTGAATTCCTCGTTTTATAATCCAAACCCTCACGTTTATTGCACAAACCCTCATTTTTAGGGCCCAAACGCTCATTTTTATGCTGCAAATCATTTCACTGGAAAATGCCTCCTTTTTATGCTCCAAACGCCTCCTTTAGGGCACGATGTCTGAATGTTAGGTTCCAAAGATTTGGTTAAGAGCCCAAAGCTTGGAGTCTAGGGTTGAAAGCCTGCTTTTTACTCTACAAACCCTCCTTTGTAGGGTACAAACCCTCCTTTTTGGGGCACAAACCCTCGCTGTTAGGGTGCAAACACTCACGTTAAGACTCCCAAGCTTCGAGTCCAGGGTTGAAATCCACATCTTTATGCTCCAAGCGACCGTCTTTAGGCTTCAAACCCTACTTCTAATTCTGAAATCCCACTTTCTTATGCTCCAAACGCTACATTAAGGGCACAAAGTCTCCATTTTAGGTCACAACGCTTCCTTTTTAGAGTCCGGAACGTTGGTTCCAGGGTTGAAAGCCTCCCTGTTCTGCTTCAAAGCGTCATTTAGAAGGTACAAGCCCTCATTTTTAGGGCGCAACGCCTCATTTTTTGGCCGCGAATCCTCCTTTTTAGGGGTCAATACATCCTTTTTGCTGTAAAATCCCTCACTTTTATGTTCCAGACATCTCTTTTAGGGCACAAAGCCTTGTTTTGTGGTCCCAAAGCTTCCTCTTCAGAGTCCAAAGCTTTGATTCTGTGGTTGAATTCCCCGTTTTATAATCCAAACCCTCACGTTTATTGCACAAACCCTCATTTTTAGGGCCCAAACGCTCATTTTTATGCTGCAAATCATTTCACTGGAAAATGCCTCCTTTTTATGCTCCAAACGCCTCCTTTAGGGCACGATGTCTGAATGTTAGGTCCCAAATATTTGGTTAAGAGCCCAAAGCTTGGAGTCTAGGGTTGAAAGCCTGCTTTTTACTCTACAAACCCTCCTTTGTAGGGTACAAACCCTCCTTTTTGGTGCACAAGCCCTCGCTGTTAGGGTGCAAACACTCACGTTAAGATTCCCAAGCTTCGAGTCCAGGGTTGAAATCCACATCTTTATGCTCCAAACGACCGTCTTTGGGCTTCAAATCCGACTTCTAATTCTGAAATCCCACTTTCTTATGCTCCAAACGCTACATTAAGGGCACAAAGTCTCCATTTTAGGTCACAACGCTTCCTTTTTAGAGTCCGGAACGTTGGTTCCAGGGTTGAAAGCCTCCCTGTTCTGCTTCAAAGCGTCATTTAGAAGGTACAAGCCCTCATTTTTAGGGCGCAACGCCTCATTTTTTGGCCGCGAATCCTCCTTTTTAGGGGTCAATACGTCCTTTTTGCTGTAAAATCCCTCACTTTTATGTTCCGGACATCTCATTTAGGGCACAAAGCCTTGTTTTGTGGTCCCAAAGCTTCCTCTTCAGGGTCCAAAGCTTTGATTCTGTGGTTGAATTCCTCGTTTTATAATCCAAACCCTCACGTTTATTGCACAAACCCTCATTTTTAGGGCCCAAACGCTCATTTTTATGCTGCAAATCATTTCACTGGAAAATCCCTCCTTTTTATGCTCCAAACGCCTCCTTTAGGGCACGATGTCTGAATGTTAGGTCCCAAAGATTTGGTTAAGAGTCCAAAGCTTGGAGTCTAGGGTTGAAAGCCTGCTTTTTACTCTACAAACCCTCCTGTTTAGGGTACAAACCCTCCTTTTTGGGGCACAAACCCTCGCTGTTAGGGTGCAAACACTCCTGTTAAGATTCCCAAGCTTCGAGCCCAGGGTTGAAATCCACATCTTTATGCTCCAAACGACCGTCTTTAGGCTTCAAATCCGACTTTTAATTCTGAAATCCCACTTTTTTACGCTCCAAACACTACATTAAGGGCACAAAGTCTCCATTTTAGGTCACAACGCTTCCTTTTTAGAGTCCGGAACGTTGGTTCCAGGGTTGAAAGCCTCCCTGTTCTGCTTCAAAGCGTCATTTAGAAGGTACAAGCCCTCATTTTTAGGGCGCAACGCCTCATTTTTTGGCCGCGAATCCTCCTTTTTAGGGGTCAATACGTCCTTTTTACTGTAAAATCCCTCACTTCTATGTTACGGACATCTCATTTAGGGCACAAAGCCTTGTTTTGTGGTCCCAAAGCTTCCTCTTCAGGGTCCAAAGCTTTGATTCTGTGGTTGAATTCCTCGTTTTATAATCCAAACCCTCACGTTTATTGCACAAACCCTCATTTTTAGGGCCCAAACGCTCATTTTTATGCTGCAAATCATTTCACTGGAAAATGCCTCCTTTTTATGCTCCAAACGCCTCCTTTAGGGCACGATGTCTGAATGTTAGGTCCCAAAGATTTGGTTAAGAGCCCAAAGCTTGGAGTCTAGGGTTGAAAGCCTGCTTTTTACTCTACAAACTCTCCTGTTTGGGTACAAACCCTCCTTTTTGGTGCACAAGCCCTTGCTGTTAGGGTGCAAACACTCACGTTAAGATTCCCAAGCTTCGAGTCCAGGGTTGAAATCCACATCTTTATGCTCCAAACGACCGTCTTTAGGCTTCAAATCCGACTTTTAATTCTGAAATCCCACTTTTTTACGCTCCAAACGCTACATTAAGGGCACAAAGTCTCCATTTTAGGTCACAACGCTTCCTTTTTAGAGTCCGGAACGTTGGTTCCAGGGTTGAAAGCCTCCCTGTTCCTCTTCAAAGCGTCATTTAGAAGGTACAAGCCCTCATTTTTAGGGCGCAACGCCTCATTTTTTGGCCGCGAATCCTCCTTTTTAGGGGTCAATACGTCCTTTTTACTGTAAAATCCCTCACTTTTATGTTCCAGACATGTCATTTAGGGCACAAAGCCTTGTTTTGTGGTCCCAAAGCTTCCTCTTCAGAGTCCAAATCTTTGATTCTGTGGTTGAATTCCTCGTTTTATAATCCAAACCCTCACGTTTATTGTACAAACCCTCATTTTTAGGGCCCAAACGCTCATTTTTATGCTGCAAATCATTTCACTGGAAAATGCCTCCTTTTTATGCTCCAAACGCCTCCTTTAGGGCACGATGTCTGAATGTTAGGTCCCAAAGATTTGGTTAAGAGCCCAAAGCTTGGAGTCTAGGGTTGAAAGCCTGCTTTTTACTCTACAAACCCTCCTTTGTAGGGTACAAACCCTCCTTTTTGGGGCACAAACCCTCGCTGTTAGGGTGCAAACACTCCTGTTAAGACTCCCAAGCTTCGAGTCCAGGGTTGAAATCCACATCTTTATGCTCCAAGCGACCGTCTTTAGGCTTCAAACCCTACTTCTAATTCTGAAATCCCACTTTCTTATGCTCCAAACGCTACATTAAGGGCACAAAGTCTCAATTTTAGGTCACAACGCTTCCTTTTTAGAGTCCAGAACGTTGGTTCCAGGGTTGAAAGCCTCCCTGTTCTGCTTCAAAGCGTCATTTAGAAGGTACAAGCCCTCATTTATAGGGCGCAACGCCTCATTTTTTGGCCGCGAATCCTCCTTTTTAGGGGTCAATACGTCCTTTTTACTGTAAAATCCCTCACTTTTATGTTCCGGACATCTCATTTAGGGCACAAAGCCTTGTTTTGTGGTCCCAAAGCTTCCTCTTCAGAGTCCAAAGCTTTGATTCTGTGGTTGAATTCCTCGTTTTGTAATCCAAACCCTCACGTTTATTGCACAAACCCTCATTTTTAGGGCCCAAACGCTCATTTTTAAGCTGCAAATCATTTCACTGGAAAATGCCTCCTTTTTATGCTCCAAACGCCTCCTTTAGGGCACGATGTCTGAATGTTAGGTCCCAAAGATTTGGTTAAGAGCCCAAAGCTTGGAGTCTAGGGTTGAAAGCCTGCTTTTTACTCTACAAACCCTCCTGTTTAGGGTACAAACCCTCCTTTTTGGTGCACAAGCCCTCGCTGTTAGGGTGCAAACACTCACGTTAAGATTCCCAAGCTTCGAGTCCAGGGTTGAAATCCACATCTTTATGCTCCAAACGACCGTCTTTAGGCTTCAAATCCGACTTTTAATTCTGAAATCCCACTTTTTTACGCTCCAAACGCTACATTAAGGGCACAAAGTCTCCATTTTAGGTCACAACGCTTCCTTTTTAGAGTCCGGAACGTTGGTTCCAGGGTTGAAAGCCTCCCTGTTCTGCTTCAAAGCGTCATTTAGAAGGTACAAGCCCTCATTTTTAGGGCGCAACGCCTCATTTTTTGGCCGCGAATCCTCCTTTTTAGGGGTCAATACGTCCTTTTTGCTGTAAAATCCCTCACTTCTATGTTACGGACATCTCATTTAGGGCACAAAGCCTTGTTTTGTGGTCCCAAAGCTTCCTCTTCAGAGTCCAAAGCTTTGATTCTGTGGTTGAATTCCCCGTTTTATAATCCAAACCCTCACGTTTATTGCACAAACCCTCATTTTTAGGGCCCAAACGCTCATTTTTATGCTGCAAATCATTTCACTGGAAAATGCCTCCTTTTTATGCTCCAAACGCCTCCTTTAGGGCACGATGTCTGAATGTTAGGTCCCAAATATTTGGTTAAGAGCCCAAAGCTTGGAGTCTAGGGTTGAAAGCCTGCTTTTTACTCTACAAACCCTCCTGTTTAGGGTACAAACCCTCCTTTTTGGTGCACAAGCCCTCGCTGTTAGGGTGCAAACACTCACGTTAAGATTCCCAAGCTTCGAGTCCAGGGTTGAAATCCACATCTTTATGCTCCAAACGACCGTCTTTAGGCTTCAAATCCGACTTTTAATTCTGAAATCCCACTTTTTTACGCTCCAAACGCTACATTAAGGGCACAAAGTCTCCATTTTAGGTCACAACGCTTCCTTTTTAGAGTCCAGAACGTTGGTTCCAGGGTTGAAAGCCTCCCTGTTCTGCTTCAAAGCGTCATTTAGAAGGTACAAGCCCTCATTTTTAGGGCGCAACGCCTCATTTTTTGGCCGCGAATCCTCCTTTTTAGGGGTCAATACGTCCTTTTTGCTGTAAAATCCCTCACTTTTATGTTCCGGACATCTCATTTAGGGCACAAAGCCTTGTTTTGTGGTCCCAAAGCTTCCTCTTCAGAGTCCAAAGCTTTGATTCTGTGGTTGAATTCCTCGTTTTATAATCCAAACCCTCACGTTTATTGTACAAACCCTCATTTTTAGGGCCCAAACGCTCATTTTTATGCTGCAAATCATTTCACTGGAAAATGCCTCCTTTTTATGCTCCAAACGCCTCCTTTAGGGCACGAGCCTCAATGTTAGGTCCCAAAGATTTGTTTAACAGTCCAAAGATTTGAGTCTAGGGTTGAAAGCCTGCTTTTTACTCTACAAACCCTCCTTTGTAGGGTACAAACCCTCCTTTTTGGGGCACAAGCCCTCGCTGTTAGGGTGCAAACACTCACGTTAAGATTCCCAAGCTTCGAGTCCAGGGTTGAAATCCACATCTTTATGCTCCAAACGACCGTCTTTGGGCTTCAAATCCGACTTTTACTTCTGAAATCCCACTTTTTTACGCTCCAAACGCTACATTAAGGGCACAAAGTCTCCATTTTAGGTCACAACGCTTCCTTTTTAGAGTCCGGAACGTTGGTTCCAGGGTTGAAAGCCTCCCTGTTCTGCTTCAAAGCGTCATTTAGAAGGTACAAGCCCTCATTTTTAGGGCGCAACGCCTCATTTTTTGGCCGCGAATCCTCCTTTTTAGGGGTCAATACGTCCTTTTTGCTGTAAAATCCCTCACTTCTATCTTCGAGACATCTCATTTAGGGCACAAAGCCTTGTTTTGTGGTCCCAAAGCTTCCTCTTCAGGGTCCAAAGCTTTGATTCTGTGGTTGAATTCCTCGTTTTATAATCCAAACCCTCACGTTTATTGTACAAACCCTCTTTTTTAGGGCCCAAACGCTCATTTTTATGCTGCAAATCATTTCACTGGAAAATGCCTCCTTTTTATGCTCCAAACGCCTCCTTTAGGGCACGATGTCTGAATGTTAGGTCCCAAAGATTTGGTTAAGAGCCCAAAGCTTGGAGTCTAGGGTTGAAAGCCTGCTTTTTACTCTACAAACCCTCCTGTTTAGGGTACAAACCCTCCTTTTTGGGGCAGAAACCCTCGCTGTTAGGGTGCAAACACTCACGTTAAGATTCCCAAGCTTCGAGTCCAGGGTTGAAATCCACATCTTTATGCTCCAAACGACCGTCTTTAGGCTTCAAATCCTACTTTTAATTCTGAAATCCCATTTTTTTACGCTCCAAACGCTACATTAAGGGCACAAAGTCTCCATTTTTGGTCACAACGCTTCCTTTTTAGAGTCCGGAACGTTGGTTCCAGGGTTGAAAGCCTCCCTGTTCTGCTTCAAAGCGTCATTTAGAAGGTACAAGCCCTCATTTTTAGGGCGCAACGCCTCATTTTTTGGCCGCGAATCCTCCTTTTTAGGGGTCAATACGTCCTTTTTGCTGTAAAATCCCTCACTTTTATGTTCCAGACATGTCATTTAGGGCACAAAGCCTTGTTTTGTGGTCCCAAAGCTTCCTCTTCAGGGTCCAAAGCTTTGATTCTGTGGTTGAATTCCTCGTTTTATAATCCAAACCCTCACGTTTATTGCACAAACCCTCATTTTTAGGGCCCAAACGCTCATTTTTATGCTGCAAATCATTTCACTGGAAAATGCCTCCTTTTTATGCTCCAAACGCCTCCTTTAGGGCACGATGTCTGAATGTTAGGTCCCAAAGATTTGGTTAAGAGCCCAAAGCTTGGAGTCTAGGGTTGAAAGCCTGCTTTTTACTCTACAAACCCTCCTGTTTAGGGTACAAACCCTCCTTTTTGGTGCACAAGCCCTCGCTGTTAGGGTGCAAACACTCACGTTAAGATTCCCAAGCTTCGAGTCCAGGGTTGAAATCCACATCTTTATGCTCCAAACGACCGTCTTTAGGCTTCAAATCCGACTTTTAATTCTGAAATCCCACTTTTTTACGCTCCAAACGCTACATTAAGGGCACAAAGTCTCCATTTTAGGTCACAACGCTTCCTTTTTAGAGTCCGGAACGTTGGTTCCAGGGTTGAAAGCCTCCCTGTTCTGCTTCAAAGCGTCATTTAGAAGGTACAAGCCCTCATTTTTAGGGCGCAACGCCTCATTTTTTGGCCGCGAATCCTCCTTTTTAGGGGTCAATACGTCCTTTTTGCTGTAAAATCCCTCACTTTTATGTTCCGGACATCTCATTTAGGGCACAAAGCCTTGTTTTGTGGTCCCAAAGCTTCCTCTTCAGAGTCCAAAGCTTTGATTCTGTGGTTGAATTCCTCGTTTTATAATCCAAACCCTCACGTTTATTGCACAAACCCTCATTTTTAGGGCCCAAACGCTCATTTTTATGCTGCAAATCATTTCACTGGAAAATCCCTCCTTTTTATGCTCCAAACGCCTCCTTTAGGGCACGATGTCTGAATGTTAGGTCCCAAAGATTTGGTTAAGAGCCCAAAGCTTGGAGTCTAGGGTTGAAAGCCTGCTTTTTACTCTACAAACCCTCCTGTTTAGGGTACAAACCCTCCTTTTTGGGGCACAAACCCTCGCTGTTAGGGTGCAAACACTCCTGTTAAGATTCCCAATCTTCGAGTCCAGGGTTGAAATCCACATCTTTATGCTCCAAACGACCGTCTTTAGGCTTCAAATCCTACTTTTAATTCTGTAATCCCACTTTTTTACGCTCCAAACGCTACATTAAGGGCACAAAGTCTCCATTTTAGGTCACAACGCTTCCTTTTTAGAGTCCGGAACGTTGGTTCCAGGGTTGAAAGCCTCCCTGTTCTGCTTCAAAGCGTCATTTAGAAGGTACAAGCCCTCATTTTTAGGGCGCAACGCCTCATTTTTTGGCCGCGAATCCTCCTTTTTAGGGGTCAATACGTCCTTTTTGCTGTAAAATCCCTCACTTTTATGTTCCGGACATCTCATTTAGGGCACAAAGCCTTGTTTTGTGGTCCCAAAGCTTCCTCTTCAGAGTCCAAAGCTTTGATTCTGTGGTTGAATTCCTCGTTTTATAATCCAAACCCTCACGTTTATTGCACAAACCCTCATTTTTAGGGCCCAAACGCTCATTTTTATGCTGCAAATCATTTCACTGGAAAATCCCTCCTTTTTATGCTCCAAACGCCTCCTTTAGGGCACGATGTCTGAATGTTAGGTCCCAAAGATTTGGTTAAGAGCCCAAAGCTTGGAGTCTAGGGTTGAAAGCCTGCTTTTTACTCTACAAACCCTCCTGTTTAGGGTACAAACCCTCCTTTTTGGGGCACAAACCCTCGCTGTTAGGGTGCAAACACTCCTGTTAAGATTCCCAAGCTTCGAGTCCAGGGTTGAAATCCACATCTTTATGCTCCAAACGACCGTCTTTAGGCTTCAAATCCTACTTTTAATTCTGAAATCCCACTTTTTTACGCTCCAAACGCTACATTAAGGGCACAAAGTCTCCATTTTAGGTCACAACGCTTCCTTTTTAGAGTCCGGAACGTTGGTTCCAGGGTTGAAAGCCTCCCTGTTCTGCTTCAAAGCGTCATTTAGAAGGTACAAGCCCTCATTTTTAGGGCGCAACGCCTCATTTTTTGGCCGCGAATCCTCCTTTTTAGGGGTCAATACGTCCTTTTTGCTGTAAAATCCCTCACTTTTATGTTCCGGACATCTCATTTAGGGCACAAAGCCTTGTTTTGTGGTCCCAAAGCTTCCTCTTCAGAGTCCAAAGCTTTGATTCTGTGGTTGAATTCCTCGTTTTATAATCCAAACCTTCACGTTTATTGCACAAACCCTCATTTTTAGGGCCCAAACGCTCATTTTTATGCTGCAAATCATTTCACTGGAAAATCCCTCCTTTTTATGCTCCAAACGCCTCCTTTAGGGCACGATGTCTGAATGTTAGGTCCCAAAGATTTGGTTAAGAGCCCAAAGCTTGGAGTCTAGGGTTGAAAGCCTGCTTTTTACTCTACAAACCCTCCTGTTTAGGGTACAAACCCTCCTTTTTGGGGCACAAACCCTCGCTGTTAGGGTGCAAACACTCCTGTTAAGATTCCCAAGCTTCGAGTCCAGGGTTGAAATCCACATCTTTATGCTCCAAACGACCGTCTTTAGGCTTCAAATCCTACTTTTAATTCTGTAATCCCACTTTTTTACGCTCCAAACGCTACATTAAGGGCACAAAGTCTCCATTTTAGGTCACAACGCTTCCTTTTTAGAGTCCGGAACGTTGGTTCCAGGGTTGAAAGCCTCCCTGTTCTGCTTCAAAGCGTCATTTAGAAGGTACAAGCCCTCATTTTTAGGGCGCAATGCCTCATTTTTTGGCCGCGAATCCTCCTTTTTAGGGGTCAATACGTCCTTTTTGCTGTAAAATCCCTCACTTTTATGTTCCAGACATGTCATTTAGGGCACAAAGCCTTGTTTTGTGGTCCCAAAGCTTCCTCTTCAGGGTCCAAAGCTTTGATTCTGTGGTTGAATTCCTCGTTTTATAATCCAAACCCTCACGTTTATTGCACAAACCCTCATTTTTAGGGCCCAAACGCTCATTTTTATGCTGCAAATCATTTCACTGGAAAATGCCTCCTTTTTATGCTCCAAACGCCTCCTTTAGGGCACGATGTCTGAATGTTAGGTCCCAAAGATTTGGTTAAGAGCCCAAAGCTTGGAGTCTAGGGTTGAAAGCCTGCTTTTTACTCTACAAACCCTCCTGTTTAGGGTACAAACCCTCCTTTTTGGTGCACAAGCCCTCGCTGTTAGGGTGCAAACACTCACGTTAAGATTCCCAAGCTTCGAGTCCAGGGTTGAAATCCACATCTTTATGCTCCAAACGACCGTCTTTGGGCTTCAAATCCGACTTCTAATTCTGAAATCCCACTTTCCTATGCTCCAAACACTACATTAAGGGCACAAAGTCTCAATTTTAGTTCCCAAATCTTAGTTTTTAGAGTCTGCAACATTGGTTCCAGGGTTGAAAGCCTCCCTGTTATGCTTCAAACCGTCATTTAGAAGGTACAAACCCTCATTTTTAGGGTGCAATGCCTCATTTTTTGGCCACGAATCCTTCTTTTTAGGGGTCAATACGTCCTTTTTGCTGTAAAATCCCTCACTTTTATGTTCCGGACATGTCATTTAGGGCACAAAGCCTTGTTTTGTGGTCCCAAAGCTTCCTCTTCAGAGTCCAAAGCTTTGGTTCTGTGGTTGAATTCCTCGTTTTATAATCCAAACCCTCACGTTTATTGCACAAACCCTCATTTTTAGGGCCCAAACGCTCATTTTTATGCTGCAAATCATTTCACTGGAAAATCCCTCCTTTTTATGCTCCAAATGCCTCCTTTAGGGCACGATGTCTGAATGTTAGGTCCCAAAGATTTGGTTAAGAGCCCAAAGCTTGGAGTCTAGGGTTGAAAGCCTGCTTTTTACTCTACAAACCCTCCTGTTTAGGGTACAAACCCTCCTTTTTGGTGCACAAGCCCTCGCTGTTAGGGTGCAAACACTCCTGTTAAGACTCCCAAGCTTCGAGTCCAGGGTTGAAATCCACATCTTTATGCTCCAAACGACCGTCTTTAGGCTTCAAATCCTACTTTTAATTCTGTAATCCCACTTTTTTACGCTCCAAACGCTACATTAAGGGCACAAAGTCTCCATTTTAGGTCACAACGCTTCCTTTTTAGAGTCCGGAACGTTGGTTCCAGGGTTGAAAGCCTCCCTGTTCTGCTTCAAAGCGTCATTTAGAAGGTACAAGCCCTCATTTTTAGGGCGCAACGCCTCATTTTTTGGCCGCGAATCCTCCTTTTTAGGGGTCAATACGTCCTTTTTGCTGTAAAATCCCTCACTTTTATGTTCCAGACATGTCATTTAGGGCACAAAGCCTTGTTTTGTGGTCCCAAAGCTTCCTCTTCAGGGTCTAAAGCTTTGATTCTGTGGTTGAATTCCTCGTTTTATAATCCAAACCCTCACGTTTATTGCACAAACCCTCATTTTTAGGGCCCAAACGCTCATTTTTATGCTGCAAATCATTTCACTGGAAAATGCCTCCTTTTTATGCTCCAAACGCCTCCTTTAGGGCACGATGTCTGAATGTTAGGTCCCAAAGATTTGGTTAAGAGCCCAAAGCTTGGAGTCTAGGGTTGAAAGCCTGCTTTTTACTCTACAAACCCTCCTGTTTAGGGTACAAACCCTCCTTTTTGGTGCACAAGCCCTCGCTGTTAGGGTGCAAACACTCACGTTAAGATTCCCAAGCTTCGAGTCCAGGGTTGAAATCCACATCTTTATGCTCCAAACGACCGTCTTTAGGCTTCAAATCCGACTTTTACTTCTGAAATCCCACTTTTTTACGCTCCAAACGCTACATTAAGGGCACAAAGTCTCCATTTTAGGTCACAACGCTTCCTTTTTAGAGTCCGGAACGTTGGTTCCAGGGTTGAAAGCCTCCCTGTTCTGCTTCAAAGCGTCATTTAGAAGGTACAAGCCCTCATTTTTAGGGCGCAACGCCTCATTTTTTGGCCGCGAATCCTCCTTTTTAGGGGTCAATACGTCCTTTTTGCTGTAAAATCCCTCACTTTTATGTTCCGGACATCTCATTTAGGGCACAAAGCCTTGTTTTGTGGTCCCAAAGCTTCCTCTTCAGAGTCCAAAGCTTTGATTCTGTGGTTGAATTCCTCGTTTTATAATCCAAACCCTCACGTTTATTGCACAAACCCTCATTTTTAGGGCCCAAACGCTCATTTTTATGCTGCAAATCATTTCACTGGAAAATCCCTCCTTTTTATGCTCCAAACGCCTCCTTTAGGGCACGATGTCTGAATGTTAGGTCCCAAAGATTTGGTTAAGAGCCCAAAGCTTGGAGTCTAGGGTTGAAAGCCTGCTTTTTACTCTACAAACCCTCCTGTTTAGGGTACAAACCCTCCTTTTTGGGGCACAAACCCTCGCTGTTAGGGTGCAAACACTCCTGTTAAGATTCCCAAGCTTCGAGTCCAGGGTTGAAATCCACATCTTTATGCTCCAAACGACCGTCTTTAGGCTTCAAATCCTACTTTTAATTCTGTAATCCCACTTTTTTACGCTCCAAACGCTACATTAAGGGCACAAAGTCTCCATTTTAGGCCACAACGCTTCCTTTTTAGAGTCCGGAACGTTGGTTCCAGGGTTGAAAGCCTCCCTGTTCTGCTTCAAAGCGTCATTTAGAAGGTACAAGCCCTCATTTTTAGGGCGCAACGCCTCATTTTTTGGCCGCGAATCCTCCTTTTTAGGGGTCAATACGTCCTTTTTGCTGTAAAATCCCTCACTTTTATGTTCCAGACATGTCATTTAGGGCACAAAGCCTTGTTTTGTGGTCCCAAAGCTTCCTCTTCAGGGTCTAAAGCTTTGATTCTGTGGTTGAATTCCTCGTTTTATAATCCAAACCCTCACGTTTATTGCACAAACCCTCATTTTTAGGGCCCAAACGCTCATTTTTATGCTGCAAATCATTTCACTGGAAAATGCCTCCTTTTTATGCTCCAAACGCCTCCTTTAGGGCACGATGTCTGAATGTTAGGTCCCAAAGATTTGGTTAAGAGCCCAAAGCTTGGAGTCTAGGGTTGAAAGCCTGCTTTTTACTCTACAAACCCTCCTGTTTAGGGTACAAACCCTCCTTTTTGGTGCACAAGCCCTCGCTGTTAGGGTGCAAACACTCACGTTAAGATTCCCAAGCTTCGAGTCCAGGGTTGAAATCCACATCTTTATGCTCCAAACGACCGTCTTTAGGCTTCAAATCCGACTTTTACTTCTGAAATCCCACTTTTTTACGCTCCAAACGCTACATTAAGGGCACAAAGTCTCCATTTTAGGTCACAACGCTTCCTTTTTAGAGTCCGGAACGTTGGTTCCAGGGTTGAAAGCCTCCCTGTTCTGCTTCAAAGCGTCATTTAGAAGGTACAAGCCCTCATTTTTAGGGCGCAACGCCTCATTTTTTGGCCGCGAATCCTCCTTTTTAGGGGTCAATACGTCCTTTTTGCTGTAAAATCCCTCACTTTTATGTTCCGGACATCTCATTTAGGGCACAAAGCCTTGTTTTGTGGTCCCAAAGCTTCCTCTTCAGAGTCCAAAGCTTTGATTCTGTGGTTGAATTCCTCGTTTTATAATCCAAACCCTCACGTTTATTGCACAAACCCTCATTTTTAGGGCCCAAACGCTCATTTTTATGCTGCAAATCATTTCACTGGAAAATCCCTCCTTTTTATGCTCCAAACGCCTCCTTTAGGGCACGATGTCTGAATGTTAGGTCCCAAAGATTTGGTTAAGAGCCCAAAGCTTGGAGTCTAGGGTTGAAAGCCTGCTTTTTACTCTACAAACCCTCCTGTTTAGGGTACAAACCCTCCTTTTTGGGGCACAAACCCTCGCTGTTAGGGTGCAAACACTCCTGTTAAGATTCCCAAGCTTCGAGTCCAGGGTTGAAATCCACATCTTTATGCTCCAAACGACCGTCTTTAGGCTTCAAATCCTACTTTTAATTCTGTAATCCCACTTTTTTACGCTCCAAACGCTACATTAAGGGCACAAAGTCTCCATTTTAGGCCACAACGCTTCCTTTTTAGAGTCCGGAACGTTGGTTCCAGGGTTGAAAGCCTCCCTGTTCTGCTTCAAAGCGTCATTTAGAAGGTACAAGCCCTCATTTTTAGGGCGCAACGCCTCATTTTTTGGCCGCGAATCCTCCTTTTTAGGGGTCAATACGTCCTTTTTGCTGTAAAATCCCTCACTTTTATGTTCCGGACATCTCATTTAGGGCACAAAGCCTTGTTTTGTGGTCCCAAAGCTTCCTCTTCAGAGTCCAAAGCTTTGATTCTGTGGTTGAATTCCTCGTTTTATAATCCAAACCCTCACGTTTATTGCACAAACCCTCATTTTTAGGGCCCAAACGCTCATTTTTATGCTGCAAATCATTTCACTGGAAAATGCCTCCTTTTTATGCTCCAAACGCCTCCTTTAGGGCACGATGTCTGAATGTTAGGTCCCAAAGATTTGGTTAAGAGCCCAAAGCTTGGAGTCTAGGGTTGAAAGCCTGCTTTTTACTCTACAAACCCTCCTGTTTAGGGTACAAACCCTCCTTTTTGGGGCACAAACCCTCGCTGTTAGGGTGCAAACACTCCTGTTAAGATTCCCAAGCTTCGAGTCCAGGGTTGAAATCCACATCTTTATGCTCCAAACGACCGTCTTTAGGCTTCAAATCCTACTTTTAATTCTGTAATCCCACTTTTTTACGCTCCAAACGCTACATTAAGGGCACAAAGTCTCCATTTTAGGTCACAACGCTTCCTTTTTAGAGTCCGGAACGTTGGTTCCAGGGTTGAAAGCCTCCCTGTTCTGCTTCAAAGCGTCATTTAGAAGGTACAAGCCCTCATTTTTAGGGCGCAATGCCTCATTTTTTGGCCGCGAATCCTCCTTTTTAGGGGTCAATACGTCCTTTTTGCTGTAAAATCCCTCACTTTTATGTTCCAGACATGTCATTTAGGGCACAAAGCCTTGTTTTGTGGTCCCAAAGCTTCCTCTTCAGGGTCCAAAGCTTTGATTCTGTGGTTGAATTCCTCGTTTTATAATCCAAACCCTCACGTTTATTGCACAAACCCTCATTTTTAGGGCCCAAACGCTCATTTTTATGCTGCAAATCATTTCACTGGAAAATGCCTCCTTTTTATGCTCCAAACGCCTCCTTTAGGGCACGATGTCTGAATGTTAGGTCCCAAAGATTTGGTTAAGAGCCCAAAGCTTGGAGTCTAGGGTTGAAAGCCTGCTTTTTACTCTACAAACCCTCCTGTTTAGGGTACAAACCCTCCTTTTTGGTGCACAAGCCCTCGCTGTTAGGGTGCAAACACTCACGTTAAGATTCCCAAGCTTCGAGTCCAGGGTTGAAATCCACATCTTTATGCTCCAAACGACCGTCTTTAGGCTTCAAATCCGACTTTTAATTCTGAAATCCCACTTTTTTATGCTCCAAACGCTACATTAAGGGCACAAAGTCTCCATTTTAGGTCACAACGCTTCCTTTTTAGAGTCCGGAACGTTGGTTCCAGGGTTGAAAGCCTCCCTGTTCTGCTTCAAAGCGTCATTTAGAAGGTACAAGCCCTCATTTTTAGGGCGCAACGCCTCATTTTTTGGCCGCGAATCCTCCTTTTTAGGGGTCAATACGTCCTTTTTGCTGTAAAATCCCTCACTTTTATGTTCCGGACATCTCATTTAGGGCACAAAGCCTTGTTTTGTGGTCCCAAAGCTTCCTCTTCAGAGTCCAAAGCTTTGATTCTGTGGTTGAATTCCTCGTTTTATAATCCAAACCCTCACGTTTATTGCACAAACCCTCATTTTTAGGGCCCAAACGCTCATTTTTATGCTGAAAATCATTTCACTGGAAAATCCCTCCTTTTTATGCTCCAAACGCCTCCTTTAGGGCACGATGTCTGAATGTTAGGTCCCAAAGATTTGGTTAAGAGCCCAAAGCTTGGAGTCTAGGGTTGAAAGCCTGCTTTTTACTCTACAAACCCTCCTGTTTAGGGTACAAACCCTCCTTTTTGGGGCACAAACCCTCGCTGTTAGGGTGCAAACACTCCTGTTAAGATTCCCAAGCTTCGAGTCCAGGGTTGAAATCCACATCTTTATGCTCCAAACGACCGTCTTTAGGCTTCAAATCCTACTTTTAATTCTGTAATCCCACTTTTTTACGCTCCAAACGCTACATTAAGGGCACAAAGTCTCCATTTTAGGTCACAACGCTTCCTTTTTAGAGTCCGGAACGTTGGTTCCAGGGTTGAAAGCCTCCCTGTTCTGCTTCAAAGCGTCATTTAGAAGGTACAAGCCCTCATTTTTAGGGCGCAACGCCTCATTTTTTGGCCGCGAATCCTCCTTTTTAGGGGTCAATACGTCCTTTTTGCTGTAAAATCCCTCACTTTTATGTTCCGGACATCTCATTTAGGGCACAAAGCCTTGTTTTGTGGTCCCAAAGCTTCCTCTTCAGAGTCCAAAGCTTTGATTCTGTGGTTGAATTCCTCGTTTTATAATCCAAACCCTCACGTTTATTGCACAAACCCTCATTTTTAGGGCCCAAACGCTCATTTTTATGCTGCAAATCATTTCACTGGAAAATGCCTCCTTTTTATGCTCCAAACGCCTCCTTTAGGGCACGATGTCTGAATGTTAGGTCCCAAAGATTTGGTTAAGAGCCCAAAGCTTGGAGTCTAGGGTTCAAAGCCTGCTTTTTACTCTACAAACCCTCCTGTTTAGGGTACAAACCCTCCTTTTTGGTGCACAAACCCGCGCTGTTAGGGTGCAAACACTCCTGTTAAGATTCCCAAGCTTCGAGTCCAGGGTTGAAATCCACATCTTTATGCTCCAAACGACCGTCTTTAGGCTTCAAATCCTACTTTTAATTCTGTAATCCCACTTTTTTACGCTCCAAACGCTACATTAAGGGCACAAAGTCTCCATTTTAGGTCACAACGCTTCCTTTTTAGAGTCCGGAACGTTGGTTCCAGGGTTGAAAGCCTCCCTGTTCTGCTTCAAAGCGTCATTTAGAAGGTACAAGCCCTCATTTTTAGGGCGCAATGCCTCATTTTTTGGCCGCGAATCCTCCTTTTTAGGGGTCAATACGTCCTTTTTGCTGTAAAATCCCTCACTTTTATGTTCCAGACATGTCATTTAGGGCACAAAGCCTTGTTTTGTGGTCCCAAAGCTTCCTCTTCAGGGTCCAAAGCTTTGATTCTGTGGTTGAATTCCTCGTTTTATAATCCAAACCCTCACGTTTATTGCACAAACCCTCATTTTTAGGGCCCAAACGCTCATTTTTATGCTGCAAATCATTTCACTGGAAAATGCCTCCTTTTTATGCTCCAAACGCCTCCTTTAGGGCACGATGTCTGAATGTTAGGTCCCAAAGATTTGGTTAAGAGCCCAAAGCTTGGAGTCTAGGGTTGAAAGCCTGCTTTTTACTCTACAAACCCTCCTGTTTAGGGTACAAACCCTCCTTTTTGGTGCACAAGCCCTCGCTGTTAGGGTGCAAACACTCACGTTAAGATTCCCAAGCTTCGAGTCCAGGGTTGAAATCCACATCTTTATGCTCCAAACGACCGTCTTTAGGCTTCAAATCCGACTTTTAATTCTGAAATCCCACTTTTTTATGCTCCAAACGCTACATTTAGGGCACAAAGTCTCCATTTTAGGTCACAACGCTTCCTTTTTAGAGTCCGGAACGTTGGTTCCAGGGTTGAAAGCCTCCCTGTTCTGCTTCAAAGCGTCATTTAGAGGGTACAAGCCCTCATTTTTAGGGCGCAACGCCTCATTTTTTGGCCGCGAATCCTCCTTTTTAGGGGTCAATACGTCCTTTTTGCTGTAAAATCCCTCACTTCTATGTTACGGACATCTCATTTAGGGCACAAAGCCTTGTTTTGTGGTCCCAAAGCTTCCTCTTCAGAGTCCAAAGCTTTGATTCTGTGGTTGAATTCCTCGTTTTATAATCCAAACCCTCACGTTTATTGTACAAACCCTCATTTTTAGGGCCCAAACGCTCATTTTTATGCTGCAAATCATTTCACTGGAAAATGCCTCCTTTTTATGCTCCAAACGCCTCCTTTAGGGCACGATGTCTGAATGTTAGGTCCCAAAGATTTGGTTAAGAGCCCAAAGCTTGGAGTCTAGGGTTGAAAGCCTGCTTTTTACTCTACAAACCCTCCTTTGTAGGGTACAAACCCTCCTTTTTGGTGCACAAGCCCTCGCTGTTAGGGTGCAAACACTCACGTTAAGATTCCCAAGCTTCGAGTCCAGGGTTGAAATCCACATCTTTATGCTCCAAACGACCGTCTTTGGGCTTCAAATCCGACTTCTAATTCTGAAATCCCACTTTCCTATGCTCCAAACACTACATTAAGGGCACAAAGTCTCAATTTTAGTTCCCAAATCTTAGTTTTTAGAGTCTGCAACATTGGTTCCAGGGTTGAAAGCCTCCCTGTTATGCTTCAAACCGTCATTTAGAAGGTACAAACCCTCATTTTTAGGGTGCAATGCCTCATTTTTTGGCCACGAATCCTTCTTTTTAGGGGTCAATACGTCCTTTTTGCTGTAAAATCCCTCACTTTTATGTTCCGGACATGTCATTTAGGGCACAAAGCCTTGTTTTGTGGTCCCAAAGCTTCCTCTTCAGAGTCCAAAGCTTTGGTTCTGTGGTTGAATTCCTCGTTTTATAATCCAAACCCTCACGTTTATTGCACAAACCCTCATTTTTAGGGCCCAAACGCTCATTTTTATGCTGCAAATCATTTCACTGGAAAATCCCTCCTTTTTATGCTCCAAATGCCTCCTTTAGGGCACGATGTCTGAATGTTAGGTCCCAAAGATTTGGTTAAGAGCCCAAAGCTTGGAGTCTAGGGTTGAAAGCCTGCTTTTTACTCTACAAACCCTCCTGTTTAGGGTACAAACCCTCCTTTTTGGTGCACAAGCCCTCGCTGTTAGGGTGCAAACACTCCTGTTAAGACTCCCAAGCTTCGAGTCCAGGGTTGAAATCCACATCTTTATGCTCCAAACGACCGTCTTTAGGCTTCAAATCCTACTTTTAATTCTGTAATCCCACTTTTTTACGCTCCAAACGCTACATTAAGGGCACAAAGTCTCCATTTTAGGTCACAACGCTTCCTTTTTAGAGTCCGGAACGTTGGTTCCAGGGTTGAAAGCCTCCCTGTTCTGCTTCAAAGCGTCATTTAGAAGGTACAAGCCCTCATTTTTAGGGCGCAACGCCTCATTTTTTGGCCGCGAATCCTCCTTTTTAGGGGTCAATACGTCCTTTTTGCTGTAAAATCCCTCACTTTTATGTTCCAGACATCTCTTTTAGGGCACAAAGCCTTGTTTTGTGGTCCCAAAGCTTCCTCTTCAGAGTCCAAAGCTTTGATTCTGTGGTTGAATTCCTCGTTTTATAATCCAAACCCTCACGTTTATTGCACAAACCCTCATTTTTAGGGCCCAAACGCTCATTTTTATGCTGCAAATCATTTCACTGGAAAATGCCTCCTTTTTATGCTCCAAACGCCTCCTTTAGGGCACGATGTCTGAATGTTAGGTCCCAAAGATTTGGTTAAGAGCCCAAAGCTTGGAGTCTAGGGTTGAAAGCCTGCTTTTTACTCTACAAACCCTCCTGTTTAGGGTACAAACCCTCCTTTTTGGTGCACAAGCCCTCGCTGTTAGGGTGCAAACACTCACGTTAAGATTCCCAAGCTTCGAGTCCAGGGTTGAAATCCACATCTTTATGCTCCAAACGACCGTCTTTAGGCTTCAAATCCGACTTTTACTTCTGAAATCCCACTTTTTTATGCTCCAAACGCTACATTAAGGGCACAAAGTCTCCATTTTAGGTCACAACGCTTCCTTTTTAGAGTCCGGAACGTTGGTTCCAGGGTTGAAAGCCTCCCTGTTCTGCTTCAAAGCGTCATTTAGAAGGTACAAGCCCTCATTTTTAGGGCGCAACGCCTCATTTTTTGGCCGCGAATCATCCTTTTTAGGGGTCAATACGTCCTTTTTGCTGTAAAATTCCTCACTTCTATCTTCGAGACATCTCATTTAGGGCACAAAGCCTTGTTTTGTGGTCCCAAAGCTTCCTCTTCAGGGTCCAAAGCTTTGATTCTGTGGTTGAATTCCTCGTTTTATAATCCAAACCCTCACGTTTATTGCACAAACCCTCATTTTTAGGGCCCAAACGCTCATTTTTATGCTGCAAATCATTTCACTGGAAAATGCCTCCTTTTTATGCTCCAAACGCCTCCTTTAGGGCACGATGTCTGAATGTTAGGTCCCAAAGATTTGGTTAAGAGCCCAAAGCTTGGAGTCTAGGGTTGAAAGCCTGCTTTTTACTCTACAAACCCTCCTATTTAGGGTACAAACCCTCCTTTTTGGGGCACAAACCCTCGCTGTTAGGGTGCAAACACTCACGTTAAGATTCCCAAGCTTCGAGTCCAGGGTTGAAATCCACATCTTTATGCTCCAAACGACCGTCTTTAGGCTTCAAATCCGACTTTTAATTCTGAAATCCCACTTTTTTACGCTCCAAACACTACATTAAGGGCACAAAGTCTCCATTTTTGGTCACAACGCTTCCTTTTTAGAGTCCGGAACGTTGGTTCCAGGGTTGAAAGCCTCCCTGTTCTGCTTCAAAGCGTCATTTAGAAGGTACAAGCCCTCATTTTTAGGGCGCAACGCCTCATTTTTTGGCCGCGAATCCTCCTTTTTAGGGGTCAATACGTCCTTTTTGCTGTAAAATCCCTCACTTCTATCTTCGAGACATCTCATTTAGGGCACAAAGCCTTGTTTTGTGGTCCCAAACCTTCCTCTTCAGAGTCCAAAGCTTTGATTCTGTGGTTGAATTCCTCGTTTTGTAATCCAAACCCTCACGTTTATTGTACAAACCCTCATTTTTAGGGCCCAAACGCTCATTTTTATGCTGTAAATCATTTCACTGGAAAATGCCTCCTTTTTATGCTCCAAACGCCTCCTTTAGGGCACAATGTCTGAATGTTAGGTCCCAAAGATTTGGTTAAGAGCCCAAAGCTTGGAGTCTAGGGTTGAAAGCCTGCTTTTTACTCTACAAACCCTCCTGTTTAGGGTACAAACCCTCCTTTTTGGGGCACAAACCCTCGCTGTTAGGGTGCAAACACTCCTGTTAAGACTCCCAAGCTTCGAGTCCAGGGTTGAAATCCACATCTTTATGCTCCAAACGACCGTTTTTAGGCTTCAAATCCGACTTTTAATTCTGAAATCCCACTTTTTTATGCTCCAAATGCTACATTAAGGGCACAAAGTCTCCATTTTAGGTCACAACGCTTCCTTTTTAGAGTCCGGAACGTTGGTTCCAGGGTTGAAAGCCTCCCTGTTCTGCTTCAAAGCCTCATTTAGAAGGTACAAGCCCTCATTTTTAGGGCGCAATGCCTCATTTTTTGGCCGCGAATCCTCCTTTTTAGGGGTCAATACGTCCTTTTTGCTGTAAAATCCCTCACTTTTATGTTCCAGACATGTCATTTAGGGCACAAAGCCTTGTTTTGTGGTCCCAAAGCTTCCTCTTCAGAGTCCAAAGCTTTGATTCTGTGGTTGAATTCCTCGTTTTATAATCCAAACCCTCACGTGTATTGCACAAACCCTCATTTTTAGGGCCCAAACGCTCATTTTTATGCTGCAAATCATTTCACTGGAAAATGCCTCCTTTTTATGCTCCAAACGCCTCCTTTAGGGCACGATGTCTGAATGTTAGGTCCCAAAGATTTGGTTAAGAGCCCAAAGCTTGGAGTCTAGGGTTGAAAGCCTGCTTTTTACTCTACAAACCCTCCTTTGTAGGGTACAAACCCTCCTTTTTGGTGCACAAGCCCTCGCTGTTAGGGTGCAAACACTCACGTTAAGATTCCCAAGCTTCGAGTCCAGGGTTGAAATCCACATCTTTATGCTCCAAACGACCGTCTTTGGGCTTCAAATCCGACTTCTAATTCTGAAATCCCACTTTCCTATGCTCCAAACACTACATTAAGGGCACAAAGTCTCAATTTTAGTTCCCAAATCTTAGTTTTTAGAGTCTGCAACATTGGTTCCAGGGTTGAAAGCCTCCCTGTTATGCTTCAAACCGTCATTTAGAAGGTACAAACCCTCATTTTTAGGGTGCAATGCCTCATTTTTTGGCCACGAATCCTTCTTTTTAGGGGTCAATACGTCCTTTTTGCTGTAAAATCCCTCACTTTTATGTTCCGGACATGTCATTTAGGGCACAAAGCCTTGTTTTGTGGTCCCAAAGCTTCCTCTTCAGGGTCTAAAGCTTTGATTCTGTGGTTGAATTCCTCGTTTTATAATCCAAACCCTCACGTTTATTGCACAAACCCTCATTTTTAGGGCCCAAACGCTCATTTTTATGCTGCAAATCATTTCACTGGAAAATGCCTCCTTTTTATGCTCCAAACGCCTCCTTTAGGGCACGATGTCTGAATGTTAGGTCCCAAAGATTTGGTTAAGAGCCCAAAGCTTGGAGTCTAGGGTTGAAAGCCTGCTTTTTACTCTACAAACCCTCCTGTTTAGGGTACAAACCCTCCTTTTTGGTGCACAAGCCCTCGCTGTTAGGGTGCAAACACTCACGTTAAGATTCCCAAGCTTCGAGTCCAGGGTTGAAATCCACATCTTTATGCTCCAAACGACCGTCTTTAGGCTTCAAATCCGACTTTTAATTCTGAAATCCCACTTTTTTATGCTCCAAACGCTACATTAAGGGCACAAAGTCTCCATTTTAGGTCACAACGCTTCCTTTTTAGAGTCCGGAACGTTGGTTCCAGGGTTGAAAGCCTCCCTGTTCTGCTTCAAAGCGTCATTTAGAAGGTACAAGCCCTCATTTTTAGGGCGCAACGCCTCATTTTTTGGCCGCGAATCCTCCTTTTTAGGGGTCAATACGTCCTTTTTGCTGTAAAATCCCTCACTTTTATGTTCCAGACATCTCTTTTAGGGCACAAAGCCTTGTTTTGTGGTCCCAAAGCTTCCTCTTCAGAGTCCAAAGCTTTGATTCTGTGGTTGAATTCCTCGTTTTATAATCCAAACCCTCACGTTTATTGCACAAACCCTCATTTTTAGGGCCCAAACGCTCATTTTTATGCTGCAAATCATTTCACTGGAAAATGCCTCCTTTTTATGCTCCAAACGCCTCCTTTAGGGCACGATGTCTGAATGTTAGGTCCCAAAGATTTGGTTAAGAGCCCAAAGCTTGGAGTCTAGGGTTCAAAGCCTGCTTTTTACTCTACAAACCCTCCTGTTTAGGGTACAAACCCTCCTTTTTGGTGCACAAGCCCTCGCTGTTAGGGTGCAAACACTCACGTTAAGATTCCCAAGCTTCGAGTCCAGGGTTGAAATCCACATCTTTATGCTCCAAACGACCGTCTTTAGGCTTCAAATCCGACTTTTACTTCTGAAATCCCACTTTTTTATGCTCCAAACGCTACATTAAGGGCACAAAGTCTCCATTTTAGGTCACAACGCTTCCTTTTTAGAGTCCGGAACGTTGGTTCCAGGGTTGAAAGCCTCCCTGTTCTGCTTCAAAGCGTCATTTAGAAGGTACAAGCCCTCATTTTTAGGGCGCAACGCCTCATTTTTTGGCCGCGAATCCTCCTTTTTAGGGGTCAATACGTCCTTTTTGCTGTAAAATTCCTCACTTCTATCTTCGAGACATCTCATTTAGGGCACAAAGCCTTGTTCTGTGGTCCCAAAGCTTCCTCTTCAGGGTCCAAAGCTTTGATTCTGTGGTTGAATTCCTCGTTTTATAATCCAAACCCTCACGTTTATTGCACAAACCCTCATTTTTAGGGCCCAAACGCTCATTTTTATGCTGCAAATCATTTCACTGGAAAATGCCTCCTTTTTATGCTCCAAACGCCTCCTTTAGGGCACGATGTCTGAATGTTAGGTCCCAAAGATTTGGTTAAGAGCCCAAAGCTTGGAGTCTAGGGTTGAAAGCCTGCTTTTTACTCTACAAACCCTCCTGTTTAGGGTACAAACCCTCCTTTTTGGTGCACAAGCCCTCGCTGTTAGGGTGCAAACACTCACGTTAAGATTCCCAAGCTTCGAGTCCAGGGTTGAAATCCACATCTTTATGCTCCAAACGACCGTCTTTAGGCTTCAAATCCGACTTTTACTTCTGAAATCCCACTTTTTTATGCTCCAAACGCTACATTAAGGGCACAAAGTCTCCATTTTAGGTCACAACGCTTCCTTTTTAGAGTCCGGAACGTTGGTTCCAGGGTTGAAAGCCTCCCTGTTCTGCTTCAAAGCGTCATTTAGAAGGTACAAGCCCTCATTTTTAGGGCGCAACGCCTCATTTTTTGGCCGCGAATCATCCTTTTTAGGGGTCAATACGTCCTTTTTGCTGTAAAATTCCTCACTTCTATCTTCGAGACATCTCATTTAGGGCACAAAGCCTTGTTTTGTGGTCCCAAAGCTTCCTCTTCAGGGTCCAAAGCTTTGATTCTGTGGTTGAATTCCTCGTTTTATAATCCAAACCCTCACGTTTATTGCACAAACCCTCATTTTTAGGGCCCAAACGCTCATTTTTATGCTGCAAATCATTTCACTGGAAAATGCCTCCTTTTTATGCTCCAAACGCCTCCTTTAGGGCACGATGTCTGAATGTTAGGTCCCAAAGATTTGGTTAAGAGCCCAAAGCTTGGAGTCTAGGGTTGAAAGCCTGCTTTTTACTCTACAAACCCTCCTGTTTAGGGTACAAACCCTCCTTTTTGGGGCACAAACCCTCGCTGTTAGGGTGCAAACACTCACGTTAAGATTCCCAAGCTTCGAGTCCAGGGTTGAAATCCACATCTTTATGCTCCAAACGACCGTTTTTAGGCTTAAAATCCGACTTTTAATTCTGAAATCCCACTTTTTTACGCTCCAAACACTACATTAAGGGCACAAAGTCTCCATTTTTGGTCACAACGCTTCCTTTTTAGAGTCCGGAACGTTGGTTCCAGGGTTGAAAGCCTCCCTGTTCTGCTTCAAAGCGTCATTTAGAAGGTACAAGCCCTCATTTTTAGGGCGCAACGCCTCATTTTTTGGCCGCGAATCCTCCTTTTTAGGGGTCAATACGTCCTTTTTGCTGTAAAATCCCTCACTTCTATCTTCGAGACATCTCATTTAGGGCACAAAGCCTTGTTTTGTGGTCCCAAAGCTTCCTCTTCAGAGTCCAAAGCTTTGATTCTGTGGTTGAATTCCTCGTTTTATAATCCAAACCCTCACGTTTATTGTACAAACCCTCATTTTTAGGGCCCAAACGCTCATTTTTATGCTGCAAATCATTTCACTGGAAAATGCCTCCTTTTTATGCTCCAAACGCCTCCTTTAGGGCACAATGTCTGAATGTTAGGTCCCAAAGATTTGGTTAAGAGCCCAAAGCTTGGAGTCTAGGGTTGAAAGCCTGCTTTTTACTCTACAAACCCTCCTGTTTAGGGTACAAACCCTCCTTTTTGGGGCACAAACCCTCGCTGTTAGGGTGCAAACACTCCTGTTAAGACTCCCAAGCTTCGAGTCCAGGGTTGAAATCCACATCTTTATGCTCCAAACGACCGTTTTTAGGCTTCAAATCCGACTTTTAATTCTGAAATCCCACTTTTTTATGCTCCAAACGCTACATTAAGGGCACAAAGTCTCCATTTTAGGTCACAACGCTTCCTTTTTAGAGTCCGGAACGTTGGTTCCAGGGTTGAAAGCCTCCCTGTTCTGTTTCAAAGCCTCATTTAGAAGGTACAAGCCCTCATTTTTAGGGCGCAATGCCTCATTTTTTGGCCGCGAATCCTCCTTTTTAGGGGTCAATACGTCCTTTTTGCTGTAAAATCCCTCACTTTTATGTTCCAGACATCTCTTTTAGGGCACAAAGCCTTGTTTTGTGGTCCCAAAGCTTCCTCTTCAGAGTCCAAAGCTTTGATTCTGTGGTTGAATTCCTCGTTTTATAATCCAAACCCTCACGTTTATTGCACAAACCCTCATTTTTAGGGCCCAAACGCTCATTTTTATGCTGCAAATCATTTCACTGGAAAATGCCTCCTTTTTATGCTCCAAACGCCTCCTTTAGGGCACGATGTCTGAATGTTAGGTCCCAAAGATTTGGTTAAGAGCCCAAAGCTTGGAGTCTAGGGTTGAAAGCCTGCTTTTTACTCTACAAACCCTCCTGTTTAGGGTACAAACCCTCCTTTTTGGGGCACAAGCCCTCGCTGTTAGGGTGCAAACACTCACGTTAAGATTCCCAAGCTTCGAGTCCAGGGTTGAAATCCACATCTTTATGCTCCAAACGACCGTCTTTAGGCTTCAAATCCGACTTTTAATTCTGAAATCCCACTTTTTTATGCTCCAAACGCTACATTAAGGGCACAAAGTCTCCATTTTAGGTCACAACGCTTCCTTTTTAGAGTCCGGAACGTTGGTTCCAGGGTTGAAAGCCTCCCTGTTCTGCTTCAAAGCGTCATTTAGAAGGTACAAGCCCTCATTTTTAGGGCGCAACGCCTCATTTTTTGGCCGCGAATCCTCCTTTTTAGGGGTCAATACGTCCTTTTTGCTGTAAAATCCCTCACTTTTATGTTCCAGACATGTCATTTAGGGCACAAAGCCTTGTTTTGTGGTCCCAAAGCTTCCTCTTCAGAGTCCAAAGCTTTGATTCTGTGGTTGAATTCCTCGTTTTATAATCCAAACCCTCACGTTTATTGCACAAACCCTCATTTTTAGGGCCCAAACGCTCATTTTTATGCTGCAAATCATTTCACTGGAAAATCCCTCCTTTTTATGCTCCAAACGCCTCCTTTAGGGCACGATGTCTGAATGTTAGGTCCCAAAGATTTGGTTAAGAGCCCAAAGCTTGGAGTCTAGGGTTGAAAGCCTGCTTTTTACTCTACAAACCCTCCTGTTTAGGGTACAAACCCTCCTTTTTGGGGCACAAACCCTCGCTGTTAGGGTGCAAACAATCCTGTTAAGACTCCCAAGCTTCGAGTCCAGGGTTGAAATCCACATCTTTATGCTCCAAACGACCGTCTTTAGGCTTCAAATCCGACTTTTAATTCTGAAATCCCACTTTTTTACGCTCCAAACGCTACATTAAGGACACAAAGTCTCCATTTTTGGTCACAACGCTTCCTTTTTAGAGTCCGGAACGTTGGTTCCAGGGTTGAAAGCCTCCCTGTTCTGCTTCAAAGCGTCATTTAGAAGGTACAAGCCCTCATTTTTAGGGCGCAACGCCTCATTTTTTGGCCGCGAATCCTCCTTTTTAGGGGTCAATACGTCCTTTTTGCTGTAAAATCCCTCACTTCTATATTCGAGACATCTCATTTAGGGCACAAAGCCTTGTTTTGTGGTCCCAAAGCTTCCTCTTCAGAGTCCAAAGCTTTGATTCTGTGGTTGAATTCCTCGTTTTATAATCCAAACCCTCACGTTTATTGTACAAACCCTCATTTTTAGGGCCCAAACGCTCATTTTTATACTGCAAATCATTTCACTGGAAAATGCCTCCTTTTTATGCTCCAAACGCCTCCTTTAGGGCACAATGTCTGAATGTTAGGTCCCAAAGATTTGGTTAAGAGCCCAAAGCTTGGAGTCTAGGGTTGAAAGCCTGCTTTTTACTCTACAAACCCTCCTGTTTAGGGTACAAACCCTCCTTTTTGGGGCACAAACCCTCGCTGTTAGGGTGCAAACACTCCTGTTAAGACTCCCAAGCTTCGAGTCCAGGGTTGAAATCCACATCTTTATGCTCCAAACGACCGTTTTTAGGCTTCAAATCCGACTTTTAATTCTGAAATCCCACTTTTTTATGCTCCAAACGCTACATTAAGGGCACAAAGTCTCCATTTTAGGTCACAACGCTTCCTTTTTAGAGTCCGGAACGTTGGTTCCAGGGTTGAAAGCCTCCCTGTTCTGTTTCAAAGCCTCATTTAGAAGGTACAAGCCCTCATTTTTAGGGCGCAATGCCTCATTTTTTGGCCGCGAATCCTCCTTTTTAGGGGTCAATACGTCCTTTTTGCTGTAAAATCCCTCACTTTTATGTTCCAGACATGTCATTTAGGGCACAAAGCCTTGTTTTGTGGTCCCAAAGCTTCCTCTTCAGAGTCCAAAGCTTTGATTCTGTGGTTGAATTCCTCGTTTTATAATCCAAACCCTCACGTTTATTGCACAAACCCTCATTTTTAGGGCCCAAACGCTCATTTTTATGCTGCAAATCATTTCACTGGAAAATGCCTCCTTTTTATGCTCCAAACGCCTCCTTTAGGGCACGATGTCTGAATGTTAGGTCCCAAAGATTTGGTTAAGAGCCCAAAGCTTGGAGTCTAGGGTTGAAAGCCTGCTTTTTACTCTACAAACCCTCCTGTTTAGGGTACAAACCCTCCTTTTTGGGGCACAAACCCTCGCTGTTAGGGTGCAAACACTCCTGTTAAGACTCCCAAGCTTCGAGTCCAGGGTTGAAATCCACATCTTTATGCTCCAAACGACCGTCTTTAGGCTTCAAATCCTACTTTTAATTCTGTAATCCCACTTTTTTACGCTCCAAACGCTACATTAAGGGCACAAAGTCTCCATTTTAGGTCACAACGCTTCCTTTTTAGAGTCCGGAACGTTGGTTCCAGGGTTGAAAGCCTCCCTGTTCTGCTTCAAAGCGTCATTTAGAAGGTACAAGCCCTCATTTTTAGGGCGCAACGCCTCATTTTTTGGCCGCGAATCCTCCTTTTTAGGGGTCAATACGTCCTTTTTGCTGTAAAATCCCTCACTTTTATGTTCCAGACATCTCTTTTAGGGCACAAAGCCTTGTTTTGTGGTCCCAAAGCTTCCTCTTCAGAGTCCAAAGCTTTGATTCTGTGGTTGAATTCCTCGTTTTATAATCCAAACCCTCACGTTTATTGCACAAACCCTCATTTTTAGGGCCCAAACGCTCATTTTTATGCTGCAAATCATTTCACTGGAAAATGCCTCCTTTTTATGCTCCAAACGCCTCCTTTAGGGCACGATGTCTGAATGTTAGGTCCCAAAGATTTGGTTAAGAGCCCAAAGCTTGGAGTCTAGGGTTGAAAGCCTGCTTTTTACTCTACAAACCCTCCTGTTTAGGGTACAAACCCTCCTTTTTGGTGCACAAGCCCTCGCTGTTAGGGTGCAAACACTCACGTTAAGATTCCCAAGCTTCGAGTCCAGGGTTGAAATCCACATCTTTATGCTCCAAACGACCGTCTTTAGGCTTCAAATCCGACTTTTAATTCTGAAATCCCACTTTTTTATGCTCCAAACGCTACATTAAGGGCACAAAGTCTCCATTTTAGGTCACAACGCTTCCTTTTTAGAGTCCGGAACGTTGGTTCCAGGGTTGAAAGCCTCCCTGTTCTGCTTCAAAGCGTCATTTAGAAGGTACAAGCCCTCATTTTTAGGGCGCAACGCCTCATTTTTTGGCCGCGAATCCTCCTTTTTAGGGGTCAATACGTCCTTTTTGCTGTAAAATCCCTCACTTTTATGTTCCAGACATGTCATTTAGGGCACAAAGCCTTGTTTTGTGGTCCCAAAGCTTCCTCTTCAGAGTCCAAAGCTTTGATTCTGTGGTTGAATTCCTCGTTTTATAATCCAAACCCTCACGTTTATTGCACAAACCCTCATTTTTAGGGCCCAAACGCTCATTTTTATGCTGCAAATCATTTCACTGGAAAATCCCTCCTTTTTATGCTCCAAACGCCTCCTTTAGGGCACGATGTCTGAATGTTAGGTCCCAAAGATTTGGTTAAGAGCCCAAAGCTTGGAGTCTAGGGTTGAAAGCCTGCTTTTTACTCTACAAACCCTCCTGTTTAGGGTACAAACCCTCCTTTTTGGGGCACAAACCCTCGCTGTTAGGGTGCAAACACTCCTGTTAAGACTCCCAAGCTTCGAGTCCAGGGTTGAAATCCACATCTTTATGCTCCAAACGACCGTCTTTAGGCTTCAAATCCGACTTTTAATTCTGAAATCCCACTTTTTTACGCTCCAAACGCTACATTAAGGGCACAAAGTCTCCATTTTAGGTCACAACGCTTCCTTTTTAGAGTCCGGAACGTTGGTTCCAGGGTTGAAAGCCTCCCTGTTCTGCTTCAAAGCGTCATTTAGAAGGTACAAGCCCTCATTTTTAGGGCGCAACGCCTCATTTTTTGGCCGCGAATCCTCCTTTTTAGGGGTCAATACGTCCTTTTTGCTGTAAAATCCCTCACTTTTATGTTACGGACATCTCATTTAGGGCACAAAGCCTTGTTTTGTGGTCCCAAAGCTTCCTCTTCAGAGTCCAAAGCTTTGATTCTGTGGTTGAATTCCTCGTTTTATAATCCAAACCCTCACGTTTATTGCACAAACCCTCATTTTTAGGGCCCAAACGCTCATTTTTATGCTGCAAATCATTTCACTGGAAAATGCCTCCTTTTTATGCTCCAAACGCCTCCTTTAGGGCACGATGTCTGAATGTTAGGTCCCAAAGATTTGGTTAAGAGCCCAAAGCTTGGAGTCTAGGGTTGAAAGCCTGCTTTTTACTCTACAAACCCTCCTGTTTAAGGTACAAACCCTCTTTTTTGGTGCACAAGCCCTCGCTGTTAGGGTGCAAACACTCACGTTAAGATTCCCAAGCTTCGAGTCCAGGGTTGAAATCCACATCTTTATGCTCCAAACGACCGTCTTTAGGCTTCAAATCCGACTTTTAATTCTGAAATCCCACTTTTTTATGCTCCAAACGCTACATTAAGGGCACAAAGTCTCCATTTTAGGTCACAACGCTTCCTTTTTAGAGTCCGGAACGTTGGTTCCAGGGTTGAAAGCCTCCCTGTTCTGCTTCAAAGCGTCATTTAGAGGGTACAAGCCCTCATTTTTAGGGCGCAACGCCTCATTTTTTGGCCGCGAATCCTCCTTTTTAGGGGTCAATACGTCCTTTTTGCTGTAAAATCCCTCACTTCTATGTTACGGACATCTCATTTAGGGCACAAAGCCTTGTTTTGTGGTCCCAAAGCTTCCTCTTCAGAGTCCAAAGCTTTGATTCTGTGGTTGAATTCCTCGTTTTATAATCCAAACCCTCACGTTTATTGTACAAACCCTCATTTTTAGGGCCCAAACGCTCATTTTTATGCTGCAAATCATTTCACTGGAAAATGCCTCCTTTTTATGCTCCAAACGCCTCCTTTAGGGCACGATGTCTGAATGTTAGGTCCCAAAGATTTGGTTAAGAGCCCAAAGCTTGGAGTCTAGGGTTGAAAGCCTGCTTTTTACTCTACAAACCCTCCTGTTTAGGGTACAAACCCTCCTTTTTGGTGCACAAGCCCTCGCTGTTAGGGTGCAAACACTCACGTTAAGATTCCCAAGCTTCGAGTCCAGGGTTGAAATCCACATCTTTATGCTCCAAACGACCGTTTTCAGGCTTCAAACCCTACTTCTAATTCTGAAATCCCACTTTCCTATGCTCCAAACACTACATTAAGGGCACAAAGTCTCAATTTTAGTTCCCAAATCTTAGTTTTTAGAGTCTGCAACATTGGTTCCAGGGTTGAAAGCCTCCCTGTTATGCTTCAAACCGTCATTTAGAAGGTACAAACCCTCATTTTTAGGGTGCAATGCCTCATTTTTTGGCCACGAATCCTTCTTTTTAGGGGTCAATACGTCCTTTTTGCTGTAAAATCCCTCACTTTTATGTTCCGGACATGTCATTTAGGGCACAAAGCCTTGTTTTGTGGTCCCAAAGCTTCCTCTTCAGAGTCCAAAGCTTTGGTTCTGTGGTTGAATTCCTCGTTTTATAATCCAAACCCTCACGTTTATTGCACAAACCATCATTTTTAGGGCCCAAACGCTCATTTTTATGCTGCAAATCATTTCACTGGAAAATGCCTCCTTTTTATGCTCCAAACGCCTCCTTTAGGGCACGATGTCTGAATGTTAGGTCCCAAAGATTTGGTTAAGAGCCCAAAGCTTGGAGTCTAGGGTTGAAAGCCTGCTTTTTACTCTACAAACCCTCCTTTGTAGGGTACAAACCCTCCTTTTTGGGGCACAAACCCTCGCTGTTAGGGTGCAAACACTCCTGTTAAGACTCCCAAGCTTCGAGTCCAGGGTTGAAATCCACATCTTTATGCTCCAAACGACCGTCTTTAGGCTTCAAATCCTACTTTTAATTCTGTAATCCCACTTTTTTACGCTCCAAACGCTACATTAAGGGCACAAAGTCTCCATTTTAGGTCACAACGCTTCCTTTTTAGAGTCCGGAACGTTGGTTCCAGGGTTGAAAGCCTCCCTGTTCTGCTTCAAAGCGTCATTTAGAAGGTACAAGCCCTCATTTTTAGGGCGCAACGCCTCATTTTTTGGCCGCGAATCCTCCTTTTTAGGGGTCAATACGTCCTTTTTGCTGTAAAATCCCTCACTTCTATGTTCCAGACATGTCATTTAGGGCACAAAGCCTTGTTTTGTGGTCCCAAAGCTTCCTCTTCAGGGTCCAAAGCTTTGATTCTGTGGTTGAATTCCTCGTTTTATAATCCAAACCCTCACGTTTATTGCACAAACCCTCATTTTTAGGGCCCAAACGCTCATTTTTATGCTGCAAATCATTTCACTGGAAAATGACTCCTTTTTATGCTCCAAATGCCTCCTTTAGGGCACGATGTCTGAATGTTAGGTCCCAAAGATTTGGTTAAGAGCCCAAAGCTTGGAGTCTAGGGTTGAAAGCCTGCTTTTTACTCTACAAACCCTCCTGTTTAGGGTACAAACCCTCCTTTTTGGTGCACAAGCCCTCGCTGTTAGGGTGCAAACACTCACGTTAAGATTCCCAAGCTTCGAGTCCAGGGTTGAAATCCACATCTTTATGCTCCAAGCGACCGTCTTTAGGCTTCAAATCCGACTTTTACTTCTGAAATCCCACTTTTTTATGCTCCAAACGCTACATTAAGGGCACAAAGTCTCCATTTTAGGTCACAACGCTTCCTTTTTAGAGTCCGGAACGTTGGTTCCAGGGTTGAAAGCCTCCCTGTTCTGCTTCAAAGCGTCATTTAGAAGGTACAAGCCCTCATTTTTAGGGCGCAACGCCTCATTTTTTGGCCGCGAATCCTCCTTTTTAGGGGTCAATACGTCCTTTTTGCTGTAAAATCCCTCACTTTTATGTTCCAGACATCTCTTTTAGGGCACAAAGCCTTGTTTTGTGGTCCCAAAGCTTCCTCTTCAGAGTCCAAAGCTTTGATTCTGTGGTTGAATTCCTCGTTTTATAATCCAAACCCTCACGTTTATTGCACAAACCCTCATTTTTAGGGCCCAAACGCTCATTTTTATGCTGCAAATCATTTCACTGGAAAATCCCTCCTTTTTATGCTCCAAACGCCTCCTTTAGGGCACGATGTCTGAATGTTAGGTCCCAAAGATTTGGTTAAGAGCCCAAAGCTTGGAGTCTAGGGTTGAAAGCCTGCTTTTTACTCTACAAACCCTCCTGTTTAGGGTACAAACCCTCCTTTTTGGTGCACAAGCCCTCGCTGTTAGGGTGCAAACACTCACGTTAAGATTCCCAAGCTTCGAGTCCAGGGTTGAAATCCACATCTTTATGCTCCAAACGACCGTTTTTAGGCTTCAAATCCGACTTTTAATTCTGTAATCCCACTTTTTTACGCTCCAAACGCTACATTAAGGGCACAAAGTCTCCATTTTAGGTCACAACGCTACCTTTTTAGAGTCCGGAACGTTGGTTCCAGGGTTGAAAGCCTCCCTGTTCTGCTTCAAAGCGTCATTTAGAAGGTACAAGCCCTCATTTTTAGGGCGCAACGCCTCATTTTTTGGCCGCGAATCCTCCTTTTTAGGGGTCAATACGTCCTTTTTGCTGTAAAATCCCTCACTTTTATGTTCCGGACATCTCATTTAGGGCACAAAGCCTTGTTTTGTGGTCCCAAAGCTTCCTCTTCAGAGTCCAAAGCTTTGATTCTGTGGTTGAATTCCTCGTTTTATAATCCAAACCCTCACGTTTATTGCACAAACCCTCATTTTTAGGGCCCAAACGCTCATTTTTATGCTGCAAATCATTTCACTGGAAAATGCCTCCTTTTTATGCTCCAAACGCCTCCTTTAGGGCACGATGTCTGAATGTTAGGTCCCAAAGATTTGGTTAAGAGCCCAAAGCTTGGAGTCTAGGGTTGAAAGCCTGCTTTTTACTCTACAAACCCTCCTGTTTAGGGTACAAACCCTCCTTTTTGGTGCACAAGCCCTCGCTGTTAGGGTGCAAACACTCACGTTAAGATTCCCAAGCTTCGAGTCCAGGGTTGAAATCCACATCTTTATGCTCCAAACGACCGTCTTTAGGCTTCAAATCCGACTTTTACTTCTGAAATCCCACTTTTTTATGCTCCAAACGCTACATTAAGGGCACAAAGTCTCCATTTTAGGTCACAACGCTTCCTTTTTAGAGTCCGGAACGTTGGTTCCAGGGTTGAAAGCCTCCCTGTTCTGCTTCAAAGCGTCATTTAGAAGGTACAAGCCCTCATTTTTAGGGCGCAACGCCTCATTTTTTGGCCGCGAATCCTCCTTTTTAGGGGTCAATACGTCCTTTTTGCTGTAAAATCCCTCACTTCTATCTTCGAGACATCTCATTTAGGGCACAAAGCCTTGTTTTGTGGTCCCAAAGCTTCCTCTTCAGGGTCCAAAGCTTTGATTCTGTGGTTGAATTCCTCGTTTTATAATCCAAACCCTCACGTTTATTGCACAAACCATCATTTTTAGGGCCCAAACGCTCATTTTTATGCTGCAAATCATTTCACTGGAAAATCCCTCCTTTTTATGCTCCAAATGCCTCCTTTAGGGCACGATGTCTGAATGTTAGGTCCCAAAGATTTGGTTAAGAGCCCAAAGCTTGGAGTCTAGGGTTGAAAGCCTGCTTTTTACTCTACAAACCCTCCTTTGTAGGGTACAAACCCTCCTTTTTGGGGCACAAACCCTCGCTGTTAGGGTGCAAACACTCCTGTTAAGACTCCCAAGCTTCGAGTCCAGGGTTGAAATCCACATCTTTATGCTCCAAACGACCGTCTTTAGGCTTCAAATCCTACTTTTAATTCTGTAATCCCACTTTTTTACGCTCCAAACGCTACATTAAGGGCACAAAGTCTCCATTTTAGGTCACAACGCTTCCTTTTTAGAGTCCGGAACGTTGGTTCCAGGGTTGAAAGCCTCCCTGTTCTGCTTCAAAGTGTCATTTAGAAGGTACAAGCCCTCATTTTTAGGGCGCAACGCCTCATTTTTTGGCCGCGAATCCTCCTTTTTAGGGGTCAATACGTCCTTTTTGCTGTAAAATCCCTCACTTTTATGTTCCAGACATGTCATTTAGGGCACAAAGCCTTGTTTTGTGGTCCCAAAGCTTCCTCTTCAGGGTCCAAAGCTTTGATTCTGTGGTTGAATTCCTCGTTTTATAATCCAAACCCTCACGTTTATTGCACAAACCCTCATTTTTAGGGCCCAAACTCTCATTTTTATGCTGCAAATCATTTCACTGGAAAATGCCTCCTTTTTATGCTCCAAACGCCTCCTTTAGGGCACGATGTCTGAATGTTAGGTCCCAAAGATTTGGTTAAGAGCCCAAAGCTTGGAGTCTAGGGTTGAAAGCCTGCTTTTTACTCTACAAACCCTCCTGTTTAGGGTACAAACCCTCCTTTTTGGTGCACAAGCCCTCGCTGTTAGGGTGCAAACACTCACGTTAAGATTCCCAAGCTTCGAGTCCAGGGTTGAAATCCACATCTTTATGCTCCAAACGACCGTTTTTAGGCTTCAAATCCGACTTTTAATTCTGAAATCCCACTTTTTTACGCTCCAAACGCTACATTAAGGGCACAAAGTCTCCATTTTAGGTCACAACGCTACCTTTTTAGAGTCCGGAACGTTGGTTCCAGGGTTGAAAGCCTCCCTGTTCTGCTTCAAAGCGTCATTTAGAAGGTACAAGCCCTCATTTTTAGGGCGCAACGCCTCATTTTTTGGCCGCGAATCCTCCTTTTTAGGGGTCAATACGTCCTTTTTGCTGTAAAATCCCTCACTTTTATGTTCCGGACATCTCATTTAGGGCACAAAGCCTTGTTTTGTGGTCCCAAAGCTTCCTCTTCAGAGTCCAAAGCTTTGATTCTGTGGTTGAATTCCTCGTTTTATAATCCAAACCCTCACGTTTATTGCACAAACCCTCATTTTTAGGGCCCAAACGCTCATTTTTATGCTGCAAATCATTTCACTGGAAAATGCCTCCTTTTTATGCTCCAAACGCCTCCTTTAGGGCACGATGTCTGAATGTTAGGTCCCAAAGATTTGGTTAAGAGCCCAAAGCTTGGAGTCTAGGGTTGAAAGCCTGCTTTTTACTCTACAAACCCTCCTGTTTAGGGTACAAACCCTCCTTTTTGGGGCACAAGCCCTCGCTGTTAGGGTGCAAACACTCACGTTAAGATTCCCAAGCTTCGAGTCCAGGGTTGAAATCCACATCTTTATGCTCCAAACGACCGTCTTTAGGCTGCAAATCCGACTTTTAATTCTGAAATCCCACTTTTTTACGCTCCAAACACTACATTAAGGGCACAAAGTCTCCATTTTTGGTCACAACGCTTCCTTTTTAGAGTCCGGAACGTTGGTTCCAGGGTTGAAAGCCTCCCTGTTCTGCTTCAAAGCGTCATTTAGAAGGTACAAGCCCTCATTTTTAGGGCGCAACGCCTCATTTTTTGGCCGCGAATCCTCCTTTTTAGGGGTCAATACGTCCTTTTTGCTGTAAAATCCCTCACTTCTATCTTCGAGACATCTCATTTAGGGCACAAAGCCTTGTTTTGTGGTCCCAAAGCTTCCTCTTCAGAGTCCAAAGCTTTGATTCTGTGGTTGAATTCCTCGTTTTATAATCCAAACCCTCACGTTTATTGTACAAACCCTCATTTTTAGGGCCCAAACGCTCATTTTTATGCTGCAAATCATTTCACTGGAAAATGCCTCCTTTTTATGCTCCAAACGCCTCCTTTAGGGCACAATGTCTGAATGTTAGGTCCCAAAGATTTGGTTAAGAGCCCAAAGCTTGGAGTCTAGGGTTGAAAGCCTGCTTTTTACTCTACAAACCCTCCTGTTTAGGGTACAAACCCTCCTTTTTGGTGCACAAGCCCTCGCTGTTAGGGTGCAAACACTCACGTTAAGATTCCCAAGCTTCGAGTCCAGGGTTGAAATCCACATCTTTATGCTCCAAACGACCGTTTTTAGGCTTCAAATCCGACTTTTAATTCTGAAATCCCACTTTTTTACGCTCCAAACGCTACATTAAGGGCACAAAGTCTCCATTTTAGGTCACAACGCTTCCTTTTTAGAGTCCGGAACGTTGGTTCCAGGGTTGAAAGCCTCCCTGTTCTGCTTCAAAGCGTCATTTAGAAGGTACAAGCCCTCATTTTTAGGGCGCAACGCCTCATTTTTTGGCCGCGAATCCTCCTTTTTAGGGGTCAATACGTCCTTTTTGCTGTAAAATCCCTCACTTCTATCTTCGAGACATCTCATTTAGGGCACAAAGCCTTGTTTTGTGGTCCCAAAGCTTCCTCTTCAGGGTCCAAAGCTTTGATTCTGTGGTTGAATTCCTCGTTTTATAATCCAAACCCTCACGTTTATTGCACAAACCCTCATTTTTAGGGCCCAAACGCTCATTTTTATGCTGCAAATCATTTCACTGGAAAATGCCTCCTTTTTATGCTCCAAACGCCTCCTTTAGGGCACGATGTCTGAATGTTAGGTCCCAAAGATTTGGTTAAGAGCCCAAAGCTTGGAGTCTAGGGTTGAAAGCCTGCTTTTTACTCTACAAACCCTCCTGTTTAGGGTACAAACCCTCCTTTTTGGTGCACAAACCCTCGCTGTTAGGGTGCAAACACTCACGTTAAGATTCCCAAGCTTCGAGTCCAGGGTTGAAATCCACATCTTTATGCTCCAAACGACCGTCTTTAGGCTTCAAATCCGACTTTTAATTCTGAAATCCCACTTTTTTACGCTCCAAACACTACATTAAGGGCACAAAGTCTCCATTTTTGGTCACAACGCTTCCTTTTTAGAGTCCGGAACGTTGGTTCCAGGGTTGAAAGCCTCCCTGTTCTGCTTCAAAGCGTCATTTAGAAGGTACAAGCCCTCATTTTTAGGGCGCAACGCCTCATTTTTTGGCCGCGAATCCTCCTTTTTAGGGGTCAATACGTCCTTTTTGCTGTAAAATCCCTCACTTCTATCTTCGAGACATCTCATTTAGGGCACAAAGCCTTGTTTTGTGGTCCCAAAGCTTCCTCTTCAGAGTACAAAGCTTTGATTCTGTGGTTGAATTCCTCATTTTATAATCCAAACCCTCACGTTTATTGTACAAACCCTCATTTTTAGGGCCCAAACGCTCATTTTTATGCTGCAAATCATTTCACTGGAAAATGCCTCCTTTTTATGCTCCAAACGCCTCCTTTAGGGCACAATGTCTGAATGTTAGGTCCCAAATATTTGGTTAAGAGCCCAAAGCTTGGAGTCTAGGGTTGAAAGCCTGCTTTTTACTCTACAAACCCTCCTGTTTAGGGTACAAACCCTCCTTTTTGGTGCACAAGCCCTCGCTGTTAGGGTGCAAACACTCACGTTAAGATTCCCAAGCTTCGAGTCCAGGGTTGAAATCCACATCTTTATGCTCCAAACGACCGTTTTTAGGCTTCAAATCCGACTTTTAATTCTGAAATCCCACTTTTTTACGCTCCAAACGCTACATTAAGGGCACAAAGTCTCAATTTTAGGTCACAACGCTTCCTTTTTAGAGTCCGGAACGTTGGTTCCAGGGTTGAAAGCCTCCCTGTTCTGCTTCAAAGCGTCATTTAGAAGGTACAAGCCCTCATTTTTAGGGCGCAACGCCTCATTTTTTGGCCGCGAATCCTCCTTTTTAGGGGTCAATACGTCCTTTTTGCTGTAAAATCCCTCACTTTTATGTTCCGGACATCTCATTTAGGGCACAAAGCCTTGTTTTGTGGTCCCAAAGCTTCCTCTTCAGAGTCCAAAGCTTTGATTCTGTGGTTGAATTCCTCGTTTTATAATCCAAACCCTCACGTTTATTGCACAAACCCTCATTTTTAGGGCCCAAACGCTCATTTTTATGCTGCAAATCATTTCACTGGAAAATGCCTCCTTTTTATGCTCCAAACGCCTCCTTTAGGGCACGATGTCTGAATGTTAGGTCCCAAAGATTTGGTTAAGAGCCCAAAGCTTGGAGTCTAGGGTTGAAAGCCTGCTTTTTACTCTACAAACCCTCCTGTTTAGGGTACAAACCCTCCTTTTTGGTGCACAAGCCCTCGCTGTTAGGGTGCAAACACTCACGTTAAGATTCCCAAGCTTCGAGTCCAGGGTTGAAATCCACATCTTTATGCTCCAAACGACCGTCTTTAGGCTTCAAATCCGACTTTTAATTCTGAAATCCCACTTTTTTATGCTCCAAACGCTACATTAAGGGCACAAAGTCTCCATTTTAGGTCACAACGCTTCCTTTTTAGAGTCCGGAACGTTGGTTCCAGGGTTGAAAGCCTCCCTGTTCTGCTTCAAAGCGTCATTTAGAAGGTACAAGCCCTCATTTTTAGGGCGCAACGCCTCATTTTTTGGCCGCGAATCCTCCTTTTTAGGGGTCAATACGTCCTTTTTGCTGTAAAATCCCTCACTTTTATGTTCCAGACATGTCATTTAGGGCACAAAGCCTTGTTTTGTGGTCCCAAAGCTTCCTCTTCAGGGTCCAAAGCTTTGATTCTGTGGTTGAATTCCTCGTTTTATAATCCAAACCCTCACGTTTATTGCACAAACCCTCATTTTTAGGGCCCAAACTCTCATTTTTATGCTGCAAATCATTTCACTGGAAAATGCCTCCTTTTTATGCTCCAAACGCCTCCTTTAGGGCACGATGTCTGAATGTTAGGTCCCAAAGATTTGGTTAAGAGCCCAAAGCTTGGAGTCTAGGGTTGAAAGCCTGCTTTTTACTCTACAAACCCTCCTGTTTAGGGTACAAACCCTCCTTTTTGGTGCACAAGCCCTCGCTGTTAGGGTGCAAACACTCACGTTAAGATTCCCAAGCTTCGAGTCCAGGGTTGAAATCCACATCTTTATGCTCCAAACGACCGTCTTTAGGCTTCAAATCCGACTTTTAATTCTGAAATCCCACTTTTTTATGCTCCAAACGCTACATTAAGGGCACAAAGTCTCCATTTTAGGTCACAACGCTTCCTTTTTAGAGTCCGGAACGTTGGTTCCAGGGTTGAAAGCCTCCCTGTTCTGCTTCAAAGCGTCATTTAGAAGGTACAAGCCCTCATTTTTAGGGCGCAACGCCTCATTTTTTGGCCGCGAATCCTCCTTTTTAGGGGTCAATACGTCCTTTTTGCTGTAAAATCCCTCACTTCTATCTTCGAGACATCTCATTTAGGGCACAAAGCCTTGTTTTGTGGTCCCAAAGCTTCCTCTTCAGGGTCCAAAGCTTTGATTCTGTGGTTGAATTCCTCGTTTTATAATCCAAACCCTCACGTTTATTGCACAAACCATCATTTTTAGGGCCCAAACGCTCATTTTTATGCTGCAAATCATTTCACTGGAAAATCCCTCCTTTTTATGCTCCAAATGCCTCCTTTAGGGCACGATGTCTGAATGTTAGGTCCCAAAGATTTGGTTAAGAGCCCAAAGCTTGGAGTCTAGGGTTGAAAGCCTGCTTTTTACTCTACAAACCCTCCTTTGTAGGGTACAAACCCTCCTTTTTGGGGCACAAACCCTCGCTGTTAGGGTGCAAACACTCCTGTTAAGACTCCCAAGCTTCGAGTCCAGGGTTGAAATCCACATCTTTATGCTCCAAACGACCGTCTTTAGGCTTCAAATCCTACTTTTAATTCTGTAATCCCACTTTTTTACGCTCCAAACGCTACATTAAGGGCACAAAGTCTCCATTTTAGGTCACAACGCTTCCTTTTTAGAGTCCGGAACGTTGGTTCCAGGGTTGAAAGCCTCCCTGTTCTGCTTCAAAGTGTCATTTAGAAGGTACAAGCCCTCATTTTTAGGGCGCAACGCCTCATTTTTTGGCCGCGAATCCTCCTTTTTAGGGGTCAATACGTCCTTTTTGCTGTAAAATCCCTCACTTTTATGTTCCAGACATGTCATTTAGGGCACAAAGCCTTGTTTTGTGGTCCCAAAGCTTCCTCTTCAGGGTCCAAAGCTTTGATTCTGTGGTTGAATTCCTCGTTTTATAATCCAAACCCTCACGTTTATTGCACAAACCCTCATTTTTAGGGCCCAAACGCTCATTTTTATGCTGCAAATCATTTCACTGGAAAATGCCTCCTTTTTATGCTCCAAACGCCTCCTTTAGGGCACGATGTCTGAATGTTAGGTCCCAAAGATTTGGTTAAGAGCCCAAAGCTTGGAGTCTAGGGTTGAAAGCCTGCTTTTTACTCTACAAACCCTCCTGTTTAGGGTACAAACCCTCCTTTTTGGTGCACAAGCCCTCGCTGTTAGGGTGCAAACACTCACGTTAAGATTCCCAAGCTTCGAGTCCAGGGTTGAAATCCACATCTTTATGCTCCAAACGACCGTTTTTAGGCTTCAAATCCGACTTTTAATTCTGAAATCCCACTTTTTTACGCTCCAAACGCTACATTAAGGGCACAAAGTCTCCATTTTAGGTCACAACGCTACCTTTTTAGAGTCCGGAACGTTGGTTCCAGGGTTGAAAGCCTCCCTGTTCTGCTTCAAAGCGTCATTTAGAAGGTACAAGCCCTCATTTTTAGGGCGCAACGCCTCATTTTTTGGCCGCGAATCCTCCTTTTTAGGGGTCAATACGTCCTTTTTGCTGTAAAATCCCTCACTTTTATGTTCCGGACATCTCATTTAGGGCACAAAGCCTTGTTTTGTGGTCCCAAAGCTTCCTCTTCAGGGTCCAAAGCTTTGATTCTGTGGTTGAATTCCTCGTTTTATAATCCAAACCCTCACGTTTATTGCACAAACCCTCATTTTTAGGGCCCAAACGCTCATTTTTATGCTGCAAATCATTTCACTGGAAAATGCCTCCTTTTTATGCTCCAAACGCCTCCTTTAGGGCACGATGTCTGAATGTTAGGTCCCAAAGATTTGGTTAAGAGCCCAAAGCTTGGAGTCTAGGGTTGAAAGCCTGCTTTTTACTCTACAAACCCTCCTGTTTAGGGTACAAACCCTCCTTTTTGGTGCACAAGCCCTCGCTGTTAGGGTGCAAACACTCACGTTAAGATTCCCAAGCTTCGAGTCCAGGGTTGAAATCCACATCTTTATGCTCCAAACGACCGTCTTTAGGCTTCAAATCCGACTTTTAATTCTGAAATCCCACTTTTTTACGCTCCAAACGCTACATTAAGGGCACAAAGTCTCCATTTTAGGTCACAACGCTACCTTTTTAGAGTCCGGAACGTTGGTTCCAGGGTTGAAAGCCTCCCTGTTCTGCTTCAAAGCGTCATTTAGAAGGTACAAGCCCTCATTTTTAGGGCGCAACGCCTCATTTTTTGGCCGCGAATCCTCCTTTTTAGGGGTCAATACGTCCTTTTTGCTGTAAAATCCCTCACTTTTATGTTCCGGACATCTCATTTAGGGCACAAAGCCTTGTTTTGTGGTCCCAAAGCTTCCTCTTCAGAGTCCAAAGCTTTGATTCTGTGGTTGAATTCCTCGTTTTATAATCCAAACCCTCACGTTTATTGCACAAACCCTCATTTTTAGGGCCCAAACGCTCATTTTTATGCTGCAAATCATTTCACTGGAAAATGCCTCCTTTTTATGCTCCAAACGCCTCCTTTAGGGCACGATGTCTGAATGTTAGGTCCCAAAGATTTGGTTAAGAGCCCAAAGCTTGGAGTCTAGGGTTGAAAGCCTGCTTTTTACTCTACAAACCCTCCTGTTTAGGGTACAAACCCTCCTTTTTGGTGCACAAGCCCTCGCTGTTAGGGTGCAAACACTCACGTTAAGATTCCCAAGCTTCGAGTCCAGGGTTGAAATCCACATCTTTATGCTCCAAACGACCGTCTTTAGGCTTCAAATCCGACTTTTAATTCTGAAATCCCACTTTTTTACGCTCCAAACACTACATTAAGGGCACAAAGTCTCCATTTTTGGTCACAACGCTTCCTTTTTAGAGTCCGGAACGTTGGTTCCAGGGTTGAAAGCCTCCCTGTTCTGCTTCAAAGCGTCATTTAGAAGGTACAAGCCCTCATTTTTAGGGCGCAACGCCTCATTTTTTGGCCGCGAATCCTCCTTTTTAGGGGTCAATACGTCCTTTTTGCTGTAAAATCCCTCACTTCTATCTTCGAGACATCTCATTTAGGGCACAAAGCCTTGTTTTGTGGTCCCAAAGCTTCCTCTTCAGAGTCCAAAGCTTTGATTCTGTGGTTGAATTCCTCGTTTTATAATCCAAACCCTCACGTTTATTGTACAAACCCTCATTTTTAGGGCCCAAACGCTCATTTTTATGCTGCAAATCATTTCACTGGAAAATGCCTCCTTTTTATGCTCCAAACGCCTCCTTTAGGGCACAATGTCTGAATGTTAGGTCCCAAAGATTTGGTTAAGAGCCCAAAGCTTGGAGTCTAGGGTTGAAAGCCTGCTTTTTACTCTACAAACCCTCCTGTTTAGGGTACAAACCCTCCTTTTTGGTGCACAAGCCCTCGCTGTTAGGGTGCAAACACTCACGTTAAGATTCCCAAGCTTCGAGTCCAGGGTTGAAATCCACATCTTTATGCTCCAAACGACCGTTTTTAGGCTTCAAATCCGACTTTTAATTCTGAAATCCCACTTTTTTACGCTCCAAACGCTACATTAAGGGCACAAAGTCTCCATTTTAGGTCACAACGCTTCCTTTTTAGAGTCCGGAACGTTGGTTCCAGGGTTGAAAGCCTCCCTGTTCTGCTTCAAAGCGTCATTTAGAAGGTACAAGCCCTCATTTTTAGGGCGCAACGCCTCATTTTTTGGCCGCGAATCCTCCTTTTTAGGGGTCAATACGTCCTTTTTGCTGTAAAATCCCTCACTTCTATCTTCGAGACATCTCATTTAGGGCACAAAGCCTTGTTTTGTGGTCCCAAAGCTTCCTCTTCAGGGTCCAAAGCTTTGATTCTGTGGTTGAATTCCTCGTTTTATAATCCAAACCCTCACGTTTATTGCACAAACCCTCATTTTTAGGGCCCAAACGCTCATTTTTATGCTGCAAATCATTTCACTGGAAAATGCCTCCTTTTTATGCTCCAAACGCCTCCTTTAGGGCACGATGTCTGAATGTTAGGTCCCAAAGATTTGGTTAAGAGCCCAAAGCTTGGAGTCTAGGGTTGAAAGCCTGCTTTTTACTCTACAAACCCTCCTGTTTAGGGTACAAACCCTCCTTTTTGGTGCACAAGCCCTCGCTGTTAGGGTGCAAACACTCACGTTAAGATTCCCAAGCTTCGAGTCCAGGGTTGAAATCCACATCTTTATGCTCCAAACGACCGTCTTTAGGCTTCAAATCCGACTTTTACTTCTGAAATCCCACTTTTTTATGCTCCAAACGCTACATTAAGGGCACAAAGTCTCCATTTTAGGTCACAACGCTTCCTTTTTAGAGTCCGGAACGTTGGTTCCAGGGTTGAAAGCCTCCCTGTTCTGCTTCAAAGCGTCATTTAGAAGGTACAAGCCCTCATTTTTAGGGCGCAACGCCTCATTTTTTGGCCGCGAATCCTCCTTTTTAGGGGTCAATACGTCCTTTTTGCTGTAAAATCCCTCACTTTTATGTTCCAGACATCTCTTTTAGGGCACAAAGCCTTGTTTTGTGGTCCCAAAGCTTCCTCTTCAGAGTCCAAAGCTTTGATTCTGTGGTTGAATTCCTCGTTTTATAATCCAAACCCTCACGTTTATTGCACAAACCCTCATTTTTAGGGCCCAAACGCTCATTTTTATGCTGCAAATCATTTCACTGGAAAATGCCTCCTTTTTATGCTCCAAACGCCTCCTTTAGGGCACGATGTCTGAATGTTAGGTCCCAAAGATTTGGTTAAGAGCCCAAAGCTTGGAGTCTAGGGTTGAAAGCCTGCTTTTTACTCTACAAACCCTCCTGTTTAGGGTACAAACCCTCCTTTTTGGTGCACAAGCCCTCGCTGTTAGGGTGCAAACACTCACGTTAAGATTCCCAAGCTTCGAGTCCAGGGTTGAAATCCACATCTTTATGCTCCAAACGACCGTTTTTAGGCTTCAAATCCGACTTTTAATTCTGAAATCCCACTTTTTTACGCTCCAAACGCTACATTAAGGGCACATAGTCTCCATTTTAGGTCACAACGCTACCTTTTTAGAGTCCGGAACGTTGGTTCCAGGGTTGAAAGCCTCCCTGTTCTGCTTCAAAGCGTCATTTAGAAGGTACAAGCCCTCATTTTTAGGGCGCAACGCCTCATTTTTTGGCCGCGAATCCTCCTTTTTAGGGGTCAATACGTCCTTTTTGCTGTAAAATCCCTCACTTTTATGTTCCGGACATCTCATTTAGGGCACAAAGCCTTGTTTTGTGGTCCCAAAGCTTCCTCTTCAGAGTCCAAAGCTTTGATTCTGTGGTTGAATTCCTCGTTTTATAATCCAAACCCTCACGTTTATTGCACAAACCCTCATTTTTAGGGCCCAAACGCTCATTTTTATGCTGCAAATCATTTCACTGGAAAATGCCTCCTTTTTATGCTCCAAACGCCTCCTTTAGGGCACGATGTCTGAATGTTAGGTCCCAAAGATTTGGTTAAGAGCCCAAAGCTTGGAGTCTAGGGTTGAAAGCCTGCTTTTTACTCTACAAACCCTCCTGTTTAGGGTACAAACCCTCCTTTTTGGTGCACAAGCCCTCGCTGTTAGGGTGCAAACACTCACGTTAAGATTCCCAAGCTTCGAGTCCAGGGTTGAAATCCACATCTTTATGCTCCAAACGACCGTCTTTAGGCTTCAAATCCGACTTTTAATTCTGAAATCCCACTTTTTTACGCTCCAAACGCTACATTAAGGGCACAAAGTCTCCATTTTTGGTCACAACGCTTCCTTTTTAGAGTCCGGAACGTTGGTTCCAGGGTTGAAAGCCTCCCTGTTCTGCTTCAAAGCGTCATTTAGAAGGTACAAGCCCTCATTTTTAGGGCGCAACGCCTCATTTTTTGGCCGCGAATCCTCCTTTTTAGGGGTCAATACGTCCTTTTTGCTGTAAAATCCCTCACTTCTATCTTCGAGACATCTCATTTAGGGCACAAAGCCTTGTTTTGTGGTCCCAAAGCTTCCTCTTCAGAGTCCAAAGCTTTGATTCTGTGGTTGAATTCCTCGTTTTATAATCCAAACCCTCACGTTTATTGTACAAACCCTCATTTTTAGGGCCCAAACGCTCATTTTTATGCTGCAAATCATTTCACTGGAAAATGCCTCCTTTTTATGCTCCAAACGCCTCCTTTAGGGCACAATGTCTGAATGTTAGGTCCCAAAGATTTGGTTAAGAGCCCAAAGCTTGGAGTCTAGGGTTGAAAGCCTGCTTTTTACTCTACAAACCCTCCTGTTTAGGGTACAAACCCTCCTTTTTGGTGCACAAGCCCTCGCTGTTAGGGTGCAAACACTCACGTTAAGATTCCCAAGCTTCGAGTCCAGGGTTGAAATCCACATCTTTATGCTCCAAACGACCGTTTTTAGGCTTCAAATCCGACTTTTAATTCTGAAATCCCACTTTTTTACGCTCCAAACGCTACATTAAGGGCACAAAGTCTCCATTTTAGGTCACAACGCTTCCTTTTTAGAGTCCGGAACGTTGGTTCCAGGGTTGAAAGCCTCCCTGTTCTGCTTCAAAGCGTCATTTAGAAGGTACAAGCCCTCATTTTTAGGGCGCAACGCCTCATTTTTTGGCCGCGAATCCTCCTTTTTAGGGGTCAATACGTCCTTTTTGCTGTAAAATCCCTCACTTCTATCTTCGAGACATCTCATTTAGGGCACAAAGCCTTGTTTTGTGGTCCCAAAGCTTCCTCTTCAGGGTCCAAAGCTTTGATTCTGTGGTTGAATTCCTCGTTTTATAATCCAAACCCTCACGTTTATTGCACAAACCCTCATTTTTAGGGCCCAAACGCTCATTTTTATGCTGCAAATCATTTCACTGGAAAATGCCTCCTTTTTATGCTCCAAACGCCTCCTTTAGGGCACGATGTCTGAATGTTAGGTCCCAAAGATTTGGTTAAGAGCCCAAAGCTTGGAGTCTAGGGTTGAAAGCCTGCTTTTTACTCTACAAACCCTCCTTTGTAGGGTACAAACCCTCCTTTTTGGTGCACAAACCCTCGCTGTTAGGGTGCAAACACTCACGTTAAGATTCCCAAGCTTCGAGTCCAGGGTTGAAATCCACATCTTTATGCTCCAAACGACCGTCTTTAGGCTTCAAATCCGACTTTTAATTCTGAAATCCCACTTTTTTACGCTCCAAACACTACATTAAGGGCACAAAGTCTCCATTTTTGGTCACAACGCTTCCTTTTTAGAGTCCGGAACGTTGGTTCCAGGGTTGAAAGCCTCCCTGTTCTGCTTCAAAGCGTCATTTAGAAGGTACAAGCCCTCATTTTTAGGGCGCAACGCCTCATTTTTTGGCCGCGAATCCTCCTTTTTAGGGGTCAATACGTCCTTTTTGCTGTAAAATCCCTCACTTTTATGTTCCAGACATGTCATTTAGGGCACAAAGCCTTGTTTTGTGGTCCCAAAGCTTCCTCTTCAGGGTCCAAAGCTTTGATTCTGTGGTTGAATTCCTCGTTTTATAATCCAAACCCTCACGTTTATTGCACAAACCCTCATTTTTAGGGCCCAAACTCTCATTTTTATGCTGCAAATCATTTCACTGGAAAATGCCTCCTTTTTATGCTCCAAACGCCTCCTTTAGGGCACGATGTCTGAATGTTAGGTCCCAAAGATTTGGTTAAGAGCCCAAAGCTTGGAGTCTAGGGTTGAAAGCCTGCTTTTTACTCTACAAACCCTCCTGTTTAGGGTACAAACCCTCCTTTTTGGTGCACAAGCCCTCGCTGTTAGGGTGCAAACACTCACGTTAAGATTCCCAAGCTTCGAGTCCAGGGTTGAAATCCACATCTTTATGCTCCAAACGACCGTCTTTAGGCTTCAAATCCGACTTTTACTTCTGAAATCCCACTTTTTTATGCTCCAAACGCTACATTAAGGGCACAAAGTCTCCATTTTAGGTCACAACGCTTCCTTTTTAGAGTCCGGAACGTTGGTTCCAGGGTTGAAAGCCTCCCTGTTCTGCTTCAAAGCGTCATTTAGAAGGTACAAGCCCTCATTTTTAGGGCGCAACGCCTCATTTTTTGGCCGCGAATCCTCCTTTTTAGGGGTCAATACGTCCTTTTTGCTGTAAAATCCCTCACTTCTATCTTCGAGACATCTCATTTAGGGCACAAAGCCTTGTTTTGTGGTCCCAAAGCTTCCTCTTCAGGGTCCAAAGCTTTGATTCTGTGGTTGAATTCCTCGTTTTATAATCCAAACCCTCACGTTTATTGCACAAACCATCATTTTTAGGGCCCAAACGCTCATTTTTATGCTGCAAATCATTTCACTGGAAAATCCCTCCTTTTTATGCTCCAAATGCCTCCTTTAGGGCACGATGTCTGAATGTTAGGTCCCAAAGATTTGGTTAAGAGCCCAAAGCTTGGAGTCTAGGGTTGAAAGCCTGCTTTTTACTCTACAAACCCTCCTTTGTAGGGTACAAACCCTCCTTTTTGGGGCACAAACCCTCGCTGTTAGGGTGCAAACACTCCTGTTAAGACTCCCAAGCTTCGAGTCCAGGGTTGAAATCCACATCTTTATGCTCCAAACGACCGTCTTTAGGCTTCAAATCCTACTTTTAATTCTGTAATCCCACTTTTTTACGCTCCAAACGCTACATTAAGGGCACAAAGTCTCCATTTTAGGTCACAACGCTTCCTTTTTAGAGTCCGGAACGTTGGTTCCAGGGTTGAAAGCCTCCCTGTTCTGCTTCAAAGCGTCATTTAGAAGGTACAAGCCCTCATTTTTAGGGCGCAACGCCTCATTTTTTGGCCGCGAATCCTCCTTTTTAGGGGTCAATACGTCCTTTTTGCTGTAAAATCCCTCACTTTTATGTTCCAGACATGTCATTTAGGGCACAAAGCCTTGTTTTGTGGTCCCAAAGCTTCCTCTTCAGGGTCCAAAGCTTTGATTCTGTGGTTGAATTCCTCGTTTTATAATCCAAACCCTCACGTTTATTGCACAAACCCTCATTTTTAGGGCCCAAACGCTCATTTTTATGCTGCAAATCATTTCACTGGAAAATGACTCCTTTTTATGCTCCAAACGCCTCCTTTAGGGCACGATGTCTGAATGTTAGGTCCCAAAGATTTGGTTAAGAGCCCAAAGCTTGGAGTCTAGGGTTGAAAGCCTGCTTTTTACTCTACAAACCCTCCTGTTTAGGGTACAAACCCTCCTTTTTGGTGCACAAGCCCTCGCTGTTAGGGTGCAAACACTCACGTTAAGATTCCCAAGCTTCGAGTCCAGGGTTGAAATCCACATCTTTATGCTCCAAACGACCGTTTTTAGGCTTCAAATCCGACTTTTAATTCTGAAATCCCACTTTTTTACGCTCCAAACGCTACATTAAGGGCACAAAGTCTCCATTTTAGGTCACAACGCTTCCTTTTTAGAGTCCGGAACGTTGGTTCCAGGGTTGAAAGCCTCCCTGTTCTGCTTCAAAGCGTCATTTAGAAGGTACAAGCCCTCATTTTTAGGGCGCAACGCCTCATTTTTTGGCCGCGAATCCTCCTTTTTAGGGGTCAATACGTCCTTTTTGCTGTAAAATCCCTCACTTCTATCTTCGAGACATCTCATTTAGGGCACAAAGCCTTGTTTTGTGGTCCCAAAGCTTCCTCTTCAGGGTCCAAAGCTTTGATTCTGTGGTTGAATTCCTCGTTTTATAATCCAAACCCTCACGTTTATTGCACAAACCCTCATTTTTAGGGCCCAAACGCTCATTTTTATGCTGCAAATCATTTCACTGGAAAATGCCTCCTTTTTATGCTCCAAACGCCTCCTTTAGGGCACGATGTCTGAATGTTAGGTCCCAAAGATTTGGTTAAGAGCCCAAAGCTTGGAGTCTAGGGTTGAAAGCCTGCTTTTTACTCTACAAACCCTCCTGTTTAGGGTACAAACCCTCCTTTTTGGTGCACAAGCCCTCGCTGTTAGGGTGCAAACACTCACGTTAAGATTCCCAAGCTTCGAGTCCAGGGTTGAAATCCACATCTTTATGCTCCAAACGACCGTCTTTAGGCTTCAAATCCGACTTTTAATTCTGAAATCCCACTTTTTTACGCTCCAAACACTACATTAAGGGCACAAAGTCTCCATTTTTGGTCACAACGCTTCCTTTTTAGAGTCCGGAACGTTGGTTCCAGGGTTGAAAGCCTCCCTGTTCTGCTTCAAAGCGTCATTTAGAAGGTACAAGCCCTCATTTTTAGGGCGCAACGCCTCATTTTTTGGCCGCGAATCCTCCTTTTTAGGGGTCAATACGTCCTTTTTGCTGTAAAATCCCTCACTTCTATCTTCGAGACATCTCATTTAGGGCACAAAGCCTTGTTTTGTGGTCCCAAAGCTTCCTCTTCAGAGTCCAAAGCTTTGATTCTGTGGTTGAATTCCTCGTTTTATAATCCAAACCCTCACGTTTATTGTACAAACCCTCATTTTTAGGGCCCAAACGCTCATTTTTATGCTGCAAATCATTTCACTGGAAAATGCCTCCTTTTTATGCTCCAAACGCCTCCTTTAGGGCACGATGTCTGAATGTTAGGTCCCAAAGATTTGGTTAAGAGCCCAAAGCTTGGAGTCTAGGGTTGAAAGCCTGCTTTTTACTCTACAAACCCTCCTGTTTAGGGTACAAACCCTCCTTTTTGGTGCACAAGCCCTCGCTGTTAGGGTGCAAACACTCACGTTAAGATTCCCAAGCTTCGAGTCCAGGGTTGAAATCCACATCTTTATGCTCCAAACGACCGTTTTTAGGCTTCAAATCCGACTTTTAATTCTGAAATCCCACTTTTTTACGCTCCAAACGCTACATTAAGGGCACAAAGTCTCAATTTTAGGTCACAACGCTTCCTTTTTAGAGTCCGGAACGTTGGTTCCAGGGTTGAAAGCCTCCCTGTTCTGCTTCAAAGCGTCATTTAGAAGGTACAAGCCCTCATTTTTAGGGCGCAACGCCTCATTTTTTGGCCGCGAATCCTCCTTTTTAGGGGTCAATACGTCCTTTTTGCTGTAAAATCCCTCACTTTTATGTTCCGGACATCTCATTTAGGGCACAAAGCCTTGTTTTGTGGTCCCAAAGCTTCCTCTTCAGAGTCCAAAGCTTTGATTCTGTGGTTGAATTCCTCGTTTTATAATCCAAACCCTCACGTTTATTGCACAAACCCTCATTTTTAGGGCCCAAACGCTCATTTTTATGCTGCAAATCATTTCACTGGAAAATGCCTCCTTTTTATGCTCCAAACGCCTCCTTTAGGGCACGATGTCTGAATGTTAGGTCCCAAAGATTTGGTTAAGAGCCCAAAGCTTGGAGTCTAGGGTTGAAAGCCTGCTTTTTACTCTACAAACCCTCCTGTTTAGGGTACAAACCCTCCTTTTTGGTGCACAAGCCCTCGCTGTTAGGGTGCAAACACTCACGTTAAGATTCCCAAGCTTCGAGTCCAGGGTTGAAATCCACATCTTTATGCTCCAAACGACCGTTTTTAGGCTTCAAATCCGACTTTTAATTCTGAAATCCCACTTTTTTACGCTCCAAACGCTACATTAAGGGCACAAAGTCTCAATTTTAGGTCACAACGCTTCCTTTTTAGAGTCCGGAACGTTGGTTCCAGGGTTGAAAGCCTCCCTGTTCTGCTTCAAAGCGTCATTTAGAAGGTACAAGCCCTCATTTTTAGGGCGCAACGCCTCATTTTTTGGCCGCGAATCCTCCTTTTTAGGGGTCAATACGTCCTTTTTGCTGTAAAATCCCTCACTTTTATGTTCCGGACATCTCATTTAGGGCACAAAGCCTTGTTTTGTGGTCCCAAAGCTTCCTCTTCAGAGTCCAAAGCTTTGATTCTGTGGTTGAATTCCTCGTTTTATAATCCAAACCCTCACGTTTATTGCACAAACCCTCATTTTTAGGGCCCAAACGCTCATTTTTATGCTGCAAATCATTTCACTGGAAAATGCCTCCTTTTTATGCTCCAAACGCCTCCTTTAGGGCACGATGTCTGAATGTTAGGTCCCAAAGATTTGGTTAAGAGCCCAAAGCTTGGAGTCTAGGGTTGAAAGCCTGCTTTTTACTCTACAAACCCTCCTGTTTAGGGTACAAACCCTCCTTTTTGGTGCACAAGCCCTCGCTGTTAGGGTGCAAACACTCACGTTAAGATTCCCAAGCTTCGAGTCCAGGGTTGAAATCCACATCTTTATGCTCCAAACGACCGTCTTTAGGCTTCAAATCCTAATTTTAATTCTGAAATCCCACTTTTTTACGCTCCAAACGCTACATTAAGGGCACAAAGTCTCCATTTTAGGTCACAACGCTTCCTTTTTAGAGTCCGGAACGTTGGTTCCAGGGTTGAAAGCCTCCCTGTTCTGCTTCAAAGCGTCATTTAGAAGGTACAAGCCCTCATTTTTAGGGCGCAACGCCTCATTTTTTGGCCGCGAATCCTCCTTTTTAGGGGTCAATACGTCCTTTTTGCTGTAAAATCCCTCACTTCTATCTTCGAGACATCTCATTTAGGGCACAAAGCCTTGTTTTGTGGTCCCAAAGCTTCCTCTTCAGGGTCCAAAGCTTTGATTCTGTGGTTGAATTCCTCGTTTTATAATCCAAACCCTCACGTTTATTGCACAAACCATCATTTTTAGGGCCCAAACGCTCATTTTTATGCTGCAAATCATTTCACTGGAAAATCCCTCCTTTTTATGCTCCAAACGCCTCCTTTAGGGCACGATGTCTGAATATTAGGTCCCAAAGATTTGGTTAAGAGCCCAAAGCTTGGAGTCTAGGGTTGAAAGCCTGCTTTTTACTCTACAAACCCTCCTTTGTAGGGTACAAACCCTCCTTTTTGGGGCACAAACCCTCGCTGTTAGGGTGCAAACACTCCTGTTAAGACTCCCAAGCTTCGAGTCCAGGGTTGAAATCCACATCTTTATGCTCCAAACGACCGTCTTTAGGCTTCAAATCCTACTTTTAATTCTGTAATCCCACTTTTTTACGCTCCAAACGCTACATTAAGGGCACAAAGTCTCCATTTTAGGTCACAACGCTTCCTTTTTAGAGTCCGGAACGTTGGTTCCAGGGTTGAAAGCCTCCCTGTTCTGCTTCAAAGCGTCATTTAGAAGGTACAAGCCCTCATTTTTAGGGCGCAACGCCTCATTTTTTGGCCGCGAATCCTCCTTTTTAGGGGTCAATACGTCCTTTTTGCTGTAAAATCCCTCACTTTTATGTTCCAGACATGTCATTTAGGGCACAAAGCCTTGTTTTGTGGTCCCAAAGCTTCCTCTTCAGGGTCCAAAGCTTTGATTCTGTGGTTGAATTCCTCGTTTTATAATCCAAACCCTCACGTTTATTGCACAAACCCTCATTTTTAGGGCCCAAACGCTCATTTTTATGCTGCAAATCATTTCACTGGAAAATGCCTCCTTTTTATGCTCCAAACGCCTCCTTTAGGGCACGATGTCTGAATGTTAGGTCCCAAAGATTTGGTTAAGAGCCCAAAGCTTGGAGTCTAGGGTTGAAAGCCTGCTTTTTACTCTACAAACCCTCCTGTTTAGGGTACAAACCCTCCTTTTTGGTGCACAAGCCCTCGCTGTTAGGGTGCAAACACTCACGTTAAGATTCCCAAGCTTCGAGTCCAGGGTTGAAATCCACATCTTTATGCTCCAAACGACCGTCTTTAGGCTGCAAATCCGACTTTTAATTCTGAAATCCCACTTTTTTATGCTCCAAACGCTACATTAAGGGCACAAAGTCTCCATTTTAGGTCACAACGCTTCCTTTTTAGAGTCCGGAACGTTGGTTCCAGGGTTGAAAGCCTCCCTGTTCTGCTTCAAAGCGTCATTTAGAAGGTACAAGCCCTCATTTTTAGGGCGCAACGCCTCATTTTTTGGCCGCGAATCCTCCTTTTTAGGGGTCAATACGTCCTTTTTGCTGTAAAATCCCTCACTTTTATGTTCCAGACATCTCTTTTAGGGCACAAAGCCTTGTTTTGTGGTCCCAAAGCTTCCTCTTCAGAGTCCAAAGCTTTGATTCTGTGGTTGAATTCCTCGTTTTATAATCCAAACCCTCACGTTTATTGCACAAACCCTCATTTTTAGGGCCCAAACGCTCATTTTTATGCTGCAAATCATTTCACTGGAAAATGCCTCCTTTTTATGCTCCAAACGCCTCCTTTAGGGCACGATGTCTGAATGTTAGGTCCCAAAGATTTGGTTAAGAGCCCAAAGCTTGGAGTCTAGGGTTGAAAGCCTGCTTTTTACTCTACAAACCCTCCTGTTTAGGGTACAAACCCTCCTTTTTGGTGCACAAGCCCTCGCTGTTAGGGTGCAAACACTCACGTTAAGATTCCCAAGCTTCGAGTCCAGGGTTGAAATCCACATCTTTATGCTCCAAACGACCGTTTTTAGGCTTCAAATCCGACTTTTAATTCTGAAATCCCACTTTTTTACGCTCCAAACGCTACATTAAGGGCACAAAGTCTCCATTTTAGGTCACAACGCTACCTTTTTAGAGTCCGGAACGTTGGTTCCAGGGTTGAAAGCCTCCCTGTTCTGCTTCAAAGCGTCATTTAGAAGGTACAAGCCCTCATTTTTAGGGCGCAACGCCTCATTTTTTGGCCGCGAATCCTCCTTTTTAGGGGTCAATACGTCCTTTTTGCTGTAAAATCCCTCACTTTTATGTTCCGGACATCTCATTTAGGGCACAAAGCCTTGTTTTGTGGTCCCAAAGCTTCCTCTTCAGAGTCCAAAGCTTTGATTCTGTGGTTGAATTCCTCGTTTTATAATCCAAACCCTCACGTTTATTGCACAAACCCTCATTTTTAGGGCCCAAACGCTCATTTTTATGCTGCAAATCATTTCACTGGAAAATGCCTCCTTTTTATGCTCCAAACGCCTCCTTTAGGGCACGATGTCTGAATGTTAGGTCCCAAAGATTTGGTTAAGAGCCCAAAGCTTGGAGTCTAGGGTTGAAAGCCTGCTTTTTACTCTACAAACCCTCCTGTTTAGGGTACAAACCCTCCTTTTTGGTGCACAAGCCCTTGCTGTTAGGGTGCAAACACTCACGTTAAGATTCCCAAGCTTCGAGTCCAGGGTTGAAATCCACATCTTTATGCTCCAAACGACCGTCTTTAGGCTTCAAATCCGACTTTTACTTCTGAAATCCCACTTTTTTATGCTCCAAACGCTACATTAAGGGCACAAAGTCTCCATTTTAGGTCACAACGCTTCCTTTTTAGAGTCCGGAACGTTGGTTCCAGGGTTGAAAGCCTCCCTGTTCTGCTTCAAAGCGTCATTTAGAAGGTACAAGCCCTCATTTTTAGGGCGCAACGCCTCATTTTTTGGCCGCGAATCCTCCTTTTTAGGGGTCAATACGTCCTTTTTGCTGTAAAATCCCTCACTTCTATCTTCGAGACATCTCATTTAGGGCACAAAGCCTTGTTTTGTGGTCCCAAAGCTTCCTCTTCAGGGTCCAAAGCTTTGATTCTGTGGTTGAATTCCTCGTTTTATAATCCAAACCCTCACGTTTATTGCACAAACCATCATTTTTAGGGCCCAAACGCTCATTTTTATGCTGCAAATCATTTCACTGGAAAATCCCTCCTTTTTATGCTCCAAATGCCTCCTTTAGGGCACGATGTCTGAATGTTAGGTCCCAAAGATTTGGTTAAGAGCCCAAAGCTTGGAGTCTAGGGTTGAAAGCCTGCTTTTTACTCTACAAACCCTCCTTTGTAGGGTACAAACCCTCCTTTTTGGGGCACAAACCCTCGCTGTTAGGGTGCAAACACTCACGTTAAGATTCCCAAGCTTCGAGTCCAGGGTTGAAATCCACATCTTTATGCTCCAAACGACCGTCTTTAGGCTTCAAATCCTACTTTTAATTCTGTAATCCCACTTTTTTACGCTCCAAACGCTACATTAAGGGCACAAAGTCTCAATTTTAGGTCACAACGCTTCCTTTTTAGAGTCCGGAACGTTGGTTCCAGGGTTGAAAGCCTCCCTGTTCTGCTTCAAAGCGTCATTTAGAAGGTACAAGCCCTCATTTTTAGGGCGCAACGCCTCATTTTTTGGCCGCGAATCCTCCTTTTTAGGGGTCAATACGTCCTTTTTGCTGTAAAATCCCTCACTTTTATGTTCCAGACATCTCTTTTAGGGCACAAAGCCTTGTTTTGTGGTCCCAAAGCTTCCTCTTCAGAGTCCAAAGCTTTGATTCTGTGGTTGAATTCCTCGTTTTATAATCCAAACCCTCACGTTTATTGCACAAACCCTCATTTTTAGGGCCCAAACGCTCATTTTTATGCTGCAAATCATTTCACTGGAAAATGCCTCCTTTTTATGCTCCAAACGCCTCCTTTAGGGCACGATGTCTGAATGTTAGGTCCCAAAGATTTGGTTAAGAGCCCAAAGCTTGGAGTCTAGGGTTGAAAGCCTGCTTTTTACTCTACAAACCCTCCTGTTTAGGGTACAAACCCTCCTTTTTGGTGCACAAGCCCTCGCTGTTAGGGTGCAAACACTCACGTTAAGATTCCCAAGCTTCGAGTCCAGGGTTGAAATCCACATCTTTATGCTCCAAACGACCGTTTTTAGGCTTCAAATCCGACTTTTAATTCTGAAATCCCACTTTTTTACGCTCCAAACGCTACATTAAGGGCACAAAGTCTCCATTTTAGGTCACAACGCTACCTTTTTAGAGTCCGGAACGTTGGTTCCAGGGTTGAAAGCCTCCCTGTTCTGCTTCAAAGCGTCATTTAGAAGGTACAAGCCCTCATTTTTAGGGCGCAACGCCTCATTTTTTGGCCGCGAATCCTCCTTTTTAGGGGTCAATACGTCCTTTTTGCTGTAAAATCCCTCACTTTTATGTTCCGGACATCTCATTTAGGGCACAAAGCCTTGTTTTGTGGTCCCAAAGCTTCCTCTTCAGGGTCCAAAGCTTTGATTCTGTGGTTGAATTCCTCGTTTTATAATCCAAACCCTCACGTTTATTGCACAAACCCTCATTTTTAGGGCCCAAACGCTCATTTTTATGCTGCAAATCATTTCACTGGAAAATGCCTCCTTTTTATGCTCCAAACGCCTCCTTTAGGGCACGATGTCTGAATGTTAGGTCCCAAAGATTTGGTTAAGAGCCCAAAGCTTGGAGTCTAGGGTTGAAAGCCTGCTTTTTACTCTACAAACCCTCCTGTTTAGGGTACAAACCCTCCTTTTTGGTGCACAAGCCCTCGCTGTTAGGGTGCAAACACTCACGTTAAGATTCCCAAGCTTCGAGTCCAGGGTTGAAATCCACATCTTTATGCTCCAAACGACCGTCTTTAGGCTTCAAATCCGACTTTTACTTCTGAAATCCCACTTTTTTATGCTCCAAACGCTACATTAAGGGCACAAAGTCTCCATTTTAGGTCACAACGCTTCCTTTTTAGAGTCCGGAACGTTGGTTCCAGGGTTGAAAGCCTCCCTGTTCTGCTTCAAAGCGTCATTTAGAAGGTACAAGCCCTCATTTTTAGGGCGCAACGCCTCATTTTTTGGCCGCGAATCCTCCTTTTTAGGGGTCAATACGTCCTTTTTGCTGTAAAATCCCTCACTTTTATGTTCCGGACATCTCATTTAGGGCACAAAGCCTTGTTTTGTGGTCCCAAAGCTTCCTCTTCAGAGTCCAAAGCTTTGATTCTGTGGTTGAATTCCTCGTTTTATAATCCAAACCCTCACGTTTATTGCACAAACCCTCATTTTTAGGGCCCAAACGCTCATTTTTATGCTGCAAATCATTTCACTGGAAAATGCCTCCTTTTTATGCTCCAAACGCCTCCTTTAGGGCACGATGTCTGAATGTTAGGTCCCAAAGATTTGGTTAAGAGCCCAAAGCTTGGAGTCTAGGGTTGAAAGCCTGCTTTTTACTCTACAAACCCTCCTGTTTAGGGTACAAACCCTCCTTTTTGGTGCACAAGCCCTCGCTGTTAGGGTGCAAACACTCACGTTAAGATTCCCAAGCTTCGAGTCCAGGGTTGAAATCCACATCTTTATGCTCCAAACGACCGTTTTTAGGCTTCAAATCCGACTTTTAATTCTGAAATCCCACTTTTTTACGCTCCAAACGCTACATTAAGGGCACAAAGTCTCCATTTTAGGTCACAACGCTACCTTTTTAGAGTCCGGAACGTTGGTTCCAGGGTTGAAAGCCTCCCTGTTCTGCTTCAAAGCGTCATTTAGAAGGTACAAGCCCTCATTTTTAGGGCGCAACGCCTCATTTTTTGGCCGCGAATCCTCCTTTTTAGGGGTCAATACGTCCTTTTTGCTGTAAAATCCCTCACTTTTATGTTCCGGACATCTCATTTAGGGCACAAAGCCTTGTTTTGTGGTCCCAAAGCTTCCTCTTCAGAGTCCAAAGCTTTGATTCTGTGGTTGAATTCCTCGTTTTATAATCCAAACCCTCACGTTTATTGCACAAACCCTCATTTTTAGGGCCCAAACGCTCATTTTTATGCTGCAAATCATTTCACTGGAAAATGCCTCCTTTTTATGCTCCAAACGCCTCCTTTAGGGCACGATGTCTGAATGTTAGGTCCCAAAGATTTGGTTAAGAGCCCAAAGCTTGGAGTCTAGGGTTGAAAGCCTGCTTTTTACTCTACAAACCCTCCTGTTTAGGGTACAAACCCTCCTTTTTGGGGCACAAACCCTCGCTGTTAGGGTGCAAACACTCCTGTTAAGACTCCCAAGCTTCGAGTCCAGGGTTGAAATCCACATCTTTATGCTCCAAACGACCGTCTTTAGGCTTCAAATCCTACTTTTAATTCTGTAATCCCACTTTTTTACGCTCCAAACGCTACATTAAGGGCACAAAGTCTCCATTTTAGGTCACAACGCTTCCTTTTTAGAGTCCGGAACGTTGGTTCCAGGGTTGAAAGCCTCCCTGTTCTGCTTCAAAGCGTCATTTAGAAGGTACAAGCCCTCATTTTTAGGGCGCAACGCCTCATTTTTTGGCCGCGAATCCTCCTTTTTAGGGGTCAATACGTCCTTTTTGCTGTAAAATCCCTCACTTTTATGTTCCAGACATGTCATTTAGGGCACAAAGCCTTGTTTTGTGGTCCCAAAGCTTCCTCTCTCTTCAGAGTCCAAAGCTTTGATTCTGTGGTTGAATTCCTCGTTTTATAATCCAAACCCTCACGTTTATTGCACAAACCATCATTTTTAGGGCCCAAACGCTCATTTTTATGCTGCAAATCATTTCACTGGAAAATCCCTCCTTTTTATGCTCCAAATGCCTCCTTTAGGGCACGATGTCTGAATGTTAGGTCCCAAAGATTTGGTTAAGAGCCCAAAGCTTGGAGTCTAGGGTTGAAAGCCTGCTTTTTACTCTACAAACCCTCCTTTGTAGGGTACAAACCCTCCTTTTTGGGGCACAAGCCCTCGCTGTTAGGGTGCAAACACTCACGTTAAGATTCCCAAGCTTCGAGTCCAGTGTTGAAATCCACATCTTTATGCTCCAAACGACCGTCTTTGGGCTTCAAATCCGACTTTTACTTCTGAAATCCCACTTTTTTATGCTCCAAACGCTACATTAAGGGCACAAAGTCTCCATTTTAGGTCACAACGCTTCCTTTTTAGAGTCCGGAACGTTGGTTCCAGGGTTGAAAGCCTCCCTGTTCTGCTTCAAAGCGTCATTTAGAAGGTACAAGCCCTCATTTTTAGGGCGCAACGCCTCATTTTTTGGCCGCGAATCCTCCTTTTTAGGGGTCAATACGTCCTTTTTGCTGTAAAATCCCTCACTTCTATCTTCGAGACATCTCATTTAGGGCACAAAGCCTTGTTTTGTGGTCCCAAAGCTTCCTCTTCAGGGTCCAAAGCTTTGATTCTGTGGTTGAATTCCTCGTTTTATAATCCAAACCCTCACGTTTATTGCACAAACCATCATTTTTAGGGCCCAAACGCTCATTTTTATGCTGCAAATCATTTCACTGGAAAATCCCTCCTTTTTATGCTCCAAATGCCTCCTTTAGGGCACGATGTCTGAATGTTAGGTCCCAAAGATTTGGTTAAGAGCCCAAAGCTTGGAGTCTAGGGTTGAAAGCCTGCTTTTTACTCTACAAACCCTCCTTTGTAGGGTACAAACCCTCCTTTTTGGGGCACAAACCCTCGCTGTTAGGGTGCAAACACTCCTGTTAAGACTCCCAAGCTTCGAGTCCAGGGTTGAAATCCACATCTTTATGCTCCAAACGACCGTCTTTAGGCTTCAAATCCTACTTTTAATTCTGTAATCCCACTTTTTTACGCTCCAAACGCTACATTAAGGGCACAAAGTCTCCATTTTAGGTCACAACGCTTCCTTTTTAGAGTCCGGAACGTTGGTTCCAGGGTTGAAAGCCTCCCTGTTCTGCTTCAAAGCGTCATTTAGAAGGTACAAGCCCTCATTTTTAGGGCGCAACGCCTCATTTTTTGGCCGCGAATCCTCCTTTTTAGGGGTCAATACGTCCTTTTTGCTGTAAAATCCCTCACTTCTATCTTCGAGACATCTCATTTAGGGCACAAAGCCTTGTTTTGTGGTCCCAAAGCTTCCTCTTCAGAGTCCAAAGCTTTGATTCTGTGGTTGAATTCCTCGTTTTATAATCCAAACCCTCACGTTTATTGTACAAACCCTCATTTTTAGGGCCCAAACGCTCATTTTTATGCTGCAAATCATTTCACTGGAAAATGCCTCCTTTTTATGCTCCAAACGCCTCCTTTAGGGCACAATGTCTGAATGTTAGGTCCCAAAGATTTGGTTAAGAGCCCAAAGCTTGGAGTCTAGGGTTGAAAGCCTGCTTTTTACTCTACAAACCCTCCTGTTTAGGGTACAAACCCTCCTTTTTGGGGCACAAGCCCTCGCTGTTAGGGTGCAAACACTCACGTTAAGATTCCCAAGCTTCGAGTCCAGGGTTGAAATCCACATCTTTATGCTCCAAACGACCGTTTTTAGGCTTCAAATCCGACTTTTAATTCTGAAATCCCACTTTTTTACGCTCCAAACGCTACATTAAGGGCACAAAGTCTCAATTTTAGGTCACAACGCTTCCTTTTTAGAGTCCGGAACGTTGGTTCCAGGGTTGAAAGCCTCCCTGTTCTGCTTCAAAGCGTCATTTAGAAGGTACAAGCCCTCATTTTTAGGGCGCAACGCCTCATTTTTTGGCCGCGAATCCTCCTTTTTAGGGGTCAATACGTCCTTTTTGCTGTAAAATCCCTCACTTTTATGTTCCGGACATCTCATTTAGGGCACAAAGCCTTGTTTTGTGGTCCCAAAGCTTCCTCTTCAGAGTCCAAAGCTTTGATTCTGTGGTTGAATTCCTCGTTTTATAATCCAAACCCTCACGTTTATTGCACAAACCCTCATTTTTAGGGCCCAAACGCTCATTTTTATGCTGCAAATCATTTCACTGGAAAATGCCTCCTTTTTATGCTCCAAACGCCTCCTTTAGGGCACGATGTCTGAATGTTAGGTCCCAAAGATTTGGTTAAGAGCCCAAAGCTTGGAGTCTAGGGTTGAAAGCCTGCTTTTTACTCTACAAACCCTCCTGTTTAGGGTACAAACCCTCCTTTTTGGTGCACAAGCCCTCGCTGTTAGGGTGCAAACACTCACGTTAAGATTCCCAAGCTTCGAGTCCAGGGTTGAAATCCACATCTTTATGCTCCAAACGACCGTCTTTAGGCTTCAAATCCGACTTTTACTTCTGAAATCCCACTTTTTTATGCTCCAAACGCTACATTAAGGGCACAAAGTCTCCATTTTAGGTCACAACGCTTCCTTTTTAGAGTCCGGAACGTTGGTTCCAGGGTTGAAAGCCTCCCTGTTCTGCTTCAAAGCGTCATTTAGAAGGTACAAGCCCTCATTTTTAGGGCGCAACGCCTCATTTTTTGGCCGCGAATCCTCCTTTTTAGGGGTCAATACGTCCTTTTTGCTGTAAAATCCCTCACTTCTATCTTCGAGACATCTCATTTAGGGCACAAAGCCTTGTTTTGTGGTCCCAAAGCTTCCTCTTCAGGGTCCAAAGCTTTGATTCTGTGGTTGAATTCCTCGTTTTATAATCCAAACCCTCACGTTTATTGCACAAACCCTCATTTTTAGGGCCCAAACGCTCATTTTTATGCTGCAAATCATTTCACTGGAAAATGCCTCCTTTTTATGCTCCAAACGCCTCCTTTAGGGCACGATGTCTGAATGTTAGGTCCCAAAGATTTGGTTAAGAGCCCAAAGCTTGGAGTCTAGGGTTGAAAGCCTGCTTTTTACTCTACAAACCCTCCTGTTTAGGGTACAAACCCTCCTTTTTGGTGCACAAGCCCTCGCTGTTAGGGTGCAAACACTCACGTTAAGATTCCCAAGCTTCGAGTCCAGGGTTGAAATCCACATCTTTATGCTCCAAACGACCGTTTTTAGGCTTCAAATCCGACTTTTAATTCTGAAATCCCACTTTTTTACGCTCCAAACGCTACATTAAGGGCACAAAGTCTCCATTTTAGGTCACAACGCTACCTTTTTAGAGTCCGGAACGTTGGTTCCAGGGTTGAAAGCCTCCCTGTTCTGCTTCAAAGCGTCATTTAGAAGGTACAAGCCCTCATTTTTAGGGCGCAACGCCTCATTTTTTGGCCGCGAATCCTCCTTTTTAGGGGTCAATACGTCCTTTTTGCTGTAAAATCCCTCACTTTTATGTTCCGGACATCTCATTTAGGGCACAAAGCCTTGTTTTGTGGTCCCAAAGCTTCCTCTTCAGAGTCCAAAGCTTTGATTCTGTGGTTGAATTCCTCGTTTTATAATCCAAACCCTCACGTTTATTGCACAAACCCTCATTTTTAGGGCCCAAACGCTCATTTTTATGCTGCAAATCATTTCACTGGAAAATGCCTCCTTTTTATGCTCCAAACGCCTCCTTTAGGGCACGATGTCTGAATGTTAGGTCCCAAAGATTTGGTTAAGAGCCCAAAGCTTGGAGTCTAGGGTTGAAAGCCTGCTTTTTACTCTACAAACCCTCCTGTTTAGGGTACAAACCCTCCTTTTTGGGGCACAAACCCTCGCTGTTAGGGTGCAAACACTCCTGTTAAGACTCCCAAGCTTCGAGTCCAGGGTTGAAATCCACATCTTTATGCTCCAAACGACCGTCTTTAGGCTTCAAATCCTACTTTTACTTCTGAAATCCCACTTTTTTATGCTCCAAACGCTACATTAAGGGCACAAAGTCTCCATTTTAGGTCACAACGCTTCCTTTTTAGAGTCCGGAACGTTGGTTCCAGGGTTGAAAGCCTCCCTGTTCTGCTTCAAAGCGTCATTTAGAAGGTACAAGCCCTCATTTTTAGGGCGCAACGCCTCATTTTTTGGCCGCGAATCCTCCTTTTTAGGGGTCAATACGTCCTTTTTGCTGTAAAATCCCTCACTTCTATCTTCGAGACATCTCATTTAGGGCACAAAGCCTTGTTTTGTGGTCCCAAAGCTTCCTCTTCAGGGTCCAAAGCTTTGATTCTGTGGTTGAATTCCTCGTTTTATAATCCAAACCCTCACGTTTATTGCACAAACCATCATTTTTAGGGCCCAAACGCTCATTTTTATGCTGCAAATCATTTCACTGGAAAATCCCTCCTTTTTATGCTCCAAATGCCTCCTTTAGGGCACGATGTCTGAATGTTAGGTCCCAAAGATTTGGTTAAGAGCCCAAAGCTTGGAGTCTAGGGTTGAAAGCCTGCTTTTTACTCTACAAACCCTCCTTTGTAGGGTACAAACCCTCCTTTTTGGGGCACAAACCCTCGCTGTTAGGGTGCAAACACTCCTGTTAAGACTCCCAAGCTTCGAGTCCAGGGTTGAAATCCACATCTTTATGCTCCAAACGACCGTCTTTAGGCTTCAAATCCTACTTTTAATTCTGTAATCCCACTTTTTTACGCTCCAAACGCTACATTAAGGGCACAAAGTCTCCATTTTAGGTCACAACGCTTCCTTTTTAGAGTCCGGAACGTTGGTTCCAGGGTTGAAAGCCTCCCTGTTCTGCTTCAAAGCGTCATTTAGAAGGTACAAGCCCTCATTTTTAGGGCGCAACGCCTCATTTTTTGGCCGCGAATCCTCCTTTTTAGGGGTCAATACGTCCTTTTTGCTGTAAAATCCCTCACTTCTATCTTCGAGACATCTCATTTAGGGCACAAAGCCTTGTTTTGTGGTCCCAAAGCTTCCTCTTCAGGGTCCAAAGCTTTGATTCTGTGGTTGAATTCCTCGTTTTATAATCCAAACCCTCACGTTTATTGCACAAACCCTCATTTTTAGGGCCCAAACGCTCATTTTTATGCTGCAAATCATTTCACTGGAAAATGCCTCCTTTTTATGCTCCAAACGCCTCCTTTAGGGCACGATGTCTGAATGTTAGGTCCCAAAGATTTGGTTAAGAGCCCAAAGCTTGGAGTCTAGGGTTGAAAGCCTGCTTTTTACTCTACAAACCCTCCTGTTTAGGGTACAAACCCTCCTTTTTGGGGCACAAACCCTCGCTGTTAGGGTGCAAACACTCACGTTAAGATTCCCAAGCTTCGAGTCCAGGGTTGAAATCCACATCTTTATGCTCCAAACGACCGTCTTTAGGCTTCAAATCCGACTTTTACTTCTGAAATCCCACTTTTTTATGCTCCAAACGCTACATTAAGGGCACAAAGTCTCCATTTTAGGTCACAACGCTTCCTTTTTAGAGTCCGGAACGTTGGTTCCAGGGTTGAAAGCCTCCCTGTTCTGCTTCAAAGCGTCATTTAGAAGGTACAAGCCCTCATTTTTAGGGCGCAACGCCTCATTTTTTGGCCGCGAATCCTCCTTTTTAGGGGTCAATACGTCCTTTTTGCTGTAAAATCCCTCACTTCTATCTTCGAGACATCTCATTTAGGGCACAAAGCCTTGTTTTGTGGTCCCAAAGCTTCCTCTTCAGGGTCCAAAGCTTTGATTCTGTGGTTGAATTCCTCGTTTTATAATCCAAACCCTCACGTTTATTGCACAAACCCTCATTTTTAGGGCCCAAACGCTCATTTTTATGCTGCAAATCATTTCACTGGAAAATGACTCCTTTTTATGCTCCAAACGCCTCCTTTAGGGCACGATGTCTGAATGTTAGGTCCCAAAGATTTGGTTAAGAGCCCAAAGCTTGGAGTCTAGGGTTGAAAGCCTGCTTTTTACTCTACAAACCCTCCTGTTTAGGGTACAAACCCTCCTTTTTGGTGCACAAGCCCTCGCTGTTAGGGTGCAAACACTCACGTTAAGATTCCCAAGCTTCGAGTCCAGGGTTGAAATCCACATCTTTATGCTCCAAACGACCGTCTTTAGGCTTCAAATCCGACTTTTAATTCTGAAATCCCACTTTTTTACGCTCCAAACGCTACATTAAGGGCACAAAGTCTCCATTTTAGGTCACAACGCTACCTTTTTAGAGTCCGGAACGTTGGTTCCAGGGTTGAAAGCCTCCCTGTTCTGCTTCAAAGCGTCATTTAGAAGGTACAAGCCCTCATTTTTAGGGCGCAACGCCTCATTTTTTGGCCGCGAATCCTCCTTTTTAGGGGTCAATACGTCCTTTTTGCTGTAAAATCCCTCACTTTTATGTTCCGGACATCTCATTTAGGGCACAAAGCCTTGTTTTGTGGTCCCAAAGCTTCCTCTTCAGAGTCCAAAGCTTTGATTCTGTGGTTGAATTCCTCGTTTTATAATCCAAACCCTCACGTTTATTGCACAAACCCTCATTTTTAGGGCCCAAACGCTCATTTTTATGCTGCAAATCATTTCACTGGAAAATCCCTCCTTTTTATGCTCCAAACGCCTCCTTTAGGGCACGATGTCTGAATGTTAGGTCCCAAAGATTTGGTTAAGAGCCCAAAGCTTGGAGTCTAGGGTTCAACGCCTGCTTTTTACTCTACAAACCCTCCTGTTTAGGGTACAAACCCTCCTTTTTGGGGCACAAGCCCTCGCTGTTAGGGTGCAAACACTCCTGTTAAGACTCCCAAGCTTCGAGTCCAGGGTTGAAATCCACATCTTTATGCTCCAAACGACCGTCTTTAGGCTTCAAATCCGACTTTTAATTCTGAAATCCCACTTTTTTACGCTCCAAACGCTACATTAAGGGCACAAAGTCTCCATTTTAGGTCACAACGCTTCCTTTTTAGAGTCCGGAACGTTGGTTCCAGGGTTGAAAGCCTCCCTGTTCTGCTTCAAAGCGTCATTTAGAAGGTACAAGCCCTCATTTTTAGGGCGCAATGCCTCATTTTTTGGCCGCGAATCCTCCTTTTTAGGGGTCAATACGTCCTTTTTGCTGTAAAATCCCTCACTTTTATGTTCCAGACATGTCATTTAGGGCACAAAGCCTTGTTTTGTGGTCCCAAAGCTTCCTCTTCAGGGTCCAAAGCTTTGATTCTGTGGTTGAATTCCTCGTTTTATAATCCAAACCCTCACGTTTATTGCACAAACCCTCATTTTTAGGGCCCAAACGCTCATTTTTATGCTGCAAATCATTTCACTGGAAAATGCCTCCTTTTTATGCTCCAAACGCCTCCTTTAGGGCACGATGTCTGAATGTTAGGTCCCAAAGATTTGGTTAAGAGCCCAAAGCTTGGAGTCTAGGGTTCAAAGCCTGCTTTTTACTCTACAAACCCTCCTGTTTAGGGCACAAACCCTCCTTTTTGGTGCACAAGCCCTCGCTGTTAGGGTGCAAACACTCACGTTAAGATTCCCAAGCTTCGAGTCCAGGGTTGAAATCCACATCTTTATGCTCCAAACGACCATCTTTAGGCTTCAAATCCTAATTTTAATTCTGAAATCCCACTTTTTTACGCTCCAAACACTACATTAAGGGCACAAATTCTCCATTTTAGGTCACAACGCTTCCTTTTTAGAGTCCGGAACGTTGGTTCCAGGGTTGAAAGCCTCCCTGTTCTGCTTCAAAGCGTCATTTAGAAGGTACAAGCCCTCATTTTTAGGGCGCAACGCCTCATTTTTTGGCCGCGAATCCTCCTTTTTAGGGGTCAATACGTCCTTTTTGCTGTAAAATCCCTCACTTTTATGTTCCGGACATCTCATTTAGGGCACAAAGCCTTGTTTTGTGGTCCCAAAGCTTCCTCTTCAGAGTCCAAAGCTTTGATTCTGTGGTTGAATTCCTCGTTTTATAATCCAAACCCTCACGTTTATTGCACAAACCCTCATTTTTAGGGCCCAAACGCTCATTTTTATGCTGCAAATCATTTCACTGGAAAATGCCTCCTTTTTATGCTCCAAACGCCTCCTTTAGGGCACGATGTCTGAATATTAGGTCCCAAAGATTTGGTTAAGAGCCCAAAGCTTGGAGTCTAGGGTTGAAAGCCTGCTTTTTACTCTACAAACCCTCCTGTTTAGGGTACAAACCCTCCTTTTTGGGGCACAAACCCTCGCTGTTAGGGTGCAAACACTCACGTTAAGATTCCCAAGCTTCGAGTCCAGGGTTGAAATCCACATCTTTATGCTCCAAACGACCGTCTTTAGGCTTCAAATCCTACTTTTAATTCTGTAATCCCACTTTTTTACGCTCCAAACGCTACATTAAGGGCACAAAGTCTCCATTTTAGGTCACAACGCTTCCTTTTTAGAGTCCGGAACGTTGGTTCCAGGGTTGAAAGCCTCCCTGTTCTGCTTCAAAGCGTCATTTAGAAGGTACAAGCCCTCATTTTTAGGGCGCAACGCCTCATTTTTTGGCCGCGAATCCTCCTTTTTAGGGGTCAATACGTCCTTTTTGCTGTAAAATCCCTCACTTCTATCTTCGAGACATCTCATTTAGGGCACAAAGCCTTGTTTTGTGGTCCCAAAGCTTCCTCTTCAGGGTCCAAAGCTTTGATTCTGTGGTTGAATTCCTCGTTTTATAATCCAAACCCTCACGTTTATTGCACAAACCCTCATTTTTAGGGCCCAAACGCTCATTTTTATGCTGCAAATCATTTCACTGGAAAATGACTCCTTTTTATGCTCCAAACGCCTCCTTTAGGGCACGATGTCTGAATGTTAGGTCCCAAAGATTTGGTTAAGAGCCCAAAGCTTGGAGTCTAGGGTTGAAAGCCTGCTTTTTACTCTACAAACCCTCCTGTTTAGGGTACAAACCCTCCTTTTTGGTGCACAAGCCCTCGCTGTTAGGGTGCAAACACTCACGTTAAGATTCCCAAGCTTCGAGTCCAGGGTTGAAATCCACATCTTTATGCTCCAAACGACCGTCTTTAGGCTTCAAATCCGACTTTTAATTCTGAAATCCCACTTTTTTACGCTCCAAACGCTACATTAAGGGCACAAAGTCTCCATTTTAGGTCACAACGCTACCTTTTTAGAGTCCGGAACGTTGGTTCCAGGGTTGAAAGCCTCCCTGTTCTGCTTCAAAGCGTCATTTAGAAGGTACAAGCCCTCATTTTTAGGGCGCAACGCCTCATTTTTTGGCCGCGAATCCTCCTTTTTAGGGGTCAATACGTCCTTTTTGCTGTAAAATCCCTCACTTTTATGTTCCGGACATCTCATTTAGGGCACAAAGCCTTGTTTTGTGGTCCCAAAGCTTCCTCTTCAGAGTCCAAAGCTTTGATTCTGTGGTTGAATTCCTCGTTTTATAATCCAAACCCTCACGTTTATTGCACAAACCCTCATTTTTAGGGCCCAAACGCTCATTTTTATGCTGCAAATCATTTCACTGGAAAATCCCTCCTTTTTATGCTCCAAACGCCTCCTTTAGGGCACGATGTCTGAATGTTAGGTCCCAAAGATTTGGTTAAGAGCCCAAAGCTTGGAGTCTAGGGTTCAACGCCTGCTTTTTACTCTACAAACCCTCCTGTTTAGGGTACAAACCCTCCTTTTTGGGGCACAAGCCCTCGCTGTTAGGGTGCAAACACTCCTGTTAAGACTCCCAAGCTTCGAGTCCAGGGTTGAAATCCACATCTTTATGCTCCAAACGACCGTCTTTAGGCTTCAAATCCGACTTTTAATTCTGAAATCCCACTTTTTTACGCTCCAAACGCTACATTAAGGGCACAAAGTCTCCATTTTAGGTCACAACGCTTCCTTTTTAGAGTCCGGAACGTTGGTTCCAGGGTTGAAAGCCTCCCTGTTCTGCTTCAAAGCGTCATTTAGAAGGTACAAGCCCTCATTTTTAGGGCGCAATGCCTCATTTTTTGGCCGCGAATCCTCCTTTTTAGGGGTCAATACGTCCTTTTTGCTGTAAAATCCCTCACTTTTATGTTCCAGACATGTCATTTAGGGCACAAAGCCTTGTTTTGTGGTCCCAAAGCTTCCTCTTCAGGGTCCAAAGCTTTGATTCTGTGGTTGAATTCCTCGTTTTATAATCCAAACCCTCACGTTTATTGCACAAACCCTCATTTTTAGGGCCCAAACGCTCATTTTTATGCTGCAAATCATTTCACTGGAAAATGCCTCCTTTTTATGCTCCAAACGCCTCCTTTAGGGCACGATGTCTGAATGTTAGGTCCCAAAGATTTGGTTAAGAGCCCAAAGCTTGGAGTCTAGGGTTCAAAGCCTGCTTTTTACTCTACAAACCCTCCTGTTTAGGGCACAAACCCTCCTTTTTGGTGCACAAGCCCTCGCTGTTAGGGTGCAAACACTCACGTTAAGATTCCCAAGCTTCGAGTCCAGGGTTGAAATCCACATCTTTATGCTCCAAACGACCATCTTTAGGCTTCAAATCCTAATTTTAATTCTGAAATCCCACTTTTTTACGCTCCAAACACTACATTAAGGGCACAAATTCTCCATTTTAGGTCACAACGCTTCCTTTTTAGAGTCCGGAACGTTGGTTCCAGGGTTGAAAGCCTCCCTGTTCTGCTTCAAAGCGTCATTTAGAAGGTACAAGCCCTCATTTTTAGGGCGCAACGCCTCATTTTTTGGCCGCGAATCCTCCTTTTTAGGGGTCAATACGTCCTTTTTGCTGTAAAATCCCTCACTTTTATGTTCCGGACATCTCATTTAGGGCACAAAGCCTTGTTTTGTGGTCCCAAAGCTTCCTCTTCAGAGTCCAAAGCTTTGATTCTGTGGTTGAATTCCTCGTTTTATAATCCAAACCCTCACGTTTATTGCACAAACCCTCATTTTTAGGGCCCAAACGCTCATTTTTATGCTGCAAATCATTTCACTGGAAAATGCCTCCTTTTTATGCTCCAAACGCCTCCTTTAGGGCACGATGTCTGAATATTAGGTCCCAAAGATTTGGTTAAGAGCCCAAAGCTTGGAGTCTAGGGTTGAAAGCCTGCTTTTTACTCTACAAACCCTCCTGTTTAGGGTACAAACCCTCCTTTTTGGGGCACAAACCCTCGCTGTTAGGGTGCAAACACTCCTGTTAAGACTCCCAAGCTTCGAGTCCAGGGTTGAAATCCACATCTTTATGCTCCAAACGACCGTTTTTAGGCTTCAAATCCGACTTTTAATTCTGAAATCCCACTTTTTTACGCTCCAAACGCTACATTAAGGGCACAAAGTCTCCATTTTAGGTCACAACGCTTCCTTTTTAGAGTCCGGAACGTTGGTTCCAGGGTTGAAAGCCTCCCTGTTCTGCTTCAAAGCGTCATTTAGAAGGTACAAGCCCTCATTTTTAGGGCGCAATGCCTCATTTTTTGGCCGCGAATCCTCCTTTTTAGGGGTCAATACGTCCTTTTTGCTGTAAAATCCCTCACTTTTATGTTCCAGACATGTCATTTAGGGCACAAAGCCTTGTTTTGTGGTCCCAAAGCTTCCTCTTCAGAGTCCAAAGCTTTGATTCTGTGGTTGAATTCCTCGTTTTATAATCCAAACCCTCACGTTTATTGCACAAACCCTCATTTTTAGGGCCCAAACGCTCATTTTTATGCTGCAAATCATTTCACTGGAAAATGCCTCCTTTTTATGCTCCAAACGCCTCCTTTAGGGCACGATGTCTGAATGTTAGGTCCCAAAGATTTGGTTAAGAGCCCAAAGCTTGGAGTCTAGGGTTCAAAGCCTGCTTTTTACTCTACAAACCCTCCTGTTTAGGGCACAAACCCTCCTTTTTGGTGCACAAGCCCTCGCTGTTAGGGTGCAAACACTCACGTTAAGATTCCCAAGCTTCGAGTCCAGGGTTGAAATCCACATCTTTATGCTCCAAACGACCATCTTTAGGCTTCAAATCCTAATTTTAATTCTGAAATCCCACTTTTTTACGCTCCAAACACTACATTAAGGGCACAAATTCTCCATTTTAGGTCACAACGCTTCCTTTTTAGAGTCCGGAACGTTGGTTCCAGGGTTGAAAGCCTCCCTGTTCTGCTTCAAAGCGTCATTTAGAAGGTACAAGCCCTCATTTTTAGGGCGCAACGCCTCATTTTTTGGCCGCGAATCCTCCTTTTTAGGGGTCAATACGTCCTTTTTGCTGTAAAATCCCTCACTTTTATGTTCCGGACATCTCATTTAGGGCACAAAGCCTTGTTTTGTGGTCCCAAAGCTTCCTCTTCAGAGTCCAAAGCTTTGATTCTGTGGTTGAATTCCTCGTTTTATAATCCAAACCCTCACGTTTATTGCACAAACCCTCATTTTTAGGGCCCAAACGCTCATTTTTATGCTGCAAATCATTTCACTGGAAAATGCCTCCTTTTTATGCTCCAAACGCCTCCTTTAGGGCACGATGTCTGAATATTAGGTCCCAAAGATTTGGTTAAGAGCCCAAAGCTTGGAGTCTAGGGTTGAAAGCCTGCTTTTTACTCTACAAACCCTCCTGTTTAGGGTACAAACCCTCCTTTTTGGGGCACAAGCCCTCGCTGTTAGGGTGCAAACACTCACGTTAAGATTCCCAAGCTTCGAGTCCAGGGTTGAAATCCACATCTTTATGCTCCAAACGACCGTCTTTAGGCTTCAAATCCTACTTTTAATTCTGTAATCCCACTTTTTTACGCTCCAAACGCTACATTAAGGGCACAAAGTCTCCATTTTAGGTCACAACGCTTCCTTTTTAGAGTCCGGAACGTTGGTTCCAGGGTTGAAAGCCTCCCTGTTCTGCTTCAAAGCGTCATTTAGAAGGTACAAGCCCTCATTTTTAGGGCGCAACGCCTCATTTTTTGGCCGCGAATCCTCCTTTTTAGGGGTCAATACGTCCTTTTTGCTGTAAAATCCCTCACTTTTATGTTCCGGACATCTCATTTAGGGCACAAAGCCTTGTTTTGTGGTCCCAAAGCTTCCTCTTCAGAGTCCAAAGCTTTGATTCTGTGGTTGAATTCCTCGTTTTATAATCCAAACCCTCACGTTTATTGCACAAACCCTCATTTTTAGGGCCCAAACGCTCATTTTTATGCTGCAAATCATTTCACTGGAAAATGCCTCCTTTTTATGCTCCAAACGCCTCCTTTAGGGCACGATGTCTGAATGTTAGGTCCCAAAGATTTGGTTAAGAGCCCAAAGCTTGGAGTCTAGGGTTGAAAGCCTGCTTTTTACTCTACAAACCCTCCTGTTTAGGGTACAAACCCTCCTTTTTGGGGCACAAGCCCTCGCTGTTAGGGTGCAAACACTCCTGTTAAGACTCCCAAGCTTCGAGTCCAGGGTTGAAATCCACATCTTTATGCTCCAAACGACCGTCTTTAGGCTTCAAATCCGACTTTTAATTCTGAAATCCCACTTTTTTACGCTCCAAACGCTACATTAAGGGCACAAAGTCTCCATTTTAGGTCACAACGCTTCCTTTTTAGAGTCCGGAACGTTGGTTCCAGGGTTGAAAGCCTCCCTGTTCTGCTTCAAAGCGTCATTTAGAAGGTACAAGCCCTCATTTTTAGGGCGCAATGCCTCATTTTTTGGCCGCGAATCCTCCTTTTTAGGGGTCAATACGTCCTTTTTGCTGTAAAATCCCTCACTTTTATGTTCCAGACATGTCATTTAGGGCACAAAGCCTTGTTTTGTGGTCCCAAAGCTTCCTCTTCAGGGTCCAAAGCTTTGATTCTGTGGTTGAATTCCTCGTTTTATAATCCAAACCCTCACGTTTATTGCACAAACCCTCATTTTTAGGGCCCAAACGCTCATTTTTATGCTGCAAATCATTTCACTGGAAAATGCCTCCTTTTTATGCTCCAAACGCCTCCTTTAGGGCACGATGTCTGAATGTTAGGTCCCAAAGATTTGGTTAAGAGCCCAAAGCTTGGAGTCTAGGGTTGAAAGCCTGCTTTTTACTCTACAAACCCTCCTGTTTAGGGTACAAACCCTCCTTTTTGGGGCACAAGCCCTCGCTGTTAGGGTGCAAACACTCCTGTTAAGACTCCCAAGCTTCGAGTCCAGGGTTGAAATCCACATCTTTATGCTCCAAACGACCGTCTTTAGGCTTCAAATCCGACTTTTAATTCTGAAATCCCACTTTTTTACGCTCCAAACGCTACATTAAGGGCACAAAGTCTCCATTTTAGGTCACAACGCTTCCTTTTTAGAGTCCGGAACGTTGGTTCCAGGGTTGAAAGCCTCCCTGTTCTGCTTCAAAGCGTCATTTAGAAGGTACAAGCCCTCATTTTTAGGGCGCAATGCCTCATTTTTTGGCCGCGAATCCTCCTTTTTAGGGGTCAATACGTCCTTTTTGCTGTAAAATCCCTCACTTTTATGTTCCAGACATGTCATTTAGGGCACAAAGCCTTGTTTTGTGGTCCCAAAGCTTCCTCTTCAGAGTCCAAAGCTTTGATTCTGTGGTTGAATTCCTCGTTTTATAATCCAAACCCTCACGTTTATTGCACAAACCCTCATTTTTAGGGCCCAAACGCTCATTTTTATGCTGCAAATCATTTCACTGGAAAATGCCTCCTTTTTATGCTCCAAACGCCTCCTTTAGGGCACGATGTCTGAATATTAGGTCCCAAAGATTTGGTTAAGAGCCCAAAGCTTGGAGTCTAGGGTTGAAAGCCTGCTTTTTACTCTACAAACCCTCCTGTTTAGGGTACAAACCATCCTTTTTGGGGCACAAGCCCTCGCTGTTAGGGTGCAAACACTCACGTTAAGATTCCCAAGCTTCGAGTCCAGGGTTGAAATCCACATCTTTATGCTCCAAACGACCGTCTTTAGGCTTCAAATCCTACTTTTAATTCTGTAATCCCACTTTTTTACGCTCCAAACGCTACATTAAGGGCACAAAGTCTCCATTTTAGGTCAAAACGCTTCCTTTTTAGAGTCCGGAACGTTGGTTCCAGGGTTGAAAGCCTCCCTGTTCTGCTTCAAAGCGTCATTTAGAAGGTACAAGCCCTCATTTTTAGGGCGCAACGCCTCATTTTTTGGCCGCGAATCCTCCTTTTTAGGGGTCAATACGTCCTTTTTGCTGTAAAATCCCTCACTTTTATGTTCCGGACATCTCATTTAGGGCACAAAGCCTTGTTTTGTGGTCCCAAAGCTTCCTCTTCAGAGTCCAAAGCTTTGATTCTGTGGTTGAATTCCTCGTTTTATAATCCAAACCCTCACGTTTATTGCACAAACCCTCATTTTTAGGGCCCAAACGCTCATTTTTATGCTGCAAATCATTTCACTGGAAAATGCCTCCTTTTTATGCTCCAAACGCCTCCTTTAGGGCACGATGTCTGAATGTTAGGTCCCAAAGATTTGGTTAAGAGCCCAAAGCTTGGAGTCTAGGGTTGAAAGCCTGCTTTTTACTCTACAAACCCTCCTGTTTAGGGTACAAACCCTCCTTTTTGGGGCACAAGCCCTCGCTGTTAGGGTGCAAACACTCCTGTTAAGACTCCCAAGCTTCGAGTCCAGGGTTGAAATCCACATCTTTATGCTCCAAACGACCGTCTTTAGGCTTCAAATCCGACTTTTAATTCTGAAATCCCACTTTTTTACGCTCCAAACGCTACATTAAGGGCACAAAGTCTCCATTTTAGGTCACAACGCTTCCTTTTTAGAGTCCGGAACGTTGGTTCCAGGGTTGAAAGCCTCCCTGTTCTGCTTCAAAGCGTCATTTAGAAGGTACAAGCCCTCATTTTTAGGGCGCAATGCCTCATTTTTTGGCCGCGAATCCTCCTTTTTAGGGGTCAATACGTCCTTTTTGCTGTAAAATCCCTCACTTTTATGTTCCAGACATGTCATTTAGGGCACAAAGCCTTGTTTTGTGGTCCCAAAGCTTCCTCTTCAGGGTCCAAAGCTTTGATTCTGTGGTTGAATTCCTCGTTTTATAATCCAAACCCTCACGTTTATTGCACAAACCCTCATTTTTAGGGCCCAAACGCTCATTTTTATGCTGCAAATCATTTCACTGGAAAATGCCTCCTTTTTATGCTCCAAACGCCTCCTTTAGGGCACGATGTCTGAATGTTAGGTCCCAAAGATTTGGTTAAGAGCCCAAAGCTTGGAGTCTAGGGTTGAAAGCCTGCTTTTTACTCTACAAACCCTCCTGTTTAGGGCACAAACCCTCCTTTTTGGTGCACAAGCCCTCGCTGTTAGGGTGCAAACACTCACGTTAAGATTCCCAAGCTTCGAGTCCAGGGTTGAAATCCACATCTTTATGCTCCAAACGACCATCTTTAGGCTTCAAATCCGACTTTTAATTCTGAAATCCCACTTTTTTACGCTCCAAACACTACATTAAGGGCACAAATTCTCCATTTTAGGTCACAACGCTTCCTTTTTAGAGTCCGGAACGTTGGTTCCAGGGTTGAAAGCCTCCCTGTTCTGCTTCAAAGCGTCATTTAGAAGGTACAAGCCCTCATTTTTAGGGCGCAACGCCTCATTTTTTGGCCGCGAATCCTCCTTTTTAGGGGTCAATACGTCCTTTTTGCTGTAAAATCCCTCACTTTTATGTTCCGGACATCTCATTTAGGGCACAAAGCCTTGTTTTGTGGTCCCAAAGCTTCCTCTTCAGAGTCCAAAGCTTTGATTCTGTGGTTGAATTCCTCGTTTTATAATCCAAACCCTCACGTTTATTGCACAAACCCTCATTTTTAGGGCCCAAACGCTCATTTTTATGCTGCAAATCATTTCACTGGAAAATGCCTCCTTTTTATGCTCCAAACGCCTCCTTTAGGGCACGATGTCTGAATATTAGGTCCCAAAGATTTGGTTAAGAGCCCAAAGCTTGGAGTCTAGGGTTGAAAGCCTGCTTTTTACTCTACAAACCCTCCTGTTTAGGGTACAAACCCTCCTTTTTGGGGCACAAACCCTCGCTGTTAGGGTGCAAACACTCACGTTAAGATTCCCAAGCTTCGAGTCCAGGGTTGAAATCCACATCTTTATGCTCCAAACGACCGTCTTTAGGCTTCAAATCCTACTTTTAATTCTGTAATCCCACTTTTTTACGCTCCAAACGCTACATTAAGGGCACAAAGTCTCCATTTTAGGTCACAACGCTTCCTTTTTAGAGTCCGGAACGTTGGTTCCAGGGTTGAAAGCCTCCCTGTTCTGCTTCAAAGCGTCATTTAGAAGGTACAAACCCTCATTTTTAGGGTGCAATGCCTCATTTTTTGGCCACGAATCCTTCTTTTTAGGGGTCAATACGTCCTTTTTGCTGTAAAATCCCTCACTTTTATGTTCCGGACATCTCATTTAGGGCACAAAGCCTTGTTTTGTGGTCCCAAAGCTTCCTCTTCAGAGTCCAAAGCTTTGATTCTGTGGTTGAATTCCTCGTTTTATAATCCAAACCCTCACGTTTATTGCACAAACCCTCATTTTTAGGGCCCAAACGCTCATTTTTATGCTGCAAATCATTTCACTGGAAAATGCCTCCTTTTTATGCTCCAAACGCCTCCTTTAGGGCACGATGTCTGAATGTTAGGTCCCAAAGATTTGGTTAAGAGCCCAAAGCTTGGAGTCTAGGGTTCAAAGCCTGCTTTTTACTCTACAAACCCTCCTGTTTAGGGCACAAACCCTCCTTTTTGGTGCACAAGCCCTCGCTGTTAGGGTGCAAACACTCACGTTAAGATTCCCAAGCTTCGAGTCCAGGGTTGAAATCCACATCTTTATGCTCCAAACGACCATCTTTAGGCTTCAAATCCTAATTTTAATTCTGAAATCCCACTTTTTTACGCTCCAAACACTACATTAAGGGCACAAATTCTCCATTTTAGGTCACAACGCTTCCTTTTTAGAGTCCGGAACGTTGGTTCCAGGGTTGAAAGCCTCCCTGTTCTGCTTCAAAGCGTCATTTAGAAGGTACAAGCCCTCATTTTTAGGGCGCAACGCCTCATTTTTTGGCCGCGAATCCTCCTTTTTAGGGGTCAATACGTCCTTTTTGCTGTAAAATCCCTCACTTTTATGTTCCGGACATCTCATTTAGGGCACAAAGCCTTGTTTTGTGGTCCCAAAGCTTCCTCTTCAGAGTCCAAAGCTTTGATTCTGTGGTTGAATTCCTCGTTTTATAATCCAAACCCTCACGTTTATTGCACAAACCCTCATTTTTAGGGCCCAAACGCTCATTTTTATGCTGCAAATCATTTCACTGGAAAATGCCTCCTTTTTATGCTCCAAACGCCTCCTTTAGGGCACGATGTCTGAATATTAGGTCCCAAAGATTTGGTTAAGAGCCCAAAGCTTGGAGTCTAGGGTTGAAAGCCTGCTTTTTACTCTACAAACCCTCCTGTTTAGGGTACAAACCCTCCTTTTTGGGGCACAAACCCTCGCTGTTAGGGTGCAAACACTCACGTTAAGATTCCCAAGCTTCGAGTCCAGGGTTGAAATCCACATCTTTATGCTCCAAACGACCGTCTTTAGGCTTCAAATCCTACTTTTAATTCTGTAATCCCACTTTTTTACGCTCCAAACGCTACATTAAGGGCACAAAGTCTCCATTTTAGGTCACAACGCTTCCTTTTTAGAGTCCGGAACGTTGGTTCCAGGGTTGAAAGCCTCCCTGTTCTGCTTCAAAGCGTCATTTAGAAGGTACAAACCCTCATTTTTAGGGTGCAATGCCTCATTTTTTGGCCACGAATCCTTCTTTTTAGGGGTCAATACGTCCTTTTTGCTGTAAAATCCCTCACTTTTATGTTCCGGACATCTCATTTAGGGCACAAAGCCTTGTTTTGTGGTCCCAAAGCTTCCTCTTCAGAGTCCAAAGCTTTGATTCTGTGGTTGAATTCCTCGTTTTATAATCCAAACCCTCACGTTTATTGCACAAACCCTCATTTTTAGGGCCCAAACGCTCATTTTTATGCTGCAAATCATTTCACTGGAAAATGCCTCCTTTTTATGCTCCAAACGCCTCCTTTAGGGCACGATGTCTGAATGTTAGGTCCCAAAGATTTGGTTAAGAGCCCAAAGCTTGGAGTCTAGGGTTGAAAGCCTGCTTTTTACTCTACAAACCCTCCTGTTTAGGGTACAAACCCTCCTTTTTGGTGCACAAGCCCTCGCTGTTAGGGTGCAAACACTCACGTTAAGATTCCCAAGCTTCGAGTCCAGGGTTGAAATCCACATCTTTATGCTCCAAACGACCGTCTTTAGGCTTCAAATCCGACTTTTAATTCTGAAATCCCACTTTTTTACGCTCCAAACGCTACATTAAGGGCACAAAGTCTCAATTTTAGGTCACAACGCTTCCTTTTTAGAGTCCGGAACGTTGGTTCCAGGGTTGAAAGCCTCCCTGTTCTGCTTCAAAGCGTCATTTAGAAGGTACAAGCCCTCATTTTTAGGGCGCAACGCCTCATTTTTTGGCCGCGAATCCTCCTTTTTAGGGGTCAATACGTCCTTTTTACTGTAAAATCCCTCACTTTTATGTTCCAGACATCTCATTTAGGGCACAAAGCCTTGTTTTGTGGTCCCAAAGCTTCCTCTTCAGGGTCCAAAGCTTTGATTCTGTGGTTGAATTCCTCGTTTTATAATCCAAACCCTCACGTTTATTGTACAAACCCTCATTTTTAGGGCCCAAACGCTCATTTTTATGCTGCAAATCATTTCACTGGAAAATGCCTCCTTTTTATGCTCCAAACGCCTCCTTTAGGGCACGATGTCTGAATGTTAGGTCCCAAAGATTTGGTTAAGAGCCCAAAGCTTGGAGTCTAGGGTTGAAAGCCTGCTTTTTACTCTACAAACCCTCCTGTTTAGGGTACAAACCCTCCTTTTTGGTGCACAAGCCCTCGCTGTTAGGGTGCAAACACTCACGTTAAGATTCCCAAGCTTCGAGTCCAGGGTTGAAATCCACATCTTTATGCTCCAAACGACCGTCTTTAGGCTTCAAATCCTACTTTTAATTCTGAAATCCCACTTTTTTACGCTCCAAACGCTACATTAAGGGCACAAAGTCTCCATTTTAGGTCACAACGCTTCCTTTTTAGAGTCCGGAACGTTGGTTCCAGGGTTGAAAGCCTCCCTGTTCTGCCTCAAAGCGTCATTTAGAAGGTACAAGCCCTCATTTATAGGCTCGCAACGCCTCATTTTTTGGCCGCGAATCCTCCTTTTTAGGGGTCAATACGTCCTTTTTGCTGTAAAATCCCTCACTTCTATGTTCCAGACATGTCATTTAGGGCACAAAGCCTTGTTTTGTGGTCCCAAAGCTTCCTCTTCAGGGTCCAAAGCTTTGATTCTGTGGTTGAATTCCTCGTTTTATAATCCAAACCCTCACGTTTATTGCACAAACCCTCATTTTTAGGGCCCAAACGCTCATTTTTATGCTGCAAATCATTTCACTGGAAAATGCCTCCTTTTTATGCTCCAAACGCCTCCTTTAGGGCACGATGTCTGAATGTTAGGTCCCAAAGATTTGGTTAAGAGCCCAAAGCTTGGAGTCTAGGGTTGAAAGCCTGCTTTTTACTCTACAAACCCTCCTTTTTGGTGCACAAGCCCTCGCTGTTAGGGTGCAAACACTCACGTTAAGATTCCCAAGCTTCGAGTCCAGGGTTGAAATCCACATCTTTATGCTCCAAACGACCGTCTTTAGGCTTCAAATCCTACTTTTAATTCTGAAATCCCACTTTTTTACGCTCCAAACGCTACATTAAGGGCACAAAGTCTCCATTTTAGGTCACAACGCTTCCTTTTTAGAGTCCGGAACGTTGGTTCCAGGGTTGAAAGCCTCCCTGTTCTGCTTCAAAGCGTCATTTAGAAGGTACAAGCCCTCATTTTTAGGGCGCAACGCCTCATTTTTTGGCCGCGAATCCTCCTTTTTAGGGGTCAATACGTCCTTTTTGCTGTAAAATCCCTCACTTTTATGTTCCAGACATCTCATTTAGGGCACAAAGCCTTGTTTTGTGGTCCCAAAGCTTCCTCTTCAGAGTCCAAAGCTTTGATTCTGTGGTTGAATTCCTCGTTTTATAATCCAAACCCTCACGTTTATTGTACAAACCCTCATTTTTAGGGCCCAAACGCTCATTTTTATGCTGCAAATCATTTCACTGGAAAATGCCTCCTTTTTATGCTCCAAACGCCTCCTTTAGGGCACGATGTCTGAATGTTAGGTCCCAAAGATTTGGTTAAGAGCCCAAAGCTTGGAGTCTAGGGTTGAAAGCCTGCTTTTTACTCTACAAACTCTCCTGTTTAGGGTAGAAACCCTCCTTTTTGGTGCACAAGCCCTTGCTGTTAGGGTGCAAACACTCACGTTAAGATTCTCAAGCTTCGAGTCCAGGGTTGAAATCCACATCTTTATGCTCCAAACGACCGTCTTTAGGCTTCAAATCCGACTTTTAATTCTGAAATCCCACTTTTTTACGCTCCAAACGCTACATTAAGGGCACAAAGTCTCCATTTTAGGTCACAACGCTTCCTTTTTAGAGTCCGGAACGTTGGTTCCAGGGTTGAAAGCCTCCCTGTTCTGCTTCAAAGCGTCATTTAGAAGGTACAAGCCCTCATTTTTAGGGCGCAACGCCTCATTTTTTGGCCGCGAATCCTCCTTTTTAGGGGTCAATACGTCCTTTTTGCTGTAAAATCCCTCACTTCTATCTTCGAGACATCTCATTTAGGGCACAAAGCCTTGTTTTGTGGTCCCAAAGCTTCCTCTTCAGGGTCCAAAGCTTTGATTCTGTGGTTGAATTCCTCGTTTTATAATCCAAACCCTCACGTTTATTGTACAAACCCTCTTTTTTAGGGCCCAAACGCTCATTTTTATGCTGCAAATCATTTCACTGGAAAATGCCTCCTTTTTATGCTCCAAACGCCTCCTTTAGGGCACGATGTCTGAATGTTAGGTCCCAAAGATTTGGTTAAGAGCCCAAAGCTTGGAGTCTAGGGTTGAAAGCCTGCTTTTTACTCTACAAACCCTCCTTTGTAGGGTACAAACCCTCCTTTTTGGGGCACAAACCCTCGCTGTTAGGGTGCAAACACTCCTGTTAAGATTCCCAAGCTTCGAGTCCAGGGTTGAAATCCACATCTTTATGCTCCAAACGACCGTCTTTAGGCTTCAAATCCTACTTTTAATTCTGTAATCCCACTTTTTTACGCTCCAAACGCTACATTAAGGGCACAAAGTCTCCATTTTAGGTCACAACGCTTCCTTTTTAGAGTCCGGAACGTTGGTTCCAGGGTTGAAAGCCTCCCTGTTCTGCTTCAAAGCGTCATTTAGAGGGTACAAGCCCTCATTTTTAGGGCGCAACGCCTCATTTTTTGGCCGCGAATCCTCCTTTTTAGGGGTCAATACGTCCTTTTTGCTGTAAAATCCCTCACTTCTATGTTACGGACATCTCATTTAGGGCACAAAGCCTTGTTTTGTGGTCCCAAAGCTTCCTCTGCAGAGTCCAAAGCTTTGATTCTGTGGTTGAATTCCTCGTTTTATAATCCAAACCCTCACGTTTATTGTACAAACCCTCATTTTTAGGGCCCAAACGCTCATTTTTATGCTGCAAATCATTTCACTGGAAAATGACTCCTTTTTATGCTCCAAACGCCTCCTTTAGGGCACAATGTCTGAATGTTAGGTCCCAAAGATTTGGTTAAGAGCCCAAAGCTTGGAGTCTAGGGTTGAAAGCCTGCTTTTTACTCTACAAACCCTCCTGTTTAGGGTACAAACCCTCCTTTTTGGTGCACAAGCCCTCGCTGTTAGGGTGCAAACACTCACGTTAAGATTCCCAAGCTTCGAGTCCAGGGTTGAAATCCACATCTTTATGCTCCAAACGACCGTTTTTAGGCTTCAAATCCGACTTTTAATTCTGAAATCCCACTTTTTTACGCTCCAAACGCTACATTAAGGGCACAAAGTCTCCATTTTAGGTCACAACGCTTCCTTTTTAGAGTCCGGAACGTTGGTTCCAGGGTTGAAAGCCTCCCTGTTCTGCTTCAAAGCGTCATTTAGAAGGTACAAGCCCTCATTTTTAGGGCGCAACGCCTCATTTTTTGGCCGCGAATCCTCCTTTTTAGGGGTCAATACGTCCTTTTTGCTGTAAAATCCCTCACTTCTATGTTACGGACATCTCATTTAGGGCACAAAGCCTTGTTTTGTGGTCCCAAAGCTTCCTCTTCAGAGTCCAAAGCTTTGATTCTGTGGTTGAATTCCTCGTTTTATAATCCAAACCCTCACGTTTATTGTACAAACCCTCATTTTTAGGGCCCAAACGCTCATTTTTATGCTGTAAATCATTTCACTGGAAAATGCCTCCTTTTTATGCTCCAAACGCCTCCTTTAGGGCACGATGTCTGAATGTTAGGTCCCAAAGATTTGGTTAAGAGCCCAAAGCTTGGAGTCTAGGGTTGAAAGCCTGCTTTTTACTCTACAAACCCTCCTGTTTAGGGTACAAACCCTCCTTTTTGGTGCACAAGCCCTCGCTGTTAGGGTGCAAACACTCACGTTAAGATTCCCAAGCTTCGAGTCCAGGGTTGAAATCCACATCTTTATGCTCCAAGCGACCGTCTTTAGGCTTCAAATCCGACTTTTAATTCTGAAATCCCACTTTTTTATGCTCCAAACGCTACATTAAGGGCACAAAGTCTCCATTTTAGGTCACAACGCTTCCTTTTTAGAGTCCGGAACGTTGGTTCCAGGGTTGAAAGCCTCCCTGTTCTGCTTCAAAGCGTCATTTAGAAGGTACAAGCCCTCATTTTTAGGGCGCAACGCCTCATTTTTTGGCCGCGAATCCTCCTTTTTAGGGGTCAATACGTCCTTTTTACTGTAAAATCCCTCACTTTTATGTTCCAGACATCTCATTTAGGGCACAAAGCCTTGTTTTGTGGTCCCAAAGCTTCCTCTTCAGGGTCCAAAGCTTTGATTCTGTGGTTGAATTCCTCGTTTTATAATCCAAACCCTCACGTTTATTGTACAAACCCTCATTTTTAGGGCCCAAACGCTCATTTTTATGCTGCAAATCATTTCACTGGAAAATGCCTCCTTTTTATGCTCCAAACGCCTCCTTTAGGGCACGATGTCTGAATGTTAGGTCCCAAAGATTTGGTTAAGAGCCCAAAGCTTGGAGTCTAGGGTTGAAAGCCTGCTTTTTACTCTACAAACCCTCCTGTTTAGGGTACAAACCCTCCTTTTTGGTGCACAAGCCCTCGCTGTTAGGGTGCAAACACTCACGTTAAGATTCCCAAGCTTCGAGTCCAGGGTTGAAATCCACATCTTTATGCTCCAAACGACCGTCTTTAGGCTTCAAATCCTACTTTTAATTCTGAAATCCCACTTTTTTACGCTCCAAACGCTACATTAAGGGCACAAAGTCTCCATTTTAGGTCACAACGCTTCCTTTTTAGAGTCCGGAACGTTGGTTCCAGGGTTGAAAGCCTCCCTGTTCTGCCTCAAAGCGTCATTTAGAAGGTACAAGCCCTCATTTATAGGCTCGCAACGCCTCATTTTTTGGCCGCGAATCCTCCTTTTTAGGGGTCAATACGTCCTTTTTGCTGTAAAATCCCTCACTTCTATGTTACGGACATCTCATTTAGGGCACAAAGCCTTGTTTTGTGGTCCCAAAGCTTCCTCTTCAGGGTCCAAAGCTTTGATTCTGTGGTTGAATTCCTCGTTTTATAATCCAAACCCTCACGTTTATTGCACAAACCCTCATTTTTAGGGCCCAAACGCTCATTTTTATGCTGCAAATCATTTCACTGGAAAATGCCTCCTTTTTATGCTCCAAACGCCTCCTTTAGGGCACGATGTCTGAATGTTAGGTCCCAAAGATTTGGTTAAGAGCCCAAAGCTTGGAGTCTAGGGTTGAAAGCCTGCTTTTTACTCTACAAACCCTCCTTTTTGGTGCACAAGCCCTCGCTGTTAGGGTGCAAACACTCACGTTAAGATTCCCAAGCTTCGAGTCCAGGGTTGAAATCCACATCTTTATGCTCCAAACGACCGTCTTTAGGCTTCAAATCCTACTTTTAATTCTGAAATCCCACTTTTTTACGCTCCAAACGCTACATTAAGGGCACAAAGTCTCCATTTTAGGTCACAACGCTTCCTTTTTAGAGTCCGGAACGTTGGTTCCAGGGTTGAAAGCCTCCCTGTTCTGCTTCAAAGCGTCATTTAGAAGGTACAAGCCCTCATTTTTAGGGCGCAACGCCTCATTTTTTGGCCGCGAATCCTCCTTTTTAGGGGTCAATACGTCCTTTTTGCTGTAAAATCCCTCACTTTTATGTTCCAGACATCTCATTTAGGGCACAAAGCCTTGTTTTGTGGTCCCAAAGCTTCCTCTTCAGAGTCCAAAGCTTTGATTCTGTGGTTGAATTCCTCGTTTTATAATCCAAACCCTCACGTTTATTGTACAAACCCTCATTTTTAGGGCCCAAACGCTCATTTTTATGCTGCAAATCATTTCACTGGAAAATGCCTCCTTTTTATGCTCCAAACGCCTCCTTTAGGGCACGATGTCTGAATGTTAGGTCCCAAAGATTTGGTTAAGAGCCCAAAGCTTGGAGTCTAGGGTTGAAAGCCTGCTTTTTACTCTACAAACTCTCCTGTTTAGGGTAGAAACCCTCCTTTTTGGTGCACAAGCCCTTGCTGTTAGGGTGCAAACACTCACGTTAAGATTCTCAAGCTTCGAGTCCAGGGTTGAAATCCACATCTTTATGCTCCAAACGACCGTCTTTAGGCTTCAAATCCGACTTTTAATTCTGAAATCCCACTTTTTTACGCTCCAAACGCTACATTAAGGGCACAAAGTCTCCATTTTAGGTCACAACGCTTCCTTTTTAGAGTCCGGAACGTTGGTTCCAGGGTTGAAAGCCTCCCTGTTCTGCTTCAAAGCGTCATTTAGAAGGTACAAGCCCTCATTTTTAGGGCGCAACGCCTCATTTTTTGGCCGCGAATCCTCCTTTTTAGGGGTCAATACGTCCTTTTTGCTGTAAAATCCCTCACTTCTATCTTCGAGACATCTCATTTAGGGCACAAAGCCTTGTTTTGTGGTCCCAAAGCTTCCTCTTCAGGGTCCAAAGCTTTGATTCTGTGGTTGAATTCCTCGTTTTATAATCCAAACCCTCACGTTTATTGTACAAACCCTCTTTTTTAGGGCCCAAACGCTCATTTTTATGCTGCAAATCATTTCACTGGAAAATGCCTCCTTTTTATGCTCCAAACGCCTCCTTTAGGGCACGATGTCTGAATGTTAGGTCCCAAAGATTTGGTTAAGAGCCCAAAGCTTGGAGTCTAGGGTTGAAAGCCTGCTTTTTACTCTACAAACCCTCCTGTTTAGGGTACAAACCCTCCTTTTTGGGGCACAAACCCTCGCTGTTAGGGTGCAAACACTCCTGTTAAGACTCCCAAGCTTCGAGTCCAGGGTTGAAATCCACATCTTTATGCTCCAAACGACCGTCTTTAGGCTTCAAATCCTACTTTTAATTCTGTAATCCCACTTTTTTACGCTCCAAACGCTACATTAAGGGCACAAAGTCTCCATTTTAGGTCACAACGCTTCCTTTTTAGAGTCCGGAACGTTGGTTCCAGGGTTGAAAGCCTCCCTGTTCTGCTTCAAAGCGTCATTTAGAGGGTACAAGCCCTCATTTTTAGGGCGCAACGCCTCATTTTTTGGCCGCGAATCCTCCTTTTTAGGGGTCAATACGTCCTTTTTGCTGTAAAATCCCTCACTTCTATGTTACGGACATCTCATTTAGGGCACAAAGCCTTGTTTTGTGGTCCCAAAGCTTCCTCTGCAGAGTCCAAAGCTTTGATTCTGTGGTTGAATTCCTCGTTTTATAATCCAAACCCTCACGTTTATTGTACAAACCCTCATTTTTAGGGCCCAAACGCTCATTTTTATGCTGCAAATCATTTCACTGGAAAATGACTCCTTTTTATGCTCCAAACGCCTCCTTTAGGGCACAATGTCTGAATGTTAGGTCCCAAAGATTTGGTTAAGAGCCCAAAGCTTGGAGTCTAGGGTTGAAAGCCTGCTTTTTACTCTACAAACCCTCCTGTTTAGGGTACAAACCCTCCTTTTTGGTGCACAAGCCCTCGCTGTTAGGGTGCAAACACTCACGTTAAGATTCCCAAGCTTCGAGTCCAGGGTTGAAATCCACATCTTTATGCTCCAAACGACCGTTTTTAGGCTTCAAATCCGACTTTTAATTCTGAAATCCCACTTTTTTACGCTCCAAACGCTACATTAAGGGCACAAAGTCTCCATTTTAGGTCACAACGCTTCCTTTTTAGAGTCCGGAACGTTGGTTCCAGGGTTGAAAGCCTCCCTGTTCTGCTTCAAAGCGTCATTTAGAAGGTACAAGCCCTCATTTTTAGGGCGCAACGCCTCATTTTTTGGCCGCGAATCCTCCTTTTTAGGGGTCAATACGTCCTTTTTGCTGTAAAATCCCTCACTTTTATGTTCCGGACATCTCATTTAGGGCACAAAGCCTTGTTTTGTGGTCCCAAAGCTTCCTCTTCAGAGTCCAAAGCTTTGATTCTGTGGTTGAATTCCTCGTTTTATAATCCAAACCCTCACGTTTATTGTACAAACCCTCATTTTTAGGGCCCAAACGCTCATTTTTATGCTGTAAATCATTTCACTGGAAAATGCCTCCTTTTTATGCTCCAAACGCCTCCTTTAGGGCACGATGTCTGAATGTTAGGTCCCAAAGATTTGGTTAAGAGCCCAAAGCTTGGAGTCTAGGGTTGAAAGCCTGCTTTTTACTCTACAAACCCTCCTGTTTAGGGTACAAACCCTCCTTTTTGGTGCACAAGCCCTCGCTGTTAGGGTGCAAACACTCACGTTAAGATTCCCAAGCTTCGAGTCCAGGGTTGAAATCCACATCTTTATGCTCCAAGCGACCGTCTTTAGGCTTCAAATCCGACTTTTAATTCTGAAATCCCACTTTTTTATGCTCCAAACGCTACATTAAGGGCACAAAGTCTCCATTTTAGGTCACAACGCTTCCTTTTTAGAGTCCGGAACGTTGGTTCCAGGGTTGAAAGCCTCCCTGTTCTGCTTCAAAGCGTCATTTAGAAGGTACAAGCCCTCATTTTTAGGGCGCAACGCCTCATTTTTTGGCCGCGAATCCTCCTTTTTAGGGGTCAATACGTCCTTTTTGCTGTAAAATCCCTCACTTTTATGTTCCGGACATCTCATTTAGGGCACAAAGCCTTGTTTTGTGGTCCCAAAGCTTCCTCTTCAGGGTCCAAAGCTTTGATTCTGTGGTTGAATTCCCCGTTTTATAATCCAAACCCTCACGTTTATTGCACAAACCCTCATTTTTAGGGCCCAAACGCTCATTTTTATGCTGCAAATCATTTCACTGGAAAATGCCTCCTTTTTATGCTCCAAACGCCTCCTTTAGGGCACGATGTCTGAATGTTAGGTCCCAAAGATTAGGTTAAGAGCCCAAAGCTTGGAGTCTAGGGTTGAAAGCCTGCTTTTTACTCTACAAACCCTCCTGTTTAGGGTACAAACCCTCCTTTTTGGGGCACAAACCCTCGCTGTTAGGGTGCAAACACTCACGTTAAGATTCCCAAGCTTCGAGTCCAGGGTTGAAATCCACATCTTTATGCTCCAAACGACCGTCTTTAGGCTTCAAATCCTAATTTTAATTCTGAAATCCCACTTTTTTACGCTCCAAACGCTACATTAAGGGCACAAAGTCTCCATTTTAGGTCACAACGCTTCCTTTTTAGAGTCCGGAACGTTGGTTCCAGGGTTGAAAGCCTCCCTGTTCTGCTTCAAAGCGTCATTTAGAAGGTACAAGCCCTCATTTTTAGGGCGCAACGCCTCATTTTTTGGCCGCGAATCCTCCTTTTTAGGGGTCAATACGTCCTTTTTACTGTAAAATCCCTCACTTTTATGTTCCGGACATCTCATTTAGGGCACAAAGCCTTGTTTTGTGGTCCCAAAGCTTCCTTTTTAAAGTCCAAAGCTTTGATTCTGTGGTTGAATTCCTCGTTTTATAATCCAAACCCTCACGTTTATTGTACAAACCCTCATTTTTAGGGCCCAAACGCTCATTTTTATGCTGCAAATCATTTCACTGGAAAATGCCTCCTTTTTATGCTCCAAACGCCTCCTTTAGGGCACGATGTCTGAATGTTAGGTCCCAAAGATTTGGTTAAGAGCCCAAAGCTTGGAGTCTAGGGTTGAAAGCCTGCTTTTTACTCTACAAACCCTCCTGTTTAGGGTACAAACCCTCCTTTTTGGTGCACAAGCCCTCGCTGTTAGGGTGCAAACACTCACGTTAAGATTCCCAAGCTTCGAGTCCAGGGTTGAAATCCACATCTTTATGCTCCAAACGACCATCTTTAGGCTTCAAATCCGACTTTTAATTCTGAAATCCCACTTTTTTATGCTCCAAACGCTACATTAAGGGCACAAAGTCTCCATTTTAGGTCACAACGCTTCCTTTTTAGAGTCCGGAACGTTGGTTCCAGGGTTGAAAGCCTCCCTGTTCTGCTTCAAAGCGTCATTTAGAGGGTACAACCCCTCATTTTTAGGGCGCAACGCCTCATTTTTTGGCCGCGAATCCTCCTTTTTAGGGGTCAATACGTCCTTTTTGCTGTAAAATCCCTCACTTCTATGTTACGGACATCTCATTTAGGGCACAAAGCCTTGTTTTGTGGTCCCAAAGCTTCCTCTTCAGGGTCCAAAGCTTTGATTCTGTGGTTGAATTCCTCGTTTTATAATCCAAACCCTCACGTTTATTGCACAAACCCTCATTTTTAGGGCCCAAACGCTCATTTTTATGCTGCAAATCATTTCACTGGAAAATGCCTCCTTTTTATGCTCCAAACGCCTCCTTTAGGGCACGATGTCTGAATGTTAGGTCCCAAAGATTTGGTTAAGAGCCCAAAGCTTGGAGTCTAGGGTTGAAAGCCTGCTTTTTACTCTACAAACCCTCCTGTTTAGGGTACAAACCCTCCTTTTTGGGGCACAAACCCTCGCTGTTAGGGTGCAAACACTCACGTTAAGATTCCCAAGCTTCGAGTCCAGGGTTGAAATCCACATCTTTATGCTCCAAATGACCGTCTTTAGGCTTCAAATCCTAATTTTAATTCTGAAATCCCACTTTTTTATGCTCCAAACGCTACATTAAGGGCACAAAGTCTCCATTTTAGGTCACAACGCTTCCTTTTTAGAGTCCGGAACGTTGGTTCCAGGGTTGAAAGCCTCCCTGTTCTGCTTCAAAGCGTCATTTAGAGGGTACAACCCCTCATTTTTAGGGCGCAACGCCTCATTTTTTGGCCGCGAATCCTCCTTTTTAGGGGTCAATACGTCCTTTTTGCTGTAAAATCCCTCACTTTTATGTTCCAGACATGTCATTTAGGGCACAAAGCCTTGTTTTGTGGTCCCAAAGCTTCCTCTTCAGGGTCCAAAGCTTTGATTCTGTGGTTGAATTCCTCGTTTTATAATCCAAACCCTCACGTTTATTGCACAAACCCTCATTTTTAGGGCCCAAACGCTCATTTTTATGCTGCAAATCATTTCACTGGAAAATGCCTCCTTTTTATGCTCCAAACGCCTCCTTTAGGGCACGATGTCTGAATGTTAGGTCCCAAAGATTTGGTTAAGAGCCCAAAGCTTGGAGTCTAGGGTTGAAAGCCTGCTTTTTACTCTACAAACCCTCCTGTTTAGGGTACAAACCCTCCTTTTTGGGGCACAAGCCCTCGCTGTTAGGGTGCAAACACTCACGTTAAGATTCCCAAGCTTCGAGTCCAGGGTTGAAATCCACATCTTTATGCTCCAAACGACCGTCTTTAGGCTACAAATCCGACTTTTAATTCTGAAATCCCACTTTTTTACGCTCCAAACGCTACATTAAGGGCACAAAGTCTCATTTTAGGTCACAACGCTTCCTTTTTAGAGTCCGGAACGTTGGTTCCAGGGTTGAAAGCCTCCCTGTTCTGCTTCAAAGCGTCATTTAGAAGGTACAAGCCCTCATTTTTAGGGCGCAACGCCTCATTTTTTGGCCGCGAATCCTCCTTTTTAGGGGTCAATACGTCCTTTTTGCTGTAAAATCCCTCACTTTTATGTTCCGGACATCTCATTTAGGGCACAAAGCCTTGTTTTGTGGTCCCAAAGCTTCCTCTTCAGGGTCCAAAGCTTTGATTCTGTGGTTGAATTCCCCGTTTTATAATCCAAACCCTCACGTTTATTGCACAAACCCTCATTTTTAGGGCCCAAACGCTCATTTTTATGCTGCAAATCATTTCACTGGAAAATGCCTCCTTTTTATGCTCCAAACGCCTCCTTTAGGGCACGATGTCTGAATGTTAGGTCCCAAAGATTTGGTTAAGAGCCCAAAGCTTGGAGTCTAGGGTTGAAAGCCTGCTTTTTACTCTACAAACCCTCCTTTGTAGGGTACAAACCCTCCTTTTTGGGGCACAAACCCTCGCTGTTAGGGTGCAAACACTCCTGTTAAGATTCCCAAGCTTCGAGTCCAGGGTTGAAATCCACATCTTTATGCTCCAAGCGACCGTCTTTAGGCTTCAAATCCTAATTTTAATTCTGAAATCCCACTTTTTTACGCTCCAAACGCTACATTAAGGGCACAAAGTCTCCATTTTAGGTCACAACGCTTCCTTTTTAGAGTCCGGAACGTTGGTTCCAGGGTTGAAAGCCTCCCTGTTCTGCTTCAAAGCGTCATTTAGAAGGTACAAGCCCTCATTTTTAGGGCGCAACGCCTCATTTTTTGGCCGCGAATCCTCCTTTTTAGGGGTCAATACGTCCTTTTTACTGTAAAATCCCTCACTTTTATGTTCCGGACATCTCATTTAGGGCACAAAGCCTTGTTTTGTGGTCCCAAAGCTTCCTTTTTAAAGTCCAAAGCTTTGATTCTGTGGTTGAATTCCTCGTTTTATAATCCAAACCCTCACGTTTATTGTACAAACCCTCATTTTTAGGGCCCAAACGCTCATTTTTATGCTTTAAATCATTTCACTGGAAAATGCCTCCTTTTTATGCTCCAAACGCCTCCTTTAGGGCACGATGTCTGAATGTTAGGTCCCAAAGATTTGGTTAAGAGCCCAAAGCTTGGAGTCTAGGGTTGAAAGCCTGCTTTTTACTCTACAAACCCTCCTTTGTAGGGTACAAACCCTCCTTTTTGGTGCACAAGCCCTCGCTGTTAGGGTGCAAACACTCACGTTAAGATTCCCAAGCTTCGAGTCCAGGGTTGAAATCCACATCTTTATGCTCCAAACGACCATCTTTAGGCTTCAAATCCGACTTTTAATTCTGAAATCCCACTTTTTTATGCTCCAAACGCTACATTAAGGGCACAAAGTCTCCATTTTAGGTCACAACGCTTCCTTTTTAGAGTCCGGAACGTTGGTTCCAGGGTTGAAAGCCTCCCTGTTCTGCTTCAAAGCGTCATTTAGAGGGTACAAGCCCTCATTTTTAGGGCGCAACGCCTCATTTTTTGGCCGCGAATCCTCCTTTTTAGGGGTCAATACGTCCTTTTTGCTGTAAAATCCCTCACTTCTATGTTCCGGACATCTCATTTAGGGCACAAAGCCTTGTTTTGTGGTCCCAAAGCTTCCTCTTCAGAGTCCAAAGCTTTGATTCTGTGGTTGAATTCCTCGTTTTATAATCCAAACCCTCACGTTTATTGCACAAACCCTCATTTTTAGGGCCCAAACGCTCATTTTTATGCTGCAAATCATTTCACTGGAAAATGCCTCCTTTTTATGCTCCAAACGCCTCCTTTAGGGCACGATGTCTGAATGTTAGGTCCCAAAGATTAGGTTAAGAGCCCAAAGCTTGGAGTCTAGGGTTGAAAGCCTGCTTTTTACTCTACAAACCCTCCTGTTTAGGGTACAAACCCTCCTTTTTGGTGCACAAGCCCTCGCTGTTAGGGTGCAAACACTCACGTTAAGATTCCCAAGCTTCGAGTCCAGGGTTGAAATCCACATCTTTATGCTCCAAACGACCGTCTTTAGGCTACAAATCCGACTTTTAATTCTGAAATCCCACTTTTTTACGCTCCAAACGCTACATTAAGGGCACAAAGTCTCATTTTAGGTCACAACGCTTCCTTTTTAGAGTCCGGAACGTTGGTTCCAGGGTTGAAAGCCTCCCTGTTCTGCTTCAAAGCGTCATTTAGAAGGTACAAGCCCTCATTTTTAGGGCGCAACGCCTCATTTTTTGGCCGCGAATCCTCCTTTTTAGGGGTCAATACGTCCTTTTTGCTGTAAAATCCCTCACTTTTATGTTCCGGACATCTCATTTAGGGCACAAAGCCTTGTTTTGTGGTCCCAAAGCTTCCTCTTCAGGGTCCAAAGCTTTGATTCTGTGGTTGAATTCCCCGTTTTATAATCCAAACCCTCACGTTTATTGCACAAACCCTCATTTTTAGGGCCCAAACGCTCATTTTTATGCTGCAAATCATTTCACTGGAAAATGCCTCCTTTTTATGCTCCAAACGCCTCCTTTAGGCCACGATGTCTGAATGTTAGGTCCCAAAGATTTGGTTAAGAGCCCAAAGCTTGGAGTCTAGGGTTGAAAGCCTGCTTTTTACTCTACAAACCCTCCTTTGTAGGGTACAAACCCTCCTTTTTGGGGCACAAACCCTCGCTGTTAGGGTGCAAACACTCCTGTTAAGATTCCCAAGCTTCGAGTCCAGGGTTGAAATCCACATCTTTATGCTCCAAGCGACCGTCTTTAGGCTTCAAATCCTAATTTTAATTCTGAAATCCCACTTTTTTACGCTCCAAACGCTACATTAAGGGCACAAAGTCTCCATTTTAGGTCACAACGCTTCCTTTTTAGAGTCCGGAACGTTGGTTCCAGGGTTGAAAGCCTCCCTGTTCTGCTTCAAAGCGTCATTTAGAAGGTACAAGCCCTCATTTTTAGGGCGCAACGCCTCATTTTTTGGCCGCGAATCCTCCTTTTTAGGGGTCAATACGTCCTTTTTACTGTAAAATCCCTCACTTTTATGTTCCGGACATCTCATTTAGGGCACAAAGCCTTGTTTTGTGGTCCCAAAGCTTCCTTTTTAAAGTCCAAAGCTTTGATTCTGTGGTTGAATTCCTCGTTTTATAATCCAAACCCTCACGTTTATTGTACCAACCCTCATTTTTAGGGCCCAAACGCTCATTTTTATGCTGCAAATCATTTCACTGGAAAATGCCTCCTTTTTATGCTCCAAACGCCTCCTTTAGGGCACGATGTCTGAATGTTAGGTCCCAAAGATTTGGTTAAGAGCCCAAAGCTTGGAGTCTAGGGTTGAAAGCCTGCTTTTTACTCTACAAACCCTCCTGTTTAGGGTACAAACCCTCCTTTTTGGGGCACAAACCCTCGCTGTTAGGGTGCAAACACTCCTGTTAAGATTCCCAAGCTTCGAGTCCAGGGTTGAAATCCACATCTTTATGCTCCAAACGACCGTCTTTAGGCTTCAAATCCTAATTTTAATTCTGAAATCCCACTTTTTTACGCTCCAAACGCTACATTAAGGGCACAAAGTCTCCATTTTAGGTCACAACGCTTCCTTTTTAGAGTCCGGAACGTTGGTTCCAGGGTTGAAAGCCTCCCTGTTCTGCTTCAAAGCGTCATTTAGAAGGTACAAGCCCTCATTTTTAGGGCGCAACGCCTCATTTTTTGGCCGCGAATCCTCCTTTTTAGGGGTCAATACGTCCTTTTTACTGTAAAATCCCTCACTTTTATGTTCCGGACATCTCATTTAGGGCACAAAGCCTTGTTTTGTGGTCCCAAAGCTTCCTTTTTAAAGTCCAAAGCTTTGATTCTGTGGTTGAATTCCCCGTTTTATAATCCAAACCCTCACGTTTATTGCACAAACCCTCATTTTTAGGGCCCAAACGCTCATTTTTATGCTGCAAATCATTTCACTGGAAAATGCCTCCTTTTTATGCTCCAAACGCCTCCTTTAGGGCACGATGTCTGAATGTTAGGTCCCAAAGATTTGGTTAAGAGCCCAAAGCTTGGAGTCTAGGGTTGAAAGCCTGCTTTTTACTCTACAAACCCTCCTGTTTAGGGTACAAACCCTCCTTTTTGGGGCACAAACCCTCGCTGTTAGGGTGCAAACACTCACGTTAAGATTCCCAAGCTTCGAGTCCAGGGTTGAAATCCACATCTTTATGCTCCAAGCGACCGTCTTTAGGCTTCAAATCCGACTTTTAATTCTGAAATCCCACTTTTTTACGCTCCAAACGCTACATTAAGGGCACAAAGTCTCCATTTTAGGTCACAACGCTTCCTTTTTAGAGTCCGGAACGTTGGTTCCAGGGTTGAAAGCCTCCCTGTTCTGCTTCAAAGCGTCATTTAGAAGGTACAAGCCCTCATTTTTAGGGCGCAACGCCTCATTTTTTGGCCGCGAATCCTCCTTTTTAGGGGTCAATATGTCCTTTTTGCTGTAAAATCCCTCGCTTCTATGTTCCGGACATCTCATTTAGGGCACAAAGCCTTGTTTTGTGGTCCCAAAGCTTCCTCTTCAGAGTCCAAAGCTTTGATTCTGTGGTTGAATTCCTCGTTTTATAATCCAAACCCTCACGTTTATTGCACAAACCCTCATTTTTAGGGCCCAAACGCTCATTTTTATGCTGCAAATCATTTCACTGGAAAATGCCTCCTTTTTATGCTCCAAACGCCTCCTTTAGGGCACGATGTCTGAATGTTAGGTCCCAAAGATTAGGTTAAGAGCCCAAAGCTTGGAGTCTAGGGTTGAAAGCCTGCTTTTTACTCTACAAACCCTCCTGTTTAGGGTACAAACCCTCCTTTTTGGTGCACAAGCCCTCGCTGTTAGGGTGCAAACACTCACGTTAAGATTCCCAAGCTTCGAGTCCAGGGTTGAAATCCACATCTTTATGCTCCAAACGACCGTCTTTAGGCTACAAATCCGACTTTTAATTCTGAAATCCCACTTTTTTACGCTCCAAACGCTACATTAAGAGCACAAAGTCTCATTTTAGGTCACAACGCTTCCTTTTTAGAGTCCGGAACGTTGGTTCCAGGGTTGAAAGCCTCCCTGTTCTGCTTCAAAGCGTCATTTAGAAGGTACAAGCCCTCATTTTTAGGGCGCAACGCCTCATTTTTTGGCCGCGAATCCTCCTTTTTAGGGGTCAATACGTCCTTTTTGCTGTAAAATCCCTCACTTTTATGTTCCGGACATCTCATTTAGGGCACAAAGCCTTGTTTTGTGGTCCCAAAGCTTCCTCTTCAGGGTCCAAAGCTTTGATTCTGTGGTTGAATTCCCCGTTTTATAATCCAAACCCTCACGTTTATTGCACAAACCCTCATTTTTAGGGCCCAAACGCTCATTTTTATGCTGCAAATCATTTCACTGGAAAATGCCTCCTTTTTATGCTCCAAACGCCTCCTTTAGGGCACGATGTCTGAATGTTAGGTCCCAAAGATTAGGTTAAGAGCCCAAAGCTTGGAGTCTAGGGTTGAAAGCCTGCTTTTTACTCTACAAACCCTCCTGTTTAGGGTACAAACCCTCCTTTTTGGGGCACAAACCCTCGCTGTTAGGGTGCAAACACTCACGTTAAGATTCCCAAGCTTCGAGTCCAGGGTTGAAATCCACATCTTTATGCTCCAAACGACCGTCTTTAGGCTTCAAATCCTAATTTTAATTCTGAAATCCCACTTTTTTACGCTCCAAACGCTACATTAAGGGCACAAAGTCTCCATTTTAGGTCACAACGCTTCCTTTTTAGAGTCCGGAACGTTGGTTCCAGGGTTGAAAGCCTCCCTGTTCTGCTTCAAAGCGTCATTTAGAAGGTACAAGCCCTCATTTTTAGGGCGCAACGCCTCATTTTTTGGCCGCGAATCCTCCTTTTTAGGGGTCAATACGTCCTTTTTACTGTAAAATCCCTCACTTTTATGTTCCGGACATCTCATTTAGGGCACAAAGCCTTGTTTTGTGGTCCCAAAGCTTCCTTTTTAAAGTCCAAAGCTTTGATTCTGTGGTTGAATTCCTCGTTTTATAATCCAAACCCTCACGTTTATTGTACAAACCCTCATTTTTAGGGCCCAAACGCTCATTTTTATGCTGTAAATCATTTCACTGGAAAATGCCTCCTTTTTATGCTCCAAACGCCTCCTTTAGGGCACGATGTCTGAATGTTAGGTCCCAAAGATTTGGTTAAGAGCCCAAAGCTTGGAGTCTAGGGTTGAAAGCCTGCTTTTTACTCTACAAACCCTCCTGTTTAGGGTACAAACCCTCCTTTTTGGTGCACAAGCCCTCGCTGTTAGGGTGCAAACACTCACGTTAAGATTCCCAAGCTTCGAGTCCAGGGTTGAAATCCACATCTTTATGCTCCAAACGACCGTCTTTAGGCTTCAAATCCGACTTTTAATTCTGAAATCCCACTTTTTTATGCTCCAAACGCTACATTAAGGGCACAAAGTCTCCATTTTAGGTCACAACGCTTCCTTTTTAGAGTCCGGAACGTTGGTTCCAGGGTTGAAAGCCTCCCTGTTCTGCTTCAAAGCGTCATTTAGAGGGTACAAGCCCTCATTTTTAGGGCGCAACGCCTCATTTTTTGGCCGCGAATCCTCCTTTTTAGGGGTCAATACGTCCTTTTTGCTGTAAAATCCCTCACTTCTATGTTACGGACATCTCATTTAGGGCACAAAGCCTTGTTTTGTGGTCCCAAAGCTTCCTCTTCAGGGTCCAAAGCTTTGATTCTGTGGTTGAATTCCTCGTTTTATAATCCAAACCCTCACGTTTATTGCACAAACCCTCATTTTTAGGGCCCAAACGCTCATTTTTATGCTGCAAATCATTTCACTGGAAAATGCCTCCTTTTTATGCTCCAAACGCCTCCTTTAGGGCACGATGTCTGAATGTTAGGTCCCAAAGATTTGGTTAAGAGCCCAAAGCTTGGAGTCTAGGGTTGAAAGCCTGCTTTTTACTCTACAAACCCTCCTGTTTAGGGTACAAACCCTCCTTTTTGGGGCACAAACCCTCGCTGTTAGGGTGCAAACACTCACGTTAAGATTCCCAAGCTTCGAGTCCAGGGTTGAAATCCACATCTTTATGCTCCAAACGACCGTCTTTAGGCTTCAAATCCTAATTTTAATTCTGAAATCCCACTTTTTTACGCTCCAAACGCTACATTAAGGGCACAAAGTCTCCATTTTAGGTCACAACGCTTCCTTTTTAGAGTCCGGAACGTTGGTTCCAGGGTTGAAAGCCTCCCTGTTCTGCTTCAAAGCGTCATTTAGAAGGTACAAGCCCTCATTTTTAGGGCGCAACGCCTCATTTTTTGGCCGCGAATCCTCCTTTTTAGGGGTCAATATGTCCTTTTTGCTGTAAAATCCCTCGCTTCTATGTTCCGGACATCTCATTTAGGGCACAAAGCCTTGTTTTGTGGTCCCAAAGCTTCCTCTTCAGAGTCCAAAGCTTTGATTCTGTGGTTGAATTCCTCGTTTTATAATCCAAACCCTCACGTTTATTGCACAAACCCTCATTTTTAGGGCCCAAACGCTCATTTTTATGCTGCAAATCATTTCACTGGAAAATGCCTCCTTTTTATGCTCCAAACGCCTCCTTTAGGGCACGATGTCTGAATGTTAGGTCCCAAAGATTAGGTTAAGAGCCCAAAGCTTGGAGTCTAGGGTTGAAAGCCTGCTTTTTACTCTACAAACCCTCCTGTTTAGGGTACAAACCCTCCTTTTTGGTGCACAAGCCCTCGCTGTTAGGGTGCAAACACTCACGTTAAGATTCCCAAGCTTCGAGTCCAGGGTTGAAATCCACATCTTTATGCTCCAAACGACCGTCTTTAGGCTTCAAACCCTACTTCTAATTCTGAAATCCCACTTTCCTATGCTCCAAACACTACATTAAGGGCACAAAGTCTCAATTTTAGTTCCCAAATCTTAGTTTTTAGAGTCTGCAACATTGGTTTCAGGGTTGAAAGCCTCCCTGTTATGCTTCAAACCGTCATTTAGAAGGTACAAACCCTCATTTTTAGGGTGCAATGCCTCATTTTTTGGCCACGAATCCTTCTTTTTAGGGGTCAATACGTCCTTTTTGCTGTAAAATCCCTCACTTTTATGTTCCGGACATGTCATTTAGGGCACAAAGCCTTGTTTTGTGGTCCCAAAGCTTCCTCTTCAGAGTCCAAAGCTTTGGTTCTGTGGTTGAATTCCTCGTTTTATAATCCAAACCCTCACGTTTATTGCACAAACCCTCATTTTTAGGGCCCAAACGCTCATTTTTATGCTGCAAATCATTTCACTGGAAAATCCCTCCTTTTTATGCTCCAAATGCCTACTTTAGGGCACGATGTCTGAATGTTAGGTCCCAAAGATTTGGTTAAGAGCCCAAAGCTTGGAGTGTAGGGTTGAAAGCCTGCTTTTTACTCTACAAACCCTCCTTTGTAGGGTACAAACCCTCCTTTTTGGGGCACAAACCCTCGCTGTTAGGGTGCAAACACTCCTGTTAAGACTCCCAAGCTTCGAGTCCAGGGTTGAAATCCACATCTTTATGCTCCAAACGACCGTCTTTAGGCTTCAAATCCTAATTTTAATTCTGTAATCCCACTTTTTTACGCTCCAAACGCTACATTAAGGGCACAAAGTCTCCATTTTAGGTCACAACGCTTCCTTTTTAGAGTCCGGAACGTTGGTTCCAGGGTTGAAAGCCTCCCTGTTCTGCTTCAAAGCGTCATTTAGAAGGTACAAGCCCTCATTTTTAGGGCGCAACGCCTCATTTTTTGGCCGCGAATCCTCCTTTTTAGGGGTCAATACGTCCTTTTTGCTGTAAAATCCCTCACTTTTATGTTCCAGACATCTCTTTTAGGGCACAAAGCCTTGTTTTGTGGTCCCAAAGCTTCCTCTTCAGAGTCCAAAGCTTTGATTCTGTGGTTGAATTCCTCGTTTTATAATCCAAACCCTCACGTTTATTGCACAAACCCTCATTTTTAGGGCCCAAACGCTCATTTTTATGCTGCAAATCATTTCACTGGAAAATGCCTCCTTTTTATGCTCCAAACGCCTCCTTTAGGGCACGATGTCTGAATGTTAGGTCCCAAAGATTTGGTTAAGAGCCCAAAGCTTGGAGTCTAGGGTTGAAAGCCTGCTTTTTACTCTACAAACCCTCCTGTTTAGGGTACAAACCCTCCTTTTTGGTGCACAAGCCCTCGCTGTTAGGGTGCAAACACTCACGTTAAGATTCCCAAGCTTCGAGTCCAGGGTTGAAATCCACATCTTTATGCTCCAAGCGACCGTCTTTAGGCTTCAAATCCGACTTTTAATTCTGAAATCCCACTTTTTTACGCTCCAAACGCTACATTAAGGGCACAAAGTCTCCATTTTAGGTCACAACGCTTCCTTTTTAGAGTCCGGAACGTTGGTTCCAGGGTTGAAAGCCTCCCTGTTCTGCTTCAAAGCGTCATTTAGAAGGTACAAGCCCTCATTTTTAGGGCGCAACGCCTCATTTTTTGGCCGCGAATCCTCCTTTTTAGGGGTCAATACGTCCTTTTTGCTGTAAAATCCCTCACTTTTATGTTCCGGACATCTCATTTAGGGCACAAAGCCTTGTTTTGTGGTCCCAAAGCTTCCTCTTCAGAGTCCAAAGCTTTGATTCTGTGGTTGAATTCCTCGTTTTATAATCCAAACCCTCACGTTTATTGCACAAACCCTCATTTTTAGGGCCCAAACGCTCATTTTTATGCTGCAAATCATTTCACTGGAAAATGCCTCCTTTTTATGCTCCAAACGCCTCCTTTAGGGCACGATGTCTGAATGTTAGGTCCCAAAGATTTGGTTAAGAGCCCAAAGCTTGGAGTCTAGGGTTGAAAGCCTGCTTTTTACTCTACAAACCCTCCTGTTTAGGGTACAAACCCTCCTTTTTGGTGCACAAGCCCTCGCTGTTAGGGTGCAAACACTCACGTTAAGATTCCCAAGCTTCGAGTCCAGGGTTGAAATCCACATCTTTATGCTCCAAACGACCGTCTTTAGGCTTCAAATCCGACTTTTACTTCTGAAATCCCACTTTTTTATGCTCCAAACGCTACATTAAGGGCACAAAGTCTCCATTTTAGGTCACAACGCTTCCTTTTTAGAGTCCGGAACGTTGGTTCCAGGGTTGAAAGCCTCCCTGTTCTGCTTCAAAGCGTCATTTAGAAGGTACAAGCCCTCATTTTTAGGGCGCAACGCCTCATTTTTTGGCCGCGAATCCTCCTTTTTAGGGGTCAATACGTCCTTTTTGCTGTAAAATCCCTCACTTTTATGTTCCAGACATGTCATTTAGGGCACAAAGCCTTGTTTTGTGGTCCCAAAGCTTCCTCTTCAGGGTCCAAAGCTTTGATTCTGTGGTTGAATTCCTCGTTTTATAATCCAAACCCTCACGTTTATTGCACAAACCCTCATTTTTAGGGCCCAAACGCTCATTTTTATGCTGCAAATCATTTCACTGGAAAATGCCTCCTTTTTATGCTCCAAACGCCTCCTTTAGGGCACGATGTCTGAATGTTAGGTCCCAAAGATTTGGTTAAGAGCCCAAAGCTTGGAGTCTAGGGTTGAAAGCCTGCTTTTTACTCTACAAACCCTCCTGTTTAGGGTACAAACCCTCCTTTTTGGGGCACAAACCCTCGCTGTTAGGGTGCAAACACTCACGTTAAGATTCCCAAGCTTCGAGTCCAGGGTTGAAATCCACATCTTTATGCTCCAAGCGACCGTCTTTAGGCTTCAAATCCGACTTTTAATTCTGAAATCCCACTTTTTTACGCTCCAAACGCTACATTAAGGGCACAAAGTCTCCATTTTAGGTCACAACGCTTCCTTTTTAGAGTCCGGAACGTTGGTTCCAGGGTTGAAAGCCTCCCTGTTCTGCTTCAAAGCGTCATTTAGAAGGTACAAGCCCTCATTTTTAGGGCGCAACGCCTCATTTTTTGGCCGCGAATCCTCCTTTTTAGGGGTCAATATGTCCTTTTTGCTGTAAAATCCCTCGCTTCTATGTTCCGGACATCTCATTTAGGGCACAAAGCCTTGTTTTGTGGTCCCAAAGCTTCCTCTTCAGAGTCCAAAGCTTTGATTCTGTGGTTGAATTCCTCGTTTTATAATCCAAACCCTCACGTTTATTGCACAAACCCTCATTTTTAGGGCCCAAACGCTCATTTTTATGCTGCAAATCATTTCACTGGAAAATGCCTCCTTTTTATGCTCCAAACGCCTCCTTTAGGGCACGATGTCTGAATGTTAGGTCCCAAAGATTAGGTTAAGAGCCCAAAGCTTGGAGTCTAGGGTTGAAAGCCTGCTTTTTACTCTACAAACCCTCCTGTTTAGGGTACAAACCCTCCTTTTTGGTGCACAAGCCCTCGCTGTTAGGGTGCAAACACTCACGTTAAGATTCCCAAGCTTCGAGTCCAGGGTTGAAATCCACATCTTTATGCTCCAAACGACCGTCTTTAGGCTTCAAACCCTACTTCTAATTCTGAAATCCCACTTTCCTATGCTCCAAACACTACATTAAGGGCACAAAGTCTCAATTTTAGTTCCCAAATCTTAGTTTTTAGAGTCTGCAACATTGGTTTCAGGGTTGAAAGCCTCCCTGTTATGCTTCAAACCGTCATTTAGAAGGTACAAACCCTCATTTTTAGGGTGCAATGCCTCATTTTTTGGCCACGAATCCTTCTTTTTAGGGGTCAATACGTCCTTTTTGCTGTAAAATCCCTCACTTTTATGTTCCGGACATGTCATTTAGGGCACAAAGCCTTGTTTTGTGGTCCCAAAGCTTCCTCTTCAGAGTCCAAAGCTTTGGTTCTGTGGTTGAATTCCTCGTTTTATAATCCAAACCCTCACGTTTATTGCACAAACCCTCATTTTTAGGGCCCAAACGCTCATTTTTATGCTGCAAATCATTTCACTGGAAAATCCCTCCTTTTTATGCTCCAAATGCCTACTTTAGGGCACGATGTCTGAATGTTAGGTCCCAAAGATTTGGTTAAGAGCCCAAAGCTTGGAGTGTAGGGTTGAAAGCCTGCTTTTTACTCTACAAACCCTCCTTTGTAGGGTACAAACCCTCCTTTTTGGGGCACAAACCCTCGCTGTTAGGGTGCAAACACTCCTGTTAAGACTCCCAAGCTTCGAGTCCAGGGTTGAAATCCACATCTTTATGCTCCAAACGACCGTCTTTAGGCTTCAAATCCTAATTTTAATTCTGTAATCCCACTTTTTTACGCTCCAAACGCTACATTAAGGGCACAAAGTCTCCATTTTAGGTCACAACGCTTCCTTTTTAGAGTCCGGAACGTTGGTTCCAGGGTTGAAAGCCTCCCTGTTCTGCTTCAAAGCGTCATTTAGAAGGTACAAGCCCTCATTTTTAGGGCGCAACGCCTCATTTTTTGGCCGCGAATCCTCCTTTTTAGGGGTCAATACGTCCTTTTTGCTGTAAAATCCCTCACTTTTATGTTCCAGACATCTCTTTTAGGGCACAAAGCCTTGTTTTGTGGTCCCAAAGCTTCCTCTTCAGAGTCCAAAGCTTTGATTCTGTGGTTGAATTCCTCGTTTTATAATCCAAACCCTCACGTTTATTGCACAAACCCTCATTTTTAGGGCCCAAACGCTCATTTTTATGCTGCAAATCATTTCACTGGAAAATGCCTCCTTTTTATGCTCCAAACGCCTCCTTTAGGGCACGATGTCTGAATGTTAGGTCCCAAAGATTTGGTTAAGAGCCCAAAGCTTGGAGTCTAGGGTTGAAAGCCTGCTTTTTACTCTACAAACCCTCCTGTTTAGGGTACAAACCCTCCTTTTTGGTGCACAAGCCCTCGCTGTTAGGGTGCAAACACTCACGTTAAGATTCCCAAGCTTCGAGTCCAGGGTTGAAATCCACATCTTTATGCTCCAAGCGACCGTCTTTAGGCTTCAAATCCGACTTTTAATTCTGAAATCCCACTTTTTTACGCTCCAAACGCTACATTAAGGGCACAAAGTCTCCATTTTAGGTCACAACGCTTCCTTTTTAGAGTCCGGAACGTTGGTTCCAGGGTTGAAAGCCTCCCTGTTCTGCTTCAAAGCGTCATTTAGAAGGTACAAGCCCTCATTTTTAGGGCGCAACGCCTCATTTTTTGGCCGCGAATCCTCCTTTTTAAGGGTCAATACGTCCTTTTTGCTGTAAAATCCCTCACTTTTATGTTCCGGACATCTCATTTAGGGCACAAAGCCTTGTTTTGTGGTCCCAAAGCTTCCTCTTCAGAGTCCAAAGCTTTGATTCTGTGGTTGAATTCCTCGTTTTATAATCCAAACCCTCACGTTTATTGCACAAACCCTCATTTTTAGGGCCCAAACGCTCATTTTTATGCTGCAAATCATTTCACTGGAAAATGCCTCCTTTTTATGCTCCAAACGCCTCCTTTAGGGCACGATGTCTGAATGTTAGGTCCCAAAGATTTGGTTAAGAGCCCAAAGCTTGGAGTCTAGGGTTGAAAGCCTGCTTTTTACTCTACAAACCCTCCTGTTTAGGGTACAAACCCTCCTTTTTGGTGCACAAGCCCTCGCTGTTAGGGTGCAAACACTCACGTTAAGATTCCCAAGCTTCGAGTCCAGGGTTGAAATCCACATCTTTATGCTCCAAACGACCGTCTTTAGGCTTCAAATCCGACTTTTACTTCTGAAATCCCACTTTTTTATGCTCCAAACGCTACATTAAGGGCACAAAGTCTCCATTTTAGGTCACAACGCTTCCTTTTTAGAGTCCGGAACGTTGGTTCCAGGGTTGAAAGCCTCCCTGTTCTGCTTCAAAGCGTCATTTAGAAGGTACAAGCCCTCATTTTTAGGGCGCAACGCCTCATTTTTTGGCCGCGAATCCTCCTTTTTAGGGGTCAATACGTCCTTTTTGCTGTAAAATCCCTCACTTTTATGTTCCAGACATGTCATTTAGGGCACAAAGCCTTGTTTTGTGGTCCCAAAGCTTCCTCTTCAGGGTCCAAAGCTTTGATTCTGTGGTTGAATTCCTCGTTTTATAATCCAAACCCTCACGTTTATTGTACAAACCCTCATTTTTAGGGCCCAAACGCTCATTTTTATGCTGCAAATCATTTCACTGGAAAATGCCTCCTTTTTATGCTCCAAACGCCTCCTTTAGGGCACGATGTCTGAATGTTAGGTCCCAAAGATTTGGTTAAGAGCCCAAAGCTTGGAGTCTAGGGTTGAAAGCCTGCTTTTTACTCTACAAACCCTCCTGTTTAGGGTACAAACCCTCCTTTTTGGTGCACAAGCCCTCGCTGTTAGGGTGCAAACACTCACGTTAAGATTCCCAAGCTTCGAGTCCAGGGTTGAAATCCACATCTTTATGCTCCAAGCGACCGTCTTTAGGCTTCAAATCCGACTTTTAATTCTGAAATCCCACTTTTTTACGCTCCAAACGCTACATTAAGGGCACAAAGTCTCCATTTTAGGTCACAACGCTTCCTTTTTAGAGTCCGGAACGTTGGTTCCAGGGTTGAAAGCCTCCCTGTTCTGCTTCAAAGCGTCATTTAGAAGGTACAAGCCCTCATTTTTAGGGCGCAACGCCTCATTTTTTGGCCGCGAATCCTCCTTTTTAGGGGTCAATACGTCCTTTTTGCTGTAAAATCCCTCACTTTTATGTTCCGGACATCTCATTTAGGGCACAAAGCCTTGTTTTGTGGTCCCAAAGCTTCCTCTTCAGGGTCCAAAGCTTTGATTCTGTGGTTGAATTCCCCGTTTTATAATCCAAACCCTCACGTTTATTGCACAAACCCTCATTTTTAGGGCCCAAACGCTCATTTTTATGCTGCAAATCATTTCACTGGAAAATGCCTCCTTTTTATGCTCCAAACGCCTCCTTTAGGGCACGATGTCTGAATGTTAGGTCCCAAAGATTTGGTTAAGAGCCCAAAGCTTGGAGTGTAGGGTTGAAAGCCTGCTTTTTACTCTACAAACCCTCCTTTGTAGGGTACAAACCCTCCTTTTTGGGGCACAAACCCTCGCTGTTAGGGTGCAAACACTCCTGTTAAGATTCCCAAGCTTCGAGTCCAGGGTTGAAATCCACATCTTTATGCTCCAAGCGACCGTCTTTAGGCTTCAAATCCGACTTTTAATTCTGAAATCCCACTTTTTTACGCTCCAAACGCTACATTAAGGGCACAAAGTCTCCATTTTAGGTCACAACGCTTCCTTTTTAGAGTCCGGAACGTTGGTTCCAGGGTTGAAAGCCTCCCTGTTCTGCTTCAAAGCGTCATTTAGAAGGTACAAGCCCTCATTTTTAGGGCGCAACGCCTCATTTTTTGGCCGCGAATCCTCCTTTTTAGGGGTCAATACGTCCTTTTTGCTGTAAAATCCCTCACTTTTATGTTCCAGACATGTCATTTAGGGCACAAAGCCTTGTTTTGTGGTCCCAAAGCTTCCTCTTCAGGGTCCAAAGCTTTGATTCTGTGGTTGAATTCCTCGTTTTATAATCCAAACCCTCACGTTTATTGCACAAACCCTCATTTTTAGGGCCCAAACGCTCATTTTTATGCTGCAAATCATTTCACTGGAAAATGCCTCCTTTTTATGCTCCAAACGCCTCCTTTAGGGCACGATGTCTGAATGTTAGGTCCCAAAGATTTGGTTAAGAGCCCAAAGCTTGGAGTCTAGGGTTGAAAGCCTGCTTTTTACTCTACAAACCCTCCTGTTTAGGGTACAAACCCTCCTTTTTGGTGCACAAGCCCTCGCTGTTAGGGTGCAAACACTCACGTTAAGATTCCCAAGCTTCGAGTCCAGGGTTGAAATCCACATCTTTATGCTCCAAGCGACCGTCTTTAGGCTTCAAATCCGACTTTTAATTCTGAAATCCCACTTTTTTACGCTCCAAACGCTACATTAAGGGCACAAAGTCTCCATTTTAGGTCACAACGCTTCCTTTTTAGAGCCCGGAACGTTGGTTCCAGGGTTGAAAGCCTCCCTGTTCTGCTTCAAAGCGTCATTTAGAAGGTACAAGCCCTCATTTTTAGGGCGCAACGCCTCATTTTTTGGCCGCGAATCCTCCTTTTTAGGGGTCAATACGTCCTTTTTGCTGTAAAATCCCTCACTTTTATGTTCCGGACATCTCATTTAGGGCACAAAGCCTTGTTTTGTGGTCCCAAAGCTTCCTCTTCAGGGTCCAAAGCTTTGATTCTGTGGTTGAATTCCCCGTTTTATAATCCAAACCCTCACGTTTATTGCACAAACCCTCATTTTTAGGGCCCAAACGCTCATTTTTATGCTGCAAATCATTTCACTGGAAAATGCCTCCTTTTTATGCTCCAAACGCCTCCTTTAGGGCACGATGTCTGAATGTTAGGTCCCAAAGATTTGGTTAAGAGCCCAAAGCTTGGAGTGTAGGGTTGAAAGCCTGCTTTTTACTCTACAAACCCTCCTTTGTAGGGTACAAACCCTCCTTTTTGGGGCACAAACCCTCGCTGTTAGGGTGCAAACACTCCTGTTAAGATTCCCAAGCTTCGAGTCCAGGGTTGAAATCCACATCTTTATGCTCCAAGCGACCGTCTTTAGGCTTCAAATCCTAATTTTAATTCTGAAATCCCACTTTTTTACGCTCCAAACGCTACATTAAGGGCACAAAGTCTCCATTTTAGGTCACAACGCTTCCTTTTTAGAGTCCGGAACGTTGGTTCCAGGGTTGAAAGCCTCCCTGTTCTGCTTCAAAGCGTCATTTAGAAGGTACAAGCCCTCATTTTTAGGGCGCAACGCCTCATTTTTTGGCCGCGAATCCTCCTTTTTAGGGGTCAATACGTCCTTTTTGCTGTAAAATCCCTCACTTTTATGTTCCAGACATGTCATTTAGGGCACAAAGCCTTGTTTTGTGGTCCCAAAGCTTCCTCTTCAGGGTCCAAAGCTTTGATTCTGTGGTTGAATTCCTCGTTTTATAATCCAAACCCTCACGTTTATTGCACAAACCCTCATTTTTAGGGCCCAAACGCTCATTTTTATGCTGCAAATCATTTCACTGGAAAATGCCTCCTTTTTATGCTCCAAACGCCTCCTTTAGGGCACGATGTCTGAATGTTAGGTCCCAAAGATTTGGTTAAGAGCCCAAAGCTTGGAGTCTAGGGTTGAAAGCCTGCTTTTTACTCTACAAACCCTCCTGTTTAGGGTACAAACCCTCCTTTTTGGTGCACAAGCCCTCGCTGTTAGGGTGCAAACACTCACGTTAAGATTCCCAAGCTTCGAGTCCAGGGTTGAAATCCACATCTTTATGCTCCAAGCGACCGTCTTTAGGCTTCAAATCCGACTTTTAATTCTGAAATCCCACTTTTTTACGCTCCAAACGCTACATTAAGGGCACAAAGTCTCCATTTTAGGTCACAACGCTTCCTTTTTAGAGTCCGGAACGTTGGTTCCAGGGTTGAAAGCCTCCCTGTTCTGCTTCAAAGCGTCATTTAGAAGGTACAAGCCCTCATTTTTAGGGCGCAACGCCTCATTTTTTGGCCGCGAATCCTCCTTTTTAGGGGTCAATACGTCCTTTTTGCTGTAAAATCCCTCACTTTTATGTTCCGGACATCTCATTTAGGGCACAAAGCCTTGTTTTGTGGTCCCAAAGCTTCCTCTTCAGAGTCCAAAGCTTTGATTCTGTGGTTGAATTCCTCGTTTTATAATCCAAACCCTCACGTTTATTGCACAAACCCTCATTTTTAGGGCCCAAACGCTCATTTTTATGCTGCAAATCATTTCACTGGAAAATGCCTCCTTTTTATGCTCCAAACGCCTCCTTTAGGGCACGATGTCTGAATGTTAGGTCCCAAAGATTAGGTTAAGAGCCCAAAGCTTGGAGTCTAGGGTTGAAAGCCTGCTTTTTACTCTACAAACCCTCCTGTTTAGGGTACAAACCCTCCTTTTTGGTGCACAAGCCCTCGCTGTTAGGGTGCAAACACTCACGTTAAGATTCCCAAGCTTCGAGTCCAGGGTTGAAATCCACATCTTTATGCTCCAAACGACCGTCTTTAGGCTACAAATCCGACTTTTAATTCTGAAATCCCACTTTTTTACGCTCCAAACGCTACATTAAGGGCACAAAGTCTCATTTTAGGTCACAACGCTTCCTTTTTAGAGTCCGGAACGTTGGTTCCAGGGTTGAAAGCCTCCCTGTTCTGCTTCAAAGCGTCATTTAGAAGGTACAAGCCCTCATTTTTAGGGCGCAACGCCTCATTTTTTGGCCGCGAATCCTCCTTTTTAGGGGTCAATACGTCCTTTTTGCTGTAAAATCCCTCACTTTTATGTTCCAGACATGTCATTTAGGGCACAAAGCCTTGTTTTGTGGTCCCAAAGCTTCCTCTTCAGGGTCCAAAGCTTTGATTCTGTGGTTGAATTCCTCGTTTTATAATCCAAACCCTCACGTTTATTGCACAAACCCTCATTTTTAGGGCCCAAACGCTCATTTTTATGCTGCAAATCATTTCACTGGAAAATGCCTCCTTTTTATGCTCCAAACGCCTCCTTTAGGGCACGATGTCTGAATGTTAGGTCCCAAAGATTTGGTTAAGAGCCCAAAGCTTGGAGTCTAGGGTTGAAAGCCTGCTTTTTACTCTACAAACCCTCCTGTTTAGGGTACAAACCCTCCTTTTTGGTGCACAAGCCCTCGCTGTTAGGGTGCAAACACTCACGTTAAGATTCCCAAGCTTCGAGTCCAGGGTTGAAATCCACATCTTTATGCTCCAAGCGACCGTCTTTAGGCTTCAAATCCGACTTTTAATTCTGAAATCCCACTTTTTTACGCTCCAAACGCTACATTAAGGGCACAAAGTCTCCATTTTAGGTCACAACGCTTCCTTTTTAGAGTCCGGAACGTTGGTTCCAGGGTTGAAAGCCTCCCTGTTCTGCTTCAAAGCGTCATTTAGAAGGTACAAGCCCTCATTTTTAGGGCGCAACGCCTCATTTTTTGGCCGCGAATCCTCCTTTTTAGGGGTCAATACGTCCTTTTTGCTGTAAAATCCCTCACTTTTATGTTCCGGACATGTCATTTAGGGCACAAAGCCTTGTTTTGTGGTCCCAAAGCTTCCTCTTCAGAGTCCAAAGCTTTGATTCTGTGGTTGAATTCCTCGTTTTATAATCCAAACCCTCACGTTTATTGCACAAACCCTCATTTTTAGGGCCCAAACGCTCATTTTTATGCTGCAAATCATTTCACTGGAAAATGCCTCCTTTTTATGCTCCAAACGCCTCCTTTAGGGCACGATGTCTGAATGTTAGGTCCCAAAGATTAGGTTAAGAGCCCAAAGCTTGGAGTCTAGGGTTGAAAGCCTGCTTTTTACTCTACAAACCCTCCTGTTTAGGGTACAAACCCTCCTTTTTGGTGCACAAGCCCTCGCTGTTAGGGTGCAAACACTCACGTTAAGATTCCCAAGCTTCGAGTCCAGGGTTGAAATCCACATCTTTATGCTCCAAACGACCGTCTTTAGGCTACAAATCCGACTTTTAATTCTGAAATCCCACTTTTTTACGCTCCAAACGCTACATTAAGGGCACAAAGTCTCATTTTAGGTCACAACGCTTCCTTTTTAGAGTCCGGAACGTTGGTTCCAGGGTTGAAAGCCTCCCTGTTCTGCTTCAAAGCGTCATTTAGAAGGTACAAGCCCTCATTTTTAGGGCGCAACGCCTCATTTTTTGGCCGCGAATCCTCCTTTTTAGGGGTCAATACGTCCTTTTTGCTGTAAAATCCCTCACTTTTATGTTCCGGACATCTCATTTAGGGCACAAAGCCTTGTTTTGTGGTCCCAAAGCTTCCTCTTCAGGGTCCAAAGCTTTGATTCTGTGGTTGAATTCCCCGTTTTATAATCCAAACCCTCACGTTTATTGCACAAACCCTCATTTTTAGGGCCCAAACGCTCATTTTTATGCTGCAAATCATTTCACTGGAAAATGCCTCCTTTTTATGCTCCAAACGCCTCCTTTAGGGCACGATGTCTGAATGTTAGGTCCCAAAGATTTGGTTAAGAGCCCAAAGCTTGGAGTCTAGGGTTGAAAGCCTGCTTTTTACTCTACAAACCCTCCTTTGTAGGGTACAAACCCTCCTTTTTGGGGCACAAACCCTCGCTGTTAGGGTGCAAACACTCCTGTTAAGATTCCCAAGCTTCGAGTCCAGGGTTGAAATCCACATCTTTATGCTCCAAACGACCGTCTTTAGGCTTCAAATCCTAATTTTAATTCTGAAATCCCACTTTTTTACGCTCCAAACGCTACATTAAGGGCACAAAGTCTCCATTTTAGGTCACAACGCTTCCTTTTTAGAGTCCGGAACGTTGGTTCCAGGGTTGAAAGCCTCCCTGTTCTGCTTCAAAGCGTCATTTAGAAGGTACAAGCCCTCATTTTTAGGGCGCAACGCCTCATTTTTTGGCCGCAAATCCTCCTTTTTAGGGGTCAATACGTCCTTTTTACTGTAAAATCCCTCACTTTTATGTTCCGGACATCTCATTTAGGGCACAAAGCCTTGTTTTGTGGTCCCAAAGCTTCCTTTTTAAAGTCCAAAGCTTTGATTCTGTGGTTGAATTCCTCGTTTTATAATCCAAACCCTCACGTTTATTGCACAAACCCTCATTTTTAGGGCCCAAACGCTCATTTTTATGCTGCAAATCATTTCACTGGAAAATGCCTCCTTTTTATGCTCCAAACGCCTCCTTTAGGGCACGATGTCTGAATGTTAGGTCCCAAAGATTTGGTTAAGAGCCCAAAGCTTGGAGTCTAGGGTTGAAAGCCTGCTTTTTACTCTACAAACCCTCCTGTTTAGGGTACAAACCCTCCTTTTTGGGGCACAAACCCTCGCTGTTAGGGTGCAAACACTCACGTTAAGATTCCCAAGCTTCGAGTCCAGGGTTGAAATCCACATCTTTATGCTCCAAACGACCGTCTTTAGGCTTCAAATCCTAATTTTAATTCTGAAATCCCACTTTTTTACGCTCCAAACGCTACATTAAGGGCACAAAGTCTCCATTTTAGGTCACAACGCTTCCTTTTTAGAGTCCGGAACGTTGGTTCCAGGGTTGAAAGCCTCCCTGTTCTGCTTCAAAGCGTCATTTAGAAGGTACAAGCCCTCATTTTTAGGGCGCAACGCCTCATTTTTTGGCCGCGAATCCTCCTTTTTAGGGGTCAATACGTCCTTTTTGCTGTAAAATCCCTCACTTTTATGTTCCGGACATCTCATTTAGGGCACAAAGCCTTGTTTTGTGGTCCCAAAGCTTCCTCTTCAGGGTCCAAAGCTTTGATTCTGTGGTTGAATTCCCCGTTTTATAATCCAAACCCTCACGTTTATTGCACAAACCCTCATTTTTAGGGCCCAAACGCTCATTTTTATGCTGCAAATCATTTCACTGGAAAATGCCTCCTTTTTATGCTCCAAACGCCTCCTTTAGGGCACGATGTCTGAATGTTAGGTCCCAAAGATTTGGTTAAGAGCCCAAAGCTTGGAGTCTAGGGTTGAAAGCCTGCTTTTTACTCTACAAACCCTCCTGTTTAGGGTACAAACCCTCCTTTTTGGTGCACAAGCCCTCGCTGTTAGGGTGCAAACACTCACGTTAAGATTCCCAAGCTTCGAGTCCAGGGTTGAAATCCACATCTTTATGCTCCAAACGACCGTCTTTAGGCTACAAATCCGACTTTTAATTCTGAAATCCCACTTTTTTACGCTCCAAACGCTACATTAAGGGCACAAAGTCTCATTTTAGGTCACAACGCTTCCTTTTTAGAGTCCGGAACGTTGGTTCCAGGGTTGAAAGCCTCCCTGTTCTGCTTCAAAGCGTCATTTAGAAGGTACAAGCCCTCATTTTTAGGGCGCAACGCCTCATTTTTTGGCCGCGAATCCTCCTTTTTAGGGGTCAATACGTCCTTTTTGCTGTAAAATCCCTCACTTTTATGTTCCGGACATCTCATTTAGGGCACAAAGCCTTGTTTTGTGGTCCCAAAGCTTCCTCTTCAGGGTCCAAAGCTTTGATTCTGTGGTTGAATTCCCCGTTTTATAATCCAAACCCTCACGTTTATTGCACAAACCCTCATTTTTAGGGCCCAAACGCTCATTTTTATGCTGCAAATCATTTCACTGGAAAATGCCTCCTTTTTATGCTCCAAACGCCTCCTTTAGGGCACGATGTCTGAATGTTAGGTCCCAAAGATTTGGTTAAGAGCCCAAAGCTTGGAGTCTAGGGTTGAAAGCCTGCTTTTTACTCTACAAACCCTCCTGTTTAGGGTACAAACCCTCCTTTTTGGTGCACAAGCCCTCGCTGTTAGGGTGCAAACACTCACGTTAAGATTCCCAAGCTTCGAGTCCAGGGTTGAAATCCACATCTTTATGCTCCAAACGACCGTCTTTAGGCTTCAAATCCGACTTTTACTTCTGAAATCCCACTTTTTTATGCTCCAAACGCTACATTAAGGGCACAAAGTCTCCATTTTAGGTCACAACGCTTCCTTTTTAGAGTCCGGAACGTTGGTTCCAGGGTTGAAAGCCTCCCTGTTCTGCTTCAAAGCGTCATTTAGAGGGTACAAGCCCTCATTTTTAGGGCGCAACGCCTCATTTTTTGGCCGCGAATCCTCCTTTTTAGGGGTCAATACGTCCTTTTTGCTGTAAAATCCCTCACTTCTATGTTACGGACATCTCATTTAGGGCACAAAGCCTTGTTTTGTGGTCCCAAAGCTTCCTCTTCAGGGTCCAAAGCTTTGATTCTGTGGTTGAATTCCTCGTTTTATAATCCAAACCCTCACGTTTATTGCACAAACCCTCATTTTTAGGGCCCAAACGCTCATTTTTATGCTGCAAATCATTTCACTGGAAAATGCCTCCTTTTTATGCTCCAAACGCCTCCTTTAGGGCACGATGTCTGAATGTTAGGTCCCAAAGATTTGGTTAAGAGCCCAAAGCTTGGAGTCTAGGGTTGAAAGCCTGCTTTTTACTCTACAAACCCTCCTGTTTAGGGTACAAACCCTCCTTTTTGGTGCACAAGCCCTCGCTGTTAGGGTGCAAACACTCACGTTAAGATTCCCAAGCTTCGAGTCCAGGGTTGAAATCCACATCTTTATGCTCCAAGCGACCGTCTTTAGGCTTCAAATCCGACTTTTAATTCTGAAATCCCACTTTTTTACGCTCCAAACGCTACATTAAGGGCACAAAGTCTCCATTTTAGGTCACAACGCTTCCTTTTTAGAGTCCGGAACGTTGGTTCCAGGGTTGAAAGCCTCCCTGTTCTGCTTCAAAGCGTCATTTAGAAGGTACAAGCCCTCATTTTTAGGGCGCAACGCCTCATTTTTTGGCCGCGAATCCTCCTTTTTAGGGGTCAATACGTCCTTTTTGCTGTAAAATCCCTCACTTTTATGTTACGGACATCTCATTTAGGGCACAAAGCCTTGTTTTGTGGTCCCAAAGCTTCCTCTTCAGAGTCCAAAGCTTTGATTCTGTGGTTGAATTCCTCGTTTTATAATCCAAACCCTCACGTTTATTGCACAAACCCTCATTTTTAGGGCCCAAACGCTCATTTTTATGCTGCAAATCATTTCACTGGAAAATGCCTCCTTTTTATGCTCCAAACGCCTCCTTTAGGGCACGATGTCTGAATGTTAGGTCCCAAAGATTAGGTTAAGAGCCCAAAGCTTGGAGTCTAGGGTTGAAAGCCTGCTTTTTACTCTACAAACCCTCCTGTTTAGGGTACAAACCCTCCTTTTTGGTGCACAAGCCCTCGCTGTTAGGGTGCAAACACTCACGTTAAGATTCCCAAGCTTCGAGTCCAGGGTTGAAATCCACATCTTTATGCTCCAAACGACCGTCTTTAGGCTACAAATCCGACTTTTAATTCTGAAATCCCACTTTTTTACGCTCCAAACGCTACATTAAGGGCACAAAGTCTCATTTTAGGTCACAACGCTTCCTTTTTAGAGTCCGGAACGTTGGTTCCAGGGTTGAAAGCCTCCCTGTTCTGCTTCAAAGCGTCATTTAGAAGGTACAAGCCCTCATTTTTAGGGCGCAACGCCTCATTTTTTGGCCGCGAATCCTCCTTTTTAGGGGTCAATACGTCCTTTTTGCTGTAAAATCCCTCACTTTTATGTTCCGGACATCTCATTTAGGGCACAAAGCCTTGTTTTGTGGTCCCAAAGCTTCCTCTTCAGGGTCCAAAGCTTTGATTCTGTGGTTGAATTCCCCGTTTTATAATCCAAACCCTCACGTTTATTGCACAAACCCTCATTTTTAGGGCCCAAACGCTCATTTTTATGCTGCAAATCATTTCACTGGAAAATGCCTCCTTTTTATGCTCCAAACGCCTCCTTTAGGGCACGATGTCTGAATGTTAGGTCCCAAAGATTTGGTTAAGAGCCCAAAGCTTGGAGTCTAGGGTTGAAAGCCTGCTTTTTACTCTACAAACCCTCCTTTGTAGGGTACAAACCCTCCTTTTTGGGGCACAAACCCTCGCTGTTAGGGTGCAAACACTCCTGTTAAGATTCCCAAGCTTCGAGTCCAGGGTTGAAATCCACATCTTTATGCTCCATGCGACCGTCTTTAGGCTTCAAATCCTAATTTTAATTCTGAAATCCCACTTTTTTACGCTCCAAACGCTACATTAAGGGCACAAAGTCTCCATTTTAGGTCACAACGCTTCCTTTTTAGAGTCCGGAACGTTGGTTCCAGGGTTGAAAGCCTCCCTGTTCTGCTTCAAAGCGTCATTTAGAAGGTACAAGCCCTCATTTTTAGGGCGCAACGCCTCATTTTTTGGCCGCGAATCCTCCTTTTTAGGGGTCAATACGTCCTTTTTACTGTAAAATCCCTCACTTTTATGTTCCGGACATCTCATTTAGGGCACAAAGCCTTGTTTTGTGGTCCCAAAGGTTCCTTTTTAAAGTCCAAAGCTTTGATTCTGTGGTTGAATTCCTCGTTTTATAATCCAAACCCTCACGTTTATTGTACCAACCCTCATTTTTAGGGCCCAAACGCTCATTTTTATGCTGCAAATCATTTCACTGGAAAATGCCTCCTTTTTATGCTCCAAACGCCTCCTTTAGGGCACGATGTCTGAATGTTAGGTCCCAAAGATTTGGTTAAGAGCCCAAAGCTTGGAGTCTAGGGTTGAAAGCCTGCTTTTTACTCTACAAACCCTCCTGTTTAGGGTACAAACCCTCCTTTTTGGGGCACAAACCCTCGCTGTTAGGGTGCAAACACTCACGTTAAGATTCCCAAGCTTCGAGTCCAGGGTTGAAATCCACATCTTTATGCTCCAAACGACCGTCTTTAGGCTTCAAATCCTAATTTTAATTCTGAAATCCCACTTTTTTACGCTCCAAACGCTACATTAAGGGCACAAAGTCTCCATTTTAGGTCACAACGCTTCCTTTTTAGAGTCCGGAACGTTGGTTCCAGGGTTGAAAGCCTCCCTGTTCTGCTTCAAAGCGTCATTTAGAAGGTACAAGCCCTCATTTTTAGGGCGCAACGCCTCATTTTTTGGCCGCGAATCCTCCTTTTTAGGGGTCAATACGTCCTTTTTGCTGTAAAATCCCTCACTTTTATGTTCCGGACATCTCATTTAGGGCACAAAGCCTTGTTTTGTGGTCCCAAAGCTTCCTCTTCAGGGTCCAAAGCTTTGATTCTGTGGTTGAATTCCCCGTTTTATAATCCAAACCCTCACGTTTATTGCACAAACCCTCATTTTTAGGGCCCAAACGCTCATTTTTATGCTGCAAATCATTTCACTGGAAAATGCCTCCTTTTTATGCTCCAAACGCCTCCTTTAGGGCACGATGTCTGAATGTTAGGTCCCAAAGATTTGGTTAAGAGCCCAAAGCTTGGAGTCTAGGGTTGAAAGCCTGCTTTTTACTCTACAAACCCTCCTTTGTAGGGTACAAACCCTCCTTTTTGGGGCACAAACCCTCGCTGTTAGGGTGCAAACACTCCTGTTAAGATTCCCAAGCTTCGAGTCCAGGGTTGAAATCCACATCTTTATGCTCCAAACGACCGTCTTTAGGCTTCAAATCCTAATTTTAATTCTGAAATCCCACTTTTTTACGCTCCAAACGCTACATTAAGGGCACAAAGTCTCCATTTTAGGTCACAACGCTTCCTTTTTAGAGTCCGGAACGTTGGTTCCAGGGTTGAAAGCCTCCCTGTTCTGCTTCAAAGCGTCATTTAGAAGGTACAAGCCCTCATTTTTAGGGCGCAACGCCTCATTTTTTGGCCGCGAATCCTCCTTTTTAGGGGTCAATACGTCCTTTTTACTGTAAAATCCCTCACTTTTATGTTCCGGACATCTCATTTAGGGCACAAAGCCTTGTTTTGTGGTCCCAAAGCTTCCTTTTTAAAGTCCAAAGCTTTGATTCTGTGGTTGAATTCCTCGTTTTATAATCCAAACCCTCACGTTTATTGTACCAACCCTCATTTTTAGGGCCCAAACGCTCATTTTTATGCTGCAAATCATTTCACTGGAAAATGCCTCCTTTTTATGCTCCAAACGCCTCCTTTAGGGCACGATGTCTGAATGTTAGGTCCCAAAGATTTGGTTAAGAGCCCAAAGCTTGGAGTCTAGGGTTGAAAGCCTGCTTTTTACTCTACAAACCCTCCTGTTTAGGGTACAAACCCTCCTTTTTGGTGCACAAGCCCTCGCTGTTAGGGTGCAAACACTCACGTTAAGATTCCCAAGCTTCGAGTCCAGGGTTGAAATCCACATCTTTATGCTCCAAGCGACCGTCTTTAGGCTTCAAATCCTAATTTTAATTCTGAAATCCCACTTTTTTACGCTCCAAACGCTACATTAAGGGCACAAAGTCTCCATTTTAGGTCACAACGCTTCCTTTTTAGAGTCCGGAACGTTGGTTCCAGGGTTGAAAGCCTCCCTGTTCTGCTTCAAAGCGTCATTTAGAAGGTACAAGCCCTCATTTTTAGGGCGCAACGCCTCATTTTTTGGCCGCGAATCCTCCTTTTTAGGGGTCAATACGTCCTTTTTGCTGTAAAATCCCTCACTTTTATGTTACGGACATCTCATTTAGGGCACAAAGCCTTGTTTTGTGGTCCCAAAGCTTCCTCTTCAGAGTCCAAAGCTTTGATTCTGTGGTTGAATTCCTCGTTTTATAATCCAAACCCTCACGTTTATTGCACAAACCCTCATTTTTAGGGCCCAAACGCTCATTTTTATGCTGCAAATCATTTCACTGGAAAATGCCTCCTTTTTATGCTCCAAACGCCTCCTTTAGGGCACGATGTCTGAATGTTAGGTCCCAAAGATTAGGTTAAGAGCCCAAAGCTTGGAGTCTAGGGTTGAAAGCCTGCTTTTTACTCTACAAACCCTCCTGTTTAGGGTACAAACCCTCCTTTTTGGTGCACAAGCCCTCGCTGTTAGGGTGCAAACACTCACGTTAAGATTCCCAAGCTTCGAGTCCAGGGTTGAAATCCACATCTTTATGCTCCAAACGACCGTCTTTAGGCTACAAATCCGACTTTTAATTCTGAAATCCCACTTTTTTACGCTCCAAACGCTACATTAAGGGCACAAAGTCTCATTTTAGGTCACAACGCTTCCTTTTTAGAGTCCGGAACGTTGGTTCCAGGGTTGAAAGCCTCCCTGTTCTGCTTCAAAGCGTCATTTAGAAGGTACAAGCCCTCATTTTTAGGGCGCAACGCCTCATTTTTTGGCCGCGAATCCTCCTTTTTAGGGGTCAATACGTCCTTTTTGCTGTAAAATCCCTCACTTTTATGTTCCGGACATCTCATTTAGGGCACAAAGCCTTGTTTTGTGGTCCCAAAGCTTCCTTTTTAAAGTCCAAAGCTTTGATTCTGTGGTTGAATTCCTCGTTTTATAATCCAAACCCTCACGTTTATTGTACCAACCCTCATTTTTAGGGCCCAAACGCTCATTTTTATGCTGCAAATCATTTCACTGGAAAATGCCTCCTTTTTATGCTCCAAACGCCTCCTTTAGGGCACGATGTCTGAATGTTAGGTCCCAAAGATTTGGTTAAGAGCCCAAAGCTTGGAGTCTAGGGTTGAAAGCCTGCTTTTTACTCTACAAACCCTCCTGTTTAGGGTACAAACCCTCCTTTTTGGGGCACAAACCCTCGCTGTTAGGGTGCAAACACTCACGTTAAGATTCCCAAGCTTCGAGTCCAGGGTTGAAATCCACATCTTTATGCTCCAAACGACCGTCTTTAGGCTACAAATCCGACTTTTAATTCTGAAATCCCACTTTTTTACGCTCCAAACGCTACATTAAGGGCACAAAGTCTCCATTTTAGGTCACAACGCTTCCTTTTTAGAGTCCGGAACGTTGGTTCCAGGGTTGAAAGCCTCCCTGTTCTGCTTCAAAGCGTCATTTAGAAGGTACAAGCCCTCATTTTTAGGGCGCAACGCCTCATTTTTTGGCCGCGAATCCTCCTTTTTAGGGGTCAATACGTCCTTTTTGCTGTAAAATCCCTCACTTTTATGTTCCGGACATCTCATTTAGGGCACAAAGCCTTGTTTTGTGGTCCCAAAGCTTCCTCTTCAGGGTCCAAAGCTTTGATTCTGTGGTTGAATTCCCCGTTTTATAATCCAAACCCTCACGTTTATTGCACAAACCCTCATTATTAGGGCCCAAACGCTCATTTTTATGCTGCAAATCATTTCACTGGAAAATGCCTCCTTTTTATGCTCCAAACGCCTCCTTTAGGGCACGATGTCTGAATATTAGGTCCCAAAGATTAGGTTAAGAGCCCAAAGCTTGGAGTCTAGGGTTGAAAGCCTGCTTTTTACTCTACAAACCCTCCTGTTTAGGGTACAAACCCTCCTTTTTGGTGCACAAGCCCTCGCTGTTAGGGTGCAAACACTCACGTTAAGATTCCCAAGCTTCGAGTCCAGGGTTGAAATCCACATCTTTATGCTCCAAGCGACCGTCTTTAGGCTTCAAATCCGACTTTTAATTCTGAAATCCCACTTTTTTACGCTCCAAACGCTACATTAAGGGCACAAAGTCTCCATTTTAGGTCACAACGCTTCCTTTTTAGAGTCCGGAACGTTGGTTCCAGGGTTGAAAGCCTCCCTGTTCTGCTTCAAAGCGTCATTTAGAAGGTACAAGCCCTCATTTTTAGGGCGCAACGCCTCATTTTTTGGCCGCGAATCCTCCTTTTTAGGGGTCAATACGTCCTTTTTGCTGTAAAATCCCTCACTTTTATGTTACGGACATCTCATTTAGGGCACAAAGCCTTGTTTTGTGGTCCCAAAGCTTCCTCTTCAGAGTCCAAAGCTTTGATTCTGTGGTTGAATTCCTCGTTTTATAATCCAAACCCTCACGTTTATTGCACAAACCCTCATTTTTAGGGCCCAAACGCTCATTTTTATGCTGCAAATCATTTCACTGGAAAATGCCTCCTTTTTATGCTCCAAACGCCTCCTTTAGGGCACGATGTCTGAATGTTAGGTCCCAAAGATTAGGTTAAGAGCCCAAAGCTTGGAGTCTAGGGTTGAAAGCCTGCTTTTTACTCTACAAACCCTCCTGTTTAGGGTACAAACCCTCCTTTTTGGTGCACAAGCCCTCGCTGTTAGGGTGCAAACACTCACGTTAAGATTCCCAAGCTTCGAGTCCAGGGTTGAAATCCACATCTTTATGCTCCAAACGACCGTCTTTAGGCTACAAATCCGACTTTTAATTCTGAAATCCCACTTTTTTACGCTCCAAACGCTACATTAAGGGCACAAAGTCTCATTTTAGGTCACAACGCTTCCTTTTTAGAGTCCGGAACGTTGGTTCCAGGGTTGAAAGCCTCCCTGTTCTGCTTCAAAGCGTCATTTAGAAGGTACAAGCCCTCATTTTTAGGGCGCAACGCCTCATTTTTTGGCCGCGAATCCTCCTTTTTAGGGGTCAATACGTCCTTTTTGCTGTAAAATCCCTCACTTTTATGTTCCGGACATCTCATTTAGGGCACAAAGCCTTGTTTTGTGGTCCCAAAGCTTCCTCTTCAGGGTCCAAAGCTTTGATTCTGTGGTTGAATTCCCCGTTTTATAATCCAAACCCTCACGTTTATTGCACAAACCCTCATTTTTAGGGCCCAAACGCTCATTTTTATGCTGCAAATCATTTCACTGGAAAATGCCTCCTTTTTATGCTCCAAACGCCTCCTTTAGGGCACGATGTCTGAATGTTAGGTCCCAAAGATTTGGTTAAGAGCCCAAAGCTTGGAGTCTAGGGTTGAAAGCCTGCTTTTTACTCTACAAACCGTCCTTTGTAGGGTACAAACCCTCCTTTTTGGGGCACAAACCCTCGCTGTTAGGGTGCAAACACTCCTGTTAAGATTCCCAAGCTTCGAGTCCAGGGTTGAAATCCACATCTTTATGCTCCATGCGACCGTCTTTAGGCTTCAAATCCTAATTTTAATTCTGAAATCCCACTTTTTTACGCTCCAAACGCTACATTAAGGGCACAAAGTCTCCATTTTAGGTCACAACGCTTCCTTTTTAGAGTCCGGAACGTTGGTTCCAGGGTTGAAAGCCTCCCTGTTCTGCTTCAAAGCGTCATTTAGAAGGTACAAGCCCTCATTTTTAGGGCGCAACGCCTCATTTTTTGGCCGCGAATCCTCCTTTTTAGGGGTCAATACGTCCTTTTTACTGTAAAATCCCTCACTTTTATGTTCCGGACATCTCATTTAGGGCACAAAGCCTTGTTTTGTGGTCCCAAAGCTTCCTTTTTAAAGTCCAAAGCTTTGATTCTGTGGTTGAATTCCTCGTTTTATAATCCAAACCCTCACGTTTATTGTACCAACCCTCATTTTTAGGGCCCAAACGCTCATTTTTATGCTGCAAATCATTTCACTGGAAAATGCCTCCTTTTTATGCTCCAAACGCCTCCTTTAGGGCACGATGTCTGAATGTTAGGTCCCAAAGATTTGGTTAAGAGCCCAAAGCTTGGAGTCTAGGGTTGAAAGCCTGCTTTTTACTCTACAAACCCTCCTGCTTAGGGTACAAACCCTCCTTTTTGGGGCACAAACCCTCGCTGTTAGGGTGCAAACACTCACGTTAAGATTCCCAAGCTTCGAGTCCAGGGTTGAAATCCACATCTTTATGCTCCAAACGACCGTCTTTAGGCTTCAAATCCTAATTTTAATTCTGAAATCCCACTTTTTTACGCTCCAAACGCTACATTAAGGGCACAAAGTCTCCATTTTAGGTCACAACGCTTCCTTTTTAGAGTCCGGAACGTTGGTTCCAGGGTTGAAAGCCTCCCTGTTCTGCTTCAAAGCGTCATTTAGAAGGTACAAGCCCTCATTTTTAGGGCGCAACGCCTCATTTTTTGGCCGCGAATCCTCCTTTTTAGGGGTCAATACGTCCTTTTTGCTGTAAAATCCCTCACTTTTATGTTCCGGACATCTCATTTAGGGCACAAAGCCTTGTTTTGTGGTCCCAAAGCTTCCTCTTCAGGGTCCAAAGCTTTGATTCTGTGGTTGAATTCCCCGTTTTATAATCCAAACCCTCACGTTTATTGCACAAACCCTCATTTTTAGGGCCCAAACGCTCATTTTTATGCTGCAAATCATTTCACTGGAAAATGCCTCCTTTTTATGCTCCAAACGCCTCCTTTAGGGCACGATGTCTGAATGTTAGGTCCCAAAGATTTGGTTAAGAGCCCAAAGCTTGGAGTCTAGGGTTGAAAGCCTGCTTTTTACTCTACAAACCCTCCTTTGTAGGGTACAAACCCTCCTTTTTGGGGCACAAACCCTCGCTGTTAGGGTGCAAACACTCCTGTTAAGATTCCCAAGCTTCGAGTCCAGGGTTGAAATCCACATCTTTATGCTCCAAACGACCGTCTTTAGGCTTCAAATCCTAATTTTAATTCTGAAATCCCACTTTTTTACGCTCCAAACGCTACATTAAGGGCACAAAGTCTCCATTTTAGGTCACAACGCTTCCTTTTTAGAGTCCGGAACGTTGGTTCCAGGGTTGAAAGCCTCCCTGTTCTGCTTCAAAGCGTCATTTAGAAGGTACAAGCCCTCATTTTTAGGGCGCAACGCCTCATTTTTTGGCCGCGAATCCTCCTTTTTAGGGGTCAATACGTCCTTTTTACTGTAAAATCCCTCACTTTTATGTTCCGGACATCTCATTTAGGGCACAAAGCCTTGTTTTGTGGTCCCAAAGCTTCCTTTTTAAAGTCCAAAGCTTTGATTCTGTGGTTGAATTCCTCGTTTTATAATCCAAACCCTCACGTTTATTGTACCAACCCTCATTTTTAGGGCCCAAACGCTCATTTTTATGCTGCAAATCATTTCACTGGAAAATGCCTCCTTTTTATGCTCCAAACGCCTCCTTTAGGGCACGATGTCTGAATGTTAGGTCCCAAAGATTTGGTTAAGAGCCCAAAGCTTGGAGTCTAGGGTTGAAAGCCTGCTTTTTACTCTACAAACCCTCCTGTTTAGGGTACAAACCCTCCTTTTTGGGGCACAAACCCTCGCTGTTAGGGTGCAAACACTCACGTTAAGATTCCCAAGCTTCGAGTCCAGGGTTGAAATCCACATCTTTATGCTCCAAACGACCGTCTTTAGGCTTCAAATCCTAATTTTAATTCTGAAATCCCACTTTTTTACGCTCCAAACGCTACATTAAGGGCACAAAGTCTCCATTTTAGGTCACAACGCTTCCTTTTTAGAGTCCGGAACGTTGCTTCCAGGGTTGAAAGCCTCCCTGTTCTGCTTCAAAGCGTCATTTAGAAGGTACAAGCCCTCATTTTTAGGGCGCAACGCCTCATTTTTTGGCCGCGAATCCTCCTTTTTAGGGGTCAATACGTCCTTTTTACTGTAAAATCCCTCACTTTTATGTTCCGGACATCTCATTTAGGGCACAAAGCCTTGTTTTGTGGTCCCAAAGCTTCCTTTTTAAAGTCCAAAGCTTTGATTCTGTGGTTGAATTCCTCGTTTTATAATCCAAACCCTCACGTTTATTGTACAAACCCTCATTTTTAGGGCCCAAACGCTCATTTTTATGCTGTAAATCATTTCACTGGAAAATGCCTCCTTTTTATGCTCCAAACGCCTCCTTTAGGGCACGATGTCTGAATGTTAGGTCCCAAAGATTTGGTTAAGAGCCCAAAGCTTGGAGTCTAGGGTTGAAAGCCTGCTTTTTACTCTACAAACCCTCCTGTTTAGGGTACAAACCCTCCTTTTTGGTGCACAAGCCCTCGCTGTTAGGGTGCAAACACTCACGTTAAGATTCCCAAGCTTCGAGTCCAGGGTTGAAATCCACATCTTTATGCTCCAAGCGACCGTCTTTAGGCTTCAAATCCGACTTTTAATTCTGAAATCCCACTTTTTTACGCTCCAAACGCTACATTAAGGGCACAAAGTCTCCATTTTAGGTCACAACGCTTCCTTTTTAGAGTCCGGAACGTTGGTTCCAGGGTTGAAAGCCTCCCTGTTCTGCTTCAAAGCGTCATTTAGAAGGTACAAGCCCTCATTTTTAGGGCGCAACGCCTCATTTTTTGGCCGCGAATCCTCCTTTTTAGGGGTCAATATGTCCTTTTTGCTGTAAAATCCCTCGCTTCTATGTTCCGGACATCTCATTTAGGGCACAAAGCCTTGTTTTGTGGTCCCAAAGCTTCCTCTTCAGAGTCCAAAGCTTTGATTCTGTGGTTGAATTCCTCGTTTTATAATCCAAACCCTCACGTTTATTGCACAAACCCTCATTTTTAGGGCCCAAACGCTCATTTTTATGCTGCAAATCATTTCACTGGAAAATGCCTCCTTTTTATGCTCCAAACGCCTCCTTTAGGGCACGATGTCTGAATATTAGGTCCCAAAGATTAGGTTAAGAGCCCAAAGCTTGGAGTCTAGGGTTGAAAGCCTGCTTTTTACTCTACAAACCCTCCTGTTTAGGGTACAAACCCTCCTTTTTGGTGCACAAGCCCTCGCTGTTAGGGTGCAAACACTCACGTTAAGATTCCCAAGCTTCGAGTCCAGGGTTGAAATCCACATCTTTATGCTCCAAGCGACCGTCTTTAGGCTTCAAATCCGACTTTTAATTCTGAAATCCCACTTTTTTACGCTCCAAACGCTACATTAAGGGCACAAAGTCTCCATTTTAGGTCACAACGCTTCCTTTTTAGAGTCCGGAACGTTGGTTCCAGGGTTGAAAGCCTCCCTGTTCTGCTTCAAAGCATCATTTAGAAGGTACAAGCCCTCATTTTTAGGGCGCAACGCCTCATTTTTTGGCCGCGAATCCTCCTTTTTAGGGGTCAATACGTCCTTTTTGCTGTAAAATCCCTCACTTCTATGTTACGGACATCTCATTTAGGGCACAAAGCCTTGTTTTGTGGTCCCAAAGCTTCCTCTTCAGAGTCCAAAGCTTTGATTCTGTGGTTGAATTCCTCGTTTTATAATCCAAACCCTCACGTTTATTGCACAAACCCTCATTTTTAGGGCCCAAACGCTCATTTTTAAGCTGCAAATCATTTCACTGGAAAATGCCTCCTTTTTATGCTCCAAACGCCTCCTTTAGGGCACGATGTCTGAATGTTAGGTCCCAAAGATTTGGTTAAGAGCCCAAAGCTTGGAGTCTAGGGTTGAAAGCCTGCTTTTTACTCTACAAACCCTCCTGTTTAGGGTACAAACCCTCCTTTTTGGTGCACAAGCCCTCGCTGTTAGGGTGCAAACACTCACGTTAAGATTCCCAAGCTTCGAGTCCAGGGTTGAAATCCACATCTTTATGCTCCAAGCGACCGTCTTTAGGCTTCAAATCCGACTTTTAATTCTGAAATCCCACTTTTTTACGCTCCAAACGCTACATTAAGGGCACAAAGTCTCCATTTTAGGTCACAACGCTTCCTTTTTAGAGTCCGGAACGTTGGTTCCAGGGTTGAAAGCCTCCCTGTTCTGCTTCAAAGCGTCATTTAGAAGGTACAAGCCCTCATTTTTAGGGCGCAACGCCTCATTTTTTGGCCGCGAATCCTCCTTTTTAGGGGTCAATACGTCCTTTTTGCTGTAAAATCCCTCACTTCTATGTTACGGACATCTCATTTAGGGCACAAAGCCTTGTTTTGTGGTCCCAAAGCTTCCTCTTCAGAGTCCAAAGCTTTGATTCTGTGGTTGAATTCCTCGTTTTATAATCCAAACCCTCACGTTTATTGCACAAACCCTCATTTTTAGGGCCCAAACGCTCATTTTTATGCTGCAAATCATTTCACTGGAAAATGCCTCCTTTTTATGCTCCAAACGCCTCCTTTAGGGCACGATGTCTGAATGTTAGGTCCCAAAGATTTGGTTAAGAGCCCAAAGCTTGGAGTCTAGGGTTGAAAGCCTGCTTTTTACTCTACAAACCCTCCTGTTTAGGGTACAAACCCTCCTTTTTGGTGCACAAGCCCTCGCTGTTAGGGTGCAAACACTCACGTTAAGATTCCCAAGCTTCGAGTCCAGGGTTGAAATCCACATCTTTATGCTCCAAACGACCGTCTTTAGGCTTCAAATCTGACTTATAATTCTGAAATCCCACTTTTTTACGCTCCAAACGCTACATTAAGGGCACAAAGTCTCCATTTTAGGTCACAACGCTTCCTTTTTAGAGTCCGGAACGTTGGTTCCAGGGTTGAAAGCCTCCCTGTTCTGCTTCAAAGCGTCATTTAGAAGGTACAAGCCCTCATTTTTAGGGCGCAACGCCTCATTTTTTGGCCGCGAATCCTCCTTTTTAGGGGTCAATACGTCCTTTTTGCTGTAAAATCCCTCACTTCTATGTTACGGACATCTCATTTAGGGCACAAAGCCTTGTTTTGTGGTCCCAAAGCTTCCTCTTCAGAGTCCAAAGCTTTGATTCTGTGGTTGAATTCCTCGTTTTATAATCCAAACCCTCACGTTTATTGCACAAACCCTCATTTTTAGGGCCCAAACGCTCATTTTTATGCTGCAAATCATTTCACTGGAAAATGCCTCCTTTTTATGCTCCAAACGCCTCCTTTAGGGCACGATGTCTGAATGTTAGGTCCCAAAGATTAGGTTAAGAGCCCAAAGCTTGGAGTCTAGGGTTGAAAGCCTGCTTTTTACTCTACAAACCCTCCTGTTTAGGGTACAAACCCTCCTTTTTGGTGCACAAGCCCTCGCTGTTAGGGTGCAAACACTCACGTTAAGATTCCCAAGCTTCGAGTCCAGGGTTGAAATCCACATCTTTATGCTCCAAACGACCGTCTTTAGGCTACAAATCCGACTTTTAATTCTGAAATCCCACTTTTTTACGCTCCAAACGCTACATTAAGGGCACAAAGTCTCCATTTTAGGTCACAACGCTTCCTTTTTAGAGTCCGGAACGTTGGTTCCAGGGTTGAAAGCCTCCCTGTTCTGCTTCAAAGCGTCATTTAGAAGGTACAAGCCCTCATTTTTAGGGCGCAACGCCTCATTTTTTGGCCGCGAATCCTCCTTTTTAGGGGTCAATACGTCCTTTTTGCTGTAAAATCCCTCACTTTTATGTTACGGACATCTCATTTAGGGCACAAAGCCTTGTTTTGTGGTCCCAAAGCTTCCTCTTCAGAGTCCAAAGCTTTGATTCTGTGGTTGAATTCCTCGTTTTATAATCCAAACCCTCACGTTTATTGCACAAACCCTCATTTTTAGGGCCCAAACGCTCATTTTTATGCTGCAAATCATTTCACTGGAAAATGCCTCCTTTTTATGCTCCAAACGCCTCCTTTAGGGCACGATGTCTGAATGTTAGGTCCCAAAGATTAGGTTAAGAGCCCAAAGCTTGGAGTCTAGGGTTGAAAGCCTGCTTTTTACTCTACAAACCCTCCTGTTTAGGGTACAAACCCTCCTTTTTGGTGCACAAGCCCTCGCTGTTAGGGTGCAAACACTCACGTTAAGATTCCCAAGCTTCGAGTCCAGGGTTGAAATCCACATCTTTATGCTCCAAGCGACCGTCTTTAGGCTTCAAATCCGACTTTTAATTCTGAAATCCCACTTTTTTACGCTCCAAACGCTACATTAAGGGCACAAAGTCTCCATTTTAGGTCACAACGCTTCCTTTTTAGAGTCCGGAACGTTGGTTCCAGGGTTGAAAGCCTCCCTGTTCTGCTTCAAAGCGTCATTTAGAAGGTACAAGCCCTCATTTTTAGGGCGCAACGCCTCATTTTTTGGCCGCGAATCCTCCTTTTTAGGGGTCAATATGTCCTTTTTGCTGTAAAATCCCTCACTTCTATGTTCCGGACATCTCATTTAGGGCACAAAGCCTTGTTTTGTGGTCCCAAAGCTTCCTCTTCAGAGTCCAAAGCTTTGATTCTGTGGTTGAATTCCTCGTTTTATAATCCAAACCCTCACGTTTATTGCACAAACCCTCATTTTTAGGGCCCAAACGCTCATTTTTATGCTGCAAATCATTTCACTGGAAAATGCCTCCTTTTTATGCTCCAAACGCCTCCTTTAGGGCACGATGTCTGAATGTTAGGTCCCAAAGATTAGGTTAAGAGCCCAAAGCTTGGAGTCTAGGGTTGAAAGCCTGCTTTTTACTCTACAAACCCTCCTGTTTAGGGTACAAACCCTCCTTTTTGGTGCACAAGCCCTCGCTGTTAGGGTGCAAACACTCACGTTAAGATTCCCAAGCTTCGAGTCCAGGGTTGAAATCCACATCTTTATGCTCCAAGCGACCGTCTTTAGGCTTCAAATCCTAATTTTAATTCTGAAATCCCACTTTTTTACGCTCCAAACGCTACATTAAGGGCACAAAGTCTCCATTTTAGGTCACAACGCTTCCTTTTTAGAGTCCGGAACGTTGGTTCCAGGGTTGAAAGCCTCCCTGTTCTGCTTCAAAGCGTCATTTAGAAGGTACAAGCCCTCATTTTTAGGGCGCAACGCCTCATTTTTTGGCCGCGAATCCTCCTTTTTAGGGGTCAATACGTCCTTTTTGCTGTAAAATCCCTCACTTTTATGTTACGGACATCTCATTTAGGGCACAAAGCCTTGTTTTGTGGTCCCAAAGCTTCCTCTTCAGAGTCCAAAGCTTTGATTCTGTGGTTGAATTCCTCGTTTTATAATCCAAACCCTCACGTGTATTGCACAAACCCTCATTTTTAGGGCCCAAACGCTCATTTTTATGCTGCAAATCATTTCACTGGAAAATGCCTCCTTTTTATGCTCCAAACGCCTCCTTTAGGGCACGATGTCTGAATGTTAGGTCCCAAAGATTTGGTTAAGAGCCCAAAGCTTGGAGTCTAGGGTTGAAAGCCTGCTTTTTACTCTACAAACCCTCCTGTTTAGGGTACAAACCCTCCTTTTTGGTGCACAAGCCCTCGCTGTTAGGGTGCAAACACTCACGTTAAGATTCCCAAGCTTCGAGTCCAGGGTTGAAATCCACATCTTTATGCTCCAAGCGACCGTCTTTAGGCTTCAAATCCGACTTTTAATTCTGAAATCCCACTTTTTTACGCTCCAAACGCTACATTAAGGGCACAAAGTCTCCATTTTAGGTCACAACGCTTCCTTTTTAGAGTCCGGAACGTTGGTTCCAGGGTTGAAAGCCTCCCTGTTCTGCTTCAAAGCGTCATTTAGAAGGTACAAGCCCTCATTTTTAGGGCGCAACGCCTCATTTTTTGGCCGCGAATCCTCCTTTTTAGGGGTCAATATGTCCTTTTTGCTGTAAAATCCCTCACTTCTATGTTCCGGACATCTCATTTAGGGCACAAAGCCTTGTTTTGTGGTCCCAAAGCTTCCTCTTCAGGGTCCAAAGCTTTGATTCTGTGGTTGAATTCCCCGTTTTATAATCCAAACCCTCACGTTTATTGCACAAACCCTCATTTTTAGGGCCCAAACGCTCATTTTTATGCTGCAAATCATTTCACTGGAAAATGCCTCCTTTTTATGCTCCAAACGCCTCCTTTAGGGCACGATGTCTGAATGTTAGGTCCCAAAGATTAGGTTAAGAGCCCAAAGCTTGGAGTCTAGGGTTGAAAGCCTGCTTTTTACTCTACAAACCCTCCTGTTTAGGGTACAAACCCTCCTTTTTGGTGCACAAGCCCTCGCTGTTAGGGTGCAAACACTCACGTTAAGATTCCCAAGCTTCGAGTCCAGGGTTGAAATCCACATCTTTATGCTCCAAACGACCGTCTTTAGGCTACAAATCCGACTTTTAATTCTGAAATCCCACTTTTTTACGCTCCAAACGCTACATTAAGGGCACAAAGTCTCATTTTAGGTCACAACGCTTCCTTTTTAGAGTCCGGAACGTTGGTTCCAGGGTTGAAAGCCTCCCTGTTCTGCTTCAAAGCGTCATTTAGAAGGTACAAGCCCTCATTTTTAGGGCGCAACGCCTCATTTTTTGGCCGCGAATCCTCCTTTTTAGGGGTCAATACGTCCTTTTTGCTGTAAAATCCCTCACTTTTATGTTCCGGACATCTCATTTAGGGCACAAAGCCTTGTTTTGTGGTCCCAAAGCTTCCTCTTCAGGGTCCAAAGCTTTGATTCTGTGGTTGAATTCCCCGTTTTATAATCCAAACCCTCACGTTTATTGCACAAACCCTCATTTTTAGGGCCCAAACGCTCATTTTTATGCTGCAAATCATTTCACTGGAAAATGCCTCCTTTTTATGCTCCAAACGCCTCCTTTAGGGCACGATGTCTGAATGTTAGGTCCCAAAGATTTGGTTAAGAGCCCAAAGCTTGGAGTCTAGGGTTGAAAGCCTGCTTTTTACTCTACAAACCCTCCTTTGTAGGGTACAAACCCTCCTTTTTGGGGCACAAACCCTCGCTGTTAGGGTGCAAACACTCCTGTTAAGATTCCCAAGCTTCGAGTCCAGGGTTGAAATCCACATCTTTATGCTCCAAGCGACCGTCTTTAGGCTTCAAATCCTAATTTTAATTCTGAAATCCCACTTTTTTACGCTCCAAACGCTACATTAAGGGCACAAAGTCTCCATTTTAGGTCACAACGCTTCCTTTTTAGAGTCCGGAACGTTGGTTCCAGGGTTGAAAGCCTCCCTGTTCTGCTTCAAAGCGTCATTTAGAAGGTACAAGCCCTCATTTTTAGGGCGCAACGCCTCATTTTTTGGCCGCGAATCCTCCTTTTTAGGGGTCAATATGTCCTTTTTACTGTAAAATCCCTCACTTTTATGTTCCGGACATCTCATTTAGGGCACAAAGCCTTGTTTTGTGGTCCCAAAGCTTCCTTTTTAAAGTCCAAAGCTTTGATTCTGTGGTTGAATTCCTCGTTTTATAATCCAAACCCTCACGTTTATTGTACCAACCCTCATTTTTAGGGCCCAAACGCTCATTTTTATGCTGCAAATCATTTCACTGGAAAATGCCTCCTTTTTATGCTCCAAACGCCTCCTTTAGGGCACGATGTCTGAATGTTAGGTCCCAAAGATTTGGTTAAGAGCCCAAAGCTTGGAGTCTAGGGTTGAAAGCCTGCTTTTTACTCTACAAACCCTCCTGTTTAGGGTACAAACTCTCCTTTTTGGGGCACAAACCCTCGCTGTTAGGGTGCAAACACTCACGTTAAGATTCCCAAGCTTCGAGTCCAGGGTTGAAATCCACATCTTTATGCTCCAAACGACCGTCTTTAGGCTTCAAATCCTAATTTTAATTCTGAAATCCCACTTTTTTACGCTCCAAACGCTACATTAAGGGCACAAAGTCTCCATTTTAGGTCACAACGCTTCCTTTTTAGAGTCCGGAACGTTGGTTCCAGGGTTGAAAGCCTCCCTGTTCTGCTTCAAAGCGTCATTTAGAAGGTACAAGCCCTCATTTTTAGGGCGCAACGCCTCATTTTTTGGCCGCGAATCCTCCTTTTTAGGGGTCAATACGTCCTTTTTGCTGTAAAATCCCTCACTTTTATGTTCCGGACATCTCATTTAGGGCACAAAGCCTTGTTTTGTGGTCCCAAAGCTTCCTCTTCAGGGTCCAAAGCTTTGATTCTGTGGTTGAATTCCCCGTTTTATAATCCAAACCCTCACGTTTATTGCACAAACCCTCATTTTTAGGGCCCAAACGCTCATTTTTATGCTGCAAATCATTTCACTGGAAAATGCCTCCTTTTTATGCTCCAAACGCCTCCTTTAGGGCACGATGTCTGAATGTTAGGTCCCAAAGATTTGGTTAAGAGCCCAAAGCTTGGAGTCTAGGGTTGAAAGCCTGCTTTTTACTCTACAAACCCTCCTTTGTAGGGTACAAACCCTCCTTTTTGGGGCACAAACCCTCGCTGTTAGGGTGCAAACACTCCTGTTAAGATTCCCAAGCTTCGAGTCCAGGGTTGAAATCCACATCTTTATGCTCCAAACGACCGTCTTTAGGCTTCAAATCCTAATTTTAATTCTGAAATCCCACTTTTTTACGCTCCAAACGCTACATTAAGGGCACAAAGTCTCCATTTTAGGTCACAACGCTTCCTTTTTAGAGTCCGGAACGTTGGTTCCAGGGTTGAAAGCCTCCCTGTTCTGCTTCAAAGCGTCATTTAGAAGGTACAAGCCCTCATTTTTAGGGCGCAACGCCTCATTTTTTGGCCGCGAATCCTCCTTTTTAGGGGTCAATACGTCCTTTTTACTGTAAAATCCCTCACTTTTATGTTCCGGACATCTCATTTAGGGCACAAAGCCTTGTTTTGTGGTCCCAAAGCTTCCTTTTTAAAGTCCAAAGCTTTGATTCTGTGGTTGAATTCCTCGTTTTATAATCCAAACCCTCACGTTTATTGTACCAACCCTCATTTTTAGGGCCCAAACGCTCATTTTTATGCTGCAAATCATTTCACTGGAAAATGCCTCCTTTTTATGCTCCAAACGCCTCCTTTAGGGCACGATGTCTGAATGTTAGGTCCCAAAGATTTGGTTAAGAGCCCAAAGCTTGGAGTCTAGGGTTGAAAGCCTGCTTTTTACTCTACAAACCCTCCTGTTTAGGGTACAAACCCTCCTTTTTGGGGCACAAACCCTCGCTGTTAGGGTGCAAACACTCACGTTAAGATTCCCAAGCTTCGAGTCCAGGGTTGAAATCCACATCTTTATGCTCCAAACGACCGTCTTTAGGCTTCAAATCCTAATTTTAATTCTGAAATCCCACTTTTTTACGCTCCAAACGCTACATTAAGGGCACAAAGTCTCCATTTTAGGTCACAACGCTTCCTTTTTAGAGTCCGGAACGTTGCTTCCAGGGTTGAAAGCCTCCCTGTTCTGCTTCAAAGCGTCATTTAGAAGGTACAAGCCCTCATTTTTAGGGCGCAACGCCTCATTTTTTGGCCGCGAATCCTCCTTTTTAGGGGTCAATACGTCCTTTTTACTGTAAAATCCCTCACTTTTATGTTCCGGACATCTCATTTAGGGCACAAAGCCTTGTTTTGTGGTCCCAAAGCTTCCTCTTCAGAGTCCAAAGCTTTGATTCTGTGGTTGAATTCCTCGTTTTATAATCCAAACCCTCACGTTTATTGCACAAACCCTCATTTTTAGGGCCCAAACGCTCATTTTTATGCTGCAAATCATTTCACTGGAAAATGCCTCCTTTTTATGCTCCAAACGCCTCCTTTAGGGCACGATGTCTGAATGTTAGGTCCCAAAGATTTGGTTAAGAGCCCAAAGCTTGGAGTCTAGGGTTGAAAGCCTGCTTTTTACTCTACAAACCCTCCTGTTTAGGGTACAAACCCTCCTTTTTGGTGCACAAGCCCTCGCTGTTAGGGTGCAAACACTCACGTTAAGATTCCCAAGCTTCGAGTCCAGGGTTGAAATCCACATCTTTATGCTCCAAACGACCGTCTTTAGGCTACAAATCCGACTTTTAATTCTGAAATCCCACTTTTTTACGCTCCAAACGCTACATTAAGGGCACAAAGTCTCATTTTAGGTCACAACGCTTCCTTTTTAGAGTCCGGAACGTTGGTTCCAGGGTTGAAAGCCTCCCTGTTCTGCTTCAAAGCGTCATTTAGAAGGTACAAGCCCTCATTTTTAGGGCGCAACGCCTCATTTTTTGGCCGCGAATCCTCCTTTTTAGGGGTCAATACGTCCTTTTTGCTGTAAAATCCCTCACTTTTATGTTCCGGACATCTCATTTAGGGCACAAAGCCTTGTTTTGTGGTCCCAAAGCTTCCTCTTCAGGGTCCAAAGCTTTGATTCTGTGGTTGAATTCCCCGTTTTATAATCCAAACCCTCACGTTTATTGCACAAACCCTCATTTTTAGGGCCCAAACGCTCATTTTTATGCTGCAAATCATTTCACTGGAAAATGCCTCCTTTTTATGCTCCAAACGCCTCCTTTAGGGCACGATGTCTGAATGTTAGGTCCCAAAGATTTGGTTAAGAGCCCAAAGCTTGGAGTCTAGGGTTGAAAGCCTGCTTTTTACTCTACAAACCCTCCTGTTTAGGGTACAAACCCTCCTTTTTGGTGCACAAGCCCTCGCTGTTAGGGTGCAAACACTCACGTTAAGATTCCCAAGCTTCGAGTCCAGGGTTGAAATCCACATCTTTATGCTCCAAGCGACCGTCTTTAGGCTTCAAATCCGACTTTTAATTCTGAAATCCCACTTTTTTACGCTCCAAACGCTACATTAAGGGCACAAAGTCTCCATTTTAGGTCACAACGCTTCCTTTTTAGAGTCCGGAACGTTGGTTCCAGGGTTGAAAGCCTCCCTGTTCTGCTTCAAAGCTTCATTTAGAAGGTACAAGCCCTCATTTTTAGGGCGCAACGCCTCATTTTTTGGCCGCGAATCCTCCTTTTTAGGGGTCAATACGTCCTTTTTGCTGTAAAATCCCTCACTTTTATGTTCCGGACATGTCATTTAGGGCACAAAGCCTTGTTTTGTGGTCCCAAAGCTTCCTCTTCAGAGTCCAAAGCTTTGATTCTGTGGTTGAATTCCTCGTTTTATAATCCAAACCCTCACGTTTATTGCACAAACCCTCATTTTTAGGGCCCAAACGCTCATTTTTATGCTGCAAATCATTTCACTGGAAAATGCCTCCTTTTTATGCTCCAAACGCCTCCTTTAGGGCACGATGTCTGAATGTTAGGTCCCAAAGATTTGGTTAAGAGCCCAAAGCTTGGAGTCTAGGGTTGAAAGCCTGCTTTTTACTCTACAAACCCTCCTGTTTAGGGTACAAACCCTCCTTTTTGGTGCACAAGCCCTCGCTGTTAGGGTGCAAACACTCACGTTAAGATTCCCAAGCTTCGAGTCCAGGGTTGAAATCCACATCTTTATGCTCCAAGCGACCGTCTTTAGGCTTCAAATCCGACTTTTAATTCTGAAATCCCACTTTTTTACGCTCCAAACGCTACATTAAGGGCACAAAGTCTCCATTTTAGGTCACAACGCTTCCTTTTTAGAGTCCGGAACGTTGGTTCCAGGGTTGAAAGCCTCCCTGTTCTGCTTCAAAGCGTCATTTAGAAGGTACAAGCCCTCATTTTTAGGGCGCAACGCCTCATTTTTTGGCCGCGAATCCTCCTTTTTAGGGGTCAATACGTCCTTTTTGCTGTAAAATCCCTCACTTCTATGTTACGGACATCTCATTTAGGGCACAAAGCCTTGTTTTGTGGTCCCAAAGCTTCCTCTTCAGAGTCCAAAGCTTTGATTCTGTGGTTGAATTCCTCGTTTTATAATCCAAACCCTCACGTTTATTGCACAAACCCTCATTTTTAGGGCCCAAACGCTCATTTTTATGCTGCAAATCATTTCACTGGAAAATGCCTCCTTTTTATGCTCCAAACGCCTCCTTTAGGGCACGATGTCTGAATGTTAGGTCCCAAAGATTAGGTTAAGAGCCCAAAGCTTGGAGTCTAGGGTTGAAAGCCTGCTTTTTACTCTACAAACCCTCCTGTTTAGGGTACAAACCCTCCTTTTTGGTGCACAAGCCCTCGCTGTTAGGGTGCAAACACTCACGTTAAGATTCCCAAGCTTCGAGTCCAGGGTTGAAATCCACATCTTTATGCTCCAAACGACCGTCTTTAGGCTACAAATCCGACTTTTAATTCTGAAATCCCACTTTTTTACGCTCCAAACGCTACATTAAGGGCACAAAGTCTCCATTTTAGGTCACAACGCTTCCTTTTTAGAGTCCGGAACGTTGGTTCCAGGGTTGAAAGCCTCCCTGTTCTGCTTCAAAGCGTCATTTAGAAGGTACAAGCCCTCATTTTTAGGGCGCAACGCCTCATTTTTTGGCCGCGAATCCTCCTTTTTAGGGGTCAATACGTCCTTTTTGCTGTAAAATCCCTCACTTTTATGTTACGGACATCTCATTTAGGGCACAAAGCCTTGTTTTGTGGTCCCAAAGCTTCCTCTTCAGAGTCCAAAGCTTTGATTCTGTGGTTGAATTCCTCGTTTTATAATCCAAACCCTCACGTTTATTGCACAAACCCTCATTTTTAGGGCCCAAACGCTCATTTTTATGCTGCAAATCATTTCACTGGAAAATGCCTCCTTTTTATGCTCCAAACGCCTCCTTTAGGGCACGATGTCTGAATGTTAGGTCCCAAAGATTTGGTTAAGAGCCCAAAGCTTGGAGTCTAGGGTTGAAAGCCTGCTTTTTACTCTACAAACCCTCCTGTTTAGGGTACAAACCCTCCTTTTTGGTGCACAAGCCCTCGCTGTTAGGGTGCAAACACTCACGTTAAGATTCCCAAGCTTCGAGTCCAGGGTTGAAATCCACATCTTTATGCTCCAAGCGACCGTCTTTAGGCTTCAAATCCGACTTTTAATTCTGAAATCCCACTTTTTTACGCTCCAAACGCTACATTAAGGGCACAAAGTCTCCATTTTAGGTCACAACGCTTCCTTTTTAGAGTCCGGAACGTTGGTTCCAGGGTTGAAAGCCTCCCTGTTCTGCTTCAAAGCGTCATTTAGAAGGTACAAGCCCTCATTTTTAGGGCGCAACGCCTCATTTTTTGGCCGCGAATCCTCCTTTTTAGGGGTCAATATGTCCTTTTTGCTGTAAAATCCCTCACTTCTATGTTACGGACATCTCATTTAGGGCACAAAGCCTTGTTTTGTGGTCCCAAAGCTTCCTCTTCAGAGTCCAAAGCTTTGATTCTGTGGTTGAATTCCTCGTTTTATAATCCAAACCCTCACGTTTATTGCACAAACCCTCATTTTTAGGGCCCAAACGCTCATTTTTATGCTGCAAATCATTTCACTGGAAAATGCCTCCTTTTTATGCTCCAAACGCCTCCTTTAGGGCACGATGTCTGAATGTTAGGTCCCAAAGATTTGGTTAAGAGCCCAAAGCTTGGAGTCTAGGGTTGAAAGCCTGCTTTTTACTCTACAAACCCTCCTGTTTAGGGTACAAACCCTCCTTTTTGGTGCACAAGCCCTCGCTGTTAGGGTGCAAACACTCACGTTAAGATTCCCAAGCTTCGAGTCCAGGGTTGAAATCCACATCTTTATGCTCCAAACGACCGTCTTTAGGCTTCAAATCCGACTTTTAATTCTGAAATCCCACTTTTTTATGCTCCAAACGCTACATTAAGGGCACAAAGTCTCCATTTTAGGTCACAACGCTTCCTTTTTAGAGTCCGGAACGTTGGTTCCAGGGTTGAAAGCCTCCCTGTTCTGCTTCAAAGCGTCATTTAGAAGGTACAAGCCCTCATTTTTAGGGCGCAACGCCTCATTTTTTGGCCGCGAATCCTCCTTTTTAGGGGTCAATACGTCCTTTTTGCTGTAAAATCCCTCACTTTTATGTTACGGACATCTCATTTAGGGCACAAAGCCTTGTTTTGTGGGCACAAAGCTTCCTCTTCAGGGTCCAAAGCTTTGATTCTGTGGTTGAATTCCCCGTTTTATAATCCAAACCCTCACGTTTATTGCACAAACCCTCATTTTTAGGGCCCAAACGCTCATTTTTATGCTGCAAATCATTTCACTGGAAAATGCCTCCTTTTTATGCTCCAAACGTCTCCTTTAGGGCACGATGTCTGAATGTTAGGTCCCAAAGATTTGGTTAAGAGCCCAAAGCTTGGAGTCTAGGGTTGAAAGCCTGCTTTTTATTCTACAAACCCTCCTGTTTAGGGCACAAACCCTCCTTTTTGGTGCACAAGCCCTCGCTGTTAGGGTGCAAACACTCACGTTAAGATTCCCAAGCTTCGAGTCCAGGGTTGAAATCCACATCTTTATGCTCCAAACGACCGTCTTTAGGCTTCAAATCCGACTTTTAATTCTGAAATCCCACTTTTTTACGCTCCAAACGCTACATTAAGGGCACAAAGTCTCCATTTTAGGTCACAACGCTTCCTTTTTAGAGTCCGGAACGTTGGTTCCAGGGTTGAAAGCCTCCCTGTTCTGCTTCAAAGCGTCATTTAGAAGGTACAAGCCCTCATTTTTAGGGCGCAACGCCTCATTTTTTGGCCGCGAATCCTCCTTTTTAGGGGTCAATATGTCCTTTTTGCTGTAAAATCCCTCACTTCTATGTTACGGACATCTCATTTAGGGCACAAAGCCTTGTTTTGTGGGCACAAAGCTTCCTCTTCAGGGTCCAAAGCTTTGATTCTGTGGTTGAATTCCCCGTTTTATAATCCAAACCCTCACGTTTATTGCACAAACCCTCATTTTTAGGGCCCAAACGCTCATTTTTAAGCTGCAAATCATTTCACTGGAAAATGCCTCCTTTTTATGCTCCAAACGCCTCCTTTAGGGCACGATGTCTGAATGTTAGGTCCCAAAGATTTGGTTAAGAGCCCAAAGCTTGGAGTCTAGGGTTGAAAGCCTGCTTTTTATTCTACAAACCCTCCTGTTTAGGGTACAAACCCTCCTTTTTGGTGCACAAGCCCTCGCTGTTAGGGTGCAAACACTCACGTTAAGATTCCCAAGCTTCGAGTCCAGGGTTGAAATCCACATCTTTATGCTCCAAGCGACCGTCTTTAGGCTTCAAATCCGACTTTTAATTCTGAAATCCCACTTTTTTACGCTCCAAACGCTACATTAAGGGCACAAAGTCTCCATTTTAGGTCACAACGCTTCCTTTTTAGAGTCCGGAACGTTGGTTCCAGGGTTGAAAGCCTCCCTGTTCTGCTTCAAAGCGTCATTTAGAAGGTACAAGCCCTCATTTTTAGGGCGCAACGCCTCATTTTTTGGCCGCGAATCCTCCTTTTTAGGGGTCAATATGTCCTTTTTGCTGTAAAATCCCTCACTTCTATGTTACGGACATCTCATTTAGGGCACAAAGCCTTGTTTTGTGGTCCCAAAGCTTCCTCTTCAGAGTCCAAAGCTTTGATTCTGTGGTTGAATTCCCCGTTTTATAATCCAAACCCTCACGTTTATTGCACAAACCCTCATTTTTAGGGCCCAAACGCTCATTTTTATGCTGCAAATCATTTCACTGGAAAATGCCTCCTTTTTATGCTCCAAACGCCTCCTTTAGGGCACGATGTCTGAATGTTAGGTCCCAAAGATTTGGTTAAGAGTCCAAAGCTTGGAGTCTAGGGTTGAAAGCCTGCTTTTTACTCTACAAACCCTCCTGTTTAGGGTACAAACCCTCCTTTTTGGTGCACAAGCCCTCGCTGTTAGGGTGCAAACACTCACGTTAAGATTCCCAAGCTTCGAGTCCAGGGTTGAAATCCACATCTTTATGCTCCAAACGACCGTCTTTAGGCTTCAAATCCGACTTTTAATTCTGAAATCCCACTTTTTTATGCTCCAAACGCTACATTAAGGGCACAAAGTCTCCATTTTAGGTCACAACGCTTCCTTTTTAGAGTCCGGAACGTTGGTTCCAGGGTTGAAAGCCTCCCTGTTCTGCTTCAAAGCGTCATTTAGAAGGTACAAGCCCTCATTTTTAGGGCGCAACGCCTCATTTTTTGGCCGCGAATCCTCCTTTTTAAGGGTCAATACGTCCTTTTTGCTGTAAAATCCCTCACTTCTATGTTACGGACATCTCATTTAGGGCACAAAGCCTTGTTTTGTGGTCCCAAAGCTTCCTCTTCAGAGTCCAAAGCTTTGATTCTGTGGTTGAATTCCCCGTTTTATAATCCAAACCCTCACGTTTATTGCACAAACCCTCATTTTTAGGGCCCAAACGCTCATTTTTATGCTGCAAATCATTTCACTGGAAAATGCCTCCTTTTTATGCTCCAAACGCCTCCTTTAGGGCAGGATGTCTGAATGTTAGGTCCCAAAGATTTGGTTAAGAGCCCAAAGCTTGGAGTCTAGGGTTGAAAGCCTGCTTTTTATTCTACAAACCCTCCTGTTTAGGGTACAAACCCTCCTTTTTGGTGCACAAGCCCTCGCTGTTAGGGTGCAAACACTCACGTTAAGATTCCCAAGCTTCGAGTCCAGGGTTGAAATCCACATCTTTATGCTCCAAACGACTGTCTTTAGGCTTCAAATCCGACTTTTAATTCTGAAATCCCACTTTTTTACGCTCCAAACGCTACATTAAGGGCACAAAGTCTCCATTTTAGGTCACAACGCTTCCTTTTTAGAGTCCGGAACGTTGGTTCCAGGGTTGAAAGCCTCCCTGTTCTGCTTCAAAGCGTCATTTAGAAGGTACAAGCCCTCATTTTTAGGGCGCAACGCCTCATTTTTTGGCCGCGAATCCTCCTTTTTAGGGGTCAATATGTCCTTTTTGCTGTAAAATCCCTCACTTCTATGTTACGGACATCTCATTTAGGGCACAAAGCCTTGTTTTGTGGTCCCAAAGCTTCCTCTTCAGAGTCCAAAGCTTTGATTCTGTGGTTGAATTCCTCGTTTTATAATCCAAACCCTCACGTTTATTGCACAAACCTTCATTTTTAGGGCCCAAACGCTCATTTTTATGCTGCAAATCATTTCACTGGAAAATGCCTCCTTTTTATGCTCCAAACGCCTCCTTTAGGGCACGATGTCTGAATGTTAGGTCCCAAAGATTAGGTTAAGAGCCCAAAGCTTGGAGTCTAGGGTTGAAAGCCTGCTTTTTACTCTACAAACCCTCCTGTTTAGGGTACAAACCCTCCTTTTTGGTGCACAAGCCCTCGCTGTTAGGGTGCAAACACTCACGTTAAGATTCCCAAGCTTCGAGTCCAGGGTTGAAATCCACATCTTTATGCTCCAAACGACCGTCTTTAGGCTTCAAATCCGACTTTTAATTCTGAAATCCCACTTTTTTATGCTCCAAACGCTACATTAAGGGCACAAAGTCTCCATTTTAGGTCACAACGCTTCCTTTTTAGAGTCCGGAACGTTGGTTCCAGGGTTGAAAGCCTCCCTGTTCTGCTTCAAAGCGTCATTTAGAAGGTACAAGCCCTCATTTTTAGGGCGCAACGCCTCATTTTTTGGCCGCGAATCCTCCTTTTTAGGGGTCAATATGTCCTTTCTGCTGTAAAATCCCTCACTTCTATGTTACGGACATCTCATTTAGGGCACAAAGCCTTGTTTTGTGGTCCCAAAGCTTCCTCTTCAGAGTCCAAAGCTTTGATTCTGTGGTTGAATTCCTCGTTTTATAATCCAAACCCTCACGTTTATTGCACAAACCCTCATTTTTAGGGCCCAAACGCTCATTTTTATGCTGCAAATCATTTCACTGGAAAATGCCTCCTTTTTATGCTCCAAACGCCTCCTTTAGGGCACGATGTCTGAATGTTAGGTCCCAAAGATTAGGTTAAGAGCCCAAAGCTTGGAGTCTAGGGTTGAAAGCCTGCTTTTTACTCTACAAACCCTCCTGTTTAGGGTACAAACCCTCCTTTTTGGTGCACAAGCCCTCGCTGTTAGGGTGCAAACACTCACGTTAAGATTCCCAAGCTTCGAGTCCAGGGTTGAAATCCACATCTTTATGCTCCAAACGACTGTCTTTAGGCTTCAAATCCGACTTTTAATTCTGAAATCCCACTTTTTTACGCTCCAAACGCTACATTAAGGGCACAAAGTCTCCATTTTAGGTCACAACGCTTCCTTTTTAGAGTCCGGAACGTTGGTTCCAGGGTTGAAAGCCTCCCTGTTCTGCTTCAAAGCGTCATTTAGAAGGTACAAGCCCTCATTTTTAGGGCGCAACGCCTCATTTTTTGGCCGCGAATCCTCCTTTTTAGGGGTCAATATGTCCTTTTTGCTGTAAAATCCCTCACTTCTATGTTACGGACATCTCATTTAGGGCACAAAGCCTTGTTTTGTGGTCCCAAAGCTTCCTCTTCAGAGTCCAAAGCTTTGATTCTGTGGTTGAATTCCTCGTTTTATAATCCAAACCCTCACGTTTATTGCACAAACCTTCATTTTTAGGGCCCAAACGCTCATTTTTATGCTGCAAATCATTTCACTGGAAAATGCCTCCTTTTTATGCTCCAAACGCCTCCTTTAGGGCACGATGTCTGAATGTTAGGTCCCAAAGATTAGGTTAAGAGCCCAAAGCTTGGAGTCTAGGGTTGAAAGCCTGCTTTTTACTCTACAAACCCTCCTGTTTAGGGTACAAACCCTCCTTTTTGGTGCACAAGCCCTCGCTGTTAGGGTGCAAACACTCACGTTAAGATTCCCAAGCTTCGAGTCCAGGGTTGAAATCCACATCTTTATGCTCCAAGCGACCGTCTTTAGGCTTCAAATCCGACTTTTAATTCTGAAATCCCACTTTTTTATGCTCCAAACGCTACATTAAGGGCACAAAGTCTCCATTTTAGGTCACAACGCTTCCTTTTTAGAGTCCGGAACGTTGGTTCCAGGGTTGAAAGCCTCCCTGTTCTGCTTCAAAGCGTCATTTAGAAGGTACAAGCCCTCATTTTTAGGGCGCAATGCCTCATTTTTTGGCCGCGAATCCTCCTTTTTAGGGGTCAATACGTCCTTTTTGCTGTAAAATCCCTCACTTTTATGTTCCGGACATCTCATTTAGGGCACAAAGCCTTGTTTTGTGGTCCCAAAGCTTCCTCTTCAGGGTCCAAAGCTTTGATTCTGTGGTTGAATTCCTCGTTTTATAATCCAAACCCTCACGTTTATTGCACAAACCCTCATTTTTAGGGCCCAAACGCTCATTTTTATGCTGCAAATCATTTCACTGGAAAATGCCTCCTTTTTATGCTCCAAACGCCTCCTTTAGGGCACGATGTCTGAATGTTAGGTCCCAAAGATTAGGTTAAGAGCCCAAAGCTTGGAGTCTAGGGTTGAAAGCCTGCTTTTTACTCTACAAACCCTCCTGTTTAGGGTACAAACCCTCCTTTTTGGTGCACAAGCCCTCGCTGTTAGGGTGCAAACACTCACGTTAAGATTCCCAAGCTTCGAGTCCAGGGTTGAAATCCACATCTTTATGCTCCAAGCGACCGTCTTTAGGCTTCAAATCCGACTTTTAATTCTGAAATCCCACTTTTTTATGCTCCAAACGCTACATTAAGGGCACAAAGTCTCCATTTTAGGTCACAACGCTTCCTTTTTAGAGTCCGGAACGTTGGTTCCAGGGTTGAAAGCCTCCCTGTTCTGCTTCAAAGCGTCATTTAGAAGGTACAAGCCCTCATTTTTAGGGCGCAACGCCTCATTTTTTGGCCGCGAATCCTCCTTTTTAGGGGTCAATACGTCCTTTTTGCTGTAAAATCCCTCACTTTTATGTTACGGACATCTCATTTAGGGCACAAAGCCTTGTTTTGTGGGCACAAAGCTTCCTCTTCAGGGTCCAAAGCTTTGATTCTGTGGTTGAATTCCCCGTTTTATAATCCAAACCCTCACGTTTATTGCACAAACCCTCATTTTTAGGGCCCAAACGCTCATTTTTATGCTGCAAATCATTTCACTGGAAAATGCCTCCTTTTTATGCTCCAAACGCCTCCTTTAGGGCACGATGTCTGAATGTTAGGTCCCAAAGATTTGGTTAAGAGCCCAAAGCTTGGAGTCTAGGGTTCAAAGCCTGCTTTTTACTCTACAAACCCTCCTGTTTAGGGTACAAACCCTCCTTTTTGGTGCACAAGCCCTCGCTGTTAGGGTGCAAACACTCACGTTAAGATTCCCAAGCTTCGAGTCCAGGGTTGAAATCCACATCTTTATGCTCCAAGCGACCGTCTTTAGGCTTCAAATCCGACTTTTAATTCTGAAATCCCACTTTTTTACGCTCCAAACGCTACATTAAGGGCACAAAGACTCCATTTTAGGTCACAACGCTTCCTTTTTAGAGTCCGGAACGTTGGTTCCAGGGTTGAAAGCCTCCCTGTTCTGCTTCAAAGCGTCATTTAGAAGGTACAAGCCCTCATTTTTAGGGCGCAACGCCTCATTTTTTGGCCGCGAATCCTCCTTTTTAGGGGTCAGTACGTCCTTTTTGCTGTAAAATCCCTCACTTTTATGTTCCGGACATCTCATTTAGGGCACAAAGCCTTGTTTTGTGGTCCCAAAGCTTCCTCTTCAGAGTCCAAAGCTTTGATTCTGTGGTTGAATTCCTCGTTTTATAATCCAAACCCTCACGTTTATTGCACAAACCCTCATTTTTAGGGCCCAAACGCTCATTTTTATGCTGCAAATCATTTCACTGGAAAATGCCTCCTTTTTATGCTCCAAACGCCTCCTTTAGGGCACGATGTCTGAATGTTAGGTCCCAAAGATTTGGTTAAGAGCCCAAAGCTTGGAGTCTAGGGTTGAAAGCCTGCTTTTTACTCTACAAACCCTCCTGTTTAGGGTACAAACCCTCCTTTTTGGTGCACAAGCCCTCGCTGTTAGGGTGCAAACACTCACGTTAAGATTCCCAAGCTTCGAGTCCAGGGTTGAAATCCACATCTTTATGCTCCAAGCGACCGTCTTTAGGCTTCAAATCCGACTTTTAATTCTGAAATCCCACTTTTTTATGCTCCAAACGCTACATTAAGGGCACAAAGTCTCCATTTTAGGTCACAACGCTTCCTTTTTAGAGTCCGGAACGTTGGTTCCAGGGTTGAAAGCCTCCCTGTTCTGCTTCAAAGCGTCATTTAGAAGGTACAAGCCCTCATTTTTAGGGCGCAACGCCTCATTTTTTGGCCGCGAATCCTCCGTTTTAGGGGTCAATATGTCCTTTCTGCTGTAAAATCCCTCACTTCTATGTTACGGACATCTCATTTAGGGCACAAAGCCTTGTTTTGTGGGCACAAAGCTTCCTCTTCAGGGTCCAAAGCTTTGATTCTGTGGTTGAATTCCCCGTTTTATAATCCAAACCCTCACGTTTATTGCACAAACCCTCATTTTTAGGGCCCAAACACTCATTTTTATGCTGCAAATCATTTCACTGGAAAATGCCTCCTTTTTATGCTCCAAACGCCTCCTTTAGGGCACGATGTCTGAATGTTAGGTCCCAAAGATTTGGTTAAGAGCCCAAAGCTTGGAGTCTAGGGTTCAAAGCCTGCTTTTTACTCTACAAACCCTCCTGTTTAGGGTACAAACCCTCCTTTTTGGGGCACAAGCCCTCGCTGTTAGGGTGCAAACACTCACGTTAAGATTCCCAAGCTTCGAGTCCAGGGTTGAAATCCACATCTTTATGCTCCAAGCGACCGTCTTTAGGCTTCAAATCCGACTTTTAATTCTGAAATCCCACTTTTTTACGCTCCAAACGCTACATTAAGGGCACAAAGACTCCATTTTAGGTCACAACGCTTCCTTTTTAGAGTCCGGAACGTTGGTTCCAGGGTTGAAAGCCTCCCTGTTCTGCTTCAAAGCGTCATTTAGAAGGTACAAGCCCTCATTTTTAGGGCGCAACGCCTCATTTTTTGGCCGCGAATCCTCCTTTTTAGGGGTCAGTACGTCCTTTTTGCTGTAAAATCCCTCACTTTTATGTTCCGGACATCTCATTTAGGGCACAAAGCCTTGTTTTGTGGTCCCAAAGCTTCCTCTTCAGAGTCCAAAGCTTTGATTCTGTGGTTGAATTCCTCGTTTTATAATCCAAACCCTCACGTTTATTGCACAAACCCTCATTTTTAGGGCCCAAACGCTCATTTTTATGCTGCAAATCATTTCACTGGAAAATCCCTCCTTTTTATGCTCCAAACGCCTCCTTTAGGGCACGATGTCTGAATGTTAGGTCCCAAAGATTTGGTTAAGAGCCCAAAGCTTGGAGTCTAGGGTTCAAAGCCTGCTTTTTACTCTACAAACCCTCCTGTTTAGGGTACAAACCCTCCTTTTTGGTGCACAAGCCCTCGCTGTTAGGGTGCAAACACTCACGTTAAGATTCCCAAGCTTCGAGTCCAGGGTTGAAATCCACATCTTTATGCTCCAAGCGACCGTCTTTAGGCTTCAAATCCGACTTTTAATTCTGAAATCCCACTTTTTTATGCTCCAAACGCTACATTAAGGGCACAAAGTCTCCATTTTAGGTCACAACGCTTCCTTTTTAGAGTCCGGAACGTTGGTTCCAGGGTTGAAAGCCTCCCTGTTCTGCTTCAAAGCCTCATTTAGAAGGTACAAGCCCTCATTTTTAGGGCGCAACGCCTCATTTTTTGGCCGCGAATCCTCCGTTTTAGGGGTCAATATGTCCTTTCTGCTGTAAAATCCCTCACTTCTATGTTACGGACATCTCATTTAGGGCACAAAGCCTTGTTTTGTGGTCCCAAAGCTTCCTCTTCAGAGTCCAAAGCTTTGATTCTGTGGTTGAATTCCTCGTTTTATAATCCAAACCCTCACGTTTATTGCACAAACCCTCATTTTTAGGGCCCAAACGCTCATTTTTATGCTGCAAATCATTTCACTGGAAAATGCCTCCTTTTTATGCTCCAAACGCCTCCTTTAGGGCACGATGTCTGAATGTTAGGTCCCAAAGATTTGGTTAAGAGCCCAAAGCTTGGAGTCTAGGGTTGAAAGCCTGCTTTTTACTCTACAAACCCTCCTGTTTAGGGTACAAACCCTCCTTTTTGGTGCACAAGCCCTCGCTGTTAGGGTGCAAACACTCACGTTAAGATTCCCAAGCTTCGAGTCCAGGGTTGAAATCCACATCTTTATGCTCCAAACGACCGTCTTTAGGCTTCAAATCCGACTTTTAATTCTGAAATCCCACTTTTTTATGCTCCAAACGCTACATTAAGGGCACAAAGTCTCCATTTTAGGTCACAACGCTTCCTTTTTAGAGTCCGGAACGTTGGTTCCAGGGTTGAAAGCCTCCCTGTTCTGCTTCAAAGCGTCATTTAGAAGGTACAAGCCCTCATTTTTAGGGCGCAACGCCTCATTTTTTGGCCGCGAATCCTCCTTTTTAGGGGTCAATACGTCCTTTTTGCTGTAAAATCCCTCACTTTTATGTTCCGGACATCTCATTTAGGGCACAAAGCCTTGTTTTGTGGGCACAAAGCTTCCTCTTCAGGGTCCAAAGCTTTGATTCTGTGGTTGAATTCCCCGTTTTATAATCCAAACCCTCACGTTTATTGCACAAACCCTCATTTTTAGGGCCCAAACGCTCATTTTTATGCTGCAAATCATTTCACTGGAAAATGCCTCCTTTTTATGCTCCAAACGCCTCCTTTAGGGCACGATGTCTGAATGTTAGGTCCCAAAGATTTGGTTAAGAGCCCAAAGCTTGGAGTCTAGGGTTCAAAGCCTGCTTTTTACTCTACAAACCCTCCTGTTTAGGGTACAAACCCTCCTTTTTGGTGCACAAGCCCTCGCTGTTAGGGTGCAAACACTCACGTTAAGATTCCCAAGCTTCGAGTCCAGGGTTGAAATCCACATCTTTATGCTCCAAGCGACCGTCTTTAGGCTTCAAATCCGACTTTTAATTCTGAAATCCCACTTTTTTACGCTCCAAACGCTACATTAAGGGCACAAAGTCTCCATTTTAGGTCACAACGCTTCCTTTTTAGAGTCCGGAACGTTGGTTCCAGGGTTGAAAGCCTCCCTGTTCTGCTTCAAAGCGTCATTTAGAAGGTACAAGCCCTCATTTTTAGGGCGCAACGCCTCATTTTTTGGCCGCGAATCCTCCTTTTTAGGGGTCAATACGTCCTTTTTGCTGTAAAATCCCTCACTTCTATGTTACGGACATCTCATTTAGGGCACAAAGCCTTGTTTTGTGGGCCCAAAGCTTCCTCTTCAGAGTCCAAAGCTTTGATTCTGTGGTTGAATTCCTCGTTTTATAATCCAAACCCTCACGTTTATTGCACAAACCCTCATTTTTAGGGCCCAAACGCTCATTTTTATGCTGCAAATCATTTCACTGGAAAATGCCTCCTTTTTATGCTCCAAACGCCTCCTTTAGGGCACGATGTCTGAATGTTAGGTCCCAAAGATTAGGTTAAGAGCCCAAAGCTTGGAGTCTAGGGTTGAAAGCCTGCTTTTTACTCTACAAACCCTCCTGTTTAGGGTACAAACCCTCCTTTTTGGTGCACAAGCCCTCGCTGTTAGGGTGCAAACACTCACGTTAAGATTCCCAAGCTTCGAGTCCAGGGTTGAAATCCACATCTTTATGCTCCAAACGACCGTCTTTAGGCTACAAATCCGACTTTTAATTCTGAAATCCCACTTTTTTACGCTCCAAACGCTACATTAAGGGCACAAAGTCTCCATTTTAGGTCACAACGCTTCCTTTTTAGAGTCCGGAACGTTGGTTCCAGGGTTGAAAGCCTCCCTGTTCTGCTTCAAAGCGTCATTTAGAAGGTACAAGCCCTCATTTTTAGGGCGCAACGCCTCATTTTTTGGCCGCGAATCCTCCTTTTTAGGGGTCAATACGTCCTTTTTGCTGTAAAATCCCTCACTTTTATGTTCCGGACATCTCATTTAGGGCACAAAGCCTTGTTTTGTGGTCCCAAAGCTTCCTCTTCAGGGTCCAAAGCTTTGATTCTGTGGTTGAATTCCCCGTTTTATAATCCAAACCCTCACGTTTATTGCACAAACCCTCATTTTTAGGGCCCAAACGCTCATTTTTATGCTGCAAATCATTTCACTGGAAAATGCCTCCTTTTTATGCTCCAAACGCCTCCTTTAGGGCACGATGTCTGAATGTTAGGTCCCAAAGATTAGGTTAAGAGCCCAAAGCTTGGAGTCTAGGGTTGAAAGCCTGCTTTTTACTCTACAAACCCTCCTGTTTAGGGTACAAACCCTCCTTTTTGGTGCACAAGCCCTCGCTGTTAGGGTGCAAACACTCACGTTAAGATTCCCAAGCTTCGAGTCCAGGGTTGAAATCCACATCTTTATGCTCCAAACGACCGTCTTTAGGCTACAAATCCGACTTTTAATTCTGAAATCCCACTTTTTTACGCTCCAAACGCTACATTAAGGGCACAAAGTCTCCATTTTAGGTCACAACGCTTCCTTTTTAGAGTCCGGAACGTTGGTTCCAGGGTTGAAAGCCTCCCTGTTCTGCTTCAAAGCGTCATTTAGAAGGTACAAGCCCTCATTTTTAGGGCGCAACGCCTCATTTTTTGGCCGCGAATCCTCCTTTTTAGGGGTCAATATGTCCTTTTTGCTGTAAAATCCCTCACTTCTATGTTACGGACATCTCATTTAGGGCACAAAGCCTTGTTTTGTGGTCCCAAAGCTTCCTCTTCAGGGTCCAAAGCTTTGATTCTGTGGTTGAATTCCCCGTTTTATAATCCAAACCCTCACGTTTATTGCACAAACCCTCATTTTTAGGGCCCAAACGCTCATTTTTATGCTGCAAATCATTTCACTGGAAAATGCCTCCTTTTTATGCTCCAAACGCCTCCTTTAGGGCACGATGTCTGAATGTTAGGTCCCAAAGATTAGGTTAAGAGCCCAAAGCTTGGAGTCTAGGGTTGAAAGCCTGCTTTTTACTCTACAAACCCTCCTGTTTAGGGTACAAACCCTCCTTTTTGGTGCACAAGCCCTCGCTGTTAGGGTGCAAACACTCACGTTAAGATTCCCAAGCTTCGAGTCCAGGGTTGAAATCCACATCTTTATGCTCCAAACGACCGTCTTTAGGCTACAAATCCGACTTTTAATTCTGAAATCCCACTTTTTTACGCTCCAAACGCTACATTAAGGGCACAAAGTCTCCATTTTAGGTCACAACGCTTCCTTTTTAGAGTCCGGAACGTTGGTTCCAGGGTTGAAAGCCTCCCTGTTCTGCTTCAAAGCGTCATTTAGAAGGTACAAGCCCTCATTTTTAGGGCGCAACGCCTCATTTTTTGGCCGCGAATCCTCCTTTTTAGGGGTCAATACGTCCTTTTTGCTGTAAAATCCCTCACTTTTATGTTACGGACATCTCATTTAGGGCACAAAGCCTTGTTTTGTGGTCCCAAAGCTTCCTCTTCAGAGTCCAAAGCTTTGATTCTGTGGTTGAATTCCTCGTTTTATAATCCAAACCCTCACGTGTATTGCACAAACCCTCATTTTTAGGGCCCAAACGCTCATTTTTATGCTGCAAATCATTTCACTGGAAAATGCCTCCTTTTTATGCTCCAAACGCCTCCTTTAGGGCACGATGTCTGAATGTTAGGTCCCAAAGATTTGGTTAAGAGCCCAAAGCTTGGAGTCTAGGGTTGAAAGCCTGCTTTTTACTCTACAAACCCTCCTGTTTAGGGTACAAACCCTCCTTTTTGGTGCACAAGCCCTCGCTGTTAGGGTGCAAACACTCACGTTAAGATTCCCAAGCTTCGAGTCCAGGGTTGAAATCCACATCTTTATGCTCCAAGCGACCGTCTTTAGGCTTCAAATCCGACTTTTAATTCTGAAATCCCACTTTTTTACGCTCCAAACGCTACATTAAGGGCACAAAGTCTCCATTTTAGGTCACAACGCTTCCTTTTTAGAGTCCGGAACGTTGGTTCCAGGGTTGAAAGCTTCCCTGTTCTGCTTCAAAGCGTAATTTAGAAGGTACAAGCCCTCATTTTTAGGGCGCAACGCCTCATTTTTTGGCCGCGAATCCTCCTTTTTAGGGGTCAATATGTCCTTTTTGCTGTAAAATCCCTCACTTCTATGTTACGGACATCTCATTTAGGGCACAAAGCCTTGTTTTGTGGTCCCAAAGCTTCCTCTTCAGAGTCCAAAGCTTTGATTCTGTGGTTGAATTCCCCGTTTTATAATCCAAACCCTCACGTTTATTGCACAAACCCTCATTTTTAGGGCCCAAACGCTCATTTTTAAGCTGCAAATCATTTCACTGGAAAATGCCTCCTTTTTATGCTCCAAACGCCTCCTTTAGGGCACGATGTCTGAATGTTAGGTCCCAAAGATTTGGTTAAGAGCCCAAAGCTTGGAGTCTAGGGTTGAAAGCCTGCTTTTTATTCTACAAACCCTCCTGTTTAGGGTACAAACCCTCCTTTTTGGTGCACAAGCCCTCGCTGTTAGGGTGCAAACACTCACGTTAAGATTCCCAAGCTTCGAGTCCAGGGTTGAAATCCACATCTTTATGCTCCAAACGACCGTCTTTAGGCTTCAAATCCGACTTTTAATTCTGAAATCCCACTTTTTTACGCTCCAAACGCTACATTAAGGGCACAAAGTCTCCATTTTAGGTCACAACGCTTCCTTTTTAGAGTCCGGAACGTTGGTTCCAGGGTTGAAAGCCTCCCTGTTCTGCTTCAAAGCGTCATTTAGAAGGTACAAGCCCTCATTTTTAGGGCGCAACGCCTCATTTTTTGGCCGCGAATCCTCCTTTTTAGGGGTCAATATGTCCTTTTTGCTGTAAAATCCCTCACTTCTATGTTACGGACATCTCATTTAGGGCACAAAGCCTTGTTTTGTGGTCCCAAAGCTTCCTCTTCAGGGTCCAAAGCTTTGATTCTGTGGTTGAATTCCCCGTTTTATAATCCAAACCCTCACGTTTATTGCACAAACCCTCATTTTTAGGGCCCAAACGCTCATTTTTATGCTGCAAATCATTTCACTGGAAAATGCCTCCTTTTTATGCTCCAAACGCCTCCTTTAGGGCACGATGTCTGAATGTTAGGTCCCAAAGATTAGGTTAAGAGCCCAAAGCTTGGAGTCTAGGGTTGAAAGCCTGCTTTTTACTCTACAAACCCTCCTGTTTAGGGTACAAACCCTCCTTTTTGGTGCACAAGCCCTCGCTGTTAGGGTGCAAACACTCACGTTAAGATTCCCAAGCTTCGAGTCCAGGGTTGAAATCCACATCTTTATGCTCCAAACGACCGTCTTTAGGCTACAAATCCGACTTTTAATTCTGAAATCCCACTTTTTTACGCTCCAAACGCTACATTAAGGGCACAAAGTCTCCATTTTAGGTCACAACGCTTCCTTTTTAGAGTCCGGAACGTTGGTTCCAGGGTTGAAAGCCTCCCTGTTCTGCTTCAAAGCGTCATTTAGAAGGTACAAGCCCTCATTTTTAGGGCGCAACGCCTCATTTTTTGGCCGCGAATCCTCCTTTTTAGGGGTCAATACGTCCTTTTTGCTGTAAAATCCCTCACTTTTATGTTACGGACATCTCATTTAGGGCACAAAGCCTTGTTTTGTGGTCCCAAAGCTTCCTCTTCAGAGTCCAAAGCTTTGATTCTGTGGTTGAATTCCTCGTTTTATAATCCAAACCCTCACGTGTATTGCACAAACCCTCATTTTTAGGGCCCAAACGCTCATTTTTATGCTGCAAATCATTTCACTGGAAAATGCCTCCTTTTTATGCTCCAAACGCCTCCTTTAGGGCACGATGTCTGAATGTTAGGTCCCAAAGATTTGGTTAAGAGCCCAAAGCTTGGAGTCTAGGGTTGAAAGCCTGCTTTTTACTCTACAAACCCTCCTGTTTAGGGTACAAACCCTCCTTTTTGGTGCACAAGCCCTCGCTGTTAGGGTGCAAACACTCACGTTAAGATTCCCAAGCTTCGAGTCCAGGGTTGAAATCCACATCTTTATGCTCCAAGCGACCGTCTTTAGGCTTCAAATCCGACTTTTAATTCTGAAATCCCACTTTTTTACGCTCCAAACGCTACATTAAGGGCACAAAGTCTCCATTTTAGGTCACAACGCTTCCTTTTTAGAGTCCGGAACGTTGGTTCCAGGGTTGAAAGCTTCCCTGTTCTGCTTCAAAGCGTAATTTAGAAGGTACAAGCCCTCATTTTTAGGGCGCAACGCCTCATTTTTTGGCCGCGAATCCTCCTTTTTAGGGGTCAATATGTCCTTTTTGCTGTAAAATCCCTCACTTCTATGTTACGGACATCTCATTTAGGGCACAAAGCCTTGTTTTGTGGTCCCAAAGCTTCCTCTTCAGAGTCCAAAGCTTTGATTCTGTGGTTGAATTCCCCGTTTTATAATCCAAACCCTCACGTTTATTGCACAAACCCTCATTTTTAGGGCCCAAACGCTCATTTTTAAGCTGCAAATCATTTCACTGGAAAATGCCTCCTTTTTATGCTCCAAACGCCTCCTTTAGGGCACGATGTCTGAATGTTAGGTCCCAAAGATTTGGTTAAGAGCCCAAAGCTTGGAGTCTAGGGTTGAAAGCCTGCTTTTTATTCTACAAACCCTCCTGTTTAGGGTACAAACCCTCCTTTTTGGTGCACAAGCCCTCGCTGTTAGGGTGCAAACACTCACGTTAAGATTCCCAAGCTTCGAGTCCAGGGTTGAAATCCACATCTTTATGCTCCAAACGACCGTCTTTAGGCTTCAAATCCGACTTTTAATTCTGAAATCCCACTTTTTTACGCTCCAAACGCTACATTAAGGGCACAAAGTCTCCATTTTAGGTCACAACGCTTCCTTTTTAGAGTCCGGAACGTTGGTTCCAGGGTTGAAAGCCTCCCTGTTCTGCTTCAAAGCGTCATTTAGAAGGTACAAGCCCTCATTTTTAGGGCGCAACGCCTCATTTTTTGGCCGCGAATCCTCCTTTTTAGGGGTCAATATGTCCTTTTTGCTGTAAAATCCCTCACTTCTATGTTACGGACATCTCATTTAGGGCACAAAGCCTTGTTTTGTGGTCCCAAAGCTTCCTCTTCAGAGTCCAAAGCTTTGATTCTGTGGTTGAATTCCTCGTTTTATAATCCAAACCCTCACGTTTATTGCACAAACCCTCATTTTTAGGGCCCAAACGCTCATTTTTATGCTGCAAATCATTTCACTGGAAAATGCCTCCTTTTTATGCTCCAAACGCCTCCTTTAGGGCACGATGTCTGAATGTTAGGTCCCAAAGATTAGGTTAAGAGCCCAAAGCTTGGAGTCTAGGGTTGAAAGCCTGCTTTTTACTCTACAAACCCTCCTGTTTAGGGTACAAACCCTCCTTTTTGGTGCACAAGCCCTCGCTGTTAGGGTGCAAACACTCACGTTAAGATTCCCAAGCTTCGAGTCCAGGGTTGAAATCCACATCTTTATGCTCCAAACGACCGTCTTTAGGCTACAAATCCGACTTTTAATTCTGAAATCCCACTTTTTTACGCTCCAAACGCTACATTAAGGGCACAAAGTCTCCATTTTAGGTCACAACGCTTCCTTTTTAGAGTCCGGAACGTTGGTTCCAGGGTTGAAAGCCTCCCTGTTCTGCTTCAAAGCGTCATTTAGAAGGTACAAGCCCTCATTTTTAGGGCGCAACGCCTCATTTTTTGGCCGCGAATCCTCCTTTTTAGGGGTCAATACGTCCTTTTTGCTGTAAAATCCCTCACTTTTATGTTCCGGACATCTCATTTAGGGCACAAAGCCTTGTTTTGTGGGCACAAAGCTTCCTCTTCAGGGTCCAAAGCTTTGATTCTGTGGTTGAATTCCTCGTTTTATAATCCAAACCCTCACGTTTATTGCACAAACCCTCATTTTTAGGGCCCAAACGCTCATTTTTATGCTGCAAATCATTTCACTGGAAAATGCCTCCTTTTTATGCTCCAAACGCCTCCTTTAGGGCACGATGTCTGAATGTTAGGTCCCAAAGATTTGGTTAAGAGCCCAAAGCTTGGAGTCTAGGGTTGAAAGCCTGCTTTTTACTCTACAAACCCTCCTGTTTAGGGCACAAACCCTCCTTTTTGGTGCACAAGCCCTCGCTGTTAGGGTGCAAACACTCACGTTAAGATTCCCAAGCTTCGAGTCCAGGGTTGAAATCCACATCTTTATGCTCCAAACGACCGTCTTTAGGCTTCAAATCCGACTTTTAATTCTGAAATCCCACTTTTTTACGCTCCAAACGCTACATTAAGGGCACAAAGTCTCCATTTTAGGTCACAACGCTACCTTTTTAGAGTCCGGAACGTTGGTTCCAGGGTTGAAAGCCTCCCTGTTCTGCTTCAAAGCGTCATTTAGAAGGTACAAGCCCTCATTTTTAGGGCGCAACGCCTCATTTTTTGGCCGCGAATCCTCCTTTTTAGGGGTCAATACGTCCTTTTTGCTGTAAAATCCCTCACTTTTATGTTCCGGACATCTCATTTAGGGCACAAAGCCTTGTTTTGTGGGCACAAAGCTTCCTCTTCAGGGTCCAAAGCTTTGATTCTGTGGTTGAATTCCCCGTTTTATAATCCAAACCCTCACGTTTATTGCACAAACCCTCATTTTTAGGGCCCAAACGCTCATTTTTATGCTGCAAATCATTTCACTGGAAAATGCCTCCTTTTTATGCTCCAAACGCCTCCTTTAGGGCACGATGTCTGAATGTTAGGTCCCAAAGATTTGGTTAAGAGCCCAAAGCTTGGAGTCTAGGGTTGAAAGCCTGCTTTTTACTCTACAAACCCTCCTGTTTAGGGTACAAACCCTCCTTTTTGGTGCACAAGCCCTCGCTGTTAGGGTGCAAACACTCACGTTAAGATTCCCAAGCTTCGAGTCCAGGGTTGAAATCCACATCTTTATGCTCCAAACGACCGTCTTTAGGCTTCAAATCCGACTTTTAATTCTGAAATCCCACTTTTTTACGCTCCAAACGCTACATTAAGGGCACAAAGTCTCCATTTTAGGTCACAACGCTTCCTTTTTAGAGTCCGGAACGTTGGTTCCAGGGTTGAAAGCCTCCCTGTTCTGCTTCAAAGCGTCATTTAGAAGGTACAAGCCCTCATTTTATAGGGCGCAACGCCTCATTTTTTGGCCGCGAATCCTCCTTTTTAGGGGTCAATATGTCCTTTTTGCTGTAAAATCCCTCACTTCTATGTTACGGACATCTCATTTAGGGCACAAAGCCTTGTTTTGTGGTCCCAAAGCTTCCTCTTCAGAGTCCAAAGCTTTGATTCTGTGGTTGAATTCCTCGTTTTATAATCCAAACCCTCACGTTTATTGCACAAACCCTCATTTTTAGGGCCCAAACGCTCATTTTTATGCTGCAAATCATTTCACTGGAAAATGCCTCCTTTTTATGCTCCAAACGCCTCCTTTAGGGCACGATGTCTGAATGTTAGGTCCCAAAGATTAGGTTAAGAGCCCAAAGCTTGGAGTCTAGGGTTGAAAGCCTGCTTTTTACTCTACAAACCCTCCTGTTTAGGGTACAAACCCTCCTTTTTGGTGCACAAGCCCTCGCTGTTAGGGTGCAAACACTCACGTTAAGATTCCCAAGCTTCGAGTCCAGGGTTGAAATCCACATCTTTATGCTCCAAACGACCGTCTTTAGGCTTCAAATCCGACTTTTAATTCTGAAATCCCACTTTTTTATGCTCCAAACGCTACATTAAGGGCACAAAGTCTCCATTTTAGGTCACAACGCTTCCTTTTTAGAGTCCGGAACGTTGGTTCCAGGGTTGAAAGCCTCCCTGTTCTGCTTCAAAGCGTCATTTAGAAGGTACAAGCCCTCATTTTTAGGGCGCAACGCCTCATTTTTTGGCCGCGAATCCTCCTTTTTAGGGGTCAATACGTCCTTTTTGCTGTAAAATCCCTCACTTTTATGTTCCGGACATCTCATTTAGGGCACAAAGCCTTGTTTTGTGGGCACAAAGCTTCCTCTTCAGGGTCCAAAGCTTTGATTCTGTGGTTGAATTCCCCGTTTTATAATCCAAACCCTCACGTTTATTGCACAAACCCTCATTTTTAGGGCCCAAACGCTCATTTTTATGCTGCAAATCATTTCACTGGAAAATGCCTCCTTTTTATGCTCCAAACGCCTCCTTTAGGGCACGATGTCTGAATGTTAGGTCCCAAAGATTTGGTTAAGAGCCCAAAGCTTGGAGTCTAGGGTTGAAAGCCTGCTTTTTATTCTACAAACCCTCCTGTTTAGGGCACAAACCCTCCTTTTTGGTGCACAAGCCCTCGCTGTTAGGGTGCAAACACTCACGTTAAGATTCCCAAGCTTCGAGTCCAGGGTTGAAATCCACATCTTTATGCTCCAAACGACCGTCTTTAGGCTTCAAATCCGACTTTTAATTCTGAAATCCCACTTTTTTACGCTCCAAACGCTACATTAAGGGCACAAAGTCTCCATTTTAGGTCACAACGCTTCCTTTTTAGAGTCCGGAACGTTGGTTCCAGGGTTGAAAGCCTCCCTGTTCTGCTTCAAAGCGTCATTTAGAAGGTACAAGCCCTCATTTTTAGGGCGCAACGCCTCATTTTTTGGCCGCGAATCCTCCTTTTTAGGGGTCAATATGTCCTTTTTGCTGTAAAATCCCTCACTTCTATGTTACGGACATCTCATTTAGGGCACAAAGCCTTGTTTTGTGGTCCCAAAGCTTCCTCTTCAGGGTCCAAAGCTTTGATTCTGTGGTTGAATTCCTCGTTTTATAATCCAAACCCTCACGTTTATTGCACAAACCCTCATTTTTAGGGCCCAAACGCTCATTTTTATGCTGCAAATCATTTCACTGGAAAATGCCTCCTTTTTATGCTCCAAACGCCTCCTTTAGGGCACGATGTCTGAATGTTAGGTCCCAAAGATTTGGTTAAGAGCCCAAAGCTTGGAGTCTAGGGTTGAAAGCCTGCTTTTTATTCTACAAACCCTCCTGTTTAGGGCACAAACCCTCCTTTTTGGTGCACAAGCCCTCGCTGTTAGGGTGCAAACACTCACGTTAAGATTCCCAAGCTTCGAGTCCAGGGTTGAAATCCACATCTTTATGCTCCAAACGACCGTCTTTAGGCTTCAAATCCGACTTTTAATTCTGAAATCCCACTTTTTTACGCTCCAAACGCTACATTAAGGGCACAAAGTCTCCATTTTAGGTCACAACGCTTCCTTTTTAGAGTCCGGAACGTTGGTTCCAGGGTTGAAAGCCTCCCTGTTCTGCTTCAAAGCGTCATTTAGAAGGTACAAGCCCTCATTTTTAGGGCGCAACGCCTCATTTTTTGGCCGCGAATCCTCCTTTTTAGGGGTCAATACGTCCTTTTTGCTGTAAAATCCCTCACTTCTATGTTACGGACATCTCATTTAGGGCACAAAGCCTTGTTTTGTGGTCCCAAAGCTTCCTCTTCAGGGTCCAAAGCTTTGATTCTGTGGTTGAATTCCCCGTTTTATAATCCAAACCCTCACGTTTATTGCACAAACCCTCATTTTTAGGGCCCAAACGCTCATTTTTATGCTGCAAATCATTTCACTGGAAAATGCCTCCTTTTTATGCTCCAAACGCCTCCTTTAGGGCACGATGTCTGAATGTTAGGTCCCAAAGATTTGGTTAAGAGCCCAAAGCTTGGAGTCTAGGGTTGAAAGCCTGCTTTTTACTCTACAAACCCTCCTGTTTAGGGTACAAACCCTCCTTTTTGGTGCACAAGCCCTCGCTGTTAGGGTGCAAACACTCACGTTAAGATTCCCAAGCTTCGAGTCCAGGGTTGAAATCCACATCTTTATGCTCCAAGCGACCGTCTTTAGGCTTCAAATCCGACTTTTAATTCTGAAATCCCACTTTTTTACGCTCCAAACGCTACATTAAGGGCACAAAGTCTCCATTTTAGGTCACAACGCTTCCTTTTTAGAGTCCGGAACGTTGGTTCCAGGGTTGAAAGCCTCCCTGTTCTGCTTCAAAGCGTCATTTAGAAGGTACAAGCCCTCATTTTTAGGGCGCAACGCCTCATTTTTTGGCCGCGAATCCTCCTTTTTAGGGGTCAATATGTCCTTTTTGCTGTAAAATCCCTCACTTCTATGTTACGGACATCTCATTTAGGGCACAAAGCCTTGTTTTGTGGTCCCAAAGCTTCCTCTTCAGAGTCCAAAGCTTTGATTCTGTGGTTGAATTCCTCGTTTTATAATCCAAACCCTCACGTTTATTGCACAAACCCTCATTTTTAGGGCCCAAACGCTCATTTTTATGCTGCAAATCATTTCACTGGAAAATGCCTCCTTTTTATGCTCCAAACGCCTCCTTTAGGGCACGATGTCTGAATGTTAGGTCCCAAAGATTAGGTTAAGAGCCCAAAGCTTGGAGTCTAGGGTTGAAAGCCTGCTTTTTACTCTACAAACCCTCCTGTTTAGGGTACAAACCCTCCTTTTTGGTGCACAAGCCCTCGCTGTTAGGGTGCAAACACTCACGTTAAGATTCCCAAGCTTCGAGTCCAGGGTTGAAATCCACATCTTTATGCTCCAAGCGACCGTCTTTAGGCTTCAAATCCGACTTTTAATTCTGAAATCCCACTTTTTTACGCTCCAAACGCTACATTAAGTGCACAAAGTCTCCATTTTAGGTCACAACGCTTCCTTTTTAGAGTCCGGAACGTTGGTTCCAGGGTTGAAAGCCTCCCTGTTCTGCTTCAAAGCGTCATTTAGAAGGTACAAGCCCTCATTTTTAGGGCGCAACGCCTCATTTTTTGGCCGCGAATCCTCCTTTTTAGGGGTCAATATGTCCTTTTTGCTGTAAAATCCCTCACTTCTATGTTACGGACATCTCATTTAGGGCACAAAGCCTTGTTTTGTGGTCCCAAAGCTTCCTCTTCAGGGTCCAAAGCTTTGATTCTGTGGTTGAATTCCCCGTTTTATAATCCAAACCCTCACGTTTATTGCACAAACCCTCATTTTTAGGGCCCAAACGCTCATTTTTATGCTGCAAATCATTTCACTGGAAAATGCCTCCTTTTTATGCTCCAAACGCCTCCTTTAGGGCACGATGTCTGAATGTTAGGTCCCAAAGATTTGGTTAAGAGCCCAAAGCTTGGAGTCTAGGGTTGAAAGCCTGCTTTTTACTCTACAAACCCTCCTGTTTAGGGTACAAACCCTCCTTTTTGGTGCACAAGCCGTCGCTTTTAGGGTGCAAACACTCCTGTTAAGATTCCCAAGCTTCGAGTCCAGGGTTGAAATCCACATCTTTATGCTCCAAGCGACCGTCTTTAGGCTTCAAATCCGACTTTTAATTCTGAAATCCCACTTTTTTACGCTCCAAACGCTACATTAAGGGCACAAAGTCTCCATTTTAGGTCACAACGCTTCCTTTTTAGAGTCCGGAACGTTGGTTCCAGGGTTGAAAGCCTCCCTGTTCTGCTTCAAAGCATCATTTAGAAGGTACAAGCCCTCATTTTTAGGGCGCAACGCCTCATTTTTTGGCCGCGAATCCTCCTTCTTAGGGGTCAATACGTCCTTTTTGCTGTAAAATCCCTCACTTCTATGTTACGGACATCTCATTTAGGGCACAAAGCCTTGTTTTGTGGTCCCAAAGCTTCCTCTTCAGAGTCCAAAGCTTTGATTCTGTGGTTGAATTCCTCGTTTTATAATCCAAACCCTCACGTTTATTGCACAAACCCTCATTTTTAGGGCCCAAACGCTCATTTTTATGCTGCAAATCATTTCACTGGAAAATGCCTCCTTTTTATGCTCCAAACGCCTCCTTTAGGGCACGATGTCTGAATGTTAGGTCCCAAAGATTTGGTTAAGAGCCCAAAGCTTGGAGTCTAGGGTTGAAAGCCTGCTTTTTACTCTACAAACCCTCCTGTTTAGGGTACAAACCCTCCTTTTTGGTGCACAAGCCCTCGCTGTTAGGGTGCAAACACTCCTGTTAAGATTCCCAAGCTTCGAGTCCAGGGTTGAAATCCACATCTTTATGCTCCAAGCGACCGTCTTTAGGCTTCAAATCCTACTTTTAATTCTGAAATCCCACTTTTTTACGCTCCAAACGCTACATTAAGGGCACAAAGTCTCCATTTTAGGTCACAACGCTTCCTTTTTAGAGTCCGGAACGTTGGTTCCAGGGTTGAAAGCCTCCCTGTTCTGCTTCAAAGCGTCATTTAGAAGGTACAAGCCCTCATTTTTAGGGCGCAACGCCTCATTTTTTGGCCGCGAATCCTCCTTTTTAGGGGTCAATATGTCCTTTTTGCTGTAAAATCCCTCACTTCTATGTTACGGACATCTCATTTAGGGCACAAAGCCTTGTTTTGTGGTCCCAAAGCTTCCTCTTCAGGGTCCAAAGCTTTGATTCTGTGGTTGAATTCCCCGTTTTATAATCCAAACCCTCACGTTTATTGCACAAACCCTCATTTTTAGGGCCCAAACGCTCATTTTTATGCTGCAAATCATTTCACTGGAAAATGCCTCCTTTTTATGCTCCAAACGCCTCCTTTAGGGCACGATGTCTGAATGTTAGGTCCCAAAGATTAGGTTAAGAGCCCAAAGCTTGGAGTCTAGGGTTGAAAGCCTGCTTTTTACTCTACAAACCCTCCTGTTTAGGGTACAAACCCTCCTTTTTGGTGCACAAGCCCTCGCTGTTAGGGTGCAAACACTCACGTTAAGATTCCCAAGCTTCGAGTCCAGGGTTGAAATCCACATCTTTATGCTCCAAGCGACCGTCTTTAGGCTTCAAATCCGACTTTTAATTCTGAAATCCCACTTTTTTACGCTCCAAACGCTACATTAAGTGCACAAAGTCTCCATTTTAGGTCACAACGCTTCCTTTTTAGAGTCCGGAACGTTGGTTCCAGGGTTGAAAGCCTCCCTGTTCTGCTTCAAAGCGTCATTTAGAAGGTACAAGCCCTCATTTTTAGGGCGCAACGCCTCATTTTTTGGCCGCGAATCCTCCTTTTTAGGGGTCAATATGTCCTTTTTGCTGTAAAATCCCTCACTTCTATGTTACGGACATCTCATTTAGGGCACAAAGCCTTGTTTTGTGGTCCCAAAGCTTCCTCTTCAGGGTCCAAAGCTTTGATTCTGTGGTTGAATTCCCCGTTTTATAATCCAAACCCTCACGTTTATTGCACAAACCCTCATTTTTAGGGCCCAAACGCTCATTTTTATGCTGCAAATCATTTCACTGGAAAATGCCTCCTTTTTATGCTCCAAACGCCTCCTTTAGTGCACGATGTCTGAATGTTAGGTCCCAAAGATTTGGTTAAGAGCCCAAAGCTTGGAGTCTAGGGTTGAAAGCCTGCTTTTTACTCTACAAACCCTCCTGTTTAGGGTACAAACCCTCCTTTTTGGTGCACAAGCCGTCGCTTTTAGGGTGCAAACACTCCTGTTAAGATTCCCAAGCTTCGAGTCCAGGGTTGAAATCCACATCTTTATGCTCCAAGCGACCGTCTTTAGGCTTCAAATCCTACTTTTAATTCTGAAATCCCACTTTTTTACGCTCCAAACGCTACATTAAGGGCACAAAGTCTCCATTTTAGGTCACAACGCTTCCTTTTTAGAGTCCGGAACGTTGGTTCCAGGGTTGAAAGCCTCCCTGTTCTGCTTCAAAGCGTCATTTAGAAGGTACAAGCCCTCATTTTTAGGGCGCAACGCCTCATTTTTTGGCCGCGAATCCTCCTTTTTAGGGGTCAATATGTCCTTTTTGCTGTAAAATCCCTCACTTCTATGTTACGGACATCTCATTTAGGGCACAAAGCCTTGTTTTGTGGTCCCAAAGCTTCCTCTTCAGAGTCCAAAGCTTTGATTCTGTGGTTGAATTCCTCGTTTTATAATCCAAACCCTCACGTTTATTGCACAAACCCTCATTTTTAGGGCCCAAACGCTCATTTTTATGCTGCAAATCATTTCACTGGAAAATGCCTCCTTTTTATGCTCCAAACGCCTCCTTTAGGGCACGATGTCTGAATGTTAGGTCCCAAAGATTAGGTTAAGAGCCCAAAGCTTGGAGTCTAGGGTTGAAAGCCTGCTTTTTACTCTACAAACCCTCCTGTTTAGGGTACAAACCCTCCTTTTTGGTGCACAAGCCCTCGCTGTTAGGGTGCAAACACTCACGTTAAGATTCCCAAGCTTCGAGTCCAGGGTTGAAATCCACATCTTTATGCTCCAAGCGACCGTCTTTAGGCTTCAAATCCGACTTTTAATTCTGAAATCCCACTTTTTTACGCTCCAAACGCTACATTAAGGGCACAAAGTCTCCATTTTAGGTCACAACGCTTCCTTTTTAGAGTCCGGAACGTTGGTTCCAGGGTTGAAAGCCTCCCTGTTCTGCTTCAAAGCGTCATTTAGAAGGTACAAGCCCTCATTTTTAGGGCGCAACGCCTCATTTTTTGGCCGCGAATCCTCCTTTTTAGGGGTCAATATGTCCTTTTTGCTGTAAAATCCCTCACTTCTATGTTACGGACATCTCATTTAGGGCACAAAGCCTTGTTTTGTGGTCCCAAAGCTTCCTCTTCAGGGTCCAAAGCTTTGATTCTGTGGTTGAATTCCCCGTTTTATAATCCAAACCCTCACGTTTATTGCACAAACCCTCATTTTTAGGGCCCAAACGCTCATTTTTATGCTGCAAATCATTTCACTGGAAAATGCCTCCTTTTTATGCTCCAAACGCCTCCTTTAGGGCACGATGTCTGAATGTTAGGTCCCAAAGATTTGGTTAAGAGCCCAAAGCTTGGAGTCTAGGGTTGAAAGCCTGCTTTTTACTCTACAAACCCTCCTGTTTAGGGTACAAACCCTCCTTTTTGGTGCACAAGCCGTCGCTTTTAGGGTGCAAACACTCCTGTTAAGATTCCCAAGCTTCGAGTCCAGGGTTGAAATCCACATCTTTATGCTCCAAGCGACCGTCTTTAGGCTTCAAATCCGACTTTTAATTCTGAAATCCCACTTTTTTACGCTCCAAACGCTACATTAAGGGCACAAAGTCTCCATTTTAGGTCACAACGCTTCCTTTTTAGAGTCCGGAACGTTGGTTCCAGGGTTGAAAGCCTCCCTGTTCTGCTTCAAAGCATCATTTAGAAGGTACAAGCCCTCATTTTTAGGGCGCAACGCCTCATTTTTTGGCCGCGAATCCTCCTTCTTAGGGGTCAATACGTCCTTTTTGCTGTAAAATCCCTCACTTCTATGTTACGGACATCTCATTTAGGGCACAAAGCCTTGTTTTGTGGTCCCAAAGCTTCCTCTTCAGAGTCCAAAGCTTTGATTCTGTGGTTGAATTCCTCGTTTTATAATCCAAACCCTCACGTTTATTGCACAAACCCTCATTTTTAGGGCCCAAACGCTCATTTTTATGCTGCAAATCATTTCACTGGAAAATGCCTCCTTTTTATGCTCCAAACGCCTCCTTTAGGGCACGATGTCTGAATGTTAGGTCCCAAAGATTTGGTTAAGAGCCCAAAGCTTGGAGTCTAGGGTTGAAAGCCTGCTTTTTACTCTACAAACCCTCCTGTTTAGGGTACAAACCCTCCTTTTTGGTGCACAAGCCCTCGCTGTTAGGGTGCAAACACTCACGTTAAGATTCCCAAGCTTCGAGTCCAGGGTTGAAATCCACATCTTTATGCTCCAAGCGACCGTCTTTAGGCTTCAAATCCGACTTTTAATTCTGAAATCCCACTTTTTTACGCTCCAAACGCTACATTAAGGGCACAAAGTCTCCATTTTAGGTCACAACGCTTCCTTTTTAGAGTCCGGAACATTGGTTCCAGGGTTGAAAGCCTCCCTGTTCTGCTTCAAAGCGTCATTTAGAAGGTACAAGCCCTCATTTTTAGGGCGCAACGCCTCATTTTTTGGCCGCGAATCCTCCTTTTTAGGGGTCAATATGTCCTTTTTGCTGTAAAATCCCTCACTTCTATGTTACGGACATCTCATTTAGGGCACAAAGCCTTGTTTTGTGGCCCCAAAGCTTCCTCTTCAGAGTCCAAAGCTTTGATTCTGTGGTTGAATTCCTCGTTTTATAATCCAAACCCTCACGTTTATTGCACAAACCCTCATTTTTAGGGCCCAAACGCTCATTTTTATGCTGCAAATCATTTCACTGGAAAATGCCTCCTTTTTATGCTCCAAACGCCTCCTTTAGGGCACGATGTCTGAATGTTAGGTCCCAAAGATTTGGTTAAGAGCCCAAAGCTTGGAGTCTAGGGTTGAAAGCCTGCTTTTTACTCTACAAACCCTCCTGTTTAGGGTACAAACCCTCCTTTTTGGTGCACAAGCCCTCGCTGTTAGGGTGCAAACACTCACGTTAAGATTCCCAAGCTTCGAGTCCAGGGTTGAAATCCACATCTTTATGCTCCAAGCGACCGTCTTTAGGCTTCAAATCCGACTTTTAATTCTGAAATCCCACTTTTTTACGCTCCAAACGCTACATTAAGGGCACAAAGTCTCCATTTTAGGTCACAACGCTTCCTTTTTAGAGTCCGGAACGTTGGTTCCAGGGTTGAAAGCCTCCCTGTTCTGCTTCAAAGCGTCATTTAGAAGGTACAAGCCCTCATTTTTAGGGCGCAACGCCTCATTTTTTGGCCGCGAATCCTCCTTTTTAGGGGTCAATATGTCCTTTTTGCTGTAAAATCCCTCACTTCTATGTTACGGACATCTCATTTAGGGCACAAAGCCTTGTTTTGTGGTCCCAAAGCTTCCTCTTCAGGGTCCAAAGCTTTGATTCTGTGGTTGAATTCCCCGTTTTATAATCCAAACCCTCACGTTTATTGCACAAACCCTCATTTTTAGGGCCCAAACGCTCATTTTTATGCTGCAAATCATTTCACTGGAAAATGCCTCCTTTTTATGCTCCAAACGCCTCCTTTAGGGCACGATGTCTGAATGTTAGGTCCCAAAGATTTGGTTAAGAGCCCAAAGCTTGGAGTCTAGGGTTGAAAGCCTGCTTTTTACTCTACAAACCCTCCTGTTTAGGGTACAAACCCTCCTTTTTGGTGCACAAGCCCTCGCTGTTAGGGTGCAAACACTCACGTTAAGATTCCCAAGCTTCGAGTCCAGGGTTGAAATCCACATCTTTATGCTCCAAGCGACCGTCTTTAGGCTTCAAATCCGACTTTTAATTCTGAAATCCCACTTTTTTACGCTCCAAACGCTACATTAAGGGCACAAAGTCTCCATTTTAGGTCACAACGCTTCCTTTTTAGAGTCCGGAACGTTGGTTCCAGGGTTGAAAGCCTCCCTGTTCTGCTTCAAAGCGTCATTTAGAAGGTACAAGCCCTCATTTTTAGGGCGCAACGCCTCATTTTTTGGCCGCGAATCCTCCTTTTTAGGGGTCAATACGTCCTTTTTGCTGTAAAATCCCTCACTTCTATGTTACGGACATCTCATTTAGGGCACAAAGCCTTGTTTTGTGGTCCCAAAGCTTCCTCTTCAGAGTCCAAAGCTTTGATTCTGTGGTTGAATTCCTCGTTTTATAATCCAAACCCTCACGTTTATTGCACAAACCCTCATTTTTAGGGCCCAAACGCTCATTTTTATGCTGCAAATCATTTCACTGGAAAATGCCTCCTTTTTATGCTCCAAACGCCTCCTTTAGGGCACGATGTCTGAATGTTAGGTCCCAAAGATTTGGTTAAGAGCCCAAAGCTTGGAGTCTAGGGTTGAAAGCCTGCTTTTTACTCTACAAACCCTCCTGTTTAGGGTACAAACCCTCCTTTTTGGTGCACAAGCCCTCGCTGTTAGGGTGCAAACACTCACGTTAAGATTCCCAAGCTTCGAGTCCAGGGTTGAAATCCACATCTTTATGCTCCAAACGACCGTCTTTAGGCTACAAATCCGACTTTTAATTCTGAAATCCCACTTTTTTACGCTCCAAACGCTACATTAAGGGCACAAAGTCTCCATTTTAGGTCACAACGCTTCCTTTTTAGAGTCCGGAACGTTGGTTCCAGGGTTGAAAGCCTCCCTGTTCTGCTTCAAAGCGTCATTTAGAAGGTACAAGCCCTCATTTTTAGGGCGCAACGCCTCATTTTTTGGCCGCGAATCCTCCTTTTTAGGGGTCAATACGTCCTTTTTGCTGTAAAATCCCTCACTTTTATGTTCCGGACATCTCATTTAGGGCACAAAGCCTTGTTTTGTGGTCCCAAAGCTTCCTCTTCAGGGTCCAAAGCTTTGATTCTGTGGTTGAATTCCCCGTTTTATAATCCAAACCCTCACGTTTATTGCACAAACCCTCATTTTTAGGGCCCAAACGCTCATTTTTATGCTGCAAATCATTTCACTGGAAAATGCCTCCTTTTTATGCTCCAAACGCCTCCTTTAGGGCACGATGTCTGAATGTTAGGTCCCAAAGATTTGGTTAAGAGCCCAAAGCTTGGAGTCTAGGGTTCAAAGCCTGCTTTTTACTCTACAAACCCTCCTGTTTAGGGTACAAACCCTCCTTTTTGGTGCACAAGCCCTCGCTGTTAGGGTGCAAACACTCACGTTAAGACTCCCAAGCTTCGAGTCCAGGGTTGAAATCCACATCTTTATGCTCCAAACGACCGTCTTTAGGCTTCAAATCCGACTTTTAATTCTGAAATCCCACTTTTTTACGCTCCAAACGCTACATTAAGGGCACAAAGTCTCCATTTTAGGTCACAACGCTTCCTTTTTAGAGTCCGGAACGTTGGTTCCAGGGTTGAAAGCCTCCCTGTTCTGCTTCAAAGCGTCATTTAGAAGGTACAAGCCCTCATTTTTAGGGCGCAACGCCTCATTTTTTGGCCGCGAATCCTCCTTTTTAGGGGTCAATACGTCCTTTTTGCTGTAAAATCCCTCACTTTTATGTTACGGACATCTCATTTAGGGCACAAAGCCTTGTTTTGTGGTCCCAAAGCTTCCTCTTCAGGGTCCAAAGCTTTGATTCTGTGGTTGAATTCCTCGTTTTATAATCCAAACCCTCACGTTTATTGCACAAACCCTCATTTTTAGGGCCCAAACGCTCATTTTTATGCTGCAAATCATTTCACTGGAAAATGCCTCCTTTTTATGCTCCAAACGCCTCCTTTAGGGCACGATGTCTGAATGTTAGGTCCCAAAGATTTGGTTAAGAGCCCAAAGCTTGGAGTCTAGGGTTGAAAGCCTGCTTTTTATTCTACAAACCCTCCTGTTTAGGGTACAAACCCTCCTTTTTGGTGCACAAGCCCTCGCTGTTAGGGTGCAAACACTCACGTTAAGATTCCCAAGCTTCGAGTCCAGGGTTGAAATCCACATCTTTATGCTCCAAGCGACCGTCTTTAGGCTTCAAATCCGACTTTTAATTCTGAAATCCCACTTTTTTACGCTCCAAACGCTACATTAAGGGCACAAAGTCTCCATTTTAGGTCACAACGCTTCCTTTTTAGAGTCCGGAACGTTGGTTCCAGGGTTGAAAGCCTCCCTGTTCTGCTTCAAAGCGTCATTTAGAAGGTACAAGCCCTCATTTTTAGGGCGCAACGCCTCATTTTTTGGCCGCGAATCCTCCTTTTTAGGGGTCAATACGTCCTTTTTGCTGTAAAATCCCTCACTTCTATGTTACGGACATCTCATTTAGGGCACAAAGCCTTGTTTTGTGGTCCCAAAGCTTCCTCTTCAGAGTCCAAAGCTTTGATTCTGTGGTTGAATTCCTCGTTTTATAATCCAAACCCTCACGTTTATTGCACAAACCCTCATTTTTAGGGCCCAAACGCTCATTTTTATGCTGCAAATCATTTCACTGGAAAATGCCTCCTTTTTATGCTCCAAACGCCTCCTTTAGGGCACGATGTCTGAATGTTAGGTCCCAAAGATTTGGTTAAGAGCCCAAAGCTTGGAGTCTAGGGTTCAAAGCCTGCTTTTTACTCTACAAACCCTCCTGTTTAGGGTACAAACCCTCCTTTTTGGTGCACAAGCCCTCGCTGTTAGGGTGCAAACACTCACGTTAAGATTCCCAAGCTTCGAGTCCAGGGTTGAAATCCACATCTTTATGCTCCAAACGACCGTCTTTAGGCTTCAAATCCGACTTTTAATTCTGAAATCCCACTTTTTTACGCTCCAAACGCTACATTAAGGGCACAAAGTCTCCATTTTAGGTCACAACGCTTCCTTTTTAGAGTCCGGAACGTTGGTTCCAGGGTTGAAAGCCTCCCTGTTCTGCTTCAAAGCGTCATTTAGAAGGTACAAGCCCTCATTTTTAGGGCGCAACGCCTCATTTTTTGGCCGCGAATCCTCCTTTTTAGGGGTCAATACGTCCTTTTTGCTGTAAAATCCCTCACTTTTATGTTCCGGACATCTCATTTAGGGCACAAAGCCTTGTTTTGTGGTCCCAAAGCTTCCTCTTCAGGGTCCAAAGCTTTGATTCTGTGGTTGAATTCCTCGTTTTATAATCCAAACCCTCACGTTTATTGCACAAACCCTCATTTTTAGGGCCCAAACGCTCATTTTTATGCTGCAAATCATTTCACTGGAAAATGCCTCCTTTTTATGCTCCAAACGCCTCCTTTAGGGCACGATGTCTGAATGTTAGGTCCCAAAGATTTGGTTAAGAGCCCAAAGCTTGGAGTCTAGGGTTGAAAGCCTGCTTTTTATTCTACAAACCCTCCTGTTTAGGGTACAAACCCTCCTTTTTGGTGCACAAGCCCTCGCTGTTAGGGTGCAAACACTCACGTTAAGATTCCCAAGCTTCGAGTCCAGGGTTGAAATCCACATCTTTATGCTCCAAGCGACCGTCTTTAGGCTTCAAATCCGACTTTTAATTCTGAAATCCCACTTTTTTACGCTCCAAACACTACATTAAGGGCACAAAGTCTCCATTTTAGGTCACAACGCTTCCTTTTTAGAGTCCGGAACGTTGGTTCCAGGGTTGAAAGCCTCCCTGTTCTGCTTCAAAGCGTCATTTAGAAGGTACAAGCCCTCATTTTTAGGGCGCAACGCCTCATTTTTTGGCCGCGAATCCTCCTTTTTAGGGGTCAATACGTCCTTTTTGCTGTAAAATCCCTCACTTCTATGTTACGGACATCTCATTTAGGGCACAAAGCCTTGTTTTGTGGTCCCAAAGCTTCCTCTTCAGAGTCCAAAGCTTTGATTCTGTGGTTGAATTCCTCGTTTTATAATCCAAACCCTCACGTTTATTGCACAAACCCTCATTTTTAGGGCCCAAACGCTCATTTTTATGCTGCAAATCATTTCACTGGAAAATGCCTCCTTTTTATGCTCCAAACGCCTCCTTTAGGGCACGATGTCTGAATGTTAGGTCCCAAAGATTTGGTTAAGAGCCCAAAGCTTGGAGTCTAGGGTTGAAAGCCTGCTTTTTACTCTACAAACCCTCCTGTTTAGGGTACAAACCCTCCTTTTTGGTGCACAAGCCCTCGCTGTTAGGGTGCAAACACTCACGTTAAGATTCCCAAGCTTCGAGTCCAGGGTTGAAATCCACATCTTTATGCTCCAAACGACCGTCTTTAGGCTTCAAATCCGACTTTTAATTCTGAAATCCCACTTTTTTACGCTCCAAACGCTACATTAAGGGCACAAAGTCTCCATTTTAGGTCACAACGCTTCCTTTTTAGAGTCCGGAACGTTGGTTCCACGGTTGAAAGCCTCCCTGTTCTGCTTCAAAGCGTCATTTAGAAGGTACAAGCCCTCATTTTTAGGGCGCAACGCCTCATTTTTTGGCCGCGAATCCTCCTTTTTAGGGGTCAATACATCCTTTTTGCTGTAAAATCCCTCACTTCTATCTTCCAGACATCTCATTTAGGGCACAAAGCCTTGTTTTGTGGTCCCAAAGCTTCCTCTTCAGAGTCCAAAGCTTTGATTCTGTGGTTGAATTCCTCGTTTTATAATCCAAACCCTCACGTTTATTGCACAAACCCTCATTTTTAGGGCCCAAACGCTCATTTTTATGCTGCAAATCATTTCACTGGAAAATGCCTCCTTTTTATGCTCCAAACGCCTCCTTTAGGGCACGATGTCTGAATGTTAGGTCCCAAAGATTTGGTTAAGAGCCCAAAGCTTGGAGTCTAGGGTTGAAAGCCTGCTTTTTACTCTACAAACCCTCCTGTTTAGGGTACAAACCCTCCTTTTTGGTGCACAAGCCCTCGCTGTTAGGGTGCAAACACTCACGTTAAGATTCCCAAGCTTCGAGTCCAGGGTTGAAATCCACATCTTTATGCTCCAAACGACCGTCTTTAGGCTACAAATCCGACTTTTAATTCTGAAATCCCACTTTTTTACGCTCCAAACGCTACATTAAGGGCACAAAGTCTCCATTTTAGGTCACAACGCTTCCTTTTTAGAGTCCGGAACGTTGGTTCCAGGGTTGAAAGCCTCCCTGTTCTGCTTCAAAGCGTCATTTAGAAGGTACAAGCCCTCATTTTTAGGGCGCAACGCCTCATTTTTTGGCCGCGAATCCTCCTTTTTAGGGGTCAATACGTCCTTTTTGCTGTAAAATCCCTCACTTCTATGTTACGGACATCTCATTTAGGGCACAAAGCCTTGTTTTGTGGTCCCAAAGCTTCCTCTTCAGAGTCCAAAGCTTTGATTCTGTGGTTGAATTCCTCGTTTTATAATCCAAACCCTCACGTTTATTGCACAAACCCTCATTTTTAGGGCCCAAACGCTCATTTTTATGCTGCAAATCATTTCACTGGAAAATGCCTCCTTTTTATGCTCCAAACGCCTCCTTTAGGGCACGATGTCTGAATGTTAGGTCCCAAAGATTTGGTTAAGAGCCCAAAGCTTGGAGTCTAGGGTTGAAAGCCTGCTTTTTACTCTACAAACCCTCCTGTTTAGGGTACAAACCCTCCTTTTTGGTGCACAAGCCCTCGCTGTTAGGGTGCAAACACTCACGTTAAGATTCCCAAGCTTCGAGTCCAGGGTTGAAATCCACATCTTTATGCTCCAAGCGACCGTCTTTAGGCTTCAAATCCGACTTTTAATTCTGAAATCCCACTTTTTTACGCTCCAAACGCTACATTAAGGGCACAAAGTCTCCATTTTAGGTCACAACGCTTCCTTTTTAGAGTCCGGAACGTTGGTTCCAGGGTTGAAAGCCTCCCTGTTCTGCTTCAAAGCGTCATTTAGAAGGTACAAGCCCTCATTTTTAGGGCGCAACGCCTCATTTTTTGGCCGCGAATCCTCCTTTTTAGGGGTCAATATGTCCTTTTTGCTGTAAAATCCCTCACTTCTATGTTACGGACATCTCATTTAGGGCACAAAGCCTTGTTTTGTGGTCCCAAAGCTTCCTCTTCAGAGTCCAAAGCTTTGATTCTGTGGTTGAATTCCTCGTTTTATAATCCAAACCCTCACGTTTATTGCACAAACCCTCATTTTTAGGGCCCAAATGCTCATTTTTATGCTGCAAATCATTTCACTGTAAAATGCCTCCTTTTTATGCTCCAAACGCCTCCTTTAGGGCACGATGTCTGAATGTTAGGTCCCAAAGATTTGGTTAAGAGCCCAAAGCTTGGAGTCTAGGGTTGAAAGCCTGCTTTTTACTCTACAAACCCTCCTGTTTAGGGTACAAACCCTCGTTTTTGGTGCACAAGCCCTCGCTGTTAGGGTGCAAACACTCACGTTAAGATTCCCAAGCTTCGAGTCCAGGGTTGAAATCCACATCTTTATGCTCCAAGCGACCGTCTTTAGGCTTCAAATCCGACTTTTAATTCTGAAATCCCACTTTTTTACGCTCCAAACGCTACATTAAGGGCACAAAGTCTCCATTTTAGGTCACAACGCTTCCTTTTTAGAGTCCGGAACGTTGGTTCCAGGGTTGAAAGCCTCCCTGTTCTGCTTCAAAGCGTCATTTAGAAGGTACAAGCCCTCATTTTTAGGGCGCAACGCCTCATTTTTTGGCCGCGAATCCTCCTTTTTAGGGGTCAATATGTCCTTTTTGCTGTAAAATCCCTCACTTCTATGTTCCGGACATCTCATTTAGGGCACAAAGCCTTGTGTTGTGGTCCCAAAGCTTCCTCTTCAGAGTCCAAAGCTTTGATTCTGTGGTTGAATTCCTCGTTTTATAATCCAAACCCTCACGTTTATTGCACAAACCCTCATTTTTAGGGCCCAAACGCTCATTTTTATGCTGCAAATCATTTCACTGGAAAATGCCTCCTTTTTATGCTCCAAACGCCTCCTTTAGGGCACGATGTCTGAATGTTAGGTCCCAAAGATTTGGTTAAGAGCCCAAAGCTTGGAGTCTAGGGTTGAAAGCCTGCTTTTTACTCTACAAACCCTCCTGTTTAGGGTACAAACCCTCCTTTTTGGTGCACAAGCCCTCGCTGTTAGGGTGCAAACACTCACGTTAAGATTCCCAAGCTTCGAGTCCAGGGTTGAAATCCACATCTTTATGCTCCAAACGACCGTCTTTAGGCTACAAATCCGACTTTTAATTCTGAAATCCCACTTTTTTACGCTCCAAACGCTACATTAAGGGCACAAAGTCTCCATTTTAGGTCACAACGCTTCCTTTTTAGAGTCCGGAACGTTGGTTCCAGGGTTGAAAGCCTCCCTGTTCTGCTTCAAAGCGTCATTTAGAAGGTACAAGCCCTCATTTTTAGGGCGCAACGCCTCATTTTTTGGCCGCGAATCCTCCTTTTTAGGGGTCAATACGTCCTTTTTGCTGTAAAATCCCTCACTTTTATGTTCCGGACATCTCATTTAGGGCACAAAGCCTTGTTTTGTGGTCCCAAAGCTTCCTCTTCAGGGTCCAAAGCTTTGATTCTGTGGTTGAATTCCCCGTTTTATAATCCAAACCCTCACGTTTATTGCACAAACCCTCATTTTTAGGGCCCAAACGCTCATTTTTATGCTGCAAATCATTTCACTGGAAAATGCCTCCTTTTTATGCTCCAAACGCCTCCTTTAGGGCACGATGTCTGAATGTTAGGTCCCAAAGATTTGGTTAAGAGCCCAAAGCTTGGAGTCTAGGGTTGAAAGCCTGCTTTTTACTCTACAAACCCTCCTGTTTAGGGTACAAACCCTCCTTTTTGGTGCACAAGCCCTCGCTGTTAGGGTGCAAACACTCATGTTAAGATTCCCAAGCTTCGAGTCCAGGGTTGAAATCCACATCTTTATGCTCCAAGCGACCGTCTTTAGGCTTCAAATCCGACTTTTAATTCTGAAATCCCACTTTTTTACGCTCCAAACGCTACATTAAGGGCACAAAGTCTCCATTTTAGGTCACAATGCTTCCTTTTTAGAGTCCGGAACGTTGGTTCCAGGGTTGAAAGCCTCCCTGTTCTGCTTCAAAGCGTCATTTAGAAGGTACAAGCCCTCATTTTTAGGGCGCAACGCCTCATTTTTTGGCCGCGAATCCTCCTTTTTAGGGGTCAATACGTCCTTTTTGCTGTAAAATCCCTCACTTTTATGTTCCGGACATCTCATTTAGGGCACAAAGCCTTGTTTTGTGGTCCCAAAGCTTCCTCTTCAGGGTCCAAAGCTTTGATTCTGTGGTTGAATTCCCCGTTTTATAATCCAAACCCTCACGTTTATTGCACAAACCCTCATTTTTAGGGCCCAAACGCTCATTTTTATGCTGCAAATCATTTCACTGGAAAATGCCTCCTTTTTATGCTCCAAACGCCTCCTTTAGGGCACGATGTCTGAATGTTAGGTCCCAAAGATTTGGTTAAGAGCCCAAAGCTTGGAGTCTAGGGTTCAAAGCCTGCTTTTTACTCTACAAACCCTCCTGTTTAGGGTACAAACCCTCCTTTTTGGTGCACAAGCCCTCGCTGTTAGGGTGCAAACACTCACGTTAAGATTCCCAAGCTTCGAGTCCAGGGTTGAAATCCACATCTTTATGCTCCAAGCGACCGTCTTTAGGCTTCAAATCCGACTTTTAATTCTGAAATCCCACTTTTTTACGCTCCAAACGCTACATTAAGGGCACAAAGTCTCCATTTTAGGTCACAACGCTTCCTTTTTAGAGTCCGGAACGTTGGTTCCAGGGTTGAAAGCCTCCCTGTTCTGCTTCAAAGCGTCATTTAGAAGGTACAAGCCCTCATTTTTAGGGCGCAACGCCTCATTTTTTGGCCGCGAATCCTCCTTTTTAGGGGTCAATACGTCCTTTTTGCTGTAAAATCCCTCACTTTTATGTTCCGGACATCTCATTTAGGGCACAAAGCCTTGTTTTGTGGTCCCAAAGCTTCCTCTTCAGAGTCCAAAGCTTTGATTCTGTGGTTGAATTCCTCGTTTTATAATCCAAACCCTCACGTTTATTGTGCAAACCCTCATTTTTAGGGCCCAAACGCTCATTTTTATGCTGTAAATCATTTCACTGGAAAATCCCTCCTTTATATGCTCCAAACGCCTCCTTTAGGGCACGATGTCTGAATGTTAGGTCCCAAAGATTTGGTTAAGAGCCCAAAGCTTGGAGTCTAGGGTTGAAAGCCTGCTTTTTACTCTACAAACCCTCCTGTTTAGGGTACAAACCCTCCTTTTTGGTGCACAAGCCCTCGCTGTTAGGGTGCAAACACTCACGTTAAGATTCCCAAGCTTCGAGTCCAGGGTTGAAATCCACATCTTTATGCTCCAAACGACCGTCTTTAGGCTTCAAATCCGACTTTTAATTCTGAAATCCCACTTTTTTACGCTCCAAACGCTACATTAAGGGCACAAAGTCTCCATTTTAGGTCACAACGCTTCCTTTTTAGAGTCCGGAACGTTGGTTCCAGGGTTGAAAGCCTCCCTGTTCTGCTTCAAAGCGTCATTTAGAAGGTACAAGCCCTCATTTTTAGGGCGCAACGCCTCATTTTTTGGCCGCGAACCCTCCTTTTTAGGGGTCAATACGTCCTTTTTGCTGTAAAATCCCTCACTTCTATGTTCCGGACATCTCTTTTAGGGCAGAAAGCCTTGTTTTGTGGTCCCAAAGCTTCCTCTTCAGAGTCCAAAGCTTTGATTCTGTGGTTGAATTCCTCATTTTATAATCCAAACCCTCACGTTTATTGTGCAAACCCTCATTTTTAGGGCCCAAATGCTCATTTTTATGCTGCAAATCATTTCACTGTAAAATCCCTCCTTTTTATGCTCCAAACGCCTCCTTTAGGGCACGATGTCTGAATGTTAGGTCCCAAAGATTTGGTTAAGAGCCCAAAGCTTGGAGTCTAGGGTTGAAAGCCTGCTTTTTACTCTACAAACCCTCCTGTTTAGGGTACAAACCCTCCTTTTTGGTGCACAAGCCGTCGCTGTTAGGGTGCAAACACTCACGTTAAGATTCCCAAGCTTCGAGTCCAGGGTTGAAATCCACATCTTTATGCTCCAAACGACCGTCTTTAGGCTTCAAATCCGACTTTTAATTCTGAAATCCCACTTTTTTACGCTCCAAACGCTACATTAAGGGCACAAAGTCTCCATTTTAGGTCACAACGCTTCCTTTTTAGAGTCCGGAACGTTGGTTCCAGGGTTGAAAGCCTCCCTGTTCTGCTTCAAAGCGTCATTTAGAAGGTACAAGCCCTCATTTTTAGGGCGCAACGCCTCATTTTTTGGCCGCGAATCCTCCTTTTTAGGGGTCAATACGTCCTTTTTGCTGTAAAATCCCTCACTTCTATGTTCCGGACATCTCTTTTAGGGCACAAAGCCTTGTTTTGTGGTCCCAAAGCTTCCTCTTCAGAGTCCAAAGCTTTGATTCTGTGGTTGAATTCCTCGTTTTATAATCCAAACCCTCACATTTATTATACAAACCCTCATTTTTAGGACCCAAACGTTCATTTTTATGCTGCAAATCATTTCACTGGAAAATGCCTCCTTTTTATGCTCCAAACGCCTCCTTTAGGGCACGAGCCTCAATGTTAGGTCCCAAAGATTTGGTTAAGAGCCCAAAGCTTTGAGTCTAGGGTTCAAAGCCTGCTTTTTACTCTACAAACCCTCCTGTTTAGGGTACAAACCCTCCTTTTTGGTGCACAAGCCCTCGCTGTTAGGGTGCAAACACTCACGTTAAGATTCCCAAGCTTCGAGTCCAGGGTTGAAATCCACATCTTTATGCTCCAAACGACCGTCTTTAGGCTTCAAATCTGACTTTTAATTCTGAAATCCCACTTTTTTACGCTCCAAACGCTACATTAAGGGCACAAAGTCTCCATTTTAGGTCACAACGCTTCCTTTTTAGAGTCCGGAACGTTGGTTCCAGGGTTGAAAGCCTCCCTGTTCTGCTTCAAAGCGTCATTTAGAAGGTACAAGCCCTCATTTTTAGGGCGCAACGCCTCATTTTTTGGCCGCGAATCCTCCTTTTTAGGGGTCAATACGTCCTTTTTGCTGTAAAATCCCTCACTTCTATGTTCCGGACATCTCATTTAGGGCACAAAGCCTTGTTTTGTGGTCCCAAAGCTTCCTCTTCAGAGTCCAAAGCTTTGATTCTGTGGTTGAATTCCTCGTTTTATAATCCAAACCCTCACGTTTATTGCACAAACCCTCATTTTTAGGGCCCAAACGCTCATTTTTATGCTGCAAATCATTTCACTGGAAAATGCCTCCTTTTTATGCTCCAAACGCCTCCTTTAGGGCACGATGTCTGAATGTTAGGTCCCAAAGATTTGGTTAAGAGCCCAAAGCTTGGAGTCTAGGGTTGAAAGCCTGCTTTTTACTCTACAAACCCTCCTGTTTAGGGTACAAACCCTCCTTTTTGGTGCACAAGCCCTCGCTGTTAGGGTGCAAACACTCACGTTAAGATTCCCAAGCTTCGAGTCCAGGGTTGAAATCCACATCTTTATGCTCCAAACGACCGTCTTTAGGCTTCAAATCCGACTTTTAATTCTGAAATCCCACTTTTTTACGCTCCAAACGCTACATTAAGGGCACAAAGTCTCCATTTTAGGTCACAACGCTTCCTTTTTAGAGTCCGGAACGTTGGTTCCAGGGTTGAAAGCCTCCCTGTTCTGCTTCAAAGCGTCATTTAGAAGGTACAAGCCCTCATTTTTAGGGCGCAACGCCTCATTTTTTGGCCGCGAATCCTCCTTTTTAGGGGTCAATACGTCCTTTTTGCTGTAAAATCCCTCACTTCTATGTTCCGGACATCTCTTTTAGGGCACAAAGCCTTGTTTTGTGGTCCCAAAGCTTCCTCTTCAGAGTCCAAAGCTTTGATTCTGTGGTTGAATTCCTCGTTTTATAATCCAAACCCTCACGTTTATTGCACAAACCCTCATTTTTAGGGCCCAAACGCTCATTTTTATGCTGCAAATCATTTCACTGGAAAATGCCTCCTTTTTATGCTCCAAACGCCTCCTTTAGGGCACGATGTCTGAATGTTAGGTCCCAAAGATTTGGTTAAGAGCCCAAAGCTTGGAGTTTAGGGTTGAAAGCCTGCTTTTTACTCTACAAACCCTCCTGTTTAGGGTACAAACCCTCCTTTTTGGTGCACAAGCCCTCGCTGTTAGGGTGCAAACACTCACGTTAAGATTCCCAAGCTTCGAGTCCAGGGTTGAAATCCACATCTTTATGCTCCAAGCGACCGTCTTTAGGCTTCAAATCCGACTTTTAATTCTGAAATCCCACTTTTTTACGCTCCAAACGCTACATTAAGGGCACAAAGTCTCCATTTTAGGTCACAACGCTTCCTTTTTAGAGTCCGGAACGTTGGTTCCACGGTTGAAAGCCTCCCTGTTCTGCTTCAAAGCGTCATTTAGAAGGTACAAGCCCTCATTTTTAGGGCGCAACGCCTCATTTTTTGGCCGCGAATCCTCCTTTTTAGGGGTCAATACGTCCTTTTTGCTGTAAAATCCCTCACTTCTATGTTCCGGACATCTCATTTAGGGCACAAAGCCTTGTTTTGTGGTCCCAAAGCTTCCTCTTCAGAGTCCAAAGCTTTGATTCTGTGGTTGAATTCCTCGTTTTATAATCCAAACCCTCACGTTTATTGCAGAAACCCTCATTTTTAGGGCCCAAACGCTCATTTTTATGCTGCAAATCATTTCACTGGAAAATGCCTCCTTTTTATGCTCCAAACGCCTCCTTTAGGGCACGATGTCTGAATGTTAGGTCCCAAAGATTTGGTTAAGAGCCCAAAGCTTGGAGTCTAGGGTTGAAAGCCTGCTTTTTACTCTACAAACCCTCCTGTTTAGGGTACAAACCCTCCTTTTTGGTGCACAAGCCCTCGCTGTTAGGGTGCAAACACTCACGTTAAGATTCCCAAGCTTCGAGTCCAGGGTTGAAATCCACATCTTTATGCTCCAAACGACCGTCTTTAGGCTACAAATCCGACTTTTAATTCTGAAATCCCACTTTTTTACGCTCCAAACGCTACATTAAGGGCACAAAGTCTCCATTTTAGGTCACAACGCTTCCTTTTTAGAGTCCGGAACGTTGGTTCCAGGGTTGAAAGCCTCCCTGTTCTGCTTCAAAGCGTCATTTAGAAGGTACAAGCCCTCATTTTTAGGGCGCAACACCTCATTTTTTGGCCGCGAATCCTCCTTTTTAGGGGTCAATACGTCCTTTTTGCTGTAAAATCCCTCACTTTTATGTTCCGGACATCTCATTTAGGGCACAAAGCCTTGTTTTGTGGTCCCAAAGCTTCCTCTTCAGGGTCCAAAGCTTTGATTCTGTGGTTGAATTCCTCGTTTTATAATCCAAACCCTCACGTTTATTGCACAAACCCTCATTTTTAGGGCCCAAACGCTCATTTTTATGCTGCAAATCATTTCACTGGAAAATGCCTCCTTTTTATGCTCCAAACGCCTCCTTTAGGGCACGATGTCTGAATGTTAGGTCCCAAAGATTTGGTTAAGAGCCCAAAGCTTGGAGTTTAGGGTTGAAAGCCTGCTTTTTACTCTACAAACCCTCCTGTTTAGGGTACAAACCCTCCTTTTTGGTGCACAAGCCCTCGCTGTTAGGGTGCAAACACTCACGTTAAGATTCCCAAGCTTCGAGTCCAGGGTTGAAATCCACATCTTTATGCTCCAAACGACCGTCTTTAGGCTACAAATCCGACTTTTAATTCTGAAATCCCACTTTTTTACGCTCCAAACGCTACATTAAGGGCACAAAGTCTCCATTTTAGGTCACAACGCTTCCTTTTTAGAGTCCGGAACGTTGGTTCCAGGGTTGAAAGCCTCCCTGTTCTGCTTCAAAGCGTCATTTAGAAGGTACAAGCCCTCATTTTTAGGGCGCAACGCCTCATTTTTTGGCCGCGAATCCTCCTTTTTAGGGGTCAATACGTCCTTTTTGCTGTAAAATCCCTCACTTCTATGTTACGGACATCTCATTTAGGGCACAAAGCCTTGTTTTGTGGTCCCAAAGCTTCCTATTCAGAGTCCAAAGCTTTGATTCTGTGGTTGAATTCCTCGTTTTATAATCCAAACCCTCACGTTTATTGCACAAACCCTCATTTTTAGGGCCCAAACACTCATTTTTATGCTGCAAATCATTTCACTGGAAAATGCCTCCTTTTTATGCTCCAAACGCCTCCTTTAGGGCACGATGTCTGAATGTTAGGTCCCAAAGATTTGGTTAAGAGCCCAAAGCTTGGAGTCTAGGGTTGAAAGCCTGCTTTTTACTCTACAAACCCTCCTGTTTAGGGTACAAACCCTCCTTTTTGGTGCACAAGCCCTCGCTGTTAGGGTGCAAACACTCACGTTAAGATTCCCAAGCTTCGAGTCCAGGGTTGAAATCCACATCTTTATGCTCCAAGCGACCGTCTTTAGGCTTCAAATCCGACTTTTAATTCTGAAATCCCACTTTTTTACGCTCCAAACGCTACATTAAGGGCACAAAGTCTCCATTTTAGGTCACAACGCTTCCTTTTTAGAGTCCGGAACGTTGGTTCCAGGGTTGAAAGCCTCCCTGTTCTGCTTCAAAGCGTCATTTAGAAGGTACAAGCCCTCATTTTTAGGGCGCAACGCCTCATTTTTTGGCCGCGAATCCTCCTTTTTAGGGGTCAATACATCCTTTTTGCTGTAAAATCCCTCACTTCTATCTTCCAGACATCTCTTTTAGGGCACAAAGCCTTGTTTTGTGTTCCCAAAGCTTCCTCTTCAGAGTCCAAAGCTTTGATTCTGTGGTTGAATTCCTCGTTTTATAATCCAAACCCTCACGTTTATTGCACAAACCCTCATTTTTAGGGCCCAAACGCTCATTTTTATGCTGCAAATCATTTCACTGGAAAATGCCTCCTTTTTATGCTCCAAACGCCTCCTTTAGGGCACGATGTCTGAATGTTAGGTCCCAAAGATTTGGTTAAGAGCCCAAAGCTTGGAGTCTAGGGTTGAAAGCCTGCTTTTTACTCTACAAACCCTCCTGTTTAGGGTACAAACCCTCCTTTTTGGTGCACAAGCCCTCGCTGTTAGGGTGCAAACACTCACGTTAAGATTCCCAAGCTTCGAGTCCAGGGTTGAAATCCACATCTTTATGCTCCAAACGACCGTCTTTAGGCTACAAATCCGACTTTTAATTCTGAAATCCCACTTTTTTACGCTCCAAACGCTACATTAAGGGCACAAAGTCTCCATTTTAGGTCACAACGCTTCCTTTTTAGAGTCCGGAACGTTGGTTCCAGGGTTGAAAGCCTCCCTGTTCTGCTTCAAAGCGTCATTTAGAAGGTACAAGCCCTCATTTTTAGGGCGCAACGCCTCATTTTTTGGCCGCGAATCCTCCTTTTTAGGGGTCAATACGTCCTTTTTGCTGTAAAATCCCTCACTTTTATGTTCCGGACATCTCATTTAGGGCACAAAGCCTTGTTTTGTGGTCCCAAAGCTTCCTCTTCAGGGTCCAAAGCTTTGATTCTGTGGTTGAATTCCTCGTTTTATAATCCAAACCCTCACGTTTATTGCACAAACCCTCATTTTTAGGGCCCAAACGCTCATTTTTATGCTGCAAATCATTTCACTGGAAAATGCCTCCTTTTTATGCTCCAAACGCCTCCTTTAGGGCACGATGTCTGAATGTTAGGTCCCAAAGATTTGGTTAAGAGCCCAAAGCTTGGAGTCTAGGGTTGAAAGCCTGCTTTTTACTCTACAAACCCTCCTGTTTAGGGTACAAACCCTCCTTTTTGGTGCACAAGCCCTCGCTGTTAGGGTGCAAACACTCACGTTAAGATTCCCAAGCTTCGAGTCCAGGGTTGAAATCCACATCTTTATGCTCCAAACGACCGTCTTTAGGCTTCAAATCCGACTTTTAATTCTGAAATCCCACTTTTTTACGCTCCAAACGCTACATTAAGGGCACAAAGTCTCCATTTTAGGTCACAACGCTTCCTTTTTAGAGTCCGGAACGTTGGTTCCAGGGTTGAAAGCCTCCCTGTTCTGCTTCAAAGCGTCATTTAGAAGGTACAAGCCCTCATTTTTAGGGCGCAACGCCTCATTTTTTGGCCGCGAATCCTCCTTTTTAGGGGTCAATACGTCCTTTTTGCTGTAAAATCCCTCACTTTTATGTTCCGGACATCTCATTTAGGGCACAAAGCCTTGTTTTGTGGTCCCAAAGCTTCCTCTTCAGGGTCCAAAGCTTTGATTCTGTGGTTGAATTCCTCGTTTTATAATCCAAACCCTCACGTTTATTGCACAAACCCTCATTTTTAGGGCCCAAACGCTCATTTTTATGCTGCAAATCATTTCACTGGAAAATGCCTCCTTTTTATGCTCCAAACGCCTCCTTTAGGGCACGATGTCTGAATGTTAGGTCCCAAAGATTTGGTTAAGAGCCCAAAGCTTGGAGTCTAGGGTTGAAAGCCTGCTTTTTACTCTACAAACCCTCCTGTTTAGGGTACAAACCCTCCTTTTTGGTGCACAAGCCCTCGCTGTTAGGGTGCAAACACTCACGTTAAGATTCCCAAGCTTCGAGTCCAGGGTTGAAATCCACATCTTTATGCTCCAAACGACCGTCTTTAGGCTTCAAATCCGACTTTTAATTCTGAAATCCCACTTTTTTACGCTCCAAACGCTACATTAAGGGCACAAAGTCTCCATTTTAGGTCACAACGCTTCCTTTTTAGAGTCCGGAACGTTGGTTCCACGGTTGAAAGCCTCCCTGTTCTGCTTCAAAGCGTCATTTAGAAGGTACAAGCCCTCATTTTTAGGGCGCAACGCCTCATTTTTTGGCCGCGAATCCTCCTTTTTAGGGGTCAATACGTCCTTTTTGCTGTAAAATCCCTCACTTTTATGTTCCGGACATCTCATTTAGGGCACAAAGCCTTGTTTTGTGGTCCCAAAGCTTCCTCTTCAGAGTCCAAAGCTTTGATTCTGTGGTTGAATTCCTCGTTTTATAATCCAAACCCTCACGTTTATTGTGCAAACCCTCATTTTTAGGGCCCAAACGCTCATTTTTATGCTGCAAATCATTTCACTGGAAAATGCCTCCTTTTTATGCTCCAAACGCCTCCTTTAGGGCACGATGTCTGAATGTTAGGTCCCAAAGATTTGGTTAAGAGCCCAAAGCTTGGAGTCTAGGGTTGAAAGCCTGCTTTTTACTCTACAAACCCTCCTGTTTAGGGTACAAACCCTCCTTTTTGGTGCACAAGCCCTCGCTGTTAGGGTGCAAACACTCACGTTAAGATTCCCAAGCTTCGAGTCCAGGGTTGAAATCCACATCTTTATGCTCCAAACGACCGTCTTTAGGCTTCAAATCCGACTTTTAATTCTGAAATCCCACTTTTTTACGCTCCAAACGCTACATTAAGGGCACAAAGTCTCCATTTTAGGTCACAACGCTTCCTTTTTAGAGTCCGGAACGTTGGTTCCAGGGTTGAAAGCCTCCCTGTTCTGCTTCAAAGCGTCATTTAGAAGGTACAAGCCCTCATTTTTAGGGCGCAACGCCTCATTTTTTGGCCGCGAATCCTCCTTTTTAGGGGTCAATACGTCCTTTTTGCTGTAAAATCCCTCACTTCTATGTTACGGACATCTCATTTAGGGCACAAAGCCTTGTTTTGTGGTCCCAAAGCTTCCTATTCAGAGTCCAAAGCTTTGATTCTGTGGTTGAATTCCTCGTTTTATAATCCAAACCCTCACGTTTATTGCACAAACCCTCATTTTTAGGGCCCAAACGCTCATTTTTATGCTGCAAATCATTTCACTGGAAAATGCCTCCTTTTTATGCTCCAAACGCCTCCTTTAGGGCACGATGTCTGAATGTTAGGTCCCAAAGATTTGGTTAAGAGCCCAAAGCTTGGAGTCTAGGGTTCAAAGCCTGCTTTTTACTCTACAAACCCTCCTGTTTAGGGTACAAACCCTCCTTTTTGGTGCACAAGCCCTCGCTGTTAGGGTGCAAACACTCACGTTAAGATTCCCAAGCTTCGAGTCCAGGGTTGAAATCCACATCTTTATGCTCCAAACGACCGTCTTTAGGCTTCAAATCCGACTTTTAATTCTGAAATCCCACTTTTTTACGCTCCAAACGCTACATTAAGGGCACAAAGTCTCCATTTTAGGTCACAACGCTTCCTTTTTAGAGTCCGGAACGTTGGTTCCAGGGTTGAAAGCCTCCCTGTTCTGCTTCAAAGCGTCATTTAGAAGGTACAAGCCCTCATTTTTAGGGCGCAACGCCTCATTTTTTGGCCGCGAATCCTCCTTTTTAGGGGTCAATACGTCCTTTTTGCTGTAAAATCCCTCACTTCTATGTTACGGACATCTCATTTAGGGCACAAAGCCTTGTTTTGTGGTCCCAAAGCTTCCTCTTCAGAGTCCAAAGCTTTGATTCTGTGGTTGAATTCCTCGTTTTATAATCCAAACCCTCACGTTTATTGCACAAACCCTCATTTTTAGGGCCCAAACGCTCATTTTTATGCTGCAAATCATTTCACTGGAAAATGCCTCCTTTTTATGCTCCAAACGCCTCCTTTAGGGCACGATGTCTGAATGTTAGGTCCCAAAGATTTGGTTAAGAGCCCAAAGCTTGGAGTCTAGGGTTCAAAGCCTGCTTTTTACTCTACAAACCCTCCTGTTTAGGGTACAAACCCTCCTTTTTGGTGCACAAGCCCTCGCTGTTAGGGTGCAAACACTCACGTTAAGATTCCCAAGCTTCGAGTCCAGGGTTGAAATCCACATCTTTATGCTCCAAACGACCGTCTTTAGGCTTCAAATCCGACTTTTAATTCTGAAATCCCACTTTTTTACGCTCCAAACGCTACATTAAGGGCACAAAGTCTCCATTTTAGGTCACAACGCTTCCTTTTTAGAGTCCGGAACGTTGGTTCCACGGTTGAAAGCCTCCCTGTTCTGCTTCAAAGCGTCATTTAGAAGGTACAAGCCCTCATTTTTAGGGCGCAACGCCTCATTTTTTGGCCGCGAATCCTCCTTTTTAGGGGTCAATACGTCCTTTTTGCTGTAAAATCCCTCACTTTTATGTTCCGGACATCTCATTTAGGGCACAAAGCCTTGTTTTGTGGTCCCAAAGCTTCCTCTTCAGAGTCCAAAGCTTTGATTCTGTGGTTGAATTCCTCGTTTTATAATCCAAACCCTCACGTTTATTGTGCAAACCCTCATTTTTAGGGCCCAAACGCTCATTTTTATGCTGCAAATCATTTCACTGGAAAATGCCTCCTTTTTATGCTCCAAACGCCTCCTTTAGGGCACGATGTCTGAATGTTAGGTCCCAAAGATTTGGTTAAGAGCCCAAAGCTTGGAGTCTAGGGTTCAAAGCCTGCTTTTTACTCTACAAACCCTCCTGTTTAGGGTACAAACCCTCCTTTTTGGTGCACAAGCCCTCGCTGTTAGGGTGCAAACACTCACGTTAAGATTCCCAAGCTTCGAGTCCAGGGTTGAAATCCACATCTTTATGCTCCAAACGACCGTCTTTAGGCTTCAAATCCGACTTTTAATTCTGAAATCCCACTTTTTTACGCTCCAAACGCTACATTAAGGGCACAAAGTCTCCATTTTAGGTCACAACGCTTCCTTTTTAGAGTCCGGAACGTTGGTTCCAGGGTTGAAAGCCTCCCTGTTCTGCTTCAAAGCGTCATTTAGAAGGTACAAGCCCTCATTTTTAGGGCGCAACGCCTCATTTTTTGGCCGCGAATCCTCCTTTTTAGGGGTCAATACATCCTTTTTGCTGTAAAATCCCTCACTTCTATCTTCCAGACATCTCTTTTAGGGCACAAAGCCTTGTTTTGTGTTCCCAAAGCTTCCTCTTCAGAGTCCAAAGCTTTGATTCTGTGGTTGAATTCCTCGTTTTATAATCCAAACCCTCACGTTTATTGCACAAACCCTCATTTTTAGGGCCCAAACGCTCATTTTTATGCTGCAAATCATTTCACTGGAAAATGCCTCCTTTTTATGCTCCAAACGCCTCCTTTAGGGCACGATGTCTGAATGTTAGGTCCCAAAGATTTGGTTAAGAGCCCAAAGCTTGGAGTCTAGGGTTGAAAGCCTGCTTTTTACTCTACAAACCCTCCTGTTTAGGGTACAAACCCTCCTTTTTGGTGCACAAGCCCTCGCTGTTAGGGTGCAAACACTCACGTTAAGATTCCCAAGCTTCGAGTCCAGGGTTGAAATCCACATCTTTATGCTCCAAACGACCGTCTTTAGGCTTCAAATCCGACTTTTAATTCTGAAATCCCACTTTTTTACGCTCCAAACGCTACATTAAGGGCACAAAGTCTCCATTTTAGGTCACAACGCTTCCTTTTTAGAGTCCGGAACGTTGGTTCCAGGGTTGAAAGCCTCCCTGTTCTGCTTCAAAGCGTCATTTAGAAGGTACAAGCCCTCATTTTTAGGGCGCAACGCCTCATTTTTTGGCCGCGAATCCTCCTTTTTAGGGGTCAATACGTCCTTTTTGCTGTAAAATCCCTCACTTCTATGTTACGGACATCTCATTTAGGGCACAAAGCCTTGTTTTGTGGTCCCAAAGCTTCCTCTTCAGAGTCCAAAGCTTTGATTCTGTGGTTGAATTCCTCGTTTTATAATCCAAACCCTCACGTTTATTGCACAAACCCTCATTTTTAGGGCCCAAACGCTCATTTTTATGCTGCAAATCATTTCACTGGAAAATGCCTCCTTTTTATGCTCCAAACGCCTCCTTTAGGGCACGATGTCTGAATGTTAGGTCCCAAAGATTTGGTTAAGAGCCCAAAGCTTGGAGTCTAGGGTTGAAAGCCTGCTTTTTACTCTACAAACCCTCCTGTTTAGGGTACAAACCCTCCTTTTTGGTGCACAAGCCCTCGCTGTTAGGGTGCAAACACTCACGTTAAGATTCCCAAGCTTCGAGTCCAGGGTTGAAATCCACATCTTTATGCTCCAAACGACCGTCTTTAGGCTTCAAATCCGACTTTTAATTCTGAAATCCCACTTTTTTACGCTCCAAACGCTACATTAAGGGCACAAAGTCTCCATTTTAGGTCACAACGCTTCCTTTTTAGAGTCCGGAACGTTGGTTCCAGGGTTGAAAGCCTCCCTGTTCTGCTTCAAAGCGTCATTTAGAAGGTACAAGCCCTCATTTTTAGGGCGCAACGCCTCATTTTTTGGCCGCGAATCCTCCTTTTTAGGGGTCAATACGTCCTTTTTGCTGTAAAATCCCTCACTTTTATGTTCCGGACATCTCATTTAGGGCACAAAGCCTTGTTTTGTGGTCCCAAAGCTTCCTCTTCAGAGTCCAAAGCTTTGATTCTGTGGTTGAATTCCTCGTTTTATAATCCAAACCCTCACGTTTATTGTGCAAACCCTCATTTTTAGGGCCCAAACGCTCATTTTTATGCTGCAAATCATTTCACTGGAAAATGCCTCCTTTTTATGCTCCAAACGCCTCCTTTAGGGCACGATGTCTGAATGTTAGGTCCCAAAGATTTGGTTAAGAGCCCAAAGCTTGGAGTCTAGGGTTGAAAGCCTGCTTTTTACTCTACAAACCCTCCTGTTTAGGGTACAAACCCTCCTTTTTGGTGCACAAGCCCTCGCTGTTAGGGTGCAAACACTCACGTTAAGATTCCCAAGCTTCGAGTCCAGGGTTGAAATCCACATCTTTATGCTCCAAACGACCGTCTTTAGGCTTCAAATCCGACTTTTAATTCTGAAATCCCACTTTTTTACGCTCCAAACGCTACATTAAGGGCACAAAGTCTCCATTTTAGGTCACAACGCTTCCTTTTTAGAGTCCGGAACGTTGGTTCCACGGTTGAAAGCCTCCCTGTTCTGCTTCAAAGCGTCATTTAGAAGGTACAAGCCCTCATTTTTAGGGCGCAACGCCTCATTTTTTGGCCGCGAATCCTCCTTTTTAGGGGTCAATACGTCCTTTTTGCTGTAAAATCCCTCACTTTTATGTTCCGGACATCTCATTTAGGGCACAAAGCCTTGTTTTGTGGTCCCAAAGCTTCCTCTTCAGAGTCCAAAGCTTTGATTCTGTGGTTGAATTCCTCGTTTTATAATCCAAACCCTCACGTTTATTGTGCAAACCCTCATTTTTAGGGCCCAAACGCTCATTTTTATGCTGCAAATCATTTCACTGGAAAATGCCTCCTTTTTATGCTCCAAACGCCTCCTTTAGGGCACGAGCCTCAATGTTAGGTCCCAAAGATTTGGTTAAGAGCCCAAAGCTTGGAGTCTAGGGTTCAAAGCCTGCTTTTTACTCTACAAACCCTCCTGTTTAGGGTACAAACCCTCCTTTTTGGTGCACAAGCCCTCGCTGTTAGGGTGCAAACACTCACGTTAAGATTCCCAAGCTTCGAGTCCAGGGTTGAAATCCACATCTTTATGCTCCAAACGACCGTCTTTAGGCTTCAAATCCGACTTTTAATTCTGAAATCCCACTTTTTTACGCTCCAAACGCTACATTAAGGGCACAAAGTCTCCATTTTAGGTCACAACGCTTCCTTTTTAGAGTCCGGAACGTTGGTTCCAGGGTTGAAAGCCTCCCTGTTCTGCTTCAAAGCGTCATTTAGAAGGTACAAGCCCTCATTTTTAGGGCGCAACGCCTCATTTTTTGGCCGCGAATCCTCCTTTTTAGGGGTCAATACATCCTTTTTGCTGTAAAATCCCTCACTTTTATGTTCCGGACATCTCATTTAGGGCACAAAGCCTTGTTTTGTGGTCCCAAAGCTTCCTCTTCAGGGTCCAAAGCTTTGATTCTGTGGTTGAATTCCCCGTTTTATAATCCAAACCCTCACGTTTATTGCACAAACCCTCATTTTTAGGGCCCAAACGCTCATTTTTATGCTGCAAATCATTTCACTGGAAAATGCCTCCTTTTTATGCTCCAAACGCCTCCTTTAGGGCACGATGTCTGAATGTTAGGTCCCAAAGATTTGGTTAAGAGCCCAAAGCTTGGAGTCTAGGGTTCAAAGCCTGCTTTTTACTCTACAAACCCTCCTGTTTAGGGTACAAACCCTCCTTTTTGGTGCACAAGCCCTCGCTGTTAGGGTGCAAACACTCACGTTAAGATTCCCAAGCTTCGAGTCCAGGGTTGAAATCCACATCTTTATGCTCCAAGCGACCGTCTTTAGGCTTCAAATCCGACTTTTAATTCTGAAATCCCACTTTTTTACGCTCCAAACGCTACATTAAGGGCACAAAGTCTCCATTTTAGGTCACAACGCTTCCTTTTTAGAGTCCGGAACGTTGGTTCCAGGGTTGAAAGCCTCCCTGTTCTGCTTCAAAGCGTCATTTAGAAGGTACAAGCCCTCATTTTTAGGGCGCAACGCCTCATTTTTTGGCCGCGAATCCTCCTTTTTAGGGGTCAATACGTCCTTTTTGCTGTAAAATCCCTCACTTTTATGTTCCGGACATCTCATTTAGGGCACAAAGCCTTGTTTTGTGGTCCCAAAGCTTCCTCTTCAGAGTCCAAAGCTTTGATTCTGTGGTTGAATTCCTCGTTTTATAATCCAAACCCTCACGTTTATTGTGCAAACCCTCATTTTTAGGGCCCAAACGCTCATTTTTATGCTGTAAATCATTTCACTGGAAAATCCCTCCTTTATATGCTCCAAACGCCTCCTTTAGGGCACGATGTCTGAATGTTAGGTCCCAAAGATTTGGTTAAGAGCCCAAAGCTTGGAGTCTAGGGTTGAAAGCCTGCTTTTTACTCTACAAACCCTCCTGTTTAGGGTACAAACCCTCCTTTTTGGTGCACAAGCCCTCGCTGTTAGGGTGCAAACACTCACGTTAAGATTCCCAAGCTTCGAGTCCAGGGTTGAAATCCACATCTTTATGCTCCAAACGACCGTCTTTAGGCTTCAAATCCGACTTTTAATTCTGAAATCCCACTTTTTTACGCTCCAAACGCTACATTAAGGGCACAAAGTCTCCATTTTAGGTCACAACGCTTCCTTTTTAGAGTCCGGAACGTTGGTTCCAGGGTTGAAAGCCTCCCTGTTCTGCTTCAAAGCGTCATTTAGAAGGTACAAGCCCTCATTTTTAGGGCGCAACGCCTCATTTTTTGGCCGCGAACCCTCCTTTTTAGGGGTCAATACGTCCTTTTTGCTGTAAAATCCCTCACTTCTATGTTCCGGACATCTCTTTTAGGGCAGAAAGCCTTGTTTTGTGGTCCCAAAGCTTCCTCTTCAGAGTCCAAAGCTTTGATTCTGTGGTTGAATTCCTCATTTTATAATCCAAACCCTCACGTTTATTGTGCAAACCCTCATTTTTAGGGCCCAAATGCTCATTTTTATGCTGCAAATCATTTCACTGTAAAATCCCTCCTTTTTATGCTCCAAACGCCTCCTTTAGGGCACGATGTCTGAATGTTAGGTCCCAAAGATTTGGTTAAGAGCCCAAAGCTTGGAGTCTAGGGTTGAAAGCCTGCTTTTTACTCTACAAACCCTCCTGTTTAGGGTACAAACCCTCCTTTTTGGTGCACAAGCCCTCGCTGTTAGGGTGCAAACACTCACGTTAAGATTCCCAAGCTTCGAGTCCAGGGTTGAAATCCACATCTTTATGCTCCAAACGACCGTCTTTAGGCTTCAAATCCGACTTTTAATTCTGAAATCCCACTTTTTTACGCTCCAAACGCTACATTAAGGGCACAAAGTCTCCATTTTAGGTCACAACGCTTCCTTTTTAGAGTCCGGAACGTTGGTTCCAGGGTTGAAAGCCTCCCTGTTCTGCTTCAAAGCGTCATTTAGAAGGTACAAGCCCTCATTTTTAGGGCGCAACGCCTCATTTTTTGGCCGCGAATCCTCCTTTTTAGGGGTCAATACGTCCTTTTTGCTGTAAAATCCCTCACTTCTATGTTCCGGACATCTCTTTTAGGGCACAAAGCCTTGTTTTGTGGTCCCAAAGCTTCCTCTTCAGAGTCCAAAGCTTTGATTCTGTGGTTGAATTCCTCGTTTTATAATCCAAACCCTCACATTTATTATACAAACCCTCATTTTTAGGACCCAAACGTTCATTTTTATGCTGCAAATCATTTCACTGGAAAATGCCTCCTTTTTATGCTCCAAACGCCTCCTTTAGGGCACGAGCCTCAATGTTAGGTCCCAAAGATTTGGTTAAGAGCCCAAAGCTTTGAGTCTAGGGTTCAAAGCCTGCTTTTTACTCTACAAACCCTCCTGTTTAGGGTACAAACCCTCCTTTTTGGTGCACAAGCCCTCGCTGTTAGGGTGCAAACACTCACGTTAAGATTCCCAAGCTTCGAGTCCAGGGTTGAAATCCACATCTTTATGCTCCAAACGACCGTCTTTAGGCTTCAAATCTGACTTTTAATTCTGAAATCCCACTTTTTTACGCTCCAAACGCTACATTAAGGGCACAAAGTCTCCATTTTAGGTCACAACGCTTCCTTTTTAGAGTCCGGAACGTTGGTTCCAGGGTTGAAAGCCTCCCTGTTCTGCTTCAAAGCGTCATTTAGAAGGTACAAGCCCTCATTTTTAGGGCGCAACGCCTCATTTTTTGGCCGCGAATCCTCCTTTTTAGGGGTCAATACGTCCTTTTTGCTGTAAAATCCCTCACTTCTATGTTCCGGACATCTCATTTAGGGCACAAAGCCTTGTTTTGTGGTCCCAAAGCTTCCTCTTCAGAGTCCAAAGCTTTGATTCTGTGGTTGAATTCCTCGTTTTATAATCCAAACCCTCACGTTTATTGCACAAACCCTCATTTTTAGGGCCCAAACGCTCATTTTTATGCTGCAAATCATTTCACTGGAAAATGCCTCCTTTTTATGCTCCAAACGCCTCCTTTAGGGCACGATGTCTGAATGTTAGGTCCCAAAGATTTGGTTAAGAGCCCAAAGCTTGGAGTCTAGGGTTGAAAGCCTGCTTTTTACTCTACAAACCCTCCTGTTTAGGGTACAAACCCTCCTTTTTGGTGCACAAGCCCTCGCTGTTAGGGTGCAAACACTCACGTTAAGATTCCCAAGCTTCGAGTCCAGGGTTGAAATCCACATCTTTATGCTCCAAACGACCGTCTTTAGGCTTCAAATCCGACTTTTAATTCTGAAATCCCACTTTTTTACGCTCCAAACGCTACATTAAGGGCACAAAGTCTCCATTTTAGGTCACAACGCTTCCTTTTTAGAGTCCGGAACGTTGGTTCCAGGGTTGAAAGCCTCCCTGTTCTGCTTCAAAGCGTCATTTAGAAGGTACAAGCCCTCATTTTTAGGGCGCAACGCCTCATTTTTTGGCCGCGAATCCTCCTTTTTAGGGGTCAATACGTCCTTTTTGCTGTAAAATCCCTCACTTCTATGTTCCGGACATCTCTTTTAGGGCACAAAGCCTTGTTTTGTGGTCCCAAAGCTTCCTCTTCAGAGTCCAAAGCTTTGATTCTGTGGTTGAATTCCTCGTTTTATAATCCAAACCCTCACGTTTATTGCACAAACCCTCATTTTTAGGGCCCAAACGCTCATTTTTATGCTGCAAATCATTTCACTGGAAAATGCCTCCTTTTTATGCTCCAAACGCCTCCTTTAGGGCACGATGTCTGAATGTTAGGTCCCAAAGATTTGGTTAAGAGCCCAAAGCTTGGAGTTTAGGGTTGAAAGCCTGCTTTTTACTCTACAAACCCTCCTGTTTAGGGTACAAACCCTCCTTTTTGGTGCACAAGCCCTCGCTGTTAGGGTGCAAACACTCACGTTAAGATTCCCAAGCTTCGAGTCCAGGGTTGAAATCCACATCTTTATGCTCCAAGCGACCGTCTTTAGGCTTCAAATCCGACTTTTAATTCTGAAATCCCACTTTTTTACGCTCCAAACGCTACATTAAGGGCACAAAGTCTCCATTTTAGGTCACAACGCTTCCTTTTTAGAGTCCGGAACGTTGGTTCCACGGTTGAAAGCCTCCCTGTTCTGCTTCAAAGCGTCATTTAGAAGGTACAAGCCCTCATTTTTAGGGCGCAACGCCTCATTTTTTGGCCGCGAATCCTCCTTTTTAGGGGTCAATACGTCCTTTTTGCTGTAAAATCCCTCACTTCTATGTTCCGGACATCTCATTTAGGGCACAAAGCCTTGTTTTGTGGTCCCAAAGCTTCCTCTTCAGAGTCCAAAGCTTTGATTCTGTGGTTGAATTCCTCGTTTTATAATCCAAACCCTCACGTTTATTGCAGAAACCCTCATTTTTAGGGCCCAAACGCTCATTTTTATGCTGCAAATCATTTCACTGGAAAATGCCTCCTTTTTATGCTCCAAACGCCTCCTTTAGGGCACGATGTCTGAATGTTAGGTCCCAAAGATTTGGTTAAGAGCCCAAAGCTTGGAGTCTAGGGTTGAAAGCCTGCTTTTTACTCTACAAACCCTCCTGTTTAGGGTACAAACCCTCCTTTTTGGTGCACAAGCCCTCGCTGTTAGGGTGCAAACACTCACGTTAAGATTCCCAAGCTTCGAGTCCAGGGTTGAAATCCACATCTTTATGCTCCAAACGACCGTCTTTAGGCTACAAATCCGACTTTTAATTCTGAAATCCCACTTTTTTACGCTCCAAACGCTACATTAAGGGCACAAAGTCTCCATTTTAGGTCACAACGCTTCCTTTTTAGAGTCCGGAACGTTGGTTCCAGGGTTGAAAGCCTCCCTGTTCTGCTTCAAAGCGTCATTTAGAAGGTACAAGCCCTCATTTTTAGGGCGCAACGCCTCATTTTTTGGCCGCGAATCCTCCTTTTTAGGGGTCAATACGTCCTTTTTGCTGTAAAATCCCTCACTTTTATGTTCCGGACATCTCATTTAGGGCACAAAGCCTTGTTTTGTGGTCCCAAAGCTTCCTCTTCAGGGTCCAAAGCTTTGATTCTGTGGTTGAATTCCTCGTTTTATAATCCAAACCCTCACGTTTATTGCACAAACCCTCATTTTTAGGGCCCAAACGCTCATTTTTATGCTGCAAATCATTTCACTGGAAAATGCCTCCTTTTTATGCTCCAAACGCCTCCTTTAGGGCACGATGTCTGAATGTTAGGTCCCAAAGATTTGGTTAAGAGCCCAAAGCTTGGAGTTTAGGGTTGAAAGCCTGCTTTTTACTCTACAAACCCTCCTGTTTAGGGTACAAACCCTCCTTTTTGGTGCACAAGCCCTCGCTGTTAGGGTGCAAACACTCACGTTAAGATTCCCAAGCTTCGAGTCCAGGGTTGAAATCCACATCTTTATGCTCCAAACGACCGTCTTTAGGCTACAAATCCGACTTTTAATTCTGAAATCCCACTTTTTTACGCTCCAAACGCTACATTAAGGGCACAAAGTCTCCATTTTAGGTCACAACGCTTCCTTTTTAGAGTCCGGAACGTTGGTTCCAGGGTTGAAAGCCTCCCTGTTCTGCTTCAAAGCGTCATTTAGAAGGTACAAGCCCTCATTTTTAGGGCGCAACGCCTCATTTTTTGGCCGCGAATCCTCCTTTTTAGGGGTCAATACGTCCTTTTTGCTGTAAAATCCCTCACTTCTATGTTACGGACATCTCATTTAGGGCACAAAGCCTTGTTTTGTGGTCCCAAAGCTTCCTATTCAGAGTCCAAAGCTTTGATTCTGTGGTTGAATTCCTCGTTTTATAATCCAAACCCTCACGTTTATTGCACAAACCCTCATTTTTAGGGCCCAAACACTCATTTTTATGCTGCAAATCATTTCACTGGAAAATGCCTCCTTTTTATGCTCCAAACGCCTCCTTTAGGGCACGATGTCTGAATGTTAGGTCCCAAAGATTTGGTTAAGAGCCCAAAGCTTGGAGTCTAGGGTTCAAAGCCTGCTTTTTACTCTACAAACCCTCCTGTTTAGGGTACAAACCCTCCTTTTTGGTGCACAAGCCCTCGCTGTTAGGGTGCAAACACTCACGTTAAGATTCCCAAGCTTCGAGTCCAGGGTTGAAATCCACATCTTTATGCTCCAAGCGACCGTCTTTAGGCTTCAAATCCGACTTTTAATTCTGAAATCCCACTTTTTTACGCTCCAAACGCTACATTAAGGGCACAAAGTCTCCATTTTAGGTCACAACGCTTCCTTTTTAGAGTCCGGAACGTTGGTTCCACGGTTGAAAGCCTCCCTGTTCTGCTTCAAAGCGTCATTTAGAAGGTACAAGCCCTCATTTTTAGGGCGCAACGCCTCATTTTTTGGCCGCGAATCCTCCTTTTTAGGGGTCAATACATCCTTTTTGCTGTAAAATCCCTCACTTCTATCTTCCAGACATCTCTTTTAGGGCACAAAGCCTTGTTTTGTGTTCCCAAAGCTTCCTCTTCAGAGTCCAAAGCTTTGATTCTGTGGTTGAATTCCTCGTTTTATAATCCAAACCCTCACGTTTATTGCAGAAACCCTCATTTTTAGGGCCCAAACGCTCATTTTTATGCTGCAAATCATTTCACTGGAAAATGCCTCCTTTTTATGCTCCAAACGCCTCCTTTAGGGCACGATGTCTGAATGTTAGGTCCCAAAGATTTGGTTAAGAGCCCAAAGCTTGGAGTCTAGGGTTGAAAGCCTGCTTTTTACTCTACAAACCCTCCTGTTTAGGGTACAAACCCTCCTTTTTGGTGCACAAGCCCTCGCTGTTAGGGTGCAAACACTCACGTTAAGATTCCCAAGCTTCGAGTCCAGGGTTGAAATCCACATCTTTATGCTCCAAACGACCGTCTTTAGGCTACAAATCCGACTTTTAATTCTGAAATCCCACTTTTTTACGCTCCAAACGCTACATTAAGGGCACAAAGTCTCCATTTTAGGTCACAACGCTTCCTTTTTAGAGTCCGGAACGTTGGTTCCAGGGTTGAAAGCCTCCCTGTTCTGCTTCAAAGCGTCATTTAGAAGGTACAAGCCCTCATTTTTAGGGCGCAACGCCTCATTTTTTGGCCGCGAATCCTCCTTTTTAGGGGTCAATACGTCCTTTTTGCTGTAAAATCCCTCACTTTTATGTTCCGGACATCTCATTTAGGGCACAAAGCCTTGTTTTGTGGTCCCAAAGCTTCCTCTTCAGGGTCCAAAGCTTTGATTCTGTGGTTGAATTCCTCGTTTTATAATCCAAACCCTCACGTTTATTGCACAAACCCTCATTTTTAGGGCCCAAACGCTCATTTTTATGCTGCAAATCATTTCACTGGAAAATGCCTCCTTTTTATGCTCCAAACGCCTCCTTTAGGGCACGATGTCTGAATGTTAGGTCCCAAAGATTTGGTTAAGAGCCCAAAGCTTGGAGTCTAGGGTTGAAAGCCTGCTTTTTACTCTACAAACCCTCCTGTTTAGGGTACAAACCCTCCTTTTTGGTGCACAAGCCCTCGCTGTTAGGGTGCAAACACTCACGTTAAGATTCCCAAGCTTCGAGTCCAGGGTTGAAATCCACATCTTTATGCTCCAAACGACCGTCTTTAGGCTTCAAATCCGACTTTTAATTCTGAAATCCCACTTTTTTACGCTCCAAACGCTACATTAAGGGCACAAAGTCTCCATTTTAGGTCACAACGCTTCCTTTTTAGAGTCCGGAACGTTGGTTCCAGGGTTGAAAGCCTCCCTGTTCTGCTTCAAAGCGTCATTTAGAAGGTACAAGCCCTCATTTTTAGGGCGCAACGCCTCATTTTTTGGCCGCGAATCCTCCTTTTTAGGGGTCAATACGTCCTTTTTGCTGTAAAATCCCTCACTTCTATGTTCCGGACATCTCTTTTAGGGCACAAAGCCTTGTTTTGTGGTCCCAAAGCTTCCTCTTCAGAGTCCAAAGCTTTGATTCTGTGGTTGAATTCCTCGTTTTATAATCCAAACCCTCACGTTTATTGCACAAACCCTCATTTTTAGGGCCCAAACGCTCATTTTTATGCTGCAAATCATTTCACTGGAAAATGCCTCCTTTTTATGCTCCAAACGCCTCCTTTAGGGCACGATGTCTGAATGTTAGGTCCCAAAGATTTGGTTAAGAGCCCAAAGCTTGGAGTTTAGGGTTGAAAGCCTGCTTTTTACTCTACAAACCCTCCTGTTTAGGGTACAAACCCTCCTTTTTGGTGCACAAGCCCTCGCTGTTAGGGTGCAAACACTCACGTTAAGATTCCCAAGCTTCGAGTCCAGGGTTGAAATCCACATCTTTATGCTCCAAGCGACCGTCTTTAGGCTTCAAATCCGACTTTTAATTCTGAAATCCCACTTTTTTACGCTCCAAACGCTACATTAAGGGCACAAAGTCTCCATTTTAGGTCACAACGCTTCCTTTTTAGAGTCCGGAACGTTGGTTCCACGGTTGAAAGCCTCCCTGTTCTGCTTCAAAGCGTCATTTAGAAGGTACAAGCCCTCATTTTTAGGGCGCAACGCCTCATTTTTTGGCCGCGAATCCTCCTTTTTAGGGGTCAATACGTCCTTTTTGCTGTAAAATCCCTCACTTCTATGTTCCGGACATCTCATTTAGGGCACAAAGCCTTGTTTTGTGGTCCCAAAGCTTCCTCTTCAGAGTCCAAAGCTTTGATTCTGTGGTTGAATTCCTCGTTTTATAATCCAAACCCTCACGTTTATTGCAGAAACCCTCATTTTTAGGGCCCAAACGCTCATTTTTATGCTGCAAATCATTTCACTGGAAAATGCCTCCTTTTTATGCTCCAAACGCCTCCTTTAGGGCACGATGTCTGAATGTTAGGTCCCAAAGATTTGGTTAAGAGCCCAAAGCTTGGAGTCTAGGGTTGAAAGCCTGCTTTTTACTCTACAAACCCTCCTGTTTAGGGTACAAACCCTCCTTTTTGGTGCACAAGCCCTCGCTGTTAGGGTGCAAACACTCACGTTAAGATTCCCAAGCTTCGAGTCCAGGGTTGAAATCCACATCTTTATGCTCCAAACGACCGTCTTTAGGCTACAAATCCGACTTTTAATTCTGAAATCCCACTTTTTTACGCTCCAAACGCTACATTAAGGGCACAAAGTCTCCATTTTAGGTCACAACGCTTCCTTTTTAGAGTCCGGAACGTTGGTTCCAGGGTTGAAAGCCTCCCTGTTCTGCTTCAAAGCGTCATTTAGAAGGTACAAGCCCTCATTTTTAGGGCGCAACACCTCATTTTTTGGCCGCGAATCCTCCTTTTTAGGGGTCAATACGTCCTTTTTGCTGTAAAATCCCTCACTTTTATGTTCCGGACATCTCATTTAGGGCACAAAGCCTTGTTTTGTGGTCCCAAAGCTTCCTCTTCAGGGTCCAAAGCTTTGATTCTGTGGTTGAATTCCTCGTTTTATAATCCAAACCCTCACGTTTATTGCACAAACCCTCATTTTTAGGGCCCAAACGCTCATTTTTATGCTGCAAATCATTTCACTGGAAAATGCCTCCTTTTTATGCTCCAAACGCCTCCTTTAGGGCACGATGTCTGAATGTTAGGTCCCAAAGATTTGGTTAAGAGCCCAAAGCTTGGAGTTTAGGGTTGAAAGCCTGCTTTTTACTCTACAAACCCTCCTGTTTAGGGTACAAACCCTCCTTTTTGGTGCACAAGCCCTCGCTGTTAGGGTGCAAACACTCACGTTAAGATTCCCAAGCTTCGAGTCCAGGGTTGAAATCCACATCTTTATGCTCCAAACGACCGTCTTTAGGCTACAAATCCGACTTTTAATTCTGAAATCCCACTTTTTTACGCTCCAAACGCTACATTAAGGGCACAAAGTCTCCATTTTAGGTCACAACGCTTCCTTTTTAGAGTCCGGAACGTTGGTTCCAGGGTTGAAAGCCTCCCTGTTCTGCTTCAAAGCGTCATTTAGAAGGTACAAGCCCTCATTTTTAGGGCGCAACGCCTCATTTTTTGGCCGCGAATCCTCCTTTTTAGGGGTCAATACGTCCTTTTTGCTGTAAAATCCCTCACTTCTATGTTACGGACATCTCATTTAGGGCACAAAGCCTTGTTTTGTGGTCCCAAAGCTTCCTATTCAGAGTCCAAAGCTTTGATTCTGTGGTTGAATTCCTCGTTTTATAATCCAAACCCTCACGTTTATTGCACAAACCCTCATTTTTAGGGCCCAAACACTCATTTTTATGCTGCAAATCATTTCACTGGAAAATGCCTCCTTTTTATGCTCCAAACGCCTCCTTTAGGGCACGATGTCTGAATGTTAGGTCCCAAAGATTTGGTTAAGAGCCCAAAGCTTGGAGTCTAGGGTTCAAAGCCTGCTTTTTACTCTACAAACCCTCCTGTTTAGGGTACAAACCCTCCTTTTTGGTGCACAAGCCCTCGCTGTTAGGGTGCAAACACTCACGTTAAGATTCCCAAGCTTCGAGTCCAGGGTTGAAATCCACATCTTTATGCTCCAAGCGACCGTCTTTAGGCTTCAAATCCGACTTTTAATTCTGAAATCCCACTTTTTTACGCTCCAAACGCTACATTAAGGGCACAAAGTCTCCATTTTAGGTCACAACGCTTCCTTTTTAGAGTCCGGAACGTTGGTTCCAGGGTTGAAAGCCTCCCTGTTCTGCTTCAAAGCGTCATTTAGAAGGTACAAGCCCTCATTTTTAGGGCGCAACGCCTCATTTTTTGGCCGCGAATCCTCCTTTTTAGGGGTCAATACATCCTTTTTGCTGTAAAATCCCTCACTTCTATCTTCCAGACATCTCTTTTAGGGCACAAAGCCTTGTTTTGTGTTCCCAAAGCTTCCTCTTCAGAGTCCAAAGCTTTGATTCTGTGGTTGAATTCCTCGTTTTATAATCCAAACCCTCACGTTTATTGCACAAACCCTCATTTTTAGGGCCCAAACGCTCATTTTTATGCTGCAAATCATTTCACTGGAAAATGCCTCCTTTTTATGCTCCAAACGCCTCCTTTAGGGCACGATGTCTGAATGTTAGGTCCCAAAGATTTGGTTAAGAGCCCAAAGCTTGGAGTCTAGGGTTGAAAGCCTGCTTTTTACTCTACAAACCCTCCTGTTTAGGGTACAAACCCTCCTTTTTGGTGCACAAGCCCTCGCTGTTAGGGTGCAAACACTCACGTTAAGATTCCCAAGCTTCGAGTCCAGGGTTGAAATCCACATCTTTATGCTCCAAACGACCGTCTTTAGGCTACAAATCCGACTTTTAATTCTGAAATCCCACTTTTTTACGCTCCAAACGCTACATTAAGGGCACAAAGTCTCCATTTTAGGTCACAACGCTTCCTTTTTAGAGTCCGGAACGTTGGTTCCAGGGTTGAAAGCCTCCCTGTTCTGCTTCAAAGCGTCATTTAGAAGGTACAAGCCCTCATTTTTAGGGCGCAACGCCTCATTTTTTGGCCGCGAATCCTCCTTTTTAGGGGTCAATACGTCCTTTTTGCTGTAAAATCCCTCACTTTTATGTTCCGGACATCTCATTTAGGGCACAAAGCCTTGTTTTGTGGTCCCAAAGCTTCCTCTTCAGGGTCCAAAGCTTTGATTCTGTGGTTGAATTCCTCGTTTTATAATCCAAACCCTCACGTTTATTGCACAAACCCTCATTTTTAGGGCCCAAACGCTCATTTTTATGCTGCAAATCATTTCACTGGAAAATGCCTCCTTTTTATGCTCCAAACGCCTCCTTTAGGGCACGATGTCTGAATGTTAGGTCCCAAAGATTTGGTTAAGAGCCCAAAGCTTGGAGTCTAGGGTTGAAAGCCTGCTTTTTACTCTACAAACCCTCCTGTTTAGGGTACAAACCCTCCTTTTTGGTGCACAAGCCCTCGCTGTTAGGGTGCAAACACTCACGTTAAGATTCCCAAGCTTCGAGTCCAGGGTTGAAATCCACATCTTTATGCTCCAAACGACCGTCTTTAGGCTTCAAATCCGACTTTTAATTCTGAAATCCCACTTTTTTACGCTCCAAACGCTACATTAAGGGCACAAAGTCTCCATTTTAGGTCACAACGCTTCCTTTTTAGAGTCCGGAACGTTGGTTCCAGGGTTGAAAGCCTCCCTGTTCTGCTTCAAAGCGTCATTTAGAAGGTACAAGCCCTCATTTTTAGGGCGCAACGCCTCATTTTTTGGCCGCGAATCCTCCTTTTTAGGGGTCAATACGTCCTTTTTGCTGTAAAATCCCTCACTTTTATGTTCCGGACATCTCATTTAGGGCACAAAGCCTTGTTTTGTGGTCCCAAAGCTTCCTCTTCAGGGTCCAAAGCTTTGATTCTGTGGTTGAATTCCTCGTTTTATAATCCAAACCCTCACGTTTATTGCACAAACCCTCATTTTTAGGGCCCAAACGCTCATTTTTATGCTGCAAATCATTTCACTGGAAAATGCCTCCTTTTTATGCTCCAAACGCCTCCTTTAGGGCACGATGTCTGAATGTTAGGTCCCAAAGATTTGGTTAAGAGCCCAAAGCTTGGAGTCTAGGGTTGAAAGCCTGCTTTTTACTCTACAAACCCTCCTGTTTAGGGTACAAACCCTCCTTTTTGGTGCACAAGCCCTCGCTGTTAGGGTGCAAACACTCACGTTAAGATTCCCAAGCTTCGAGTCCAGGGTTGAAATCCACATCTTTATGCTCCAAACGACCGTCTTTAGGCTTCAAATCCGACTTTTAATTCTGAAATCCCACTTTTTTACGCTCCAAACGCTACATTAAGGGCACAAAGTCTCCATTTTAGGTCACAACGCTTCCTTTTTAGAGTCCGGAACGTTGGTTCCACGGTTGAAAGCCTCCCTGTTCTGCTTCAAAGCGTCATTTAGAAGGTACAAGCCCTCATTTTTAGGGCGCAACGCCTCATTTTTTGGCCGCGAATCCTCCTTTTTAGGGGTCAATACGTCCTTTTTGCTGTAAAATCCCTCACTTTTATGTTCCGGACATCTCATTTAGGGCACAAAGCCTTGTTTTGTGGTCCCAAAGCTTCCTCTTCAGAGTCCAAAGCTTTGATTCTGTGGTTGAATTCCTCGTTTTATAATCCAAACCCTCACGTTTATTGTGCAAACCCTCATTTTTAGGGCCCAAACGCTCATTTTTATGCTGCAAATCATTTCACTGGAAAATGCCTCCTTTTTATGCTCCAAACGCCTCCTTTAGGGCACGATGTCTGAATGTTAGGTCCCAAAGATTTGGTTAAGAGCCCAAAGCTTGGAGTCTAGGGTTGAAAGCCTGCTTTTTACTCTACAAACCCTCCTGTTTAGGGTACAAACCCTCCTTTTTGGTGCACAAGCCCTCGCTGTTAGGGTGCAAACACTCACGTTAAGATTCCCAAGCTTCGAGTCCAGGGTTGAAATCCACATCTTTATGCTCCAAACGACCGTCTTTAGGCTTCAAATCCGACTTTTAATTCTGAAATCCCACTTTTTTACGCTCCAAACGCTACATTAAGGGCACAAAGTCTCCATTTTAGGTCACAACGCTTCCTTTTTAGAGTCCGGAACGTTGGTTCCAGGGTTGAAAGCCTCCCTGTTCTGCTTCAAAGCGTCATTTAGAAGGTACAAGCCCTCATTTTTAGGGCGCAACGCCTCATTTTTTGGCCGCGAATCCTCCTTTTTAGGGGTCAATACGTCCTTTTTGCTGTAAAATCCCTCACTTCTATGTTACGGACATCTCATTTAGGGCACAAAGCCTTGTTTTGTGGTCCCAAAGCTTCCTATTCAGAGTCCAAAGCTTTGATTCTGTGGTTGAATTCCTCGTTTTATAATCCAAACCCTCACGTTTATTGCACAAACCCTCATTTTTAGGGCCCAAACGCTCATTTTTATGCTGCAAATCATTTCACTGGAAAATGCCTCCTTTTTATGCTCCAAACGCCTCCTTTAGGGCACGATGTCTGAATGTTAGGTCCCAAAGATTTGGTTAAGAGCCCAAAGCTTGGAGTCTAGGGTTCAAAGCCTGCTTTTTACTCTACAAACCCTCCTGTTTAGGGTACAAACCCTCCTTTTTGGTGCACAAGCCCTCGCTGTTAGGGTGCAAACACTCACGTTAAGATTCCCAAGCTTCGAGTCCAGGGTTGAAATCCACATCTTTATGCTCCAAACGACCGTCTTTAGGCTTCAAATCCGACTTTTAATTCTGAAATCCCACTTTTTTACGCTCCAAACGCTACATTAAGGGCACAAAGTCTCCATTTTAGGTCACAACGCTTCCTTTTTAGAGTCCGGAACGTTGGTTCCAGGGTTGAAAGCCTCCCTGTTCTGCTTCAAAGCGTCATTTAGAAGGTACAAGCCCTCATTTTTAGGGCGCAACGCCTCATTTTTTGGCCGCGAATCCTCCTTTTTAGGGGTCAATACGTCCTTTTTGCTGTAAAATCCCTCACTTTTATGTTCCGGACATCTCATTTAGGGCACAAAGCCTTGTTTTGTGGTCCCAAAGCTTCCTCTTCAGAGTCCAAAGCTTTGATTCTGTGGTTGAATTCCTCGTTTTATAATCCAAACCCTCACGTTTATTGTGCAAACCCTCATTTTTAGGGCCCAAACGCTCATTTTTATGCTGCAAATCATTTCACTGGAAAATGCCTCCTTTTTATGCTCCAAACGCCTCCTTTAGGGCACGAGCCTCAATGTTAGGTCCCAAAGATTTGGTTAAGAGCCCAAAGCTTGGAGTCTAGGGTTCAAAGCCTGCTTTTTACTCTACAAACCCTCCTGTTTAGGGTACAAACCCTCCTTTTTGGTGCACAAGCCCTCGCTGTTAGGGTGCAAACACTCACGTTAAGATTCCCAAGCTTCGAGTCCAGGGTTGAAATCCACATCTTTATGCTCCAAACGACCGTCTTTAGGCTTCAAATCCGACTTTTAATTCTGAAATCCCACTTTTTTACGCTCCAAACGCTACATTAAGGGCACAAAGTCTCCATTTTAGGTCACAACGCTTCCTTTTTAGAGTCCGGAACGTTGGTTCCAGGGTTGAAAGCCTCCCTGTTCTGCTTCAAAGCGTCATTTAGAAGGTACAAGCCCTCATTTTTAGGGCGCAACGCCTCATTTTTTGGCCGCGAATCCTCCTTTTTAGGGGTCAATACATCCTTTTTGCTGTAAAATCCCTCACTTCTATCTTCCAGACATCTCTTTTAGGGCACAAAGCCTTGTTTTGTGTTCCCAAAGCTTCCTCTTCAGAGTCCAAAGCTTTGATTCTGTGGTTGAATTCCTCGTTTTATAATCCAAACCCTCACGTTTATTGCACAAACCCTCATTTTTAGGGCCCAAACGCTCATTTTTATGCTGCAAATCATTTCACTGGAAAATGCCTCCTTTTTATGCTCCAAACGCCTCCTTTAGGGCACGATGTCTGAATGTTAGGTCCCAAAGATTTGGTTAAGAGCCCAAAGCTTGGAGTCTAGGGTTGAAAGCCTGCTTTTTACTCTACAAACCCTCCTGTTTAGGGTACAAACCCTCCTTTTTGGTGCACAAGCCCTCGCTGTTAGGGTGCAAACACTCACGTTAAGATTCCCAAGCTTCGAGTCCAGGGTTGAAATCCACATCTTTATGCTCCAAACGACCGTCTTTAGGCTTCAAATCCGACTTTTAATTCTGAAATCCCACTTTTTTACGCTCCAAACGCTACATTAAGGGCACAAAGTCTCCATTTTAGGTCACAACGCTTCCTTTTTAGAGTCCGGAACGTTGGTTCCAGGGTTGAAAGCCTCCCTGTTCTGCTTCAAAGCGTCATTTAGAAGGTACAAGCCCTCATTTTTAGGGCGCAACGCCTCATTTTTTGGCCGCGAATCCTCCTTTTTAGGGGTCAATACGTCCTTTTTGCTGTAAAATCCCTCACTTCTATGTTACGGACATCTCATTTAGGGCACAAAGCCTTGTTTTGTGGTCCCAAAGCTTCCTCTTCAGAGTCCAAAGCTTTGATTCTGTGGTTGAATTCCTCGTTTTATAATCCAAACCCTCACGTTTATTGCACAAACCCTCATTTTTAGGGCCCAAACGCTCATTTTTATGCTGCAAATCATTTCACTGGAAAATGCCTCCTTTTTATGCTCCAAACGCCTCCTTTAGGGCACGATGTCTGAATGTTAGGTCCCAAAGATTTGGTTAAGAGCCCAAAGCTTGGAGTCTAGGGTTGAAAGCCTGCTTTTTACTCTACAAACCCTCCTGTTTAGGGTACAAACCCTCCTTTTTGGTGCACAAGCCCTCGCTGTTAGGGTGCAAACACTCACGTTAAGATTCCCAAGCTTCGAGTCCAGGGTTGAAATCCACATCTTTATGCTCCAAACGACCGTCTTTAGGCTTCAAATCCGACTTTTAATTCTGAAATCCCACTTTTTTACGCTCCAAACGCTACATTAAGGGCACAAAGTCTCCATTTTAGGTCACAACGCTTCCTTTTTAGAGTCCGGAACGTTGGTTCCAGGGTTGAAAGCCTCCCTGTTCTGCTTCAAAGCGTCATTTAGAAGGTACAAGCCCTCATTTTTAGGGCGCAACGCCTCATTTTTTGGCCGCGAATCCTCCTTTTTAGGGGTCAATACGTCCTTTTTGCTGTAAAATCCCTCACTTTTATGTTCCGGACATCTCATTTAGGGCACAAAGCCTTGTTTTGTGGTCCCAAAGCTTCCTCTTCAGAGTCCAAAGCTTTGATTCTGTGGTTGAATTCCTCGTTTTATAATCCAAACCCTCACGTTTATTGTGCAAACCCTCATTTTTAGGGCCCAAACGCTCATTTTTATGCTGCAAATCATTTCACTGGAAAATGCCTCCTTTTTATGCTCCAAACGCCTCCTTTAGGGCACGATGTCTGAATGTTAGGTCCCAAAGATTTGGTTAAGAGCCCAAAGCTTGGAGTCTAGGGTTGAAAGCCTGCTTTTTACTCTACAAACCCTCCTGTTTAGGGTACAAACCCTCCTTTTTGGTGCACAAGCCCTCGCTGTTAGGGTGCAAACACTCACGTTAAGATTCCCAAGCTTCGAGTCCAGGGTTGAAATCCACATCTTTATGCTCCAAACGACCGTCTTTAGGCTTCAAATCCGACTTTTAATTCTGAAATCCCACTTTTTTACGCTCCAAACGCTACATTAAGGGCACAAAGTCTCCATTTTAGGTCACAACGCTTCCTTTTTAGAGTCCGGAACGTTGGTTCCACGGTTGAAAGCCTCCCTGTTCTGCTTCAAAGCGTCATTTAGAAGGTACAAGCCCTCATTTTTAGGGCGCAACGCCTCATTTTTTGGCCGCGAATCCTCCTTTTTAGGGGTCAATACGTCCTTTTTGCTGTAAAATCCCTCACTTTTATGTTCCGGACATCTCATTTAGGGCACAAAGCCTTGTTTTGTGGTCCCAAAGCTTCCTCTTCAGAGTCCAAAGCTTTGATTCTGTGGTTGAATTCCTCGTTTTATAATCCAAACCCTCACGTTTATTGTGCAAACCCTCATTTTTAGGGCCCAAACGCTCATTTTTATGCTGCAAATCATTTCACTGGAAAATGCCTCCTTTTTATGCTCCAAACGCCTCCTTTAGGGCACGAGCCTCAATGTTAGGTCCCAAAGATTTGGTTAAGAGCCCAAAGCTTGGAGTCTAGGGTTCAAAGCCTGCTTTTTACTCTACAAACCCTCCTGTTTAGGGTACAAACCCTCCTTTTTGGTGCACAAGCCCTCGCTGTTAGGGTGCAAACACTCACGTTAAGATTCCCAAGCTTCGAGTCCAGGGTTGAAATCCACATCTTTATGCTCCAAACGACCGTCTTTAGGCTTCAAATCCGACTTTTAATTCTGAAATCCCACTTTTTTACGCTCCAAACGCTACATTAAGGGCACAAAGTCTCCATTTTAGGTCACAACGCTTCCTTTTTAGAGTCCGGAACGTTGGTTCCAGGGTTGAAAGCCTCCCTGTTCTGCTTCAAAGCGTCATTTAGAAGGTACAAGCCCTCATTTTTAGGGCGCAACGCCTCATTTTTTGGCCGCGAATCCTCCTTTTTAGGGGTCAATACATCCTTTTTGCTGTAAAATCCCTCACTTTTATGTTCCGGACATCTCATTTAGGGCACAAAGCCTTGTTTTGTGGTCCCAAAGCTTCCTCTTCAGGGTCCAAAGCTTTGATTCTGTGGTTGAATTCCCCGTTTTATAATCCAAACCCTCACGTTTATTGCACAAACCCTCATTTTTAGGGCCCAAACGCTCATTTTTATGCTGCAAATCATTTCACTGGAAAATGCCTCCTTTTTATGCTCCAAACGCCTCCTTTAGGGCACGATGTCTGAATGTTAGGTCCCAAAGATTTGGTTAAGAGCCCAAAGCTTGGAGTCTAGGGTTCAAAGCCTGCTTTTTACTCTACAAACCCTCCTGTTTAGGGTACAAACCCTCCTTTTTGGTGCACAAGCCCTCGCTGTTAGGGTGCAAACACTCACGTTAAGATTCCCAAGCTTCGAGTCCAGGGTTGAAATCCACATCTTTATGCTCCAAGCGACCGTCTTTAGGCTTCAAATCCGACTTTTAATTCTGAAATCCCACTTTTTTACGCTCCAAACGCTACATTAAGGGCACAAAGTCTCCATTTTAGGTCACAACGCTTCCTTTTTAGAGTCCGGAACGTTGGTTCCAGGGTTGAAAGCCTCCCTGTTCTGCTTCAAAGCGTCATTTAGAAGGTACAAGCCCTCATTTTTAGGGCGCAACGCCTCATTTTTTGGCCGCGAATCCTCCTTTTTAGGGGTCAATACGTCCTTTTTGCTGTAAAATCCCTCACTTTTATGTTCCGGACATCTCATTTAGGGCACAAAGCCTTGTTTTGTGGTCCCAAAGCTTCCTCTTCAGAGTCCAAAGCTTTGATTCTGTGGTTGAATTCCTCGTTTTATAATCCAAACCCTCACGTTTATTGTGCAAACCCTCATTTTTAGGGCCCAAACGCTCATTTTTATGCTGTAAATCATTTCACTGGAAAATCCCTCCTTTATATGCTCCAAACGCCTCCTTTAGGGCACGATGTCTGAATGTTAGGTCCCAAAGATTTGGTTAAGAGCCCAAAGCTTGGAGTCTAGGGTTGAAAGCCTGCTTTTTACTCTACAAACCCTCCTGTTTAGGGTACAAACCCTCCTTTTTGGTGCACAAGCCCTCGCTGTTAGGGTGCAAACACTCACGTTAAGATTCCCAAGCTTCGAGTCCAGGGTTGAAATCCACATCTTTATGCTCCAAACGACCGTCTTTAGGCTTCAAATCCGACTTTTAATTCTGAAATCCCACTTTTTTACGCTCCAAACGCTACATTAAGGGCACAAAGTCTCCATTTTAGGTCACAACGCTTCCTTTTTAGAGTCCGGAACGTTGGTTCCAGGGTTGAAAGCCTCCCTGTTCTGCTTCAAAGCGTCATTTAGAAGGTACAAGCCCTCATTTTTAGGGCGCAACGCCTCATTTTTTGGCCGCGAACCCTCCTTTTTAGGGGTCAATACGTCCTTTTTGCTGTAAAATCCCTCACTTCTATGTTCCGGACATCTCTTTTAGGGCAGAAAGCCTTGTTTTGTGGTCCCAAAGCTTCCTCTTCAGAGTCCAAAGCTTTGATTCTGTGGTTGAATTCCTCATTTTATAATCCAAACCCTCACGTTTATTGTGCAAACCCTCATTTTTAGGGCCCAAATGCTCATTTTTATGCTGCAAATCATTTCACTGTAAAATCCCTCCTTTTTATGCTCCAAACGCCTCCTTTAGGGCACGATGTCTGAATGTTAGGTCCCAAAGATTTGGTTAAGAGCCCAAAGCTTGGAGTCTAGGGTTGAAAGCCTGCTTTTTACTCTACAAACCCTCCTGTTTAGGGTACAAACCCTCCTTTTTGGTGCACAAGCCCTCGCTGTTAGGGTGCAAACACTCACGTTAAGATTCCCAAGCTTCGAGTCCAGGGTTGAAATCCACATCTTTATGCTCCAAACGACCGTCTTTAGGCTTCAAATCCGACTTTTAATTCTGAAATCCCACTTTTTTACGCTCCAAACGCTACATTAAGGGCACAAAGTCTCCATTTTAGGTCACAACGCTTCCTTTTTAGAGTCCGGAACGTTGGTTCCAGGGTTGAAAGCCTCCCTGTTCTGCTTCAAAGCGTCATTTAGAAGGTACAAGCCCTCATTTTTAGGGCGCAACGCCTCATTTTTTGGCCGCGAATCCTCCTTTTTAGGGGTCAATACGTCCTTTTTGCTGTAAAATCCCTCACTTCTATGTTCCGGACATCTCTTTTAGGGCACAAAGCCTTGTTTTGTGGTCCCAAAGCTTCCTCTTCAGAGTCCAAAGCTTTGATTCTGTGGTTGAATTCCTCGTTTTATAATCCAAACCCTCACATTTATTATACAAACCCTCATTTTTAGGACCCAAACGTTCATTTTTATGCTGCAAATCATTTCACTGGAAAATGCCTCCTTTTTATGCTCCAAACGCCTCCTTTAGGGCACGAGCCTCAATGTTAGGTCCCAAAGATTTGGTTAAGAGCCCAAAGCTTTGAGTCTAGGGTTCAAAGCCTGCTTTTTACTCTACAAACCCTCCTGTTTAGGGTACAAACCCTCCTTTTTGGTGCACAAGCCCTCGCTGTTAGGGTGCAAACACTCACGTTAAGATTCCCAAGCTTCGAGTCCAGGGTTGAAATCCACATCTTTATGCTCCAAACGACCGTCTTTAGGCTTCAAATCTGACTTTTAATTCTGAAATCCCACTTTTTTACGCTCCAAACGCTACATTAAGGGCACAAAGTCTCCATTTTAGGTCACAACGCTTCCTTTTTAGAGTCCGGAACGTTGGTTCCAGGGTTGAAAGCCTCCCTGTTCTGCTTCAAAGCGTCATTTAGAAGGTACAAGCCCTCATTTTTAGGGCGCAACGCCTCATTTTTTGGCCGCGAATCCTCCTTTTTAGGGGTCAATACGTCCTTTTTGCTGTAAAATCCCTCACTTCTATGTTCCGGACATCTCATTTAGGGCACAAAGCCTTGTTTTGTGGTCCCAAAGCTTCCTCTTCAGAGTCCAAAGCTTTGATTCTGTGGTTGAATTCCTCGTTTTATAATCCAAACCCTCACGTTTATTGCACAAACCCTCATTTTTAGGGCCCAAACGCTCATTTTTATGCTGCAAATCATTTCACTGGAAAATGCCTCCTTTTTATGCTCCAAACGCCTCCTTTAGGGCACGATGTCTGAATGTTAGGTCCCAAAGATTTGGTTAAGAGCCCAAAGCTTGGAGTCTAGGGTTGAAAGCCTGCTTTTTACTCTACAAACCCTCCTGTTTAGGGTACAAACCCTCCTTTTTGGTGCACAAGCCCTCGCTGTTAGGGTGCAAACACTCACGTTAAGATTCCCAAGCTTCGAGTCCAGGGTTGAAATCCACATCTTTATGCTCCAAACGACCGTCTTTAGGCTTCAAATCCGACTTTTAATTCTGAAATCCCACTTTTTTACGCTCCAAACGCTACATTAAGGGCACAAAGTCTCCATTTTAGGTCACAACGCTTCCTTTTTAGAGTCCGGAACGTTGGTTCCAGGGTTGAAAGCCTCCCTGTTCTGCTTCAAAGCGTCATTTAGAAGGTACAAGCCCTCATTTTTAGGGCGCAACGCCTCATTTTTTGGCCGCGAATCCTCCTTTTTAGGGGTCAATACGTCCTTTTTGCTGTAAAATCCCTCACTTCTATGTTCCGGACATCTCTTTTAGGGCACAAAGCCTTGTTTTGTGGTCCCAAAGCTTCCTCTTCAGAGTCCAAAGCTTTGATTCTGTGGTTGAATTCCTCGTTTTATAATCCAAACCCTCACGTTTATTGCACAAACCCTCATTTTTAGGGCCCAAACGCTCATTTTTATGCTGCAAATCATTTCACTGGAAAATGCCTCCTTTTTATGCTCCAAACGCCTCCTTTAGGGCACGATGTCTGAATGTTAGGTCCCAAAGATTTGGTTAAGAGCCCAAAGCTTGGAGTTTAGGGTTGAAAGCCTGCTTTTTACTCTACAAACCCTCCTGTTTAGGGTACAAACCCTCCTTTTTGGTGCACAAGCCCTCGCTGTTAGGGTGCAAACACTCACGTTAAGATTCCCAAGCTTCGAGTCCAGGGTTGAAATCCACATCTTTATGCTCCAAGCGACCGTCTTTAGGCTTCAAATCCGACTTTTAATTCTGAAATCCCACTTTTTTACGCTCCAAACGCTACATTAAGGGCACAAAGTCTCCATTTTAGGTCACAACGCTTCCTTTTTAGAGTCCGGAACGTTGGTTCCACGGTTGAAAGCCTCCCTGTTCTGCTTCAAAGCGTCATTTAGAAGGTACAAGCCCTCATTTTTAGGGCGCAACGCCTCATTTTTTGGCCGCGAATCCTCCTTTTTAGGGGTCAATACGTCCTTTTTGCTGTAAAATCCCTCACTTCTATGTTCCGGACATCTCATTTAGGGCACAAAGCCTTGTTTTGTGGTCCCAAAGCTTCCTCTTCAGAGTCCAAAGCTTTGATTCTGTGGTTGAATTCCTCGTTTTATAATCCAAACCCTCACGTTTATTGCAGAAACCCTCATTTTTAGGGCCCAAACGCTCATTTTTATGCTGCAAATCATTTCACTGGAAAATGCCTCCTTTTTATGCTCCAAACGCCTCCTTTAGGGCACGATGTCTGAATGTTAGGTCCCAAAGATTTGGTTAAGAGCCCAAAGCTTGGAGTCTAGGGTTGAAAGCCTGCTTTTTACTCTACAAACCCTCCTGTTTAGGGTACAAACCCTCCTTTTTGGTGCACAAGCCCTCGCTGTTAGGGTGCAAACACTCACGTTAAGATTCCCAAGCTTCGAGTCCAGGGTTGAAATCCACATCTTTATGCTCCAAACGACCGTCTTTAGGCTACAAATCCGACTTTTAATTCTGAAATCCCACTTTTTTACGCTCCAAACGCTACATTAAGGGCACAAAGTCTCCATTTTAGGTCACAACGCTTCCTTTTTAGAGTCCGGAACGTTGGTTCCAGGGTTGAAAGCCTCCCTGTTCTGCTTCAAAGCGTCATTTAGAAGGTACAAGCCCTCATTTTTAGGGCGCAACGCCTCATTTTTTGGCCGCGAATCCTCCTTTTTAGGGGTCAATACGTCCTTTTTGCTGTAAAATCCCTCACTTTTATGTTCCGGACATCTCATTTAGGGCACAAAGCCTTGTTTTGTGGTCCCAAAGCTTCCTCTTCAGGGTCCAAAGCTTTGATTCTGTGGTTGAATTCCTCGTTTTATAATCCAAACCCTCACGTTTATTGCACAAACCCTCATTTTTAGGGCCCAAACGCTCATTTTTATGCTGCAAATCATTTCACTGGAAAATGCCTCCTTTTTATGCTCCAAACGCCTCCTTTAGGGCACGATGTCTGAATGTTAGGTCCCAAAGATTTGGTTAAGAGCCCAAAGCTTGGAGTTTAGGGTTGAAAGCCTGCTTTTTACTCTACAAACCCTCCTGTTTAGGGTACAAACCCTCCTTTTTGGTGCACAAGCCCTCGCTGTTAGGGTGCAAACACTCACGTTAAGATTCCCAAGCTTCGAGTCCAGGGTTGAAATCCACATCTTTATGCTCCAAACGACCGTCTTTAGGCTACAAATCCGACTTTTAATTCTGAAATCCCACTTTTTTACGCTCCAAACGCTACATTAAGGGCACAAAGTCTCCATTTTAGGTCACAACGCTTCCTTTTTAGAGTCCGGAACGTTGGTTCCAGGGTTGAAAGCCTCCCTGTTCTGCTTCAAAGCGTCATTTAGAAGGTACAAGCCCTCATTTTTAGGGCGCAACGCCTCATTTTTTGGCCGCGAATCCTCCTTTTTAGGGGTCAATACGTCCTTTTTGCTGTAAAATCCCTCACTTCTATGTTACGGACATCTCATTTAGGGCACAAAGCCTTGTTTTGTGGTCCCAGAGCTTCCTATTCAGAGTCCAAAGCTTTGATTCTGTGGTTGAATTCCTCGTTTTATAATCCAAACCCTCACGTTTATTGCACAAACCCTCATTTTTAGGGCCCAAACACTCATTTTTATGCTGCAAATCATTTCACTGGAAAATGCCTCCTTTTTATGCTCCAAACGCCTCCTTTAGGGCACGATGTCTGAATGTTAGGTCCCAAAGATTTGGTTAAGAGCCCAAAGCTTGGAGTCTAGGGTTCAAAGCCTGCTTTTTACTCTACAAACCCTCCTGTTTAGGGTACAAACCCTCCTTTTTGGTGCACAAGCCCTCGCTGTTAGGGTGCAAACACTCACGTTAAGATTCCCAAGCTTCGAGTCCAGGGTTGAAATCCACATCTTTATGCTCCAAGCGACCGTCTTTAGGCTTCAAATCCGACTTTTAATTCTGAAATCCCACTTTTTTACGCTCCAAACGCTACATTAAGGGCACAAAGTCTCCATTTTAGGTCACAACGCTTCCTTTTTAGAGTCCGGAACGTTGGTTCCACGGTTGAAAGCCTCCCTGTTCTGCTTCAAAGCGTCATTTAGAAGGTACAAGCCCTCATTTTTAGGGCGCAACGCCTCATTTTTTGGCCGCGAATCCTCCTTTTTAGGGGTCAATACATCCTTTTTGCTGTAAAATCCCTCACTTCTATCTTCCAGACATCTCTTTTAGGGCACAAAGCCTTGTTTTGTGTTCCCAAAGCTTCCTCTTCAGAGTCCAAAGCTTTGATTCTGTGGTTGAATTCCTCGTTTTATAATCCAAACCCTCACGTTTATTGCAGAAACCCTCATTTTTAGGGCCCAAACGCTCATTTTTATGCTGCAAATCATTTCACTGGAAAATGCCTCCTTTTTATGCTCCAAACGCCTCCTTTAGGGCACGATGTCTGAATGTTAGGTCCCAAAGATTTGGTTAAGAGCCCAAAGCTTGGAGTCTAGGGTTGAAAGCCTGCTTTTTACTCTACAAACCCTCCTGTTTAGGGTACAAACCCTCCTTTTTGGTGCACAAGCCCTCGCTGTTAGGGTGCAAACACTCACGTTAAGATTCCCAAGCTTCGAGTCCAGGGTTGAAATCCACATCTTTATGCTCCAAACGACCGTCTTTAGGCTACAAATCCGACTTTTAATTCTGAAATCCCACTTTTTTACGCTCCAAACGCTACATTAAGGGCACAAAGTCTCCATTTTAGGTCACAACGCTTCCTTTTTAGAGTCCGGAACGTTGGTTCCAGGGTTGAAAGCCTCCCTGTTCTGCTTCAAAGCGTCATTTAGAAGGTACAAGCCCTCATTTTTAGGGCGCAACGCCTCATTTTTTGGCCGCGAATCCTCCTTTTTAGGGGTCAATACGTCCTTTTTGCTGTAAAATCCCTCACTTTTATGTTCCGGACATCTCATTTAGGGCACAAAGCCTTGTTTTGTGGTCCCAAAGCTTCCTCTTCAGGGTCCAAAGCTTTGATTCTGTGGTTGAATTCCTCGTTTTATAATCCAAACCCTCACGTTTATTGCACAAACCCTCATTTTTAGGGCCCAAACGCTCATTTTTATGCTGCAAATCATTTCACTGGAAAATGCCTCCTTTTTATGCTCCAAACGCCTCCTTTAGGGCACGATGTCTGAATGTTAGGTCCCAAAGATTTGGTTAAGAGCCCAAAGCTTGGAGTCTAGGGTTGAAAGCCTGCTTTTTACTCTACAAACCCTCCTGTTTAGGGTACAAACCCTCCTTTTTGGTGCACAAGCCCTCGCTGTTAGGGTGCAAACACTCACGTTAAGATTCCCAAGCTTCGAGTCCAGGGTTGAAATCCACATCTTTATGCTCCAAACGACCGTCTTTAGGCTTCAAATCCGACTTTTAATTCTGAAATCCCACTTTTTTACGCTCCAAACGCTACATTAAGGGCACAAAGTCTCCATTTTAGGTCACAACGCTTCCTTTTTAGAGTCCGGAACGTTGGTTCCAGGGTTGAAAGCCTCCCTGTTCTGCTTCAAAGCGTCATTTAGAAGGTACAAGCCCTCATTTTTAGGGCGCAACGCCTCATTTTTTGGCCGCGAATCCTCCTTTTTAGGGGTCAATACGTCCTTTTTGCTGTAAAATCCCTCACTTTTATGTTCCGGACATCTCATTTAGGGCACAAAGCCTTGTTTTGTGGTCCCAAAGCTTCCTCTTCAGGGTCCAAAGCTTTGATTCTGTGGTTGAATTCCTCGTTTTATAATCCAAACCCTCACGTTTATTGCACAAACCCTCATTTTTAGGGCCCAAACGCTCATTTTTATGCTGCAAATCATTTCACTGGAAAATGCCTCCTTTTTATGCTCCAAACGCCTCCTTTAGGGCACGATGTCTGAATGTTAGGTCCCAAAGATTTGGTTAAGAGCCCAAAGCTTGGAGTCTAGGGTTGAAAGCCTGCTTTTTACTCTACAAACCCTCCTGTTTAGGGTACAAACCCTCCTTTTTGGTGCACAAGCCCTCGCTGTTAGGGTGCAAACACTCACGTTAAGATTCCCAAGCTTCGAGTCCAGGGTTGAAATCCACATCTTTATGCTCCAAACGACCGTCTTTAGGCTTCAAATCCGACTTTTAATTCTGAAATCCCACTTTTTTACGCTCCAAACGCTACATTAAGGGCACAAAGTCTCCATTTTAGGTCACAACGCTTCCTTTTTAGAGTCCGGAACGTTGGTTCCACGGTTGAAAGCCTCCCTGTTCTGCTTCAAAGCGTCATTTAGAAGGTACAAGCCCTCATTTTTAGGGCGCAACGCCTCATTTTTTGGCCGCGAATCCTCCTTTTTAGGGGTCAATACGTCCTTTTTGCTGTAAAATCCCTCACTTTTATGTTCCGGACATCTCATTTAGGGCACAAAGCCTTGTTTTGTGGTCCCAAAGCTTCCTCTTCAGAGTCCAAAGCTTTGATTCTGTGGTTGAATTCCTCGTTTTATAATCCAAACCCTCACGTTTATTGTGCAAACCCTCATTTTTAGGGCCCAAACGCTCATTTTTATGCTGCAAATCATTTCACTGGAAAATGCCTCCTTTTTATGCTCCAAACGCCTCCTTTAGGGCACGAGCCTCAATGTTAGGTCCCAAAGATTTGGTTAAGAGCCCAAAGCTTGGAGTCTAGGGTTGAAAGCCTGCTTTTTACTCTACAAACCCTCCTGTTTAGGGTACAAACCCTCCTTTTTGGTGCACAAGCCCTCGCTGTTAGGGTGCAAACACTCACGTTAAGATTCCCAAGCTTCGAGTCCAGGGTTGAAATCCACATCTTTATGCTCCAAACGACCGTCTTTAGGCTTCAAATCCGACTTTTAATTCTGAAATCCCACTTTTTTACGCTCCAAACGCTACATTAAGGGCACAAAGTCTCCATTTTAGGTCACAACGCTTCCTTTTTAGAGTCCGGAACGTTGGTTCCAGGGTTGAAAGCCTCCCTGTTCTGCTTCAAAGCGTCATTTAGAAGGTACAAGCCCTCATTTTTAGGGCGCAACGCCTCATTTTTTGGCCGCGAATCCTCCTTTTTAGGGGTCAATACGTCCTTTTTGCTGTAAAATCCCTCACTTCTATGTTACGGACATCTCATTTAGGGCACAAAGCCTTGTTTTGTGGTCCCAAAGCTTCCTATTCAGAGTCCAAAGCTTTGATTCTGTGGTTGAATTCCTCGTTTTATAATCCAAACCCTCACGTTTATTGCACAAACCCTCATTTTTAGGGCCCAAACGCTCATTTTTATGCTGCAAATCATTTCACTGGAAAATGCCTCCTTTTTATGCTCCAAACGCCTCCTTTAGGGCACGATGTCTGAATGTTAGGTCCCAAAGATTTGGTTAAGAGCCCAAAGCTTGGAGTCTAGGGTTCAAAGCCTGCTTTTTACTCTACAAACCCTCCTGTTTAGGGTACAAACCCTCCTTTTTGGTGCACAAGCCCTCGCTGTTAGGGTGCAAACACTCACGTTAAGATTCCCAAGCTTCGAGTCCAGGGTTGAAATCCACATCTTTATGCTCCAAACGACCGTCTTTAGGCTTCAAATCCGACTTTTAATTCTGAAATCCCACTTTTTTACGCTCCAAACGCTACATTAAGGGCACAAAGTCTCCATTTTAGGTCACAACGCTTCCTTTTTAGAGTCCGGAACGTTGGTTCCAGGGTTGAAAGCCTCCCTGTTCTGCTTCAAAGCGTCATTTAGAAGGTACAAGCCCTCATTTTTAGGGCGCAACGCCTCATTTTTTGGCCGCGAATCCTCCTTTTTAGGGGTCAATACGTCCTTTTTGCTGTAAAATCCCTCACTTCTATGTTACGGACATCTCATTTAGGGCACAAAGCCTTGTTTTGTGGTCCCAAAGCTTCCTCTTCAGAGTCCAAAGCTTTGATTCTGTGGTTGAATTCCTCGTTTTATAATCCAAACCCTCACGTTTATTGCACAAACCCTCATTTTTAGGGCCCAAACGCTCATTTTTATGCTGCAAATCATTTCACTGGAAAATGCCTCCTTTTTATGCTCCAAACGCCTCCTTTAGGGCACGATGTCTGAATGTTAGGTCCCAAAGATTTGGTTAAGAGCCCAAAGCTTGGAGTCTAGGGTTCAAAGCCTGCTTTTTACTCTACAAACCCTCCTGTTTAGGGTACAAACCCTCCTTTTTGGTGCACAAGCCCTCGCTGTTAGGGTGCAAACACTCACGTTAAGATTCCCAAGCTTCGAGTCCAGGGTTGAAATCCACATCTTTATGCTCCAAACGACCGTCTTTAGGCTTCAAATCCGACTTTTAATTCTGAAATCCCACTTTTTTACGCTCCAAACGCTACATTAAGGGCACAAAGTCTCCATTTTAGGTCACAACGCTTCCTTTTTAGAGTCCGGAACGTTGGTTCCACGGTTGAAAGCCTCCCTGTTCTGCTTCAAAGCGTCATTTAGAAGGTACAAGCCCTCATTTTTAGGGCGCAACGCCTCATTTTTTGGCCGCGAATCCTCCTTTTTAGGGGTCAATACGTCCTTTTTGCTGTAAAATCCCTCACTTTTATGTTCCGGACATCTCATTTAGGGCACAAAGCCTTGTTTTGTGGTCCCAAAGCTTCCTCTTCAGAGTCCAAAGCTTTGATTCTGTGGTTGAATTCCTCGTTTTATAATCCAAACCCTCACGTTTATTGTGCAAACCCTCATTTTTAGGGCCCAAACGCTCATTTTTATGCTGCAAATCATTTCACTGGAAAATGCCTCCTTTTTATGCTCCAAACGCCTCCTTTAGGGCACGAGCCTCAATGTTAGGTCCCAAAGATTTGGTTAAGAGCCCAAAGCTTGGAGTCTAGGGTTCAAAGCCTGCTTTTTACTCTACAAACCCTCCTGTTTAGGGTACAAACCCTCCTTTTTGGTGCACAAGCCCTCGCTGTTAGGGTGCAAACACTCACGTTAAGATTCCCAAGCTTCGAGTCCAGGGTTGAAATCCACATCTTTATGCTCCAAACGACCGTCTTTAGGCTTCAAATCCGACTTTTAATTCTGAAATCCCACTTTTTTACGCTCCAAACGCTACATTAAGGGCACAAAGTCTCCATTTTAGGTCACAACGCTTCCTTTTTAGAGTCCGGAACGTTGGTTCCAGGGTTGAAAGCCTCCCTGTTCTGCTTCAAAGCGTCATTTAGAAGGTACAAGCCCTCATTTTTAGGGCGCAACGCCTCATTTTTTGGCCGCGAATCCTCCTTTTTAGGGGTCAATACATCCTTTTTGCTGTAAAATCCCTCACTTCTATCTTCCAGACATCTCTTTTAGGGCACAAAGCCTTGTTTTGTGTTCCCAAAGCTTCCTCTTCAGAGTCCAAAGCTTTGATTCTGTGGTTGAATTCCTCGTTTTATAATCCAAACCCTCACGTTTATTGCACAAACCCTCATTTTTAGGGCCCAAACGCTCATTTTTATGCTGCAAATCATTTCACTGGAAAATGCCTCCTTTTTATGCTCCAAACGCCTCCTTTAGGGCACGATGTCTGAATGTTAGGTCCCAAAGATTTGGTTAAGAGCCCAAAGCTTGGAGTCTAGGGTTGAAAGCCTGCTTTTTACTCTACAAACCCTCCTGTTTAGGGTACAAACCCTCCTTTTTGGTGCACAAGCCCTCGCTGTTAGGGTGCAAACACTCACGTTAAGATTCCCAAGCTTCGAGTCCAGGGTTGAAATCCACATCTTTATGCTCCAAACGACCGTCTTTAGGCTTCAAATCCGACTTTTAATTCTGAAATCCCACTTTTTTACGCTCCAAACGCTACATTAAGGGCACAAAGTCTCCATTTTAGGTCACAACGCTTCCTTTTTAGAGTCCGGAACGTTGGTTCCAGGGTTGAAAGCCTCCCTGTTCTGCTTCAAAGCGTCATTTAGAAGGTACAAGCCCTCATTTTTAGGGCGCAACGCCTCATTTTTTGGCCGCGAATCCTCCTTTTTAGGGGTCAATACGTCCTTTTTGCTGTAAAATCCCTCACTTCTATGTTACGGACATCTCATTTAGGGCACAAAGCCTTGTTTTGTGGTCCCAAAGCTTCCTCTTCAGAGTCCAAAGCTTTGATTCTGTGGTTGAATTCCTCGTTTTATAATCCAAACCCTCACGTTTATTGTGCAAACCCTCATTTTTAGGGCCCAAACGCTCATTTTTATGCTGCAAATCATTTCACTGGAAAATGCCTCCTTTTTATGCTCCAAACGCCTCCTTTAGGGCACGATGTCTGAATGTTAGGTCCCAAAGATTTGGTTAAGAGCCCAAAGCTTGGAGTCTAGGGTTGAAAGCCTGCTTTTTACTCTACAAACCCTCCTGTTTAGGGTACAAACCCTCCTTTTTGGTGCACAAGCCCTCGCTGTTAGGGTGCAAACACTCACGTTAAGATTCCCAAGCTTCGAGTCCAGGGTTGAAATCCACATCTTTATGCTCCAAACGACCGTCTTTAGGCTTCAAATCCGACTTTTAATTCTGAAATCCCACTTTTTTACGCTCCAAACGCTACATTAAGGGCACAAAGTCTCCATTTTAGGTCACAACGCTTCCTTTTTAGAGTCCGGAACGTTGGTTCCACGGTTGAAAGCCTCCCTGTTCTGCTTCAAAGCGTCATTTAGAAGGTACAAGCCCTCATTTTTAGGGCGCAACGCCTCATTTTTTGGCCGCGAATCCTCCTTTTTAGGGGTCAATACGTCCTTTTTGCTGTAAAATCCCTCACTTTTATGTTCCGGACATCTCATTTAGGGCACAAAGCCTTGTTTTGTGGTCCCAAAGCTTCCTCTTCAGAGTCCAAAGCTTTGATTCTGTGGTTGAATTCCTCGTTTTATAATCCAAACCCTCACGTTTATTGTGCAAACCCTCATTTTTAGGGCCCAAACGCTCATTTTTATGCTGCAAATCATTTCACTGGAAAATGCCTCCTTTTTATGCTCCAAACGCCTCCTTTAGGGCACGATGTCTGAATGTTAGGTCCCAAAGATTTGGTTAAGAGCCCAAAGCTTGGAGTCTAGGGTTGAAAGCCTGCTTTTTACTCTACAAACCCTCCTGTTTAGGGTACAAACCCTCCTTTTTGGTGCACAAGCCCTCGCTGTTAGGGTGCAAACACTCACGTTAAGATTCCCAAGCTTCGAGTCCAGGGTTGAAATCCACATCTTTATGCTCCAAACGACCGTCTTTAGGCTTCAAATCCGACTTTTAATTCTGAAATCCCACTTTTTTACGCTCCAAACGCTACATTAAGGGCACAAAGTCTCCATTTTAGGTCACAACGCTTCCTTTTTAGAGTCCGGAACGTTGGTTCCAGGGTTGAAAGCCTCCCTGTTCTGCTTCAAAGCGTCATTTAGAAGGTACAAGCCCTCATTTTTAGGGCGCAACGCCTCATTTTTTGGCCGCGAATCCTCCTTTTTAGGGGTCAATACGTCCTTTTTGCTGTAAAATCCCTCACTTTTATGTTCCGGACATCTCATTTAGGGCACAAAGCCTTGTTTTGTGGTCCCAAAGCTTCCTCTTCAGAGTCCAAAGCTTTGATTCTGTGGTTGAATTCCTCGTTTTATAATCCAAACCCTCACGTTTATTGTGCAAACCCTCATTTTTAGGGCCCAAACGCTCATTTTTATGCTGCAAATCATTTCACTGGAAAATGCCTCCTTTTTATGCTCCAAACGCCTCCTTTAGGGCACGATGTCTGAATGTTAGGTCCCAAAGATTTGGTTAAGAGCCCAAAGCTTGGAGTCTAGGGTTGAAAGCCTGCTTTTTACTCTACAAACCCTCCTGTTTAGGGTACAAACCCTCCTTTTTGGTGCACAAGCCCTCGCTGTTAGGGTGCAAACACTCACGTTAAGATTCCCAAGCTTCGAGTCCAGGGTTGAAATCCACATCTTTATGCTCCAAGCGACCGTCTTTAGGCTTCAAATCCGACTTTTAATTCTGAAATCCCACTTTTTTACGCTCCAAACGCTACATTAAGGGCACAAAGTCTCCATTTTAGGTCACAACGCTTCCTTTTTAGAGTCCGGAACGTTGGTTCCAGGGTTGAAAGCCTCCCTGTTCTGCTTCAAAGCGTCATTTAGAAGGTACAAGCCCTCATTTTTAGGGCGCAACGCCTCATTTTTTGGCCGCGAATCCTCCTTTTTAGGGGTCAATACGTCCTTTTTGCTGTGAAATCCCTCACTTCTATGTTCCGGACATCTCATTTAGGGCACAAAGCCTTGTTTTGTGGTCCCAAAGCTTCCTCTTCAGAGTCCAAAGCTTTGATTCTGTGGTTGAATTCCTCGTTTTATAATCCAAACCCTCACGTTTATTGTGCAAACCCTCATTTTTAGGGCCCAAACGCTCATTTTTATGCTGCAAATCATTTCACTGGAAAATGCCTCCTTTTTATGCTCCAAACGCCTCCTTTAGGGCACGAGCCTCAATGTTAGGTCCCAAAGATTTGGTTAAGAGCCCAAAGCTTGGAGTCTAGGGTTCAAAGCCTGCTTTTTACTCTACAAACCCTCCTGTTTAGGGTACAAACCCTCCTTTTTGGTGCACAAGCCCTCGCTGTTAGGGTGCAAACACTCACGTTAAGATTCCCAAGCTTCGAGTCCAGGGTTGAAATCCACATCTTTATGCTCCAAACGACCGTCTTTAGGCTTCAAATCCGACTTTTAATTCTGAAATCCCACTTTTTTACGCTCCAAACGCTACATTAAGGGCACAAAGTCTCCATTTTAGGTCACAACGCTTCCTTTTTAGAGTCCGGAACGTTGGTTCCAGGGTTGAAAGCCTCCCTGTTCTGCTTCAAAGCGTCATTTAGAAGGTACAAGCCCTCATTTTTAGGGCGCAACGCCTCATTTTTTGGCCGCGAATCCTCCTTTTTAGGGGTCAATACATCCTTTTTGCTGTAAAATCCCTCACTTCTATCTTCCAGACATCTCTTTTAGGGCACAAAGCCTTGTTTTGTGTTCCCAAAGCTTCCTCTTCAGAGTCCAAAGCTTTGATTCTGTGGTTGAATTCCTCGTTTTATAATCCAAACCCTCACGTTTATTGCACAAACCCTCATTTTTAGGGCCCAAACGCTCATTTTTATGCTGCAAATCATTTCACTGGAAAATGCCTCCTTTTTATGCTCCAAACGCCTCCTTTAGGGCACGATGTCTGAATGTTAGGTCCCAAAGATTTGGTTAAGAGCCCAAAGCTTGGAGTCTAGGGTTGAAAGCCTGCTTTTTACTCTACAAACCCTCCTGTTTAGGGTACAAACCCTCCTTTTTGGTGCACAAGCCCTCGCTGTTAGGGTGCAAACACTCACGTTAAGATTCCCAAGCTTCGAGTCCAGGGTTGAAATCCACATCTTTATGCTCCAAACGACCGTCTTTAGGCTTCAAATCCGACTTTTAATTCTGAAATCCCACTTTTTTACGCTCCAAACGCTACATTAAGGGCACAAAGTCTCCATTTTAGGTCACAACGCTTCCTTTTTAGAGTCCGGAACGTTGGTTCCAGGGTTGAAAGCCTCCCTGTTCTGCTTCAAAGCGTCATTTAGAAGGTACAAGCCCTCATTTTTAGGGCGCAACGCCTCATTTTTTGGCCGCGAATCCTCCTTTTTAGGGGTCAATATGTCCTTTTTGCTGTAAAATCCCTCACTTCTATGTTACGGACATCTCATTTAGGGCACAAAGCCTTGTTTTGTGGTCCCAAAGCTTCCTCTTCAGAGTCCAAAGCTTTGATTCTGTGGTTGAATTCCTCGTTTTATAATCCAAACCCTCACGTTTATTGCACAAACCCTCATTTTTAGGGCCCAAACGCTCATTTTTATGCTGCAAATCATTTCACTGGAAAATGCCTCCTTTTTATGCTCCAAACGCCTCCTTTAGGGCACGATGTCTGAATGTTAGGTCCCAAAGATTTGGTTAAGAGCCCAAAGCTTGGAGTCTAGGGTTGAAAGCCTGCTTTTTACTCTACAAACCCTCCTGTTTAGGGTACAAACCCTCCTTTTTGGTGCACAAGCCCTCGCTGTTAGGGTGCAAACACTCACGTTAAGATTCCCAAGCTTCGAGTCCAGGGTTGAAATCCACATCTTTATGCTCCAAACGACCGTCTTTAGGCTTCAAATCCGACGTTTAATTCTGAAATCCCACTTTTTTACGCTCCAAACGCTACATTAAGGGCACAAAGTCTCCATTTTAGGTCACAACGCTTCCTTTTTAGAGTCCGGAACGTTGGTTCCAGGGTTGAAAGCCTCCCTGTTCTGCTTCAAAGCGTCATTTAGAAGGTACAAGCCCTCATTTTTAGGGCGCAACGCCTCATTTTTTGGCCGCGAATCCTCCTTTTTAGGGGTCAATACGTCCTTTTTGCTGTAAAATCCCTCACTTTTATGTTCCGGACATCTCTTTTAGGGCACAAAGCCTTGTTTTGTGGTCCCAAAGCTTCCTCTTCAGGGTCCAAAGCTTTGATTCTGTGGTTGAATTCCCCGTTTTATAATCCAAACCCTCACGTTTATTGCACAAACCCTCATTTTTAGGGCCCAAACGCTCATTTTTATGCTGCAAATCATTTCACTGGAAAATGCCTCCTTTTTATGCTCCAAACGCCTCCTTTAGGGCACGATGTCTGAATGTTAGGTCCCAAAGATTTGGTTAAGAGCCCAAAGCTTGGAGTCTAGGGTTGAAAGCCTGCTTTTTACTCTACAAACCCTCCTGTTTAGGGTACAAACCCTCCTTTTTGGTGCACAAGCCCTCGCTGTTAGGGTGCAAACACTCACGTTAAGATTCCCAAGCTTCGAGTCCAGGGTTGAAATCCACATCTTTATGCTCCAAACGACCGTCTTTAGGCTTCAAATCCGACTTTTAATTCTGAAATCCCACTTTTTTACGCTCCAAACGCTACATTAAGGGCACAAAGTCTCCATTTTAGGTCACAACGCTTCCTTTTTAGAGTCCGGAACGTTGGTTCCAGGGTTGAAAGCCTCCCTGTTCTGCTTCAAAGCGTCATTTAGAAGGTACAAGCCCTCATTTTTAGGGCGCAACGCCTCATTTTTTGGCCGCGAATCCTCCTTTTTAGGGGTCAATACGTCCTTTTTGCTGTAAAATCCCTCACTTCTATGTTACGGACATCTCATTTAGGGCACAAAGCCTTGTTTTGTGGTCCCAAAGCTTCCTATTCAGAGTCCAAAGCTTTGATTCTGTGGTTGAATTCCTCGTTTTATAATCCAAACCCTCACGTTTATTGCGCAAACCCTCATTTTTAGGGCCCAAACGCTCATTTTTATGCTGCAAATCATTTCACTGGAAAATGCCTCCTTTTTATGCTCCAAACGCCTCCTTTAGGGCACGATGTCTGAATGTTAGGTCCCAAAGATTTGGTTAAGAGCCCAAAGCTTGGAGTCTAGGGTTCAAAGCCTGCTTTTTACTCTACAAACCCTCCTGTTTAGGGTACAAACCCTCCTTTTTGGTGCACAAGCCCTCGCTGTTAGGGTGCAAACACTCACGTTAAGATTCCCAAGCTTCGAGTCCAGGGTTGAAATCCACATCTTTATGCTCCAAGCGACCGTCTTTAGGCTTCAAATCCGACTTTTAATTCTGAAATCCCACTTTTTTACGCTCCAAACGCTACATTAAGGGCACAAAGTCTCCATTTTAGGTCACAACGCTTCCTTTTTAGAGTCCGGAACGTTGGTTCCAGGGTTGAAAGCCTCCCTGTTCTGCTTCAAAGCGTCATTTAGAAGGTACAAGCCCTCATTTTTAGGGCGCAACGCCTCATTTTTTGGCCGCGAATCCTCCTTTTTAGGGGTCAATACGTCCTTTTTGCTGTGAAATCCCTCACTTCTATGTTCCGGACATCTCATTTAGGGCACAAAGCCTTGTTTTGTGGTCCCAAAGCTTCCTCTTCAGAGTCCAAAGCTTTGATTCTGTGGTTGAATTCCTCGTTTTATAATCCAAACCCTCACGTTTATTGCACAAACCCTCATTTTTAGGGCCCAAACGCTCATTTTTATGCTGCAAATCATTTCACTGGAAAATGCCTCCTTTTTATGCTCCAAACGCCTCCTTTAGGGCACGATGTCTGAATGTTAGGTCCCAAAGATTTGGTTAAGAGCCCAAAGCTTGGAGTCTAGGGTTGAAAGCCTGCTTTTTACTCTACAAACCCTCCTGTTTAGGGTACAAACCCTCCTTTTTGGTGCACAAGCCCTCGCTGTTAGGGTGCAAACACTCACGTTAAGATTCCCAAGCTTCGAGTCCAGGGTTGAAATCCACATCTTTATGCTCCAAACGACCGTCTTTAGGCTTCAAATCCGACTTTTAATTCTGAAATCCCACTTTTTTACGCTCCAAACGCTACATTAAGGGCACAAAGTCTCCATTTTAGGTCACAACGCTTCCTTTTTAGAGTCCGGAACGTTGGTTCCAGGGTTGAAAGCCTCCCTGTTCTGCTTCAAAGCGTCATTTAGAAGGTACAAGCCCTCATTTTTAGGGCGCAACGCCTCATTTTTTGGCCGCGAATCCTCCTTTTTAGGGGTCAGTACGTCCTTTTTGCTGTAAAATCCCTCACTTTTATGTTCCGGACATCTCTTTTAGGGCACAAAGCCTTGTTTTGTGGTCCCAAAGCTTCCTCTTCAGAGTCCAAAGCTTTGATTCTGTGGTTGAATTCCTCGTTTTATAATCCAAACCCTCACGTTTATTGTGCAAACCCTCATTTTTAGGGCCCAAACGCTCATTTTTATGCTGCAAATCATTTCACTGGAAAATCCCTCCTTTTTATGCTCCAAACGCCTCCTTTAGGGCACGATGTCTGAATGTTAGGTCCCAAAGATTTGGTTAAGAGCCCAAAGCTTGGAGTCTAGGGTTGAAAGCCTGCTTTCTACTCTACAAACCCTCCTGTTTAGGGTACAAACCCTCCTTTTTGGTGCACAAGCCCTCGCTGTTAGGGTGCAAACACTCACGTTAAGATTCCCAAGCTTCGAGTCCAGGGTTGAAATCCACATCTTTATGCTCCAAATGACCGTCTTTAGGCTTCAAATCCGACTTTTAATTCTGAAATCCCACTTTTTTACGCTCCAAACGCTACATTAAGGGCACAAAGTCTCCATTTTAGGTCACAACGCTTCCTTTTTAGAGTCCGGAACGTTGGTTCCAGGGTTGAAAGCCTCCCTGTTCTGCTTCAAAGCGTCATTTAGAAGGTACAAGCCCTCATTTTTAGGGCGCAACGCCTCATTTTTTGGCCGCGAATCCTCCTTTTTAGGGGTCAATACGTCCTTTTTGCTGTAAAATCCCTCACTTCTATGTTCCGGACATCTCATTTAGGGCACAAAGCCTTGTTTTGTGGTCCCAAAGCTTCCTCTTCAGAGTCCAAAGCTTTGATTCTGTGGTTGAATTCCTCGTTTTATAATCCAAACCCTCACGTTTATTGCACAAACCCTCATTTTTAGGGCCCAAACGCTCATTTTTATGCTGCAAATCATTTCACTGGAAAATGCCTCCTTTTTATGCTCCAAACGCCTCCTTTAGGGCACGATGTCTGAATGTTAGGTCCCAAAGATTTGGTTAAGAGCCCAAAGCTTGGAGTCTAGGGTTGAAAGCCTGCTTTTTACTCTACAAACCCTCCTGTTTAGGGTACAAACCCTCCTTTTTGGTGCACAAGCCCTCGCTGTTAGGGTGCAAACACTCACGTTAAGATTCCCAAGCTTCGAGTCCAGGGTTGAAATCCACATCTTTATGCTCCAAACGACCGTCTTTAGGCTTCAAATCCGACTTTTAATTCTGAAATCCCACTTTTTTACGCTCCAAACGCTACATTAAGGGCACAAAGTCTCCATTTTAGGTCACAACGCTTCCTTTTTAGAGTCCGGAACGTTGGTTCCAGGGTTGAAAGCCTCCCTGTTCTGCTTCAAAGCGTCATTTAGAAGGTACAAGCCCTCATTTTTAGGGCGCAACGCCTCATTTTTTGGCCGCGAATCCTCCTTTTTAGGGGTCAATACGTCCTTTTTGCTGTAAAATCCCTCACTTTTATGTTCCGGACATCTCATTTAGGGCACAAAGCCTTGTTTTGTGGTCCCAAAGCTTCCTCTTCAGAGTCCAAAGCTTTGATTCTGTGGTTGAATTCCTCGTTTTATAATCCAAACCCTCACGTTTATTGCACAAACCCTCATTTTTAGGGCCCAAACGCTCATTTTTATGCTGCAAATCATTTCACTGGAAAATGCCTCCTTTTTATGCTCCAAACGCCTCCTTTAGGGCACGATGTCTGAATGTTAGGTCCCAAAGATTTGGTTAAGAGCCCAAAGCTTGGAGTCTAGGGTTGAAAGCCTGCTTTTTACTCTACAAACCCTCCTGTTTAGGGTACAAACCCTCCTTTTTGGTGCACAAGCCCTCGCTGTTAGGGTGCAAACACTCACGTTAAGATTCCCAAGCTTCGAGTCCAGGGTTGAAATCCACATCTTTATGCTCCAAACGACCGTCTTTGGGCTCTAAATACGACTTTTAATTCTGAAATCCCACTTTTTTACGCTCCAAACGCTACATTAAGGGCACAAAGTCTCCATTTTAGGTCACAACGCTTCCTTTTTAGAGTCCGGAACGTTGGTTCCAGGGTTGAAAGCCTCCCTGTTCTGCTTCAAAGCGTCATTTAGAAGGTACAAGCCCTCATTTTTAGGGCGCAACGCCTCATTTTTTGGCCGCGAATCCTCCTTTTTAGGGGTCAATACGTCCTTTTTGCTGTAAAATCCCTCACTTCTATGTTCCGGACATCTCATTTAGGGCACAAAGCCTTGTTTTGTGGTCCCAAAGTTTCCTCTTCAGAGTCCAAAGCTTTGATTCTGTGGTTGAATTCCTCGTTTTATAATCCAAACCCTCACGTTTATTGTGCAAACCCTCATTTTTAGGGCCCAAACGCTCATTTTTATGCTGCAAATCATTTCACTGGAAAATCCCTCCTTTTTATGCTCCAAACGCCTCCTTTAGGGCACGATGTCTGAATGTTAGGTCCCAAAGATTTGGTTAAGAGCCCAAAGCTTGGAGTCTAGGGTTGAAAGCCTGCTTTTTACTCTACAAACCCTCCTGTTTAGGGTACAAACCCTCCTTTTTGGTGCACAAGCCCTCGCTGTTAGGGTGCAAACACTCACGTTAAGATTCCCAAGCTTCGAGTCCAGGGTTGAAATCCACATCTTTATGCTCCAAACGACCGTCTTTGGGCTTCAAATCCGACTTTTAATTCTGAAATCCCACTTTTTTACGCTCCAAACGCTACATTAAGGGCACAAAGTCTCCATTTTAGGTCACAACGCTTCCTTTTTAGAGTCCGGAACGTTGCTTCCAGGGTTGAAAGCCTCCCTGTTCTGCTTCAAAGCGTCATTTAGAAGGTACAAGCCCTCATTTTTAGGGCGCAACGCCTCATTTTTTGGCCGCGAATCCTCCTTTTTAGGGGTCAATACGTCCTTTTTGCTGTAAAATCCCTCACTTCTATGTTCCGGACATCTCATTTAGGGCACAAAGCCTTGTTTTGTGGTCCCAAAGTTTCCTCTTCAGAGTCCAAAGCTTTGATTCTGTGGTTGAATTCCTCGTTTTATAATCCAAACCCTCACGTTTATTGCACAAACCCTCATTTTTAGGGCCCAAACGCTCATTTTTATGCTGCAAATCATTTCACTGGAAAATCCCTCCTTTTTATGCTCCAAACGCCTCCTTTAGGGCACGATGTCTGAATGTTAGGTCCCAAAGATTTGGTTAAGAGCCCAAAGCTTGGAGTCTAGGGTTCAAAGCCTGCTTTTTACTCTACAAACCCTCCTGTTTAGGGTACAAACCCTCCTTTTTGGTGCACAAGCCCTCGCTGTTAGGGTGCAAACACTCACGTTAAGATTCCCAAGCTTCGAGTCCAGGGTTGAAATCCACATCTTTATGCTCCAAACGACCGTCTTTGGGCTTCAAATCCGACTTTTAATTCTGAAATCCCACTTTTTTTACGCTCCAAACGCTACATTAAGGGCACAAAGTCTCCATTTTAGGTCACAACGCTTCCTTTTTAGAGTCCGGAACGTTGGTTCCAGGGTTGAAAGCCTCCCTGTTCTGCTTCAAAGCGTCATTTAGAAGGTACAAGCCCTCATTTTTAGGGCGCAACGCCTCATTTTTTGGCCGCGAATCCTCCTTTTTAGGGGTCAATACGTCCTTTTTGCTGTAAAATCCCTCACTTCTATGTTCCGGACATCTCATTTAGGGCACAAAGCCTTGTTTTGTGGTCCCAAAGTTTCCTCTTCAGAGTCCAAAGCTTTGATTCTGTGGTTGAATTCCTCGTTTTATAATCCAAACCCTCACGTTTATTGTGCAAACCCTCATTTTTAGGGCCCAAACGCTCATTTTTATGCTGCAAATCATTTCACTGGAAAATCCCTCCTTTTTATGCTCCAAACGCCTCCTTTAGGGCACGAGCCTCAATGTTAGGTCCCAAAGATTTGGTTAAGAGCCCAAAGCTTGGAGTCTAGGGTTGAAAGCCTGCTTTTTACTCTACAAACCCTCCTGTTTAGGGTACAAACCCTCCTTTTTGGTGCACAAGCCCTCGCTGTTAGGGTGCAAACACTCACGTTAAGATTCCCAAGCTTCGAGTCCAGGGTTGAAATCCACATCTTTATGCTCCAAACGACCGTCTTTGGGCTTCAAATCCGACTTTTAATTCTGAAATCCCACTTTTTTACGCTCCAAACGCTACATTAAGGGCACAAAGTCTCCATTTTAGGTCACAACGCTTCCTTTTTAGAGTCCGGAACGTTGGTTCCAGGGTTGAAAGCCTCCCTGTTCTGCTTCAAAGCGTCATTTAGAAGGTACAAGCCCTCATTTTTAGGGCGCAACGCCTCATTTTTTGGCCGCGAATCCTCCTTTTTAGGGGTCAATACGTCCTTTTTGCTGTAAAATCCCTCACTTCTATGTTCCGGACATCTCATTTAGGGCACAAAGCCTTGTTTTGTGGTCCCAAAGCTTCCTCTTCAGAGTCCAAAGCTTTGATTCTGTGGTTGAATTCCTCGTTTTATAATCCAAACCCTCATGTTTATTGCACAAACCCTCATTTTTAGGGCCCAAACGCTCATTTTTATGCTGCAAATCATTTCACTGGAAAATGCCTCCTTTTTATGCTCCAAACGCCTCCTTTAGGGCACGATGTCTGAATGTTAGGTCCCAAAGATTTGGTTAAGAGCCCAAAGCTTGGAGTCTAGGGTTGAAAGCCTGCTTTTTACTCTACAAACCCTCCTGTTTAGGGTACAAACCCTCCTTTTTGGTGCACAAGCCCTCGCTGTTAGGGTGCAAACACTCACGTTAAGATTCCCAAGCTTCGAGTCCAGGGTTGAAATCCACATCTTTATGCTCCAAACGACCGTCTTTGGGCTCTAAATACGACTTTTAATTCTGAAATCCCACTTTTTTACGCTCCAAACGCTACATTAAGGGCACAAAGTCTCCATTTTAGGTCACAACGCTTCCTTTTTAGAGTCCGGAACGTTGGTTCCAGGGTTGAAAGCCTCCCTGTTCTGCTTCAAAGCGTCATTTAGAAGGTACAAGCCCTCATTTTTAGGGCGCAACGCCTCATTTTTTGGCCGCGAATCCTCCTTTTTAGGGGTCAATACGTCCTTTTTGCTGTAAAATCCCTCACTTCTATGTTCCGGACATCTCATTTAGGGCACAAAGCCTTGTTTTGTGGTCCCAAAGTTTCCTCTTCAGAGTCCAAAGCTTTGATTCTGTGGTTGAATTCCTCGTTTTATAATCCAAACCCTCACGTTTATTGTGCAAACCCTCATTTTTAGGGCCCAAACGCTCATTTTTATGCTGCAAATCATTTCACTGGAAAATCCCTCCTTTTTATGCTCCAAACGCCTCCTTTAGGGCACGATGTCTGAATGTTAGGTCCCAAAGATTTGGTTAAGAGCCCAAAGCTTGGAGTCTAGGGTTGAAAGCCTGCTTTTTACTCTACAAACCCTCCTGTTTAGGGTACAAACCCTCCTTTTTGGTGCACAAGCCCTCGCTGTTAGGGTGCAAACACTCACGTTAAGATTCCCAAGCTTCGAGTCCAGGGTTGAAATCCACATCTTTATGCTCCAAACGACCGTCTTTGGGCTTCAAATCCGACTTTTAATTCTGAAATCCCACTTTTTTACGCTCCAAACGCTACATTAAGGGCACAAAGTCTCCATTTTAGGTCACAACGCTTCCTTTTTAGAGTCCGGAACGTTGGTTCCAGGGTTGAAAGCCTCCTTGTTCTGCTTCAAAGCGTCATTTAGAAGGTACAAGCCCTCATTTTTAGGGCGCAACGCCTCATTTTTTGGCCGCGAATCCTCCTTTTTAGGGGTCAATACGTCCTTTTTGCTGTAAAATCCCTCACTTCTATGTTCCGGACATCTCATTTAGGGCACAAAGCCTTGTTTTGTGGTCCCAAAGTTTCCTCTTCAGAGTCCAAAGCTTTGATTCTGTGGTTGAATTCCTCGTTTTATAATCCAAACCCTCACGTTTATTGCACAAACCCTCATTTTTAGGGCCCAAACGCTCATTTTTATGCTGCAAATCATTTCACTGGAAAATGCCTCCTTTTTATGCTCCAAACGCCTCCTTTAGGGCACGATGTCTGAATGTTAGGTCCCAAAGATTAGGTTAAGAGCCCAAAGCTTGGAGTCTAGGGTTGAAAGCCTGCTTTTTACTCTACAAACCCTCCTGTTTAGGGTACAAACCCTCCTTTTTGGGGCACAAACCCTCGCTGTTAGGGTGCAAACACTCACGTTAAGATTCCCAAGCTTCGAGTCCAGGGTTGAAATCCACATCTTTATGCTCCAAACGACCGTCTTTGGGCTTCAAATCCGACTTTTAATTCTGAAATCCCACTTTTTTACGCTCCAAACGCTACATTAAGGGCACAAAGTCTCCATTTTAGGTCACAACGCTTCCTTTTTAGAGTCCGGAACGTTGGTTCCAGGGTTGAAAGCCTCCCTGTTCTGCTTCAAAGCGTCATTTAGAAGGTACAAGCCCTCATTTTTAGGGCGCAACGCCTCATTTTTTGGCCGCGAATCCTCCTTTTTAGGGGTCAATACGTCCTTTTTGCTGTAAAATCCCTCACTTCTATGTTCCGGACATCTCATTTAGGGCACAAAGCCTTGTTTTGTGGTCCCAAAGCTTCCTCTTCAGAGTCCAAAGCTTTGATTCTGTGGTTGAATTCCTCGTTTTATAATCCAAACCCTCATGTTTATTGCACAAACCCTCATTTTTAGGGCCCAAACGCTCATTTTTATGCTGCAAATCATTTCACTGGAAAATGCCTCCTTTTTATGCTCCAAACGCCTCCTTTAGGGCACGATGTCTGAATGTTAGGTCCCAAAGATTTGGTTAAGAGCCCAAAGCTTGGAGTCTAGGGTTGAAAGCCTGCTTTTTACTCTACAAACCCTCCTGTTTAGGGTACAAACCCTCCTTTTTGGTGCACAAGCCCTCGCTGTTAGGGTGCAAACACTCACGTTAAGATTCCCAAGCTTCGAGTCCAGGGTTGAAATCCACATCTTTATGCTCCAAACGACCGTCTTTGGGCTCTAAATACGACTTTTAATTCTGAAATCCCACTTTTTTACGCTCCAAACGCTACATTAAGGGCACAAAGTCTCCATTTTAGGTCACAACGCTTCCTTTTTAGAGTCCGGAACGTTGGTTCCAGGGTTGAAAGCCTCCCTGTTCTGCTTCAAAGCGTCATTTAGAAGGTACAAGCCCTCATTTTTAGGGCGCAACGCCTCATTTTTTGGCCGCGAATCCTCCTTTTTAGGGGTCAATACGTCCTTTTTGCTGTAAAATCCCTCACTTCTATGTTCCGGACATCTCATTTAGGGCACAAAGCCTTGTTTTGTGGTCCCAAAGTTTCCTCTTCAGAGTCCAAAGCTTTGATTCTGTGGTTGAATTCCTCGTTTTATAATCCAAACCCTCACGTTTATTGCACAAACCCTCATTTTTAGGGCCCAAACGCTCATTTTTATGCTGCAAATCATTTCACTGGAAAATGCCTCCTTTTTATGCTCCAAACGCCTCCTTTAGGGCACGATGTCTGAATGTTAGGTCCCAAAGATTAGGTTAAGAGCCCAAAGCTTGGAGTCTAGGGTTGAAAGCCTGCTTTTTACTCTACAAACCCTCCTGTTTAGGGTACAAACCCTCCTTTTTGGGGCACAAACCCTCGCTGTTAGGGTGCAAACACTCACGTTAAGATTCCCAAGCTTCGAGTCCAGGGTTGAAATCCACATCTTTATGCTCCAAACGACCGTCTTTGGGCTTCAAATCCGACTTTTAATTCTGAAATCCCACTTTTTTACGCTCCAAACGCTACATTAAGGGCACAAAGTCTCCATTTTAGGTCACAACGCTTCCTTTTTAGAGTCCGGAACGTTGGTTCCAGGGTTGAAAGCCTCCCTGTTCTGCTTCAAAGCGTCATTTAGAAGGTACAAGCCCTCATTTTTAGGGCGCAACGCCTCATTTTTTGGCCGCGAATCCTCCTTTTTAGGGGTCAATACGTCCTTTTTGCTGTAAAATCCCTCACTTTTATGTTCCGGACATCTCTTTTAGGGCACAAAGCCTTGTTTTGTGGTCCCAAAGTTTCCTCTTCAGAGTCCAAAGCTTTGATTCTGTGGTTGAATTCCTCGTTTTATAATCCAAACCCTCACGTTTATTGTGCAAACCCTCATTTTTAGGGCCCAAACGCTCATTTTTATGCTGCAAATCATTTCACTGGAAAATCCCTCCTTTTTATGCTCCAAACGCCTCCTTTAGGGCACGATGTCTGAATGTTAGGTCCCAAAGATTTGGTTAAGAGCCCAAAGCTTGGAGTCTAGGGTTCAAAGCCTGCTTTTTACTCTACAAACCCTCCTGTTTAGGGTACAAACCCTCCTTTTTGGTGCACAAGCCCTCGCTGTTAGGGTGCAAACACTCACGTTAAGATTCCCAAGCTTCGAGTCCAGGGTTGAAATCCACATCTTTATGCTCCAAACGACCGTCTTTGGGCTTCAAATCCGACTTTTAATTCTGAAATCCCACTTTTTTACGCTCCAAACGCTACATTAAGGGCACAAAGTCTCCATTTTAGGTCACAACGCTTCCTTTTTAGAGTCCGGAACGTTGGTTCCAGGGTTGAAAGCCTCCCTGTTCTGCTTCAAAGCGTCATTTAGAAGGTACAAGCCCTCATTTTTAGGGCGCAACGCCTCATTTTTTGGCCGCGAATCCTCCTTTTTAGGGGTCAATACGTCCTTTTTGCTGTAAAATCCCTCACTTCTATGTTACGGACATCTCATTTAGGGCACAAAGCCTTGTTTTGTGGTCCCAAAGCTTCCTCTTCAGAGTCCAAAGCTTTGATTCTGTGGTTGAATTCCTCGTTTTATAATCCAAACCCTCACGTTTATTGCGCAAACCCTCATTTTTAGGGCCCAAACGCTCATTTTTATGCTGCAAATCATTTCACTGGAAAATCCCTCCTTTTTATGCTCCAAACGCCTCCTTTAGGGCACGATGTCTGAATGTTAGGTCCCAAAGATTTGGTTAAGAGCCCAAAGCTTGGAGTCTAGGGTTGAAAGCCTGCTTTTTACTCTACAAACCCTCCTGTTTAGGGTACAAACCCTCCTTTTTGGTGCACAAGCCCTCGCTGTTAGGGTGCAAACACTCACGTTAAGATTCCCAAGCTTCGAGTCCAGGGTTGAAATCCACATCTTTATGCTCCAAACGACCGTCTTTGGGCTTCAAATCCGACTTTTAATTCTGAAATCCCACTTTTTTACGCTCCAAACGCTACATTAAGGGCACAAAGTCTCCATTTTAGGTCACAACGCTTCCTTTTTAGAGTCCGGAACGTTGGTTCCAGGGTTGAAAGCCTCCCTGTTCTGCTTCAAAGCGTCATTTAGAAGGTACAAGCCCTCATTTTTAGGGCGCAACGCCTCATTTTTTGGCCGCGAATCCTCCTTTTTAGGGGTCAATACGTCCTTTTTGCTGTAAAATCCCTCACTTCTATGTTCCGGACATCTCATTTAGGGCACAAAGCCTTGTTTTGTGGTCCCAAAGTTTCCTCTTCAGAGTCCAAAGCTTTGATTCTGTGGTTGAATTCCTCGTTTTATAATCCAAACCCTCACGTTTATTGTGCAAACCCTCATTTTTAGGGCCCAAACGCTCATTTTTATGCTGCGAATCATTTCACTGGAAAATCCCTCCTTTTTATGCTCCAAACGCCTCCTTTAGGGCACGATGTCTGAATGTTAGGTCCCAAAGATTTGGTTAAGAGCCCAAAGCTTGGAGTCTAGGGTTGAAAGCCTGCTTTTTACTCTACAAACCCTCCTGTTTAGGGTACAAACCCTCCTTTTTGGTGCACAAGCCCTCGCTGTTAGGGTGCAAACACTCACGTTAAGATTCCCAAGCTTCGAGTCCAGGGTTGAAATCCACATCTTTATGCTCCAAACGACCGTCTTTGGGCTTCAAATCCGACTTTTAATTCTGAAATCCCACTTTTTTACGCTCCAAACGCTACATTAAGGGCACAAAGTCTCCATTTTAGGTCACAACGCTTCCTTTTTAGAGTCCGGAACGTTGGTTCCAGGGTTGAAAGCCTCCCTGTTCTGCTTCAAAGCGTCATTTAGAAGGTACAAGCCCTCATTTTTAGGGCGCAACGCCTCATTTTTTGGCCGCGAATCCTCCTTTTTAGGGGTCAATACGTCCTTTTTGCTGTAAAATCCCTCACTTTTATGTTCCGGACATCTCATTTAGGGCACAAAGCCTTGTTTTGTGGTCCCAAAGTTTCCTCTTCAGAGTCCAAAGCTTTGATTCTGTGGTTGAATTCCTCGTTTTATAATCCAAACCCTCACGTTTATTGTGCAAACCCTCATTTTTAGGGCCCAAACGCTCATTTTTATGCTGCAAATCATTTCACTGGAAAATCCCTCCTTTTTATGCTCCAAACGCCTCCTTTAGGGCACGATGTCTGAATGTTAGGTCCCAAAGATTTGGTTAAGAGCCCAAAGCTTGGAGTCTAGGGTTGAAAGCCTGCTTTTTACTCTACAAACCCTCCTGTTTAGGGTACAAACCCTCCTTTTTGGTGCACAAGCCCTCGCTGTTAGGGTGCAAACACTCACGTTAAGATTCCCAAGCTTCGAGTCCAGGGTTGAAATCCACATCTTTATGCTCCAAACGACCGTCTTTGGGCTTCAAATCCGACTTTTAATTCTGAAATCCCACTTTTTTACGCTCCAAACGCTACATTAAGGGCACAAAGTCTCCATTTTAGGTCACAACGCTTCCTTTTTAGAGTCCGGAACGTTGGTTCCAGGGTTGAAAGCCTCCCTGTTCTGCTTCAAAGCGTCATTTAGAAGGTACAAGCCCTCATTTTTAGGGCGCAACGCCTCATTTTTTGGCCGCGAATCCTCCTTTTTAGGGGTCAATACGTCCTTTTTGCTGTAAAATCCCTCACTTCTATGTTCCGGACATCTCATTTAGGGCACAAAGCCTTGTTTTGTGGTCCCAAAGTTTCCTCTTCAGAGTCCAAAGCTTTGATTCTGTGGTTGAATTCCTCGTTTTATAATCCAAACCCTCACGTTTATTGTGCAAACCCTCATTTTTAGGGCCCAAACGCTCATTTTTATGCTGCAAATCATTTCACTGGAAAATCCCTCCTTTTTATGCTCCAAACGCCTCCTTTAGGGCACGATGTCTGAATGTTAGGTCCCAAAGATTTGGTTAAGAGCCCAAAGCTTGGAGTCTAGGGTTCAAAGCCTGCTTTTTACTCTACAAACCCTCCTGTTTAGGGTACAAACCCTCCTTTTTGGTGCACAAGCCCTCGCTGTTAGGGTGCAAACACTCACGTTAAGATTCCCAAGCTTCGAGTCCAGGGTTGAAATCCACATCTTTATGCTCCAAACGACCGTCTTTGGGCTTCAAATCCGACTTTTAATTCTGAAATCCCACTTTTTTACGCTCCAAACGCTACATTAAGGGCACAAAGTCTCCATTTTAGGTCACAACGCTTCCTTTTTAGAGTCCGGAACGTTGGTTCCAGGGTTGAAAGCCTCCCTGTTCTGCTTCAAAGCGTCATTTAGAAGGTACAAGCCCTCATTTTTAGGGCGCAACGCCTCATTTTTTGGCCGCGAATCCTCCTTTTTAGGGGTCAATACGTCCTTTTTGCTGTAAAATCCCTCACTTCTATGTTCCGGACATCTCATTTAGGGCACAAAGCCTTGTTTTGTGGTCCCAAAGTTTCCTCTTCAGAGTCCAAAGCTTTGATTCTGTGGTTGAATTCCTCGTTTTATAATCCAAACCCTCACGTTTATTGTGCAAACCCTCATTTTTAGGGCCCAAACGCTCATTTTTATGCTGCAAATCATTTCACTGGAAAATCCCTCCTTTTTATGCTCCAAACGCCTCCTTTAGGGCACGATGTCTGAATGTTAGGTCCCAAAGATTTGGTTAAGAGCCCAAAGCTTGGAGTCTAGGGTTGAAAGCCTGCTTTTTACTCTACAAACCCTCCTGTTTAGGGTACAAACCCTCCTTTTTGGTGCACAAGCCCTCGCTGTTAGGGTGCAAACACTCACGTTAAGATTCCCAAGCTTCGAGTCCAGGGTTGAAATCCACATCTTTATGCTCCAAACGACCGTCTTTGGGCTTCAAATCCGACTTTTAATTCTGAAATCCCACTTTTTTACGCTCCAAACGCTACATTAAGGGCACAAAGTCTCCATTTTAGGTCACAACGCTTCCTTTTTAGAGTCCGGAACGTTGGTTCCAGGGTTGAAAGCCTCCCTGTTCTGCTTCAAAGCGTCATTTAGAAGGTACAAGCCCTCATTTTTAGGGCGCAACGCCTCATTTTTTGGCCGCGAATCCTCCTTTTTAGGGGTCAGTACGTCCTTTTTGCTGTAAAATCCCTCACTTTTATGTTCCGGACATCTCTTTTAGGGCACAAAGCCTTGTTTTGTGGTCCCAAAGCTTCCTCTTCAGAGTCCAAAGCTTTGATTCTGTGGTTGAATTCCTCGTTTTATAATCCAAACCCTCACGTTTATTGTGCAAACCCTCATTTTTAGGGCCCAAACGCTCATTTTTATGCTGCAAATCATTTCACTGGAAAATCCCTCCTTTTTATGCTCCAAACGCCTCCTTTAGGGCACGATGTCTGAATGTTAGGTCCCAAAGATTTGGTTAAGAGCCCAAAGCTTGGAGTCTAGGGTTGAAAGCCTGCTTTTTACTCTACAAACCCTCCTGTTTAGGGTACAAACCCTCCTTTTTGGTGCACAAGCCCTCGCTGTTAGGGTGCAAACACTCACGTTAAGATTCCCAAGCTTCGAGTCCAGGGTTGAAATCCACATCTTTATGCTCCAAACGACCGTCTTTGGGCTCTAAATACGACTTTTAATTCTGAAATCCCACTTTTTTACGCTCCAAACACTACATTAAGGGCACAAAGTCTCCATTTTAGGTCACAACGCTTCCTTTTTAGAGTCCGGAACGTTGGTTCCAGGGTTGAAAGCCTCCCTGTTCTGCTTCAAAGCGTCATTTAGAAGGTACAAGCCCTCATTTTTAGGGCGCAACGCCTCATTTTTTGGCCGCGAATCCTCCTTTTTAGGGGTCAATACGTCCTTTTTGCTGTAAAATCCCTCACTTCTATGTTCCGGACATCTCATTTAGGGCACAAAGCCTTGTTTTGTGGTCCCAAAGTTTCCTCTTCAGAGTCCAAAGCTTTGATTCTGTGGTTGAATTCCTCGTTTTATAATCCAAACCCTCACGTTTATTGTGCAAACCCTCATTTTTAGGGCCCAAACGCTCATTTTTATGCTGCAAATCATTTCACTGGAAAATCCCTCCTTTTTATGCTCCAAACGCCTCCTTTAGGGCACGATGTCTGAATGTTAGGTCCCAAAGATTTGGTTAAGAGCCCAAAGCTTGGAGTCTAGGGTTCAAAGCCTGCTTTTTACTCTACAAACCCTCCTGTTTAGGGTACAAACCCTCCTTTTTGGTGCACAAGCCCTCGCTGTTAGGGTGCAAACACTCACGTTAAGATTCCCAAGCTTCGAGTCCAGGGTTGAAATCCACATCTTTATGCTCCAAACGACCGTCTTTGGGCTTCAAATCCGACTTTTAATTCTGAAATCCCACTTTTTTACGCTCCAAACGCTACATTAAGGGCACAAAGTCTCCATTTTAGGTCACAACGCTTCCTTTTTAGAGTCCGGAACGTTGGTTCCAGGGTTGAAAGCCTCCCTGTTCTGCTTCAAAGCGTCATTTAGAAGGTACAAGCCCTCATTTTTAGGGCGCAACGCCTCATTTTTTGGCCGCGAATCCTCCTTTTTAGGGGTCAATACGTCCTTTTTGCTGTAAAATCCCTCACTTCTATGTTCCGGACATCTCATTTAGGGCACAAAGCCTTGTTTTGTGGTCCCAAAGTTTCCTCTTCAGAGTCCAAAGCTTTGATTCTGTGGTTGAATTCCTCGTTTTATAATCCAAACCCTCACGTTTATTGTGCAAACCCTCATTTTTAGGGCCCAAACGCTCATTTTTATGCTGCAAATCATTTCACTGGAAAATCCCTCCTTTTTATGCTCCAAACGCCTCCTTTAGGGCACGATGTCTGAATGTTAGGTCCCAAAGATTTGGTTAAGAGCCCAAAGCTTGGAGTCTAGGGTTGAAAGCCTGCTTTTTACTCTACAAACCCTCCTGTTTAGGGTACAAACCCTCCTTTTTGGTGCACAAGCCCTCGCTGTTAGGGTGCAAACACTCACGTTAAGATTCCCAAGCTTCGAGTCCAGGGTTGAAATCCACATCTTTATGCTCCAAACGACCGTCTTTGGGCTTCAAATCCGACTTTTAATTCTGAAATCCCACTTTTTTACGCTCCAAACGCTACATTAAGGGCACAAAGTCTCCATTTTAGGTCACAACGCTTCCTTTTTAGAGTCCGGAACGTTGGTTCCAGGGTTGAAAGCCTCCCTGTTCTGCTTCAAAGCGTCATTTAGAAGGTACAAGCCCTCATTTTTAGGGCGCAACGCCTCATTTTTTGGCCGCGAATCCTCCTTTTTAGGGGTCAGTACGTCCTTTTTGCTGTAAAATCCCTCACTTTTATGTTCCGGACATCTCTTTTAGGGCACAAAGCCTTGTTTTGTGGTCCCAAAGCTTCCTCTTCAGAGTCCAAAGCTTTGATTCTGTGGTTGAATTCCTCGTTTTATAATCCAAACCCTCACGTTTATTGTGCAAACCCTCATTTTTAGGGCCCAAACGCTCATTTTTATGCTGCAAATCATTTCACTGGAAAATCCCTCCTTTTTATGCTCCAAACGCCTCCTTTAGGGCACGATGTCTGAATGTTAGGTCCCAAAGATTTGGTTAAGAGCCCAAAGCTTGGAGTCTAGGGTTGAAAGCCTGCTTTTTACTCTACAAACCCTCCTGTTTAGGGTACAAACCCTCCTTTTTGGTGCACAAGCCCTCGCTGTTAGGGTGCAAACACTCACGTTAAGATTCCCAAGCTTCGAGTCCAGGGTTGAAATCCACATCTTTATGCTCCAAACGACCGTCTTTGGGCTCTAAATACGACTTTTAATTCTGAAATCCCACTTTTTTACGCTCCAAACACTACATTAAGGGCACAAAGTCTCCATTTTAGGTCACAACGCTTCCTTTTTAGAGTCCGGAACGTTGGTTCCAGGGTTGAAAGCCTCCCTGTTCTGCTTCAAAGCGTCATTTAGAAGGTACAAGCCCTCATTTTTAGGGCGCAACGCCTCATTTTTTGGCCGCGAATCCTCCTTTTTAGGGGTCAATACGTCCTTTTTGCTGTAAAATCCCTCACTTCTATGTTCCGGACATCTCATTTAGGGCACAAAGCCTTGTTTTGTGGTCCCAAAGCTTCCTCTTCAGAGTCCAAAGCTTTGATTCTGTGGTTGAATTCCTCGTTTTATAATCCAAACCCTCACGTTTATTGCACAAACCCTCATTTTTAGGGCCCAAACGCTCATTTTTATGCTGCAAATCATTTCACTGGAAAATGCCTCCTTTTTATGCTCCAAACGCCTCCTTTAGGGCACGATGTCTGAATGTTAGGTCCCAAAGATTTGGTTAAGAGCCCAAAGCTTGGAGTCTAGGGTTGAAAGCCTGCTTTTTACTCTACAAACCCTCCTGTTTAGGGTACAAACCCTCCTTTTTGGTGCACAAGCCCTCGCTGTTAGGGTGCAAACACTCACGTTAAGATTCCCAAGCTTCGAGTCCAGGGTTGAAATCCACATCTTTATGCTCCAAACGACCGTCTTTAGGCTTCAAATCCGACTTTTAATTCTGAAATCCCACTTTTTTACGCTCCAAACGCTACATTAAGGGCACAAAGTCTCCATTTTAGGTCACAACGCTTCCTTTTTAGAGTCCGGAACGTTGGTTCCAGGGTTGAAAGCCTCCCTGTTCTGCTTCAAAGCGTCATTTAGAAGGTACAAGCCCTCATTTTTAGGGCGCAACGCCTCATTTTTTGGCCGCGAATCCTCCTTTTTAGGGGTCAATACGTCCTTTTTGCTGTAAAATCCCTCACTTTTATGTTCCGGACATCTCATTTAGGGCACAAAGCCTTGTTTTGTGGTCCCAAAGCTTCCTCTTCAGAGTCCAAAGCTTTGATTCTGTGGTTGAATTCCTCGTTTTATAATCCAAACCCTCACGTTTATTGCACAAACCCTCATTTTTAGGGCCCAAACGCTCATTTTTATGCTGCAAATCATTTCACTGGAAAATGCCTCCTTTTTATGCTCCAAACGCCTCCTTTAGGGCACGATGTCTGAATGTTAGGTCCCAAAGATTTGGTTAAGAGCCCAAAGCTTGGAGTCTAGGGTTGAAAGCCTGCTTTTTACTCTACAAACCCTCCTGTTTAGGGTACAAACCCTCCTTTTTGGTGCACAAGCCCTCGCTGTTAGGGTGCAAACACTCACGTTAAGATTCCCAAGCTTCGAGTCCAGGGTTGAAATCCACATCTTTATGCTCCAAACGACCGTCTTTGGGCTCTAAATACGACTTTTAATTCTGAAATCCCACTTTTTTACGCTCCAAACGCTACATTAAGGGCACAAAGTCTCCATTTTAGGTCACAACGCTTCCTTTTTAGAGTCCGGAACGTTGGTTCCAGGGTTGAAAGCCTCCCTGTTCTGCTTCAAAGCGTCATTTAGAAGGTACAAGCCCTCATTTTTAGGGCGCAACGCCTCATTTTTTGGCCGCGAATCCTCCTTTTTAGGGGTCAATACGTCCTTTTTGCTGTAAAATCCCTCACTTCTATGTTCCGGACATCTCATTTAGGGCACAAAGCCTTGTTTTGTGGTCCCAAAGTTTCCTCTTCAGAGTCCAAAGCTTTGATTCTGTGGTTGAATTCCTCGTTTTATAATCCAAACCCTCACGTTTATTGTGCAAACCCTCATTTTTAGGGCCCAAACGCTCATTTTTATGCTGCAAATCATTTCACTGGAAAATCCCTCCTTTTTATGCTCCAAACGCCTCCTTTAGGGCACGATGTCTGAATGTTAGGTCCCAAAGATTTGGTTAAGAGCCCAAAGCTTGGAGTCTAGGGTTGAAAGCCTGCTTTTTACTCTACAAACCCTCCTGTTTAGGGTACAAACCCTCCTTTTTGGTGCACAAGCCCTCGCTGTTAGGGTGCAAACACTCACGTTAAGATTCCCAAGCTTCGAGTCCAGGGTTGAAATCCACATCTTTATGCTCCAAACGACCGTCTTTGGGCTTCAAATCCGACTTTTAATTCTGAAATCCCACTTTTTTACGCTCCAAACGCTACATTAAGGGCACAAAGTCTCCATTTTAGGTCACAACGCTTCCTTTTTAGAGTCCGGAACGTTGCTTCCAGGGTTGAAAGCCTCCCTGTTCTGCTTCAAAGCGTCATTTAGAAGGTACAAGCCCTCATTTTTAGGGCGCAACGCCTCATTTTTTGGCCGCGAATCCTCCTTTTTAGGGGTCAATACGTCCTTTTTGCTGTAAAATCCCTCACTTCTATGTTCCGGACATCTCATTTAGGGCACAAAGCCTTGTTTTGTGGTCCCAAAGTTTCCTCTTCAGAGTCCAAAGCTTTGATTCTGTGGTTGAATTCCTCGTTTTATAATCCAAACCCTCACGTTTATTGCACAAACCCTCATTTTTAGGGCCCAAACGCTCATTTTTATGCTGCAAATCATTTCACTGGAAAATCCCTCCTTTTTATGCTCCAAACGCCTCCTTTAGGGCACGATGTCTGAATGTTAGGTCCCAAAGATTTGGTTAAGAGCCCAAAGCTTGGAGTCTAGGGTTCAAAGCCTGCTTTTTACTCTACAAACCCTCCTGTTTAGGGTACAAACCCTCCTTTTTGGTGCACAAGCCCTCGCTGTTAGGGTGCAAACACTCACGTTAAGATTCCCAAGCTTCGAGTCCAGGGTTGAAATCCACATCTTTATGCTCCAAACGACCGTCTTTGGGCTTCAAATCCGACTTTTAATTCTGAAATCCCACTTTTTTTACGCTCCAAACGCTACATTAAGGGCACAAAGTCTCCATTTTAGGTCACAACGCTTCCTTTTTAGAGTCCGGAACGTTGGTTCCAGGGTTGAAAGCCTCCCTGTTCTGCTTCAAAGCGTCATTTAGAAGGTACAAGCCCTCATTTTTAGGGCGCAACGCCTCATTTTTTGGCCGCGAATCCTCCTTTTTAGGGGTCAATACGTCCTTTTTGCTGTAAAATCCCTCACTTCTATGTTCCGGACATCTCATTTAGGGCACAAAGCCTTGTTTTGTGGTCCCAAAGTTTCCTCTTCAGAGTCCAAAGCTTTGATTCTGTGGTTGAATTCCTCGTTTTATAATCCAAACCCTCACGTTTATTGTGCAAACCCTCATTTTTAGGGCCCAAACGCTCATTTTTATGCTGCAAATCATTTCACTGGAAAATCCCTCCTTTTTATGCTCCAAACGCCTCCTTTAGGGCACGAGCCTCAATGTTAGGTCCCAAAGATTTGGTTAAGAGCCCAAAGCTTGGAGTCTAGGGTTGAAAGCCTGCTTTTTACTCTACAAACCCTCCTGTTTAGGGTACAAACCCTCCTTTTTGGTGCACAAGCCCTCGCTGTTAGGGTGCAAACACTCACGTTAAGATTCCCAAGCTTCGAGTCCAGGGTTGAAATCCACATCTTTATGCTCCAAACGACCGTCTTTGGGCTTCAAATCCGACTTTTAATTCTGAAATCCCACTTTTTTACGCTCCAAACGCTACATTAAGGGCACAAAGTCTCCATTTTAGGTCACAACGCTTCCTTTTTAGAGTCCGGAACGTTGGTTCCAGGGTTGAAAGCCTCCCTGTTCTGCTTCAAAGCGTCATTTAGAAGGTACAAGCCCTCATTTTTAGGGCGCAACGCCTCATTTTTTGGCCGCGAATCCTCCTTTTTAGGGGTCAATACGTCCTTTTTGCTGTAAAATCCCTCACTTCTATGTTCCGGACATCTCATTTAGGGCACAAAGCCTTGTTTTGTGGTCCCAAAGCTTCCTCTTCAGAGTCCAAAGCTTTGATTCTGTGGTTGAATTCCTCGTTTTATAATCCAAACCCTCATGTTTATTGCACAAACCCTCATTTTTAGGGCCCAAACGCTCATTTTTATGCTGCAAATCATTTCACTGGAAAATGCCTCCTTTTTATGCTCCAAACGCCTCCTTTAGGGCACGATGTCTGAATGTTAGGTCCCAAAGATTTGGTTAAGAGCCCAAAGCTTGGAGTCTAGGGTTGAAAGCCTGCTTTTTACTCTACAAACCCTCCTGTTTAGGGTACAAACCCTCCTTTTTGGTGCACAAGCCCTCGCTGTTAGGGTGCAAACACTCACGTTAAGATTCCCAAGCTTCGAGTCCAGGGTTGAAATCCACATCTTTATGCTCCAAACGACCGTCTTTGGGCTCTAAATACGACTTTTAATTCTGAAATCCCACTTTTTTACGCTCCAAACGCTACATTAAGGGCACAAAGTCTCCATTTTAGGTCACAACGCTTCCTTTTTAGAGTCCGGAACGTTGGTTCCAGGGTTGAAAGCCTCCCTGTTCTGCTTCAAAGCGTCATTTAGAAGGTACAAGCCCTCATTTTTAGGGCGCAACGCCTCATTTTTTGGCCGCGAATCCTCCTTTTTAGGGGTCAATACGTCCTTTTTGCTGTAAAATCCCTCACTTCTATGTTCCGGACATCTCATTTAGGGCACAAAGCCTTGTTTTGTGGTCCCAAAGTTTCCTCTTCAGAGTCCAAAGCTTTGATTCTGTGGTTGAATTCCTCGTTTTATAATCCAAACCCTCACGTTTATTGTGCAAACCCTCATTTTTAGGGCCCAAACGCTCATTTTTATGCTGCAAATCATTTCACTGGAAAATCCCTCCTTTTTATGCTCCAAACGCCTCCTTTAGGGCACGATGTCTGAATGTTAGGTCCCAAAGATTTGGTTAAGAGCCCAAAGCTTGGAGTCTAGGGTTGAAAGCCTGCTTTTTACTCTACAAACCCTCCTGTTTAGGGTACAAACCCTCCTTTTTGGTGCACAAGCCCTCGCTGTTAGGGTGCAAACACTCACGTTAAGATTCCCAAGCTTCGAGTCCAGGGTTGAAATCCACATCTTTATGCTCCAAACGACCGTCTTTGGGCTTCAAATCCGACTTTTAATTCTGAAATCCCACTTTTTTACGCTCCAAACGCTACATTAAGGGCACAAAGTCTCCATTTTAGGTCACAACGCTTCCTTTTTAGAGTCCGGAACGTTGGTTCCAGGGTTGAAAGCCTCCTTGTTCTGCTTCAAAGCGTCATTTAGAAGGTACAAGCCCTCATTTTTAGGGCGCAACGCCTCATTTTTTGGCCGCGAATCCTCCTTTTTAGGGGTCAATACGTCCTTTTTGCTGTAAAATCCCTCACTTCTATGTTCCGGACATCTCATTTAGGGCACAAAGCCTTGTTTTGTGGTCCCAAAGTTTCCTCTTCAGAGTCCAAAGCTTTGATTCTGTGGTTGAATTCCTCGTTTTATAATCCAAACCCTCACGTTTATTGCACAAACCCTCATTTTTAGGGCCCAAACGCTCATTTTTATGCTGCAAATCATTTCACTGGAAAATGCCTCCTTTTTATGCTCCAAACGCCTCCTTTAGGGCACGATGTCTGAATGTTAGGTCCCAAAGATTAGGTTAAGAGCCCAAAGCTTGGAGTCTAGGGTTGAAAGCCTGCTTTTTACTCTACAAACCCTCCTGTTTAGGGTACAAACCCTCCTTTTTGGGGCACAAACCCTCGCTGTTAGGGTGCAAACACTCACGTTAAGATTCCCAAGCTTCGAGTCCAGGGTTGAAATCCACATCTTTATGCTCCAAACGACCGTCTTTGGGCTTCAAATCCGACTTTTAATTCTGAAATCCCACTTTTTTACGCTCCAAACGCTACATTAAGGGCACAAAGTCTCCATTTTAGGTCACAACGCTTCCTTTTTAGAGTCCGGAACGTTGGTTCCAGGGTTGAAAGCCTCCCTGTTCTGCTTCAAAGCGTCATTTAGAAGGTACAAGCCCTCATTTTTAGGGCGCAACGCCTCATTTTTTGGCCGCGAATCCTCCTTTTTAGGGGTCAATACGTCCTTTTTGCTGTAAAATCCCTCACTTCTATGTTCCGGACATCTCATTTAGGGCACAAAGCCTTGTTTTGTGGTCCCAAAGCTTCCTCTTCAGAGTCCAAAGCTTTGATTCTGTGGTTGAATTCCTCGTTTTATAATCCAAACCCTCATGTTTATTGCACAAACCCTCATTTTTAGGGCCCAAACGCTCATTTTTATGCTGCAAATCATTTCACTGGAAAATGCCTCCTTTTTATGCTCCAAACGCCTCCTTTAGGGCACGATGTCTGAATGTTAGGTCCCAAAGATTTGGTTAAGAGCCCAAAGCTTGGAGTCTAGGGTTGAAAGCCTGCTTTTTACTCTACAAACCCTCCTGTTTAGGGTACAAACCCTCCTTTTTGGTGCACAAGCCCTCGCTGTTAGGGTGCAAACACTCACGTTAAGATTCCCAAGCTTCGAGTCCAGGGTTGAAATCCACATCTTTATGCTCCAAACGACCGTCTTTGGGCTCTAAATACGACTTTTAATTCTGAAATCCCACTTTTTTACGCTCCAAACGCTACATTAAGGGCACAAAGTCTCCATTTTAGGTCACAACGCTTCCTTTTTAGAGTCCGGAACGTTGGTTCCAGGGTTGAAAGCCTCCCTGTTCTGCTTCAAAGCGTCATTTAGAAGGTACAAGCCCTCATTTTTAGGGCGCAACGCCTCATTTTTTGGCCGCGAATCCTCCTTTTTAGGGGTCAATACGTCCTTTTTGCTGTAAAATCCCTCACTTCTATGTTCCGGACATCTCATTTAGGGCACAAAGCCTTGTTTTGTGGTCCCAAAGTTTCCTCTTCAGAGTCCAAAGCTTTGATTCTGTGGTTGAATTCCTCGTTTTATAATCCAAACCCTCACGTTTATTGCACAAACCCTCATTTTTAGGGCCCAAACGCTCATTTTTATGCTGCAAATCATTTCACTGGAAAATGCCTCCTTTTTATGCTCCAAACGCCTCCTTTAGGGCACGATGTCTGAATGTTAGGTCCCAAAGATTAGGTTAAGAGCCCAAAGCTTGGAGTCTAGGGTTGAAAGCCTGCTTTTTACTCTACAAACCCTCCTGTTTAGGGTACAAACCCTCCTTTTTGGGGCACAAACCCTCGCTGTTAGGGTGCAAACACTCACGTTAAGATTCCCAAGCTTCGAGTCCAGGGTTGAAATCCACATCTTTATGCTCCAAACGACCGTCTTTGGGCTTCAAATCCGACTTTTAATTCTGAAATCCCACTTTTTTACGCTCCAAACGCTACATTAAGGGCACAAAGTCTCCATTTTAGGTCACAACGCTTCCTTTTTAGAGTCCGGAACGTTGGTTCCAGGGTTGAAAGCCTCCCTGTTCTGCTTCAAAGCGTCATTTAGAAGGTACAAGCCCTCATTTTTAGGGCGCAACGCCTCATTTTTTGGCCGCGAATCCTCCTTTTTAGGGGTCAATACGTCCTTTTTGCTGTAAAATCCCTCACTTTTATGTTCCGGACATCTCTTTTAGGGCACAAAGCCTTGTTTTGTGGTCCCAAAGTTTCCTCTTCAGAGTCCAAAGCTTTGATTCTGTGGTTGAATTCCTCGTTTTATAATCCAAACCCTCACGTTTATTGTGCAAACCCTCATTTTTAGGGCCCAAACGCTCATTTTTATGCTGCAAATCATTTCACTGGAAAATCCCTCCTTTTTATGCTCCAAACGCCTCCTTTAGGGCACGATGTCTGAATGTTAGGTCCCAAAGATTTGGTTAAGAGCCCAAAGCTTGGAGTCTAGGGTTCAAAGCCTGCTTTTTACTCTACAAACCCTCCTGTTTAGGGTACAAACCCTCCTTTTTGGTGCACAAGCCCTCGCTGTTAGGGTGCAAACACTCACGTTAAGATTCCCAAGCTTCGAGTCCAGGGTTGAAATCCACATCTTTATGCTCCAAACGACCGTCTTTGGGCTTCAAATCCGACTTTTAATTCTGAAATCCCACTTTTTTACGCTCCAAACGCTACATTAAGGGCACAAAGTCTCCATTTTAGGTCACAACGCTTCCTTTTTAGAGTCCGGAACGTTGGTTCCAGGGTTGAAAGCCTCCCTGTTCTGCTTCAAAGCGTCATTTAGAAGGTACAAGCCCTCATTTTTAGGGCGCAACGCCTCATTTTTTGGCCGCGAATCCTCCTTTTTAGGGGTCAATACGTCCTTTTTGCTGTAAAATCCCTCACTTCTATGTTACGGACATCTCATTTAGGGCACAAAGCCTTGTTTTGTGGTCCCAAAGCTTCCTCTTCAGAGTCCAAAGCTTTGATTCTGTGGTTGAATTCCTCGTTTTATAATCCAAACCCTCACGTTTATTGCGCAAACCCTCATTTTTAGGGCCCAAACGCTCATTTTTATGCTGCAAATCATTTCACTGGAAAATCCCTCCTTTTTATGCTCCAAACGCCTCCTTTAGGGCACGATGTCTGAATGTTAGGTCCCAAAGATTTGGTTAAGAGCCCAAAGCTTGGAGTCTAGGGTTGAAAGCCTGCTTTTTACTCTACAAACCCTCCTGTTTAGGGTACAAACCCTCCTTTTTGGTGCACAAGCCCTCGCTGTTAGGGTGCAAACACTCACGTTAAGATTCCCAAGCTTCGAGTCCAGGGTTGAAATCCACATCTTTATGCTCCAAACGACCGTCTTTGGGCTTCAAATCCGACTTTTAATTCTGAAATCCCACTTTTTTACGCTCCAAACGCTACATTAAGGGCACAAAGTCTCCATTTTAGGTCACAACGCTTCCTTTTTAGAGTCCGGAACGTTGGTTCCAGGGTTGAAAGCCTCCCTGTTCTGCTTCAAAGCGTCATTTAGAAGGTACAAGCCCTCATTTTTAGGGCGCAACGCCTCATTTTTTGGCCGCGAATCCTCCTTTTTAGGGGTCAATACGTCCTTTTTGCTGTAAAATCCCTCACTTCTATGTTCCGGACATCTCATTTAGGGCACAAAGCCTTGTTTTGTGGTCCCAAAGTTTCCTCTTCAGAGTCCAAAGCTTTGATTCTGTGGTTGAATTCCTCGTTTTATAATCCAAACCCTCACGTTTATTGTGCAAACCCTCATTTTTAGGGCCCAAACGCTCATTTTTATGCTGCGAATCATTTCACTGGAAAATCCCTCCTTTTTATGCTCCAAACGCCTCCTTTAGGGCACGATGTCTGAATGTTAGGTCCCAAAGATTTGGTTAAGAGCCCAAAGCTTGGAGTCTAGGGTTGAAAGCCTGCTTTTTACTCTACAAACCCTCCTGTTTAGGGTACAAACCCTCCTTTTTGGTGCACAAGCCCTCGCTGTTAGGGTGCAAACACTCACGTTAAGATTCCCAAGCTTCGAGTCCAGGGTTGAAATCCACATCTTTATGCTCCAAACGACCGTCTTTGGGCTTCAAATCCGACTTTTAATTCTGAAATCCCACTTTTTTACGCTCCAAACGCTACATTAAGGGCACAAAGTCTCCATTTTAGGTCACAACGCTTCCTTTTTAGAGTCCGGAACGTTGGTTCCAGGGTTGAAAGCCTCCCTGTTCTGCTTCAAAGCGTCATTTAGAAGGTACAAGCCCTCATTTTTAGGGCGCAACGCCTCATTTTTTGGCCGCGAATCCTCCTTTTTAGGGGTCAATACGTCCTTTTTGCTGTAAAATCCCTCACTTTTATGTTCCGGACATCTCATTTAGGGCACAAAGCCTTGTTTTGTGGTCCCAAAGTTTCCTCTTCAGAGTCCAAAGCTTTGATTCTGTGGTTGAATTCCTCGTTTTATAATCCAAACCCTCACGTTTATTGTGCAAACCCTCATTTTTAGGGCCCAAACGCTCATTTTTATGCTGCAAATCATTTCACTGGAAAATCCCTCCTTTTTATGCTCCAAACGCCTCCTTTAGGGCACGATGTCTGAATGTTAGGTCCCAAAGATTTGGTTAAGAGCCCAAAGCTTGGAGTCTAGGGTTGAAAGCCTGCTTTTTACTCTACAAACCCTCCTGTTTAGGGTACAAACCCTCCTTTTTGGTGCACAAGCCCTCGCTGTTAGGGTGCAAACACTCACGTTAAGATTCCCAAGCTTCGAGTCCAGGGTTGAAATCCACATCTTTATGCTCCAAACGACCGTCTTTGGGCTTCAAATCCGACTTTTAATTCTGAAATCCCACTTTTTTACGCTCCAAACGCTACATTAAGGGCACAAAGTCTCCATTTTAGGTCACAACGCTTCCTTTTTAGAGTCCGGAACGTTGGTTCCAGGGTTGAAAGCCTCCCTGTTCTGCTTCAAAGCGTCATTTAGAAGGTACAAGCCCTCATTTTTAGGGCGCAACGCCTCATTTTTTGGCCGCGAATCCTCCTTTTTAGGGGTCAATACGTCCTTTTTGCTGTAAAATCCCTCACTTCTATGTTCCGGACATCTCATTTAGGGCACAAAGCCTTGTTTTGTGGTCCCAAAGTTTCCTCTTCAGAGTCCAAAGCTTTGATTCTGTGGTTGAATTCCTCGTTTTATAATCCAAACCCTCACGTTTATTGTGCAAACCCTCATTTTTAGGGCCCAAACGCTCATTTTTATGCTGCAAATCATTTCACTGGAAAATCCCTCCTTTTTATGCTCCAAACGCCTCCTTTAGGGCACGATGTCTGAATGTTAGGTCCCAAAGATTTGGTTAAGAGCCCAAAGCTTGGAGTCTAGGGTTCAAAGCCTGCTTTTTACTCTACAAACCCTCCTGTTTAGGGTACAAACCCTCCTTTTTGGTGCACAAGCCCTCGCTGTTAGGGTGCAAACACTCACGTTAAGATTCCCAAGCTTCGAGTCCAGGGTTGAAATCCACATCTTTATGCTCCAAACGACCGTCTTTGGGCTTCAAATCCGACTTTTAATTCTGAAATCCCACTTTTTTACGCTCCAAACGCTACATTAAGGGCACAAAGTCTCCATTTTAGGTCACAACGCTTCCTTTTTAGAGTCCGGAACGTTGGTTCCAGGGTTGAAAGCCTCCCTGTTCTGCTTCAAAGCGTCATTTAGAAGGTACAAGCCCTCATTTTTAGGGCGCAACGCCTCATTTTTTGGCCGCGAATCCTCCTTTTTAGGGGTCAATACGTCCTTTTTGCTGTAAAATCCCTCACTTCTATGTTCCGGACATCTCATTTAGGGCACAAAGCCTTGTTTTGTGGTCCCAAAGTTTCCTCTTCAGAGTCCAAAGCTTTGATTCTGTGGTTGAATTCCTCGTTTTATAATCCAAACCCTCACGTTTATTGTGCAAACCCTCATTTTTAGGGCCCAAACGCTCATTTTTATGCTGCAAATCATTTCACTGGAAAATCCCTCCTTTTTATGCTCCAAACGCCTCCTTTAGGGCACGATGTCTGAATGTTAGGTCCCAAAGATTTGGTTAAGAGCCCAAAGCTTGGAGTCTAGGGTTGAAAGCCTGCTTTTTACTCTACAAACCCTCCTGTTTAGGGTACAAACCCTCCTTTTTGGTGCACAAGCCCTCGCTGTTAGGGTGCAAACACTCACGTTAAGATTCCCAAGCTTCGAGTCCAGGGTTGAAATCCACATCTTTATGCTCCAAACGACCGTCTTTGGGCTTCAAATCCGACTTTTAATTCTGAAATCCCACTTTTTTACGCTCCAAACGCTACATTAAGGGCACAAAGTCTCCATTTTAGGTCACAACGCTTCCTTTTTAGAGTCCGGAACGTTGGTTCCAGGGTTGAAAGCCTCCCTGTTCTGCTTCAAAGCGTCATTTAGAAGGTACAAGCCCTCATTTTTAGGGCGCAACGCCTCATTTTTTGGCCGCGAATCCTCCTTTTTAGGGGTCAGTACGTCCTTTTTGCTGTAAAATCCCTCACTTTTATGTTCCGGACATCTCTTTTAGGGCACAAAGCCTTGTTTTGTGGTCCCAAAGCTTCCTCTTCAGAGTCCAAAGCTTTGATTCTGTGGTTGAATTCCTCGTTTTATAATCCAAACCCTCACGTTTATTGTGCAAACCCTCATTTTTAGGGCCCAAACGCTCATTTTTATGCTGCAAATCATTTCACTGGAAAATCCCTCCTTTTTATGCTCCAAACGCCTCCTTTAGGGCACGATGTCTGAATGTTAGGTCCCAAAGATTTGGTTAAGAGCCCAAAGCTTGGAGTCTAGGGTTGAAAGCCTGCTTTTTACTCTACAAACCCTCCTGTTTAGGGTACAAACCCTCCTTTTTGGTGCACAAGCCCTCGCTGTTAGGGTGCAAACACTCACGTTAAGATTCCCAAGCTTCGAGTCCAGGGTTGAAATCCACATCTTTATGCTCCAAACGACCGTCTTTGGGCTCTAAATACGACTTTTAATTCTGAAATCCCACTTTTTTACGCTCCAAACACTACATTAAGGGCACAAAGTCTCCATTTTAGGTCACAACGCTTCCTTTTTAGAGTCCGGAACGTTGGTTCCAGGGTTGAAAGCCTCCCTGTTCTGCTTCAAAGCGTCATTTAGAAGGTACAAGCCCTCATTTTTAGGGCGCAACGCCTCATTTTTTGGCCGCGAATCCTCCTTTTTAGGGGTCAATACGTCCTTTTTGCTGTAAAATCCCTCACTTCTATGTTCCGGACATCTCATTTAGGGCACAAAGCCTTGTTTTGTGGTCCCAAAGTTTCCTCTTCAGAGTCCAAAGCTTTGATTCTGTGGTTGAATTCCTCGTTTTATAATCCAAACCCTCACGTTTATTGTGCAAACCCTCATTTTTAGGGCCCAAACGCTCATTTTTATGCTGCAAATCATTTCACTGGAAAATCCCTCCTTTTTATGCTCCAAACGCCTCCTTTAGGGCACGATGTCTGAATGTTAGGTCCCAAAGATTTGGTTAAGAGCCCAAAGCTTGGAGTCTAGGGTTCAAAGCCTGCTTTTTACTCTACAAACCCTCCTGTTTAGGGTACAAACCCTCCTTTTTGGTGCACAAGCCCTCGCTGTTAGGGTGCAAACACTCACGTTAAGATTCCCAAGCTTCGAGTCCAGGGTTGAAATCCACATCTTTATGCTCCAAACGACCGTCTTTGGGCTTCAAATCCGACTTTTAATTCTGAAATCCCACTTTTTTACGCTCCAAACGCTACATTAAGGGCACAAAGTCTCCATTTTAGGTCACAACGCTTCCTTTTTAGAGTCCGGAACGTTGGTTCCAGGGTTGAAAGCCTCCCTGTTCTGCTTCAAAGCGTCATTTAGAAGGTACAAGCCCTCATTTTTAGGGCGCAACGCCTCATTTTTTGGCCGCGAATCCTCCTTTTTAGGGGTCAATACGTCCTTTTTGCTGTAAAATCCCTCACTTCTATGTTCCGGACATCTCATTTAGGGCACAAAGCCTTGTTTTGTGGTCCCAAAGTTTCCTCTTCAGAGTCCAAAGCTTTGATTCTGTGGTTGAATTCCTCGTTTTATAATCCAAACCCTCACGTTTATTGTGCAAACCCTCATTTTTAGGGCCCAAACGCTCATTTTTATGCTGCAAATCATTTCACTGGAAAATCCCTCCTTTTTATGCTCCAAACGCCTCCTTTAGGGCACGATGTCTGAATGTTAGGTCCCAAAGATTTGGTTAAGAGCCCAAAGCTTGGAGTCTAGGGTTGAAAGCCTGCTTTTTACTCTACAAACCCTCCTGTTTAGGGTACAAACCCTCCTTTTTGGTGCACAAGCCCTCGCTGTTAGGGTGCAAACACTCACGTTAAGATTCCCAAGCTTCGAGTCCAGGGTTGAAATCCACATCTTTATGCTCCAAACGACCGTCTTTGGGCTTCAAATCCGACTTTTAATTCTGAAATCCCACTTTTTTACGCTCCAAACGCTACATTAAGGGCACAAAGTCTCCATTTTAGGTCACAACGCTTCCTTTTTAGAGTCCGGAACGTTGGTTCCAGGGTTGAAAGCCTCCCTGTTCTGCTTCAAAGCGTCATTTAGAAGGTACAAGCCCTCATTTTTAGGGCGCAACGCCTCATTTTTTGGCCGCGAATCCTCCTTTTTAGGGGTCAGTACGTCCTTTTTGCTGTAAAATCCCTCACTTTTATGTTCCGGACATCTCTTTTAGGGCACAAAGCCTTGTTTTGTGGTCCCAAAGCTTCCTCTTCAGAGTCCAAAGCTTTGATTCTGTGGTTGAATTCCTCGTTTTATAATCCAAACCCTCACGTTTATTGTGCAAACCCTCATTTTTAGGGCCCAAACGCTCATTTTTATGCTGCAAATCATTTCACTGGAAAATCCCTCCTTTTTATGCTCCAAACGCCTCCTTTAGGGCACGATGTCTGAATGTTAGGTCCCAAAGATTTGGTTAAGAGCCCAAAGCTTGGAGTCTAGGGTTGAAAGCCTGCTTTTTACTCTACAAACCCTCCTGTTTAGGGTACAAACCCTCCTTTTTGGTGCACAAGCCCTCGCTGTTAGGGTGCAAACACTCACGTTAAGATTCCCAAGCTTCGAGTCCAGGGTTGAAATCCACATCTTTATGCTCCAAACGACCGTCTTTGGGCTCTAAATACGACTTTTAATTCTGAAATCCCACTTTTTTACGCTCCAAACACTACATTAAGGGCACAAAGTCTCCATTTTAGGTCACAACGCTTCCTTTTTAGAGTCCGGAACGTTGGTTCCAGGGTTGAAAGCCTCCCTGTTCTGCTTCAAAGCGTCATTTAGAAGGTACAAGCCCTCATTTTTAGGGCGCAACGCCTCATTTTTTGGCCGCGAATCCTCCTTTTTAGGGGTCAATACGTCCTTTTTGCTGTAAAATCCCTCACTTCTATGTTCCGGACATCTCATTTAGGGCACAAAGCCTTGTTTTGTGGTCCCAAAGTTTCCTCTTCAGAGTCCAAAGCTTTGATTCTGTGGTTGAATTCCTCGTTTTATAATCCAAACCCTCACGTTTATTGCACAAACCCTCATTTTTAGGGCCCAAACGCTCATTTTTATGCTGCAAATCATTTCACTGGAAAATGCCTCCTTTTTATGCTCCAAACGCCTCCTTTAGGGCACGATGTCTGAATGTTAGGTCCCAAAGATTAGGTTAAGAGCCCAAAGCTTGGAGTCTAGGGTTGAAAGCCTGCTTTTTACTCTACAAACCCTCCTGTTTAGGGTACAAACCCTCCTTTTTGGGGCACAAACCCTCGCTGTTAGGGTGCAAACACTCACGTTAAGATTCCCAAGCTTCGAGTCCAGGGTTGAAATCCACATCTTTATGCTCCAAACGACCGTCTTTGGGCTTCAAATCCGACTTTTAATTCTGAAATCCCACTTTTTTACGCTCCAAACGCTACATTAAGGGCACAAAGTCTCCATTTTAGGTCACAACGCTTCCTTTTTAGAGTCCGGAACGTTGGTTCCAGGGTTGAAAGCCTCCCTGTTCTGCTTCAAAGCGTCATTTAGAAGGTACAAGCCCTCATTTTTAGGGCGCAACGCCTCATTTTTTGGCCGCGAATCCTCCTTTTTAGGGGTCAATACGTCCTTTTTGCTGTAAAATCCCTCACTTTTATGTTCCGGACATCTCTTTTAGGGCACAAAGCCTTGTTTTGTGGTCCCAAAGTTTCCTCTTCAGAGTCCAAAGCTTTGATTCTGTGGTTGAATTCCTCGTTTTATAATCCAAACCCTCACGTTTATTGTGCAAACCCTCATTTTTAGGGCCCAAACGCTCATTTTTATGCTGCAAATCATTTCACTGGAAAATCCCTCCTTTTTATGCTCCAAACGCCTCCTTTAGGGCACGAGCCTCAATGTTAGGTCCCAAAGATTTGGTTAAGAGCCCAAAGCTTGGAGTCTAGGGTTGAAAGCCTGCTTTTTACTCTACAAACCCTCCTGTTTAGGGTACAAACCCTCCTTTTTGGTGCACAAGCCCTCGCTGTTAGGGTGCAAACACTCACGTTAAGATTCCCAAGCTTCGAGTCCAGGGTTGAAATCCACATCTTTATGCTCCAAACGACCGTCTTTGGGCTTCAAATCCGACTTTTAATTCTGAAATCCCACTTTTTTACGCTCCAAACGCTACATTAAGGGCACAAAGTCTCCATTTTAGGTCACAACGCTTCCTTTTTAGAGTCCGGAACGTTGGTTCCAGGGTTGAAAGCCTCCCTGTTCTGCTTCAAAGCGTCATTTAGAAGGTACAAGCCCTCATTTTTAGGGCGCAACGCCTCATTTTTTGGCCGCGAATCCTCCTTTTTAGGGGTCAATACGTCCTTTTTGCTGTAAAATCCCTCACTTCTATGTTCCGGACATCTCATTTAGGGCACAAAGCCTTGTTTTGTGGTCCCAAAGCTTCCTCTTCAGAGTCCAAAGCTTTGATTCTGTGGTTGAATTCCTCGTTTTATAATCCAAACCCTCATGTTTATTGCACAAACCCTCATTTTTAGGGCCCAAACGCTCATTTTTATGCTGCAAATCATTTCACTGGAAAATGCCTCCTTTTTATGCTCCAAACGCCTCCTTTAGGGCACGATGTCTGAATGTTAGGTCCCAAAGATTTGGTTAAGAGCCCAAAGCTTGGAGTCTAGGGTTGAAAGCCTGCTTTTTACTCTACAAACCCTCCTGTTTAGGGTACAAACCCTCCTTTTTGGTGCACAAGCCCTCGCTGTTAGGGTGCAAACACTCACGTTAAGATTCCCAAGCTTCGAGTCCAGGGTTGAAATCCACATCTTTATGCTCCAAACGACCGTCTTTGGGCTCTAAATACGACTTTTAATTCTGAAATCCCACTTTTTTACGCTCCAAACGCTACATTAAGGGCACAAAGTCTCCATTTTAGGTCACAACGCTTCCTTTTTAGAGTCCGGAACGTTGGTTCCAGGGTTGAAAGCCTCCCTGTTCTGCTTCAAAGCGTCATTTAGAAGGTACAAGCCCTCATTTTTAGGGCGCAACGCCTCATTTTTTGGCCGCGAATCCTCCTTTTTAGGGGTCAATACGTCCTTTTTGCTGTAAAATCCCTCACTTCTATGTTCCGGACATCTCATTTAGGGCACAAAGCCTTGTTTTGTGGTCCCAAAGTTTCCTCTTCAGAGTCCAAAGCTTTGATTCTGTGGTTGAATTCCTCGTTTTATAATCCAAACCCTCACGTTTATTGTGCAAACCCTCATTTTTAGGGCCCAAACGCTCATTTTTATGCTGCAAATCATTTCACTGGAAAATCCCTCCTTTTTATGCTCCAAACGCCTCCTTTAGGGCACGATGTCTGAATGTTAGGTCCCAAAGATTTGGTTAAGAGCCCAAAGCTTGGAGTCTAGGGTTGAAAGCCTGCTTTTTACTCTACAAACCCTCCTGTTTAGGGTACAAACCCTCCTTTTTGGTGCACAAGCCCTCGCTGTTAGGGTGCAAACACTCACGTTAAGATTCCCAAGCTTCGAGTCCAGGGTTGAAATCCACATCTTTATGCTCCAAACGACCGTCTTTGGGCTTCAAATCCGACTTTTAATTCTGAAATCCCACTTTTTTACGCTCCAAACGCTACATTAAGGGCACAAAGTCTCCATTTTAGGTCACAACGCTTCCTTTTTAGAGTCCGGAACGTTGGTTCCAGGGTTGAAAGCCTCCTTGTTCTGCTTCAAAGCGTCATTTAGAAGGTACAAGCCCTCATTTTTAGGGCGCAACGCCTCATTTTTTGGCCGCGAATCCTCCTTTTTAGGGGTCAATACGTCCTTTTTGCTGTAAAATCCCTCACTTCTATGTTCCGGACATCTCATTTAGGGCACAAAGCCTTGTTTTGTGGTCCCAAAGTTTCCTCTTCAGAGTCCAAAGCTTTGATTCTGTGGTTGAATTCCTCGTTTTATAATCCAAACCCTCACGTTTATTGCACAAACCCTCATTTTTAGGGCCCAAACGCTCATTTTTATGCTGCAAATCATTTCACTGGAAAATGCCTCCTTTTTATGCTCCAAACGCCTCCTTTAGGGCACGATGTCTGAATGTTAGGTCCCAAAGATTAGGTTAAGAGCCCAAAGCTTGGAGTCTAGGGTTGAAAGCCTGCTTTTTACTCTACAAACCCTCCTGTTTAGGGTACAAACCCTCCTTTTTGGGGCACAAACCCTCGCTGTTAGGGTGCAAACACTCACGTTAAGATTCCCAAGCTTCGAGTCCAGGGTTGAAATCCACATCTTTATGCTCCAAACGACCGTCTTTGGGCTTCAAATCCGACTTTTAATTCTGAAATCCCACTTTTTTACGCTCCAAACGCTACATTAAGGGCACAAAGTCTCCATTTTAGGTCACAACGCTTCCTTTTTAGAGTCCGGAACGTTGGTTCCAGGGTTGAAAGCCTCCCTGTTCTGCTTCAAAGCGTCATTTAGAAGGTACAAGCCCTCATTTTTAGGGCGCAACGCCTCATTTTTTGGCCGCGAATCCTCCTTTTTAGGGGTCAATACGTCCTTTTTGCTGTAAAATCCCTCACTTCTATGTTCCGGACATCTCATTTAGGGCACAAAGCCTTGTTTTGTGGTCCCAAAGCTTCCTCTTCAGAGTCCAAAGCTTTGATTCTGTGGTTGAATTCCTCGTTTTATAATCCAAACCCTCATGTTTATTGCACAAACCCTCATTTTTAGGGCCCAAACGCTCATTTTTATGCTGCAAATCATTTCACTGGAAAATGCCTCCTTTTTATGCTCCAAACGCCTCCTTTAGGGCACGATGTCTGAATGTTAGGTCCCAAAGATTTGGTTAAGAGCCCAAAGCTTGGAGTCTAGGGTTGAAAGCCTGCTTTTTACTCTACAAACCCTCCTGTTTAGGGTACAAACCCTCCTTTTTGGTGCACAAGCCCTCGCTGTTAGGGTGCAAACACTCACGTTAAGATTCCCAAGCTTCGAGTCCAGGGTTGAAATCCACATCTTTATGCTCCAAACGACCGTCTTTGGGCTCTAAATACGACTTTTAATTCTGAAATCCCACTTTTTTACGCTCCAAACGCTACATTAAGGGCACAAAGTCTCCATTTTAGGTCACAACGCTTCCTTTTTAGAGTCCGGAACGTTGGTTCCAGGGTTGAAAGCCTCCCTGTTCTGCTTCAAAGCGTCATTTAGAAGGTACAAGCCCTCATTTTTAGGGCGCAACGCCTCATTTTTTGGCCGCGAATCCTCCTTTTTAGGGGTCAATACGTCCTTTTTGCTGTAAAATCCCTCACTTCTATGTTCCGGACATCTCATTTAGGGCACAAAGCCTTGTTTTGTGGTCCCAAAGTTTCCTCTTCAGAGTCCAAAGCTTTGATTCTGTGGTTGAATTCCTCGTTTTATAATCCAAACCCTCACGTTTATTGCACAAACCCTCATTTTTAGGGCCCAAACGCTCATTTTTATGCTGCAAATCATTTCACTGGAAAATGCCTCCTTTTTATGCTCCAAACGCCTCCTTTAGGGCACGATGTCTGAATGTTAGGTCCCAAAGATTAGGTTAAGAGCCCAAAGCTTGGAGTCTAGGGTTGAAAGCCTGCTTTTTACTCTACAAACCCTCCTGTTTAGGGTACAAACCCTCCTTTTTGGGGCACAAACCCTCGCTGTTAGGGTGCAAACACTCACGTTAAGATTCCCAAGCTTCGAGTCCAGGGTTGAAATCCACATCTTTATGCTCCAAACGACCGTCTTTGGGCTTCAAATCCGACTTTTAATTCTGAAATCCCACTTTTTTACGCTCCAAACGCTACATTAAGGGCACAAAGTCTCCATTTTAGGTCACAACGCTTCCTTTTTAGAGTCCGGAACGTTGGTTCCAGGGTTGAAAGCCTCCCTGTTCTGCTTCAAAGCGTCATTTAGAAGGTACAAGCCCTCATTTTTAGGGCGCAACGCCTCATTTTTTGGCCGCGAATCCTCCTTTTTAGGGGTCAATACGTCCTTTTTGCTGTAAAATCCCTCACTTTTATGTTCCGGACATCTCTTTTAGGGCACAAAGCCTTGTTTTGTGGTCCCAAAGTTTCCTCTTCAGAGTCCAAAGCTTTGATTCTGTGGTTGAATTCCTCGTTTTATAATCCAAACCCTCACGTTTATTGTGCAAACCCTCATTTTTAGGGCCCAAACGCTCATTTTTATGCTGCAAATCATTTCACTGGAAAATCCCTCCTTTTTATGCTCCAAACGCCTCCTTTAGGGCACGATGTCTGAATGTTAGGTCCCAAAGATTTGGTTAAGAGCCCAAAGCTTGGAGTCTAGGGTTCAAAGCCTGCTTTTTACTCTACAAACCCTCCTGTTTAGGGTACAAACCCTCCTTTTTGGTGCACAAGCCCTCGCTGTTAGGGTGCAAACACTCACGTTAAGATTCCCAAGCTTCGAGTCCAGGGTTGAAATCCACATCTTTATGCTCCAAACGACCGTCTTTGGGCTTCAAATCCGACTTTTAATTCTGAAATCCCACTTTTTTACGCTCCAAACGCTACATTAAGGGCACAAAGTCTCCATTTTAGGTCACAACGCTTCCTTTTTAGAGTCCGGAACGTTGGTTCCAGGGTTGAAAGCCTCCCTGTTCTGCTTCAAAGCGTCATTTAGAAGGTACAAGCCCTCATTTTTAGGGCGCAACGCCTCATTTTTTGGCCGCGAATCCTCCTTTTTAGGGGTCAATACGTCCTTTTTGCTGTAAAATCCCTCACTTCTATGTTACGGACATCTCATTTAGGGCACAAAGCCTTGTTTTGTGGTCCCAAAGCTTCCTCTTCAGAGTCCAAAGCTTTGATTCTGTGGTTGAATTCCTCGTTTTATAATCCAAACCCTCACGTTTATTGCGCAAACCCTCATTTTTAGGGCCCAAACGCTCATTTTTATGCTGCAAATCATTTCACTGGAAAATCCCTCCTTTTTATGCTCCAAACGCCTCCTTTAGGGCACGATGTCTGAATGTTAGGTCCCAAAGATTTGGTTAAGAGCCCAAAGCTTGGAGTCTAGGGTTGAAAGCCTGCTTTTTACTCTACAAACCCTCCTGTTTAGGGTACAAACCCTCCTTTTTGGTGCACAAGCCCTCGCTGTTAGGGTGCAAACACTCACGTTAAGATTCCCAAGCTTCGAGTCCAGGGTTGAAATCCACATCTTTATGCTCCAAACGACCGTCTTTGGGCTTCAAATCCGACTTTTAATTCTGAAATCCCACTTTTTTACGCTCCAAACGCTACATTAAGGGCACAAAGTCTCCATTTTAGGTCACAACGCTTCCTTTTTAGAGTCCGGAACGTTGGTTCCAGGGTTGAAAGCCTCCCTGTTCTGCTTCAAAGCGTCATTTAGAAGGTACAAGCCCTCATTTTTAGGGCGCAACGCCTCATTTTTTGGCCGCGAATCCTCCTTTTTAGGGGTCAATACGTCCTTTTTGCTGTAAAATCCCTCACTTCTATGTTCCGGACATCTCATTTAGGGCACAAAGCCTTGTTTTGTGGTCCCAAAGTTTCCTCTTCAGAGTCCAAAGCTTTGATTCTGTGGTTGAATTCCTCGTTTTATAATCCAAACCCTCACGTTTATTGTGCAAACCCTCATTTTTAGGGCCCAAACGCTCATTTTTATGCTGCGAATCATTTCACTGGAAAATCCCTCCTTTTTATGCTCCAAACGCCTCCTTTAGGGCACGATGTCTGAATGTTAGGTCCCAAAGATTTGGTTAAGAGCCCAAAGCTTGGAGTCTAGGGTTGAAAGCCTGCTTTTTACTCTACAAACCCTCCTGTTTAGGGTACAAACCCTCCTTTTTGGTGCACAAGCCCTCGCTGTTAGGGTGCAAACACTCACGTTAAGATTCCCAAGCTTCGAGTCCAGGGTTGAAATCCACATCTTTATGCTCCAAACGACCGTCTTTGGGCTTCAAATCCGACTTTTAATTCTGAAATCCCACTTTTTTACGCTCCAAACGCTACATTAAGGGCACAAAGTCTCCATTTTAGGTCACAACGCTTCCTTTTTAGAGTCCGGAACGTTGGTTCCAGGGTTGAAAGCCTCCCTGTTCTGCTTCAAAGCGTCATTTAGAAGGTACAAGCCCTCATTTTTAGGGCGCAACGCCTCATTTTTTGGCCGCGAATCCTCCTTTTTAGGGGTCAATACGTCCTTTTTGCTGTAAAATCCCTCACTTTTATGTTCCGGACATCTCATTTAGGGCACAAAGCCTTGTTTTGTGGTCCCAAAGTTTCCTCTTCAGAGTCCAAAGCTTTGATTCTGTGGTTGAATTCCTCGTTTTATAATCCAAACCCTCACGTTTATTGTGCAAACCCTCATTTTTAGGGCCCAAACGCTCATTTTTATGCTGCAAATCATTTCACTGGAAAATCCCTCCTTTTTATGCTCCAAACGCCTCCTTTAGGGCACGATGTCTGAATGTTAGGTCCCAAAGATTTGGTTAAGAGCCCAAAGCTTGGAGTCTAGGGTTGAAAGCCTGCTTTTTACTCTACAAACCCTCCTGTTTAGGGTACAAACCCTCCTTTTTGGTGCACAAGCCCTCGCTGTTAGGGTGCAAACACTCACGTTAAGATTCCCAAGCTTCGAGTCCAGGGTTGAAATCCACATCTTTATGCTCCAAACGACCGTCTTTGGGCTTCAAATCCGACTTTTAATTCTGAAATCCCACTTTTTTACGCTCCAAACGCTACATTAAGGGCACAAAGTCTCCATTTTAGGTCACAACGCTTCCTTTTTAGAGTCCGGAACGTTGGTTCCAGGGTTGAAAGCCTCCCTGTTCTGCTTCAAAGCGTCATTTAGAAGGTACAAGCCCTCATTTTTAGGGCGCAACGCCTCATTTTTTGGCCGCGAATCCTCCTTTTTAGGGGTCAATACGTCCTTTTTGCTGTAAAATCCCTCACTTCTATGTTCCGGACATCTCATTTAGGGCACAAAGCCTTGTTTTGTGGTCCCAAAGTTTCCTCTTCAGAGTCCAAAGCTTTGATTCTGTGGTTGAATTCCTCGTTTTATAATCCAAACCCTCACGTTTATTGTGCAAACCCTCATTTTTAGGGCCCAAACGCTCATTTTTATGCTGCAAATCATTTCACTGGAAAATCCCTCCTTTTTATGCTCCAAACGCCTCCTTTAGGGCACGATGTCTGAATGTTAGGTCCCAAAGATTTGGTTAAGAGCCCAAAGCTTGGAGTCTAGGGTTCAAAGCCTGCTTTTTACTCTACAAACCCTCCTGTTTAGGGTACAAACCCTCCTTTTTGGTGCACAAGCCCTCGCTGTTAGGGTGCAAACACTCACGTTAAGATTCCCAAGCTTCGAGTCCAGGGTTGAAATCCACATCTTTATGCTCCAAACGACCGTCTTTGGGCTTCAAATCCGACTTTTAATTCTGAAATCCCACTTTTTTACGCTCCAAACGCTACATTAAGGGCACAAAGTCTCCATTTTAGGTCACAACGCTTCCTTTTTAGAGTCCGGAACGTTGGTTCCAGGGTTGAAAGCCTCCCTGTTCTGCTTCAAAGCGTCATTTAGAAGGTACAAGCCCTCATTTTTAGGGCGCAACGCCTCATTTTTTGGCCGCGAATCCTCCTTTTTAGGGGTCAATACGTCCTTTTTGCTGTAAAATCCCTCACTTCTATGTTCCGGACATCTCATTTAGGGCACAAAGCCTTGTTTTGTGGTCCCAAAGTTTCCTCTTCAGAGTCCAAAGCTTTGATTCTGTGGTTGAATTCCTCGTTTTATAATCCAAACCCTCACGTTTATTGTGCAAACCCTCATTTTTAGGGCCCAAACGCTCATTTTTATGCTGCAAATCATTTCACTGGAAAATCCCTCCTTTTTATGCTCCAAACGCCTCCTTTAGGGCACGATGTCTGAATGTTAGGTCCCAAAGATTTGGTTAAGAGCCCAAAGCTTGGAGTCTAGGGTTGAAAGCCTGCTTTTTACTCTACAAACCCTCCTGTTTAGGGTACAAACCCTCCTTTTTGGTGCACAAGCCCTCGCTGTTAGGGTGCAAACACTCACGTTAAGATTCCCAAGCTTCGAGTCCAGGGTTGAAATCCACATCTTTATGCTCCAAACGACCGTCTTTGGGCTTCAAATCCGACTTTTAATTCTGAAATCCCACTTTTTTACGCTCCAAACGCTACATTAAGGGCACAAAGTCTCCATTTTAGGTCACAACGCTTCCTTTTTAGAGTCCGGAACGTTGGTTCCAGGGTTGAAAGCCTCCCTGTTCTGCTTCAAAGCGTCATTTAGAAGGTACAAGCCCTCATTTTTAGGGCGCAACGCCTCATTTTTTGGCCGCGAATCCTCCTTTTTAGGGGTCAGTACGTCCTTTTTGCTGTAAAATCCCTCACTTTTATGTTCCGGACATCTCTTTTAGGGCACAAAGCCTTGTTTTGTGGTCCCAAAGCTTCCTCTTCAGAGTCCAAAGCTTTGATTCTGTGGTTGAATTCCTCGTTTTATAATCCAAACCCTCACGTTTATTGTGCAAACCCTCATTTTTAGGGCCCAAACGCTCATTTTTATGCTGCAAATCATTTCACTGGAAAATCCCTCCTTTTTATGCTCCAAACGCCTCCTTTAGGGCACGATGTCTGAATGTTAGGTCCCAAAGATTTGGTTAAGAGCCCAAAGCTTGGAGTCTAGGGTTGAAAGCCTGCTTTTTACTCTACAAACCCTCCTGTTTAGGGTACAAACCCTCCTTTTTGGTGCACAAGCCCTCGCTGTTAGGGTGCAAACACTCACGTTAAGATTCCCAAGCTTCGAGTCCAGGGTTGAAATCCACATCTTTATGCTCCAAACGACCGTCTTTGGGCTCTAAATACGACTTTTAATTCTGAAATCCCACTTTTTTACGCTCCAAACACTACATTAAGGGCACAAAGTCTCCATTTTAGGTCACAACGCTTCCTTTTTAGAGTCCGGAACGTTGGTTCCAGGGTTGAAAGCCTCCCTGTTCTGCTTCAAAGCGTCATTTAGAAGGTACAAGCCCTCATTTTTAGGGCGCAACGCCTCATTTTTTGGCCGCGAATCCTCCTTTTTAGGGGTCAATACGTCCTTTTTGCTGTAAAATCCCTCACTTCTATGTTCCGGACATCTCATTTAGGGCACAAAGCCTTGTTTTGTGGTCCCAAAGTTTCCTCTTCAGAGTCCAAAGCTTTGATTCTGTGGTTGAATTCCTCGTTTTATAATCCAAACCCTCACGTTTATTGTGCAAACCCTCATTTTTAGGGCCCAAACGCTCATTTTTATGCTGCAAATCATTTCACTGGAAAATCCCTCCTTTTTATGCTCCAAACGCCTCCTTTAGGGCACGATGTCTGAATGTTAGGTCCCAAAGATTTGGTTAAGAGCCCAAAGCTTGGAGTCTAGGGTTCAAAGCCTGCTTTTTACTCTACAAACCCTCCTGTTTAGGGTACAAACCCTCCTTTTTGGTGCACAAGCCCTCGCTGTTAGGGTGCAAACACTCACGTTAAGATTCCCAAGCTTCGAGTCCAGGGTTGAAATCCACATCTTTATGCTCCAAACGACCGTCTTTGGGCTTCAAATCCGACTTTTAATTCTGAAATCCCACTTTTTTACGCTCCAAACGCTACATTAAGGGCACAAAGTCTCCATTTTAGGTCACAACGCTTCCTTTTTAGAGTCCGGAACGTTGGTTCCAGGGTTGAAAGCCTCCCTGTTCTGCTTCAAAGCGTCATTTAGAAGGTACAAGCCCTCATTTTTAGGGCGCAACGCCTCATTTTTTGGCCGCGAATCCTCCTTTTTAGGGGTCAATACGTCCTTTTTGCTGTAAAATCCCTCACTTCTATGTTCCGGACATCTCATTTAGGGCACAAAGCCTTGTTTTGTGGTCCCAAAGTTTCCTCTTCAGAGTCCAAAGCTTTGATTCTGTGGTTGAATTCCTCGTTTTATAATCCAAACCCTCACGTTTATTGTGCAAACCCTCATTTTTAGGGCCCAAACGCTCATTTTTATGCTGCAAATCATTTCACTGGAAAATCCCTCCTTTTTATGCTCCAAACGCCTCCTTTAGGGCACGATGTCTGAATGTTAGGTCCCAAAGATTTGGTTAAGAGCCCAAAGCTTGGAGTCTAGGGTTGAAAGCCTGCTTTTTACTCTACAAACCCTCCTGTTTAGGGTACAAACCCTCCTTTTTGGTGCACAAGCCCTCGCTGTTAGGGTGCAAACACTCACGTTAAGATTCCCAAGCTTCGAGTCCAGGGTTGAAATCCACATCTTTATGCTCCAAACGACCGTCTTTGGGCTTCAAATCCGACTTTTAATTCTGAAATCCCACTTTTTTACGCTCCAAACGCTACATTAAGGGCACAAAGTCTCCATTTTAGGTCACAACGCTTCCTTTTTAGAGTCCGGAACGTTGGTTCCAGGGTTGAAAGCCTCCCTGTTCTGCTTCAAAGCGTCATTTAGAAGGTACAAGCCCTCATTTTTAGGGCGCAACGCCTCATTTTTTGGCCGCGAATCCTCCTTTTTAGGGGTCAGTACGTCCTTTTTGCTGTAAAATCCCTCACTTTTATGTTCCGGACATCTCTTTTAGGGCACAAAGCCTTGTTTTGTGGTCCCAAAGCTTCCTCTTCAGAGTCCAAAGCTTTGATTCTGTGGTTGAATTCCTCGTTTTATAATCCAAACCCTCACGTTTATTGTGCAAACCCTCATTTTTAGGGCCCAAACGCTCATTTTTATGCTGCAAATCATTTCACTGGAAAATCCCTCCTTTTTATGCTCCAAACGCCTCCTTTAGGGCACGATGTCTGAATGTTAGGTCCCAAAGATTTGGTTAAGAGCCCAAAGCTTGGAGTCTAGGGTTGAAAGCCTGCTTTTTACTCTACAAACCCTCCTGTTTAGGGTACAAACCCTCCTTTTTGGTGCACAAGCCCTCGCTGTTAGGGTGCAAACACTCACGTTAAGATTCCCAAGCTTCGAGTCCAGGGTTGAAATCCACATCTTTATGCTCCAAACGACCGTCTTTGGGCTCTAAATACGACTTTTAATTCTGAAATCCCACTTTTTTACGCTCCAAACACTACATTAAGGGCACAAAGTCTCCATTTTAGGTCACAACGCTTCCTTTTTAGAGTCCGGAACGTTGGTTCCAGGGTTGAAAGCCTCCCTGTTCTGCTTCAAAGCGTCATTTAGAAGGTACAAGCCCTCATTTTTAGGGCGCAACGCCTCATTTTTTGGCCGCGAATCCTCCTTTTTAGGGGTCAATACGTCCTTTTTGCTGTAAAATCCCTCACTTCTATGTTCCGGACATCTCATTTAGGGCACAAAGCCTTGTTTTGTGGTCCCAAAGTTTCCTCTTCAGAGTCCAAAGCTTTGATTCTGTGGTTGAATTCCTCGTTTTATAATCCAAACCCTCACGTTTATTGCACAAACCCTCATTTTTAGGGCCCAAACGCTCATTTTTATGCTGCAAATCATTTCACTGGAAAATGCCTCCTTTTTATGCTCCAAACGCCTCCTTTAGGGCACGATGTCTGAATGTTAGGTCCCAAAGATTAGGTTAAGAGCCCAAAGCTTGGAGTCTAGGGTTGAAAGCCTGCTTTTTACTCTACAAACCCTCCTGTTTAGGGTACAAACCCTCCTTTTTGGGGCACAAACCCTCGCTGTTAGGGTGCAAACACTCACGTTAAGATTCCCAAGCTTCGAGTCCAGGGTTGAAATCCACATCTTTATGCTCCAAACGACCGTCTTTGGGCTTCAAATCCGACTTTTAATTCTGAAATCCCACTTTTTTACGCTCCAAACGCTACATTAAGGGCACAAAGTCTCCATTTTAGGTCACAACGCTTCCTTTTTAGAGTCCGGAACGTTGGTTCCAGGGTTGAAAGCCTCCCTGTTCTGCTTCAAAGCGTCATTTAGAAGGTACAAGCCCTCATTTTTAGGGCGCAACGCCTCATTTTTTGGCCGCGAATCCTCCTTTTTAGGGGTCAATACGTCCTTTTTGCTGTAAAATCCCTCACTTTTATGTTCCGGACATCTCTTTTAGGGCACAAAGCCTTGTTTTGTGGTCCCAAAGTTTCCTCTTCAGAGTCCAAAGCTTTGATTCTGTGGTTGAATTCCTCGTTTTATAATCCAAACCCTCACGTTTATTGTGCAAACCCTCATTTTTAGGGCCCAAACGCTCATTTTTATGCTGCAAATCATTTCACTGGAAAATCCCTCCTTTTTATGCTCCAAACGCCTCCTTTAGGGCACGATGTCTGAATGTTAGGTCCCAAAGATTTGGTTAAGAGCCCAAAGCTTGGAGTCTAGGGTTCAAAGCCTGCTTTTTACTCTACAAACCCTCCTGTTTAGGGTACAAACCCTCCTTTTTGGTGCACAAGCCCTCGCTGTTAGGGTGCAAACACTCACGTTAAGATTCCCAAGCTTCGAGTCCAGGGTTGAAATCCACATCTTTATGCTCCAAACGACCGTCTTTGGGCTTCAAATCCGACTTTTAATTCTGAAATCCCACTTTTTTACGCTCCAAACGCTACATTAAGGGCACAAAGTCTCCATTTTAGGTCACAACGCTTCCTTTTTAGAGTCCGGAACGTTGGTTCCAGGGTTGAAAGCCTCCCTGTTCTGCTTCAAAGCGTCATTTAGAAGGTACAAGCCCTCATTTTTAGGGCGCAACGCCTCATTTTTTGGCCGCGAATCCTCCTTTTTAGGGGTCAATACGTCCTTTTTGCTGTAAAATCCCTCACTTTTATGTTCCGGACATCTCTTTTAGGGCACAAAGCCTTGTTTTGTGGTCCCAAAGCTTCCTCTTCAGAGTCCAAAGCTTTGATTCTGTGGTTGAATTCCTCGTTTTATAATCCAAACCCTCACGTTTATTGTGCAAACCCTCATTTTTAGGGCCCAAACGCTCATTTTTATGCTGCAAATCATTTCACTGGAAAATCCCTCCTTTTTATGTTCCAAACGCCTCCTTTAGGGCACGAGCCTCAATGTTAGGTCCCAAAGACTTGGTTAAGAGCCCAAAGCTTGGAGTCTAGGGTTGAAAGCCTGCTTTTTACTCTACAAACCCTCCTGTTTAGGGTACAAACCCTCCTTTTTGGTGCACAAGCCCTTGCTGTTAGGGTGCAAACACTCACGTTAAGATTCCCAAGCTTCGAGTCCAGGGTTCAAATCCACATCTTTATGCTCCAAACGACCGTCTTTGGGCTTCAAATCCGACTTTTAATTCTGAAATCCCACTTTTTTACGCTCCAAACGCTACATTAAGGGCACAAAGTCTCCATTTTAGGTCACAACGCTTCCTTTTTAGAGTCCGGAACGTTGGTTCCAGGGTTGAAAGCCTCCCTGTTCTGCTTCAAACCGTCATTTAGAAGGTACAAGCCCTCATTTTTAGGGCGCAACGCCTCATTTTTTGGCCGCGAATCCTCCTTTTTAGGGGTCAATACGTCCTTTTTGCTGTAAAATCCCTCACTTCTATGTTCCGGACATCTCTTTTAGGGCACAAAGCCTTGTTTTGTGGTCCCAAAGCTTCCTCTTCAGAGTCCAAAGCTTTGATTCTGTGGTTGAATTCCTCGTTTTATAATCCAAACCCTCACGTTTATTGCACAAACCCTCATTTTTAGGGCCCAAACGCTCATTTTTATGCTGCAAATCATTTCACTGGAAAATGCCTCCTTTTTATGCTCCAAACGCCTCCTTTAGGGCACGATGTCTGAATGTTAGGTCCCAAAGATTTGGTTAAGAGCCCAAAGCTTGGAGTCTAGGGTTGAAAGCCTGCTTTTTGCTCTACAAACCCTCCTGTTTAGGGTACAAACCCTCCTTTTTGGTGCACAAGCCCTCGCTGTTAGGGTGCAAACACTCACGTTAAGATTCCCAAGCTTCGAGTCCAGGGTTGAAATCCACATTTTTATGCTCCAAACGACCGTCTTTAGGCTTCAAATCCGACTTTTAATTCTGAAATCCCACTTTTTTACGCTCCAAACGCTACATTAAGGGCACAAAGTCTCCATTTTAGGTCACAACGCTTCCTTTTTAGAGTCCGGAACGTTGGTTCCAGGGTTGAAAGCCTCCCTGTTCTGCTTCAAAGCGTCATTTAGAAGGTACAAGCCCTCATTTTTAGGGCGCAACGCCTCATTTTTTGGCCGCGAATCCTCCTTTTTAGGGGTCAATACGTCCTTTTTGCTGTAAAATCCCTCACTTCTATGTTCCGGACATCTCATTTAGGGCACAAAGCCTTGTTTTGTGGTCCCAAAGTTTCCTCTTCAGAGTCCAAAGCTTTGATTCTGTGGTTGAATTCCTCGTTTTATAATCCAAACCCTCACGTTTATTGTGCAAACCCTCATTTTTAGGGCCCAAACGCTCATTTTTATGCTGCAAATCATTTCACTGGAAAATGCCTCCTTTTTATGCTCCAAACGCCTCCTTTAGGGCACGATGTCTGAATGTTAGGTCCCAAAGATTTGGTTAAGAGCCCAAAGCTTGGAGTCTAGGGTTGAAAGCCTGCTTTTTACTCTACAAACCCTCCTTTTTGGTGCACAAGCCCTCGCTGTTAGGGTGCAAACACTCACGTTAAGATTCCCAAGCTTCGAGTCCAGGGTTGAAATCCACATCTTTATGCTCCAAACGACCGTCTTTAGGCTTCAAATCCGACTTTTAATTCTGAAATCCCACTTTTTTACGCTCCAACCGCTACATTAAGGGCACAAAGTCTCCATTTTAGGTCACAACGCTTCCTTTTTAGAGTCCGGAACGTTGGTTCCAGGGTTGAAAGCCTCCCTGTTCTGCTTCAAAGCGTCATTTAGAAGGTACAAGCCCTCATTTTTAGGGCGCAACGCCTCATTTTTTGGCCGCGAATCCTCCTTTTTAGGGGTCAGTACGTCCTTTTTGCTGTAAAATCCCTCACTTTTATGTTCCGGACATCTCTTTTAGGGCACAAAGCCTTGTTTTGTGGTCCCAAAGCTTCCTCTTCAGAGTCCAAAGCTTTGATTCTGTGGTTGAATTCCTCGTTTTATAATCCAAACCCTCACGTTTATTGCACAAACCCTCATTTTTAGGGCCCAAACGCTCATTTTTATGCTGCAAATCATTTCACTGGAAAATGCCTCCTTTTTATGCTCCAAACGCCTCCTTTAGGGCACGATGTCTGAATGTTAGGTCCCAAAGATTTGGTTAAGAGCCCAAAGCTTGGAGTCTAGGGTTGAAAGCCTGCTTTTTACTCTACAAACCCTCCTTTTTGGTGCACAAGCCCTCGCTGTTAGGGTGCAAACACTCACGTTAAGATTCCCAAGCTTCGAGTCCAGGGTTGAAATCCACATCTTTATGCTCCAAACGACCGTCTTTGGGCTTCAAATCCGACTTTTAATTCTGAAATCCCACTTTTTTACGCTCCAAACGCTACATTAATGGCACAAAGTCTCCATTTTAGGTCACAACGCTTCCTTTTCAGAGTCCGGAACGTTGGTTCCAGGGTTGAAAGCCTCCCTGTTCTGCTTCAAAGCGTCATTTAGAAGGTACAAGCCCTCATTTTTAGGGCGCAACGCCTCATTTTTTGGCCGCGAATCCTCCTTTTTAGGGGTCAATACGTCCTTTTTACTGTAAAATCCCTCACTTCTATGTTCCGGACATCTCATTTAGGGCACAAAGCCTTGTTTTGTGGTCCCAAAGCTTCCTCTTCAGAGTCCAAATCTTTGATTCTGTGGTTGAATTCCTCGTTTTATAATCCAAACCCTCATGTTTATTGCACAAACCCTCATTTTTAGGGCCCAAACGCTCATTTTTATGCTGCAAATCATTTCACTGGAAAATGCCTCCTTTTTATGCTCCAAACGCCTCCTTTAGGGCACGATGTCTGAATGTTAGGTCCCAAAGATTTGATTAAGAGTCCAAAGCTTGGAGTCTAGGGTTGAAAGCCTGCTTTTTACTCTACAAACCCTCCTTTGTAGGGTACAAACCCTCCTTTTTGGTGCATAAGCCCTCGCTGTTAGGGTGCAAACACTCACGTTAAGATTCCCAAGCTTCGAGTCCAGGGTTGAAATCCACATCTTTATGCTCCAAACGACCGTCTTTAGGCTTCAAATCCGACTTTTAATTCTGAAATCCCACTTTTTTACGCTCCAAACGCTACATTAAGGGCACAAAGTCTCCATTTTAGGTCACAACGCTTCCTTTTTAGAGTCCGGAACGTTGGTTCCAGGGTTGAAAGCCTCCCTGTTCTGCTTCAAAGCGTCATTTAGAAGGTACAAGCCCTCATTTTTAGGGCGCAACGCCTCATTTTTTGGCCGCGAATCCTCCTTTTTAGGGGTCAATACGTCCTTTTTGCTGTAAAATCCCTCACTTTTATGTTCCAGACATCTCATTTAGGGCACAAAGCCTTGTTTTGTGGTCCCAAAGCTTAGTTTTTAGAGTCCAAAGCTTTGGTTCTGTGGTTGAATTCCTCGTTTTATAATCCAAACCCTCATGTTTATGTACAAACCCTCATTTTTAGGGCCCAAACGCTCATTTTTATGCTGCAAATCATTTCACTGGAAAATGCCTCCTTTTTATGCTCCAAACGCCTCCTTTAGGGCACGAGCCTCAATGTTAGGTCCCAAAGATTTGTTTAACAGTCCAAAGCTTGGAGTCTAGGGTTGAAAGCCTGCTTTTTACTCTACAAACCCTCCTGTTTAGGGTACAAACCCTCCTTTTTGGTGCACAAGCCCTCGCTGTTAGGGTGCAAACACTCACGTTAAGACTCCCAAGCTTCGAGTCCAGGGTTGAAATCCACATCTTTATGCTCCAAACGACCGTCTTTGGGCTTCAAACACTACTTCTAATTCTGAAATCCCACTTTCCTATGCTCCAAACGCTACATTAATTGCACAAAGTCTCCATTTTAGTTCCCAAAGCTTCCTTTTTAGAGTCCAGAACGTTGGTTCCAGGGTTGAAATCCTCCCTGTTCTGCTTAAAACCATCATTTAGAAGGTACAAGCCCTCATTTTTAGGGCGCAACGCCTCATTTTTTGGCCGCGAATCCTCCTTTTTAGGGGTCAATACGTCCTTTTTTCTGTAAAATCCCTCACTTTTATGTTCCAGACATCTCATTTAGGGCACAAAGCCTTGTTTTGTGGTCCCAAAGCTTCCTCTTCAGAGTCCAAACCTTTGATTCTGTGGTTGAATTCCTCGTTTTATAATCCAAACCCTCACGTTTATTGCACAAACCCTCATTTTTAGGGCCCAAACGCTCATTTTTATGCTGTAAATCATTTCACTGGAAAATGCCTCCTTTTTATGCTCCAAACGCCTCCTTTAGGGCACGATGTCTGAATGTTAGGTCCCAAAGATTTGGTTAAGAGCCCAAAGCTTTGAGTCTAGGGTTGAAAGCCTGCTTTTTACTCTTCAAACCCTCCTGTTTAGGGTACAAACCCTCCTTTTTGGTGCACAAGCCCTCGCTGTTAGGGTGCAAACACTCACGTTAAGATTCCCAAGCTTCGAGTCCAGGGTTGAAATCCACATCTTTATGCTCCAAACGACCGTCTTTAGGCTTCAAATCCGACTTTTAATTCTGAAATCCCACTTTTTTACGCTCCAAACGCTACATTAAGGGCACAAAGTCTCCATTTTAGGTCACAACGCTTCCTTTTCAGAGTCCGGAACGTTGGTTCCAGGGTTGAAAGCCTCCCTGTTCTGCTTCAAAGCGTCATTTAGAAGGTACAAGCCCTCATTTTTAGGGCGCAACGCCTCATTTTTTGGCCGCGAATCCTCCTTTTTAGGGGTCAATACGTCCTTTTTACTGTAAAATCCCTCACTTTTATGTTCCAGACATCTCTTTTAGGGCACAAAGCCTTGTTTTGTGGTCCCAAATCTTCCTCTTCAGAGTCCAAAGCTTTGATTCTGTGGTTGAATTCCTCATTTTATAATCCAAACCCTCACGTTTATTGTACAAACCCTCATTTTTAGGGCCCAAACGCTCATTTTTATGCTGCAAATCATTTCACTGGAAAATGCCTCCTTTTTATGCTCCAAACGCCTCCTATAGGGCACGATGTCTGAATGTTAGGTCCCAAAGATTTGGTTAAGAGCCCAAAGCTTGGAGTCTAGGGTTGAAAGCCTGCTTTTTACTCTTCAAACCCTCCTGTTTAGGGTACAAACCCTCCTTTTTGGTGCACAAACCCTCGCTGTTAGGGTGCAAATACTCACGTTAAGATTCCCAAGCTTCGAGTCCAGGGTTGAAATCCACATCTTTATGCTCCAAACGACCGTCTTTAGGCTTCAAACCCTACTTCTAATTCTGAAATCCCACTTTCCTATGTCCAAACACTACATTAAGGGCACAAAGTCTCAATTTTAGTTCCCAAAGATTCCTTTTTAGAGTCCGGAACGTTGGTTCCAGGGTTGAAAGCCTCCCTGTTCTGTTTCAAAGCGTCATTTAGAAGGTACAAACCCTCATTTTTAGGGCGCAACGCCTCATTTTTTGGCCGCGAATCCTCCTTTTTAGGGGTCAATACGTCCTTTTTGCTGTAAAATCCCTCACTTTTATGTTCCGGACATCTCATTTAGGGCACAAAGCCTTGTTTTGTGGTCCCAAAGCTTCCTCTTCAGAGCCCAAAGGTTTGGTTCTGTGGTTGAATTCCTCGTTTTATAATCCAAACCCTCACGTTTATTGCACAAACCCTCATTTTTAGGGCCCAAACGCTCATTTTTATGCTGCAAATCATTTCACTGGAAAATCCCTCCTTTTTATGCTCCAAACGCCTCCTTTAGGGCATGATGTCAGAATGTTAGGTCCCAAAGATTTGGTTAAGAGCCCAAAGGTTTGAGTCTAGGGTTGAAAGCCTGCTTTTTACTCTACAAACCCTCCTGTTTAGGGTACAAACCCTCCTTTTTGGTGCATAAGCCCTCGCTGTTAGGGTGCAAACACTCACGTTAAGATTCCCAAGCTTCGAGTCCAGGGTTGAAATCCACATCTTTATGCTCCAAACGACCGTCTTTAGGCTTCAAATCCGACTTTTAATTCTGAAATCCCACTTTTTTACGCTCCAAACGCTACATTAAGGGCACAAAGTCTCCATTTTAGGTCACAACGCTTCCTTTTTAGAGTCCGGAACGTTGGTTCCAGGGTTGAAAGCCTCTCTGTTCTGCTTCAAAGCGTCATTTAGAAGGTACAAGCCCTCATTTTTAGGGCGCAACGCCTCATTTTTTGGCCGCGAATCCTCCTTTTTAGGGGTCAATACGTCCTTTTTGCTGTAAAATCCCTCACTTTTATGTTCCAGACATCTCATTTAGCGCACAAAGCCTTGTTTTGTGGTCCCAAAGCTTCCTCTTCAGAGTCCAAAGCTTTGATTCTGTGCTTGAATTCCTCGTTTTATAATCCAAACCCTCACGTTTATTGCACAAACCCTCATTTTTAGGGCCCAAACGCTCATTTTTATGCTGTAAATCATTTCACTGGAAAATCCCTCCTTTTTATGCTCCAAACGCCTCCTTTAGGGCACGATGTCTGAATGTTAGGTCCCAAAGATTTGGTTAAGAGTCCAAAGCTTGGAGTCTAGGGTTGAAAGCCTGCTTTTTACTCTACAAACCCTCCTGTTTAGGGTACAAACCCTCCTTTTTGGGGCACAAACCCTCGCTGTTACGGTGGAAACACTCCTGTTAAGATTCCCAAGCTTCGAGTCCAGGGTTGAAATCCACATCTTTATGCTCCAAACGACCGTTTTCAGGCTTCAAACCCTACTTCTAATTCTGAAATCCCACTTTCCTATGCTCCAAACACTACATTAAGGGCACAAAGTCTCAATTTTAGTTCCCAAAGCTTCCTTTTTAGAGTCCGGAACGTTGGTTCCAGGCTTGAAAGCCTCCCTGTTATGCTTCAAACCGTCATATAGAAGGTACAAACCCTCATTTTTAGGGCGCAACGCCTCATTTTTTGGCCGCGAATCCTCCTTTTTAGGGGTCAATACGTCCTTTTTACTGTAAAATCCCTCACTTGTATGTTCCGGACATCTCATTTAGGGCACAAAGCCTTGTTTTGTGGTCCCAAAGCTTCCTCTTCAGAGTCCAAATCTTTGATTCTGTGGTTGAATTCCTCGTTTTATAATCCAAACCCTCATGTTTATTGCACAAACCCTCATTTTTAGGGCCCAAACGCTCATTTTTATGCTGCAAATCATTTCACTGGAAAATACCTCCTTTTTATGCTCCAAACGCCTCCTTTAGGGCACGATGTCTGAATGTTAGGTCCCAAAGATTTGATTAAGAGTCCAAAGCTTGGAGTCTAGGGTTGAAAGCCTGCTTTTTACTCTACAAACCCTCCTTTGTAGGGTACAAACCCTCCTTTTTGGTGCACAAGCCCTCGCTGTTAGGGTGCAAACACTCACGTTAAGATTCCCAAGCTTCGAGTCCAGGGTTGAAATCCACATCTTTATGCTCCAAACGACCGTCTTTAGGCTTCAAATCCGACTTTTAATTCTGAAATCCCACTTTTTTACGCTCCAAACGCTACATTAAGGGCACAAAGTCTCCATTTTAGGTCACAACGCTTCCTTTTTAGAGTCCGGAACGTTGGTTCCAGGGTTGAAAGCCTCCCTGTTCTGCTTCAAAGCGTCATTTAGAAGGTACAAGCCCTCATTTTTAGGGCGCAACGCCTCATTTTTTGGCCGCGAATCCTCCTTTTTAGGGGTCAATACGTCCTTTTTGCTGTAAAATCCCTCACTTTCATGTTACAGACATCTCATTTAGGGCACAAAGACTTGTTTTGTGGTCCCAAAGCTTAGTTTTTAGAGTCCAAAGCTTTGGTTCTGTGGTTGAATTCCTCGTTTTATAATCCAAACCCTCATGTTTATGTACAAACCCTCATTTTTAGGGCCCAAACGCTCATTTTCATGCTGCAAATCATTTCACTGGAAAATGCCTCCTTTTTATGCTCCAAACGCCTCCTTTAGGGCACGAGCCTCAATGTTAGGTCCCAAAGATTTGTTTAACAGTCCAAAGCTTGGAGTCTAGGGTTGAAAGCCTGCTTTTTACTCTACAAACCCTCCTGTTTAGGGTACAAACCCTCCTTTTTGGTGCACAAGCCCTCGCTGTTAGGGTGCAAACACTCACGTTAAGACTCCCAAGCTTCGAGTCCAGGGTTGAAATCCACATCTTTATGCTCCAAACGACCGTCTTTGGTCTTCAAACACTACTTCTAATTCTGAAATCCCACTTTCCTATGCTCCAAACGCTACATTAATTGCACAAAGTCTCCATTTTAGTTCCCAAAGCTTCCTTTTTAGAGTCCAGAACGTTGGTTCCAGGGTTGAAAGCCTCCCTGTTCTGCTTAAAACCATCATTTAGAAGGTACAAGCCCTCATTTTTAGGGCGCAACGCCTCATTTTTTGGCCGCGAATCCTCCTTTTTAGGGGTCAATACGTCCTTTTTTCTGTAAAATCCCTCACTTTTATGTTCCAGACATCTCATTTAGGGCACAAAGCCTTGTTTTGTGGTCCCAAAGCTTCCTCTTCAGAGTCCAAACCTTTGATTCTGTGGTTGAATTCCTCGTTTTATAATCCAAACCCTCACGTTTATTGCACAAACCCTCATTTTTAGGGCCCAAACGCTCATTTTTATGCTGTAAATCATTTCACTGGAAAATGCCTCCTTTTTATGCTCCAAACGCCTCCTTTAGGGCACGATGTCTGAATGTTAGGTCCCAAAGATTTGGTTAAGAGCCCAAAGCTTTGAGTCTAGGGTTGAAAGCCTGCTTTTTACTCTTCAAACCCTCCTGTTTAGGGTACAAACCCTCCTTTTTGGTGCACAAGCCCTCGCTGTTAGGGTGGAAACACTCCTGTTAAGATTCCCAAGCTTCGAGTCCAGGGTTGAAATCCACATCTTTATGCTCCAAACGACCGTCTTTAGGCTTCAAATCCGACGTTTAATTCTGAAATCCCACTTTTTTACGCTCCAAACGCTACATTAATGGCACAAAGTCTCCATTTTAGGTCACAACGCTTCCTTTTCAGAGTCCGGAACGTTGGTTCCAGGGTTGAAAGCCTCCCTGTTCTGCTTCAAAACGTCATTTAGAAGGTACAAGCCCTCATTTTTAGGGCGCAACGCCTCATTTTTTGGCCGCGAATCCTCCTTTTTAGGGGTCAATACGTCCTTTTTACTGTAAAATTCCTCACTTCTATGTTACGGACATCTCATTTAGGGCACAAAGCCTTGTTTTGTGGTCCCAAAGCTTCCTCTTCAGGGTCCAAATCTTTGATTCTGTGGTTGAATTCCTCGTTTTATAATCCAAACCCTCATGTTTATTGCACAAACCCTCATTTTTAGGGCCCAAACGCTCATTTTTATGCTGCAAATCATTTCACTGGAAAATGCCTCCTTTTTATGCTCCAAACGCCTCCTTTAGGGCACGATGTCTGAATGTTAGGTCCCAAAGATTTGGTTAAGAGTCCAAAGCTTGGAGTCTAGGGTTGAAAGCCTGCTTTTTACTCTACAAACCCTCCTTTGTAGGGTACAAACCCTCCTTTTTGGTGCATAAGCCCTCGCTGTTAGGGTGCAAACACTCACGTTAAGATTCCCAAGCTTCGAGTCCAGGGTTGAAATCCACATCTTTATGCTCCAAACGACCGTCTTTAGGCTTCAAATCCGACTTTTAATTCTGAAATCCCACTTTTTTACGCTCCAAACGCTACATTAAGTGCACAAAGTCTCCATTTTAGGTCACAACGCTTCCTTTTCAGAGTCCGGAACGTTGGTTCCAGGGTTGAAAGCCTCCCTGTTCTGCTTCAAAACGTCATTTAGAAGGTACAAGCCCTCATTTTTAGGGCGCAACGCCTCATTTTTTGGCCGCGAATCCTCCTTTTTAGGGGTCAATACGTCCTTTTTACTGTAAAATCCCTCACTTCTATTTTCCGGACATCTCATTTAGGGCACAAAGCCTTGTTTTGTGGTCCCAAAGCTTCCTCTTCAGAGTCCAAATCTTTGATTCTGTGGTTGAATTCCTCGTTTTATAATCCAAACCCTCATGTTTATTGCACAAACCCTCATTTTTAGGGCCCAAACGCTCATTTTTATGCTGCAAATCATTTCACTGGAAAATGCCTCCTTTTTATGCTCCAAACGCCTCCTTTAGGGCACGAGCCTCAATGTTAGGTCCCAAAGATTTGATTAAGAGTCCAAAGCTTGGAGTCTAGGGTTGAAAGCCTGCTTTTTACTCTACAAACCCTCCTGTTTAGGGTACAAACCCTCCTTTTTGGTGCACAAGCCCTCGCTGTTAGGGTGCAAACACTCCTGTTAAGATTCCCAAGCTTCGAGTCCAGGGTTGAAATCCACATCTTTATGCTCCAAACGACAGTCTTCAGGCTTCAAATCCGACTTTTAATTCTGAAATCCCACTTTTTTACGCTCCAAACGCTACATTAAGGGCACAAAGTCTCCATTTTAGGTCACAACGCTTCCTTTTTAGAGTCCGGAACGTTGGTTCCAGGGTTGAAAGCCTCCCTGTTCTGCTTCAAACCGTCATTTAGAAGGTACAAGCCCTCATTTTTAGGGCGCAACGCCTCATTTTTTGGCCGCGAATCCTCCTTTTTAGGGGTCAATACGTCCTTTTTGCTGTAAAATCCCTCACTTTTATGTTCCGGACATCTCTTTTAGGGCACAAAGCCTTGTTTTGTGGTCCCAAAGCTTCCTCTTCAGAGTCCAAATCTTTGATTCTGTGGTTGAATTCCTCATTTTATAATCCAAACCCTCATGTTTATTGTATAAACCCTCATTTTTAGGGCCCAAACGCTCATTTTTATGCTGCAAATCATTTCACTGGAAAATGCCTCCTTTTTATGCTCCAAACGCCTCCTTTAGGGCACGATGTCTGAATGTTAGGTCCCAAAGATTTGGTTAAGAGCCCAAAGCTTTGAGTCTAGGGTTGAAAGCCTGCTTTTTACTCTTCAAACCCTCCTGTTTAGGGTACAAACCCTCCTTTTTGGTGCACAAGCCCTCGCTGTTAGGGTGCAAACACTCACGTTAAGATTCCCAAGCTTCGAGTCCAGGGTTGAAATCCACATCTTTATGCTCCAAACGACCGTCTTTAGGCTTCAAATCTGACGTTTAATTCTGAAATCCCACTTTTTTACGCTCCAAACGCTACATTAATGGCACAAAGTCTCCATTTTAGGTCACAACGCTTCCTTTTCAGAGTCCGGAACGTTGGTTCCAGGGTTGAAAGCCTCCCTGTTCTGCTTCAAAGCGTCATTTAGAAGGTACAAGCCCTCATTTTTAGGGCGCAACGCCTCATTTTTTGGCCGCGAATCCTCCTTTTTAGGGGTCAATACGTCCTTTTTACTGTAAAATCCCTCACTTCTATGTTCCGGACATCTCATTTAGGGCACAAAGCCTTGTTTTGTGGTCCCAAAGCTTCCTCTTCAGAGTCCAAATCTTTGATTCTGTGGTTGAATTCCTCGTTTTATAATCCAAACCCTCATGTTTATTGCACAAACCCTCATTTTTAGGGCCCAAACGCTCATTTTTATGCTGCAAATCATTTCACTGGAAAATGCCTCCTTTTTATGCTCCAAACGCCTCCTTTACGGCACGATGTCTGAATGTTAGGTCCCAAAGATTTGATTAAGAGTCCAAAGCTTGGAGTCTAGGGTTGAAAGCCTGCTTTTTACTCTACAAACCCTCCTTTGTAGGGTACAAACCCTCCTTTTTGGTGCATAAGCCCTCGCTGTTAGGGTGCAAACACTCACGTTAAGATTCCCAAGCTTCGAGTCCAGGGTTGAAATCCACATCTTTATGCTCCAAACGACCGTCTTTAGGCTTCAAATCCGACTTTTAATTCTGAAATCCCACTTTTTTACGCTCCAAACGCTACATTAAGGGCACAAAGTCTCCATTTTAGGTCACAACGCTTCCTTTTTAGAGTCCGGAACGTTGGTTCCAGGGTTGAAAGCCTCCCTGTTCTGCTTCAAAGCGTCATTTAGAAGGTACAAGCCCTCATTTTTAGGGCGCAACGCCTCATTTTTTGGCCGCGAATCCTCCTTTTTAGGGGTCAATACGTCCTTTTTGCTGTAAAATCCCTCACTTTTATGTTCCAGACATCTCATTTAGGGCACAAAGCCTTGTTTTGTGGTCCCAAAGCTTAGTTTTTAGAGTCCAAAGCTTTGGTTCTGTGGTTGAATTCCTCGTTTTATAATCCAAACCCTCATGTTTATGTACAAACCCTCATTTTTAGGGCCCAAACGCTCATTTTTATGCTGCAAATCATTTCACTGGAAAATGCCTCCTTTTTATGCTCCAAACGCCTCCTTTAGGGCACGAGCCTCAATGTTAGGTCCCAAAGATTTGTTTAACAGTCCAAAGCTTGGAGTCTAGGGTTGAAAGCCTGCTTTTTACTCTACAAACCCTCCTGTTTAGGGTACAAACCCTCCTTTTTGGTGCACAAGCCCTCGCTGTTAGGGTGCAAACACTCACGTTAAGATTCCCAAGCTTCGAGTCCAGGGTTGAAATCCACATCTTTATGCTCCAAACGACCGTCTTTGGGCTTCAAACACTACTTCTAATTCTGAAATCCCACTTTCCTATGCTCCAAACGCTACATTAATTGCACAAAGTCTCCATTTTAGTTCCCAAAGCTTCCTTTTTAGAGTCCAGAACGTTGGTTCCAGGGTTGAAAGCCTCCCTGTTCTGCTTAAAACCATCATTTAGAAGGTACAAGCCCTCATTTTTAGGGCGCAACGCCTCATTTTTTGGCCGCGAATCCTCCTTTTTAGGGGTCAATACGTCCTTTTTTCTGTAAAATCCCTCACTTTTATGTTCCAGACATCTCATTTAGGGCACAAAGCCTTGTTTTGTGGTCCCAAAGCTTCCTCTTCAGAGTCCAAAGCTTTGATTCTGTGGTTGAATTCCTCGTTTTATAATCCAAACCCTCACGTTTATTGCACAAACCCTCATTTTTAGGGCCCAAACGCTCATTTTTATGCTGTAAATCATTTCACTGGAAAATGCCTCCTTTTTATGCTCCAAACGCCTCCTTTAGGGCACGATGTCTGAATGTTAGGTCCCAAAGATTTGGTTAAGAGCCCAAAGCTTTGAGTCTAGGGTTGAAAGCCTGCTTTTTACTCTTCAAACCCTCCTGTTTAGGGTACAAACCCTCCTTTTTGGTGCACAAGCCCTCGCTGTTAGGGTGCAAACACTCACGTTAAGATTCCCAAGCTTCGAGTCCAGGGTTGAAATCCACATCTTTATGCTCCAAACGACCGTCTTTAGGCTTCAAATCCGACTTTTAATTCTGAAATCCCACTTTTTTACGCTCCAAACGCTACATTAAGGGCACAAAGTCTCCATTTTAGGTCACAACGCTTCCTTTTCAGAGTCCGGAACGTTGGTTCCAGGGTTGAAAGCCTCCCTGTTCTGCTTCAAAGCGTCATTTAGAAGGTACAAGCCCTCATTTTTAGGGCGCAACGCCTCATTTTTTGGCCGCGAATCCTCCTTTTTAGGGGTCAATACGTCCTTTTTGCTGTAAAATCCCTCACTTTTATGTTCCGGACATCTCATTTAGGGCACAAAGCCTTGTTTTGTGGTCCCAAAGCTTCCTCTTCAGAGTCCAAAGCTTTGATTTTGTGGTTGAATTCCTCTTTTTGTAATCCAAACCCTCACGTTTATTGCACAAACCCTCATTTTTAGGGCCCAAACGCTCATTTTTATGCTGCAAATCATTTCACTGGAAAATGCCTCCTTTTTATGCTCCAAACGCCTCCTTTAGGGCACGATGTCTGAATGTTAGGTCCCAAAGATTTGGTTAAGAGCCCAAAGCTTGGAGTCTAGGGTTGAAAGCCTGCTTTTTACTCTACAAACCCTCCTTTGTAGGGTACAAACCCTCCTTTTTGGGGCACAAACCCTCGCTGTTAGGGTGCAAACACTCCTGTTAAGACTCCCAAGCTTCGAGTCCAGGGTTGAAATCCACATCTTTATGCTCCAAGCGACCGTCTTTAGGCTTCAAACCCTACTTCTAATTCTGAAATCCCACTTTCTTATGCTCCAAACGCTACATTAAGGGCACAAAGTCTCCATTTTAGGTCACAACGCTTCCTTTTTAGAGTCCGGAACGTTGGTTCCAGGGTTGAAAGCCTCCCTGTTCTGCTTCAAAGCGTCATTTAGAAGGTACAAGCCCTCATTTATAGGGCGCAACGCCTCATTTTTTGGCCGCGAATCCTCCTTTTTAGGGGTCAATACGTCCTTTTTACTGTAAAATCCCTCACTTTTATGTTCCGGACATCTCATTTAGGGCACAAAGCCTTGTTTTGTGGTCCCAAAGCTTCCTCTTCAGAGTCCAAAGCTTTGATTCTGTGGTTGAATTCCTCGTTTTATAATCCAAACCCTCACGTTTATTGCACAAACCCTCATTTTTAGGGCCCAAACGCTCATTTTTATGCTGCAAATCATTTCACTGGAAAATGCCTCCTTTTTATGCTCCAAACGCCTCCTTTAGGGCACGATGTCTGAATGTTAGGTCCCAAAGATTTGGTTAAGAGCCCAAAGCTTGGAGTCTAGGGTTCAAAGCCTGCTTTTTACTCTACAAACCCTCCTGTTTAAGGTACAAACCCTCCTTTTTGGGGCACAAACCCTCGCTGTTAGGGTGCAAACACTCACGTTAAGATTCCCAAGCTTCGAGTCCAGTGTTGAAATCCACATCTTTATGCTCCAAACGACCGTTTTTAGGCTTCAAATCCGACTTTTAATTCTGAAATCCCACTTTTTTACGCTCCAAACGCTACATTAAGGGCACAAAGTCTCCATTTTAGGTCACAACGCTTCCTTTTTAGAGTCCGGAACGTTGGTTCCAGGGTTGAAAGCCTCCCTGTTCTGCTTCAAAGCGTCATTTAGAAGGTACAAGCCCTCATTTTTAGGGCGCAACGCCTCATTTTTTGGCCGCGAATCCTCCTTTTTAGGGGTCAATACGTCCTTTTTGCTGTAAAATCCCTCACTTTTATGTTCCGGACATCTCATTTAGGGCACAAAGCCTTGTTTTGTGGTCCCAAAGCTTCCTCTTCAGAGTCCAAATCTTTGATTCTGTGGTTGAATTCCTCATTTTATAATCCAAACCCTCATGTTTATTGTATAAACCCTCATTTTTAGGGCCCAAACGCTCATTTTTATGCTGCAAATCATTTCACTGGAAAATGCCTCCTTTTTATGCTCCAAACGCCTCCTTTAGGGCACGATGTCTGAATGTTAGGTCCCAAAGATTTGGTTAAGAGCCCAAAGCTTTGAGTCTAGGGTTGAAAGCCTGCTTTTTACTCTTCAAACCCTCCTGTTTAGGGTACAAACCCTCCTTTTTGGTGCACAAGCCCTCGCTGTTAGGGTGCAAACACTCACGTTAAGATTCCCAAGCTTCGAGTCCAGGGTTGAAATCCACATCTTTATGCTCCAAACGACCGTCTTTAGGCTTCAAATCTGACGTTTAATTCTGAAATCCCACTTTTTTACGCTCCAAACGCTACATTAATGGCACAAAGTCTCCATTTTAGGTCACAACGCTTCCTTTTCAGAGTCCGGAACGTTGGTTCCAGGGTTGAAAGCCTCCCTGTTCTGCTTCAAAACGTCATTTAGAAGGTACAAGCCCTCATTTTTAGGGCGCAACGCCTCATTTTTTGGCCGCGAATCCTCCTTTTTAGGGGTCAATACGTCCTTTTTACTGTAAAATCCCTCACTTCTATGTTCCGGACATCTCATTTAGGGCACAAAGCCTTGTTTTGTGGTCCCAAAGCTTCCTCTTCAGAGTCCAAATCTTTGATTCTGTGGTTGAATTCCTCGTTTTATAATCCAAACCCTCATGTTTATTGCACAAACCCTCATTTTTAGGGCCCAAACGCTCATTTTTATGCTGCAAATCATTTCACTGGAAAATGCCTCCTTTTTATGCTCCAAACGCCTCCTTTACGGCACGATGTCTGAATGTTAGGTCCCAAAGATTTGATTAAGAGTCCAAAGCTTGGAGTCTAGGGTTGAAAGCCTGCTTTTTACTCTACAAACCCTCCTTTGTAGGGTACAAACCCTCCTTTTTGGTGCATAAGCCCTCGCTGTTAGGGTGCAAACACTCACGTTAAGATTCCCAAGCTTCGAGTCCAGGGTTGAAATCCACATCTTTATGCTCCAAACGACCGTCTTTAGGCTTCAAATCCGACTTTTAATTCTGAAATCCCACTTTTTTACGCTCCAAACGCTACATTAAGGGCACAAAGTCTCCATTTTAGGTCACAACGCTTCCTTTTTAGAGTCCGGAACGTTGGTTCCAGGGTTGAAAGCCTCCCTGTTCTGCTTCAAAGCGTCATTTAGAAGGTACAAGCCCTCATTTTTAGGGCGCAACGCCTCATTTTTTGGCCGCGAATCCTCCTTTTTAGGGGTCAATACGTCCTTTTTGCTGTGAAATCCCTCACTTTTATGTTCCAGACATCTCATTTAGGGCACAAAGCCTTGTTTTGTGGTCCCAAAGCTTAGTTTTTAGAGTCCAAAGCTTTGGTTCTGTGGTTGAATTCCTCGTTTTATAATCCAAACCCTCATGTTTATGTACAAACCCTCATTTTTAGGGCCCAAACGCTCATTTTTATGCTGCAAATCATTTCACTGGAAAATGCCTCCTTTTTATGCTCCAAACGCCTCCTTTAGGGCACGAGCCTCAATGTTAGGTCCCAAAGATTTGTTTAACAGTCCAAAGCTTGGAGTCTAGGGTTGAAAGCCTGCTTTTTACTCTACAAACCCTCCTGTTTAGGGTACAAACCCTCCTTTTTGGTGCACAAGCCCTCGCTGTTAGGGTGCAAACACTCACGTTAAGATTCCCAAGCTTCGAGTCCAGGGTTGAAATCCACATCTTTATGCTCCAAACGACCGTCTTTGGGCTTCAAACACTACTTCTAATTCTGAAATCCCACTTTCCTATGCTCCAAACGCTACATTAATTGCACAAAGTCTCCATTTTAGTTCCCAAAGCTTCCTTTTTAGAGTCCAGAACGTTGGTTCCAGGGTTGAAAGCCTCCCTGTTCTGCTTAAAACCATCATTTAGAAGGTACAAGCCCTCATTTTTAGGGCGCAACGCCTCATTTTTTGGCCGCGAATCCTCCTTTTTAGGGGTCAATACGTCCTTTTTTCTGTAAAATCCCTCACTTTTATGTTCCAGACATCTCATTTAGGGCACAAAGCCTTGTTTTGTGGTCCCAAAGCTTCCTCTTCAGAGTCCAAAGCTTTGATTCTGTGGTTGAATTCCTCGTTTTATAATCCAAACCCTCACGTTTATTGCACAAACCCTCATTTTTAGGGCCCAAACGCTCATTTTTATGCTGTAAATCATTTCACTGGAAAATGCCTCCTTTTTATGCTCCAAACGCCTCCTTTAGGGCACGATGTCTGAATGTTAGGTCCCAAAGATTTGGTTAAGAGCCCAAAGCTTTGAGTCTAGGGTTGAAAGCCTGCTTTTTACTCTTCAAACCCTCCTGTTTAGGGTACAAACCCTCCTTTTTGGTGCACAAGCCCTCGCTGTTAGGGTGCAAACACTCACGTTAAGATTCCCAAGCTTCGAGTCCAGGGTTGAAATCCACATCTTTATGCTCCAAACGACCGTCTTTAGGCTTCAAATCCGACTTTTAATTCTGAAATCCCACTTTTTTACGCTCCAAACGCTACATTAAGGGCACAAAGTCTCCATTTTAGGTCACAACGCTTCCTTTTCAGAGTCCGGAACGTTGGTTCCAGGGTTGAAAGCCTCCCTGTTCTGCTTCAAAGCGTCATTTAGAAGGTACAAGCCCTCATTTTTAGGGCGCAACGCCTCATTTTTTGGCCGCGAATCCTCCTTTTTAGGGGTCAATACGTCCTTTTTGCTGTAAAATCCCTCACTTTTATGTTCCGGACATCTCATTTAGGGCACAAAGCCTTGTTTTGTGGTCCCAAAGCTTCCTCTTCAGAGTCCAAAGCTTTGATTTTGTGGTTGAATTCCTCTTTTTGTAATCCAAACCCTCACGTTTATTGCACAAACCCTCATTTTTAGGGCCCAAACGCTCATTTTTATGCTGCAAATCATTTCACTGGAAAATGCCTCCTTTTTATGCTCCAAACGCCTCCTTTAGGGCACGATGTCTGAATGTTAGGTCCCAAAGATTTGGTTAAGAGCCCAAAGCTTGGAGTCTAGGGTTGAAAGCCTGCTTTTTACTCTACAAACCCTCCTTTGTAGGGTACAAACCCTCCTTTTTGGGGCACAAACCCTCGCTGTTAGGGTGCAAACACTCCTGTTAAGACTCCCAAGCTTCGAGTCCAGGGTTGAAATCCACATCTTTATGCTCCAAGCGACCGTCTTTAGGCTTCAAACCCTACTTCTAATTCTGAAATCCCACTTTCTTATGCTCCAAACGCTACATTAAGGGCACAAAGTCTCCATTTTAGGTCACAACGCTTCCTTTTTAGAGTCCGGAACGTTGGTTCCAGGGTTGAAAGCCTCCCTGTTCTGCTTCAAAGCGTCATTTAGAAGGTACAAGCCCTCATTTATAGGGCGCAACGCCTCATTTTTTGGCCGCGAATCCTCCTTTTTAGGGGTCAATACGTCCTTTTTACTGTAAAATCCCTCACTTCTATGTTCCGGACATCTCATTTAGGGCACAAAGCCTTGTTTTGTGGTCCCAAAGCTTCCTCTTCAGAGTCCAAAGCTTTGATTCTGTGGTTGAATTCCTCGTTTTATAATCCAAACCCTCACGTTTATTGCACAAACCCTCATTTTTAGGGCCCAAACGCTCATTTTTATGCTGCAAATCATTTCACTGGAAAATGCCTCCTTTTTATGCTCCAAACGCCTCCTTTAGGGCACGATGTCTGAATGTTAGGTCCCAAAGATTTGGTTAAGAGCCCAAAGCTTGGAGTCTAGGGTTCAAAGCCTGCTTTTTACTCTACAAACCCTCCTGTTTAAGGTACAAACCCTCCTTTTTGGGGCACAAACCCTCGCTGTTAGGGTGCAAACACTCACGTTAAGATTCCCAAGCTTCGAGTCCAGTGTTGAAATCCACATCTTTATGCTCCAAACGACCGTTTTTAGGCTTCAAATCCGACTTTTAATTCTGAAATCCCACTTTTTTACGCTCCAAACGCTACATTAAGGGCACAAAGTCTCCATTTTAGGTCACAACGCTTCCTTTTTAGAGTCCGGAACGTTGGTTCCAGGGTTGAAAGCCTCCCTGTTCTGCTTCAAAGCGTCATTTAGAAGGTACAAGCCCTCATTTTTAGGGCGCAACGCCTCATTTTTTGGCCGCGAATCCTCCTTTTTAGGGGTCAATACGTCCTTTTTGCTGTAAAATCCCTCACTTTTATGTTCCGGACATCTCATTTAGGGCACAAAGCCTTGTTTTGTGGTCCCAAAGCTTCCTCTTCAGAGTCCAAAGCTTTGATTCTGTGGTTGAATTCCTCGTTTTATAATCCAAACCCTCACGTTTATTGCACAAACCCTCATTTTTAGGGCCCAAACGCTCATTTTTATGCTGCAAATCATTTCACTGGAAAATGCCTCCTTTTTATGCTCCAAACGCCTCCTTTAGGGCACGATGTCTGAATGTTAGGTCCCAAAGATTTGGTTAAGACCCCAAAGCTTGGAGTCTAGGGTTGAAAGCCTGCTTTTTACTCTACAAACCCTCCTGTTTAGGGTACAAACCCTCCTTTTTGGTGCACAAGCCCTCGCTGTTAGGGTGCAAACACTCCTGTTAAGACTCCCAAGCTTCGAGTCCAGGGTTGAAATCCACATCTTTATGCTCCAAACGACCGTTTTTAGGCTTCAAATCCGACTTTTAATTCTGAAATCCCACTTTTTTACGCTCCAAACGCTACATTAAGGGCACAAAGTCTCCATTTTAGGTCACAACGCTTCCTTTTTAGAGTCCGGAACGTTGGTTCCAGGGTTGAAAGCCTCCCTGTTCTGCTTCAAAGCGTCATTTAGAAGGTACAAGCCCTCATTTATAGGGCGCAACGCCTCATTTTTTGGCCACGAATCCTCCTTTTTAGGGGTCAATACGTCCTTTTTGCTGTAAAATCCCTCACTTTTATGTTCCGGACATCTCATTTAGGGCACAAAGCCTTGTTTTGTGGTCCCAAAGCTTCCTCTTCAGAGTCCAAAGCTTTGATTCTGTGGTTGAATTCCTCGTTTTATAATCCAAACCCTCACGTTTATTGCACAAACCCTCATTTTTAGGGCCCAAACGCTCATTTTTATGCTGCAAATCATTTCACTGGAAAATGCCTCCTTTTTATGCTCCAAACGCCTCCTTTAGGGCACGATGTCTGAATGTTAGGTCCCAAAGATTTGGTTAAGAGCCCAAAGCTTGGAGTCTAGGGTTGAAAGCCTGCTTTTTACTCTACAAACCCTCCTTTGTAGGGTACAAACCCTCCTTTTTGGGGCACAAACCCTCGCTGTTAGGGTGCAAACACTCCTGTTAAGACTCCCAAGCTTCGAGTCCAGGGTTGAAATCCACATCTTTATGCTCCAAGCGACCGTCTTTAGGCTTCAAACCCTACTTCTAATTCTGAAATCCCACTTTCTTATGCTCCAAACGCTACATTAAGGGCACAAAGTCTCCATTTTAGGTCACAACGCTTCCTTTTTAGAGTCCGGAACGTTGGTTCCAGGGTTGAAAGCCTCCCTGTTCTGCTTCAAAGCGTCATTTAGAAGGTACAAGCCCTCATTTATAGGGCGCAACGCCTCATTTTTTGGCCGCGAATCCTCCTTTTTAGGGGTCAATACGTCCTTTTTACTGTAAAATCCCTCACTTTTATGTTCCGGACATCTCATTTAGGGCACAAAGCCTTGTTTTGTGGTCCCAAAGCTTCCTCTTCAGAGTCCAAAGCTTTGATTCTGTGGTTGAATTCCTCGTTTTGTAATCCAAACCCTCACGTTTATTGCACAAACCCTCATTTTTAGGGCCCAAACGCTCATTTTTAAGCTGCAAATCATTTCACTGGAAAATGCCTCCTTTTTATGCTCCAAACGCCTCCTTTAGGGCACGATGTCTGAATGTTAGGTCCCAAAGATTTGGTTAAGAGCCCAAAGCTTGGAGTCTAGGGTTGAAAGCCTGCTTTTTACTCTACAAACCCTCCTGTTTAGGGTACAAACCCTCCTTTTTGGGGCACAAACCCTCGCTGTTAGGGTGCAAACACTCCTGTTAAGATTCCCAAGCTTCGAGCCCAGGGTTGAAATCCACATCTTTATGCTCCAAACGACCGTCTTTGGGCTTCAAATCCGACTTTTAATTCTGAAATCCCACTTTTTTATGCTCCAAACGCTACATTAAGGGCACAAAGTCTCCATTTTAGGTCACAACGCTTCCTTTTTAGAGTCCGGAACGTTGGTTCCAGGGTTGAAAGCCTCCCTGTTCTGCTTCAAAGCGTCATTTAGAAGGTACAAGCCCTCATTTTTAGGGCGCAACGCCTCATTTTTTGGCCGCGAATCCTCCTTTTTAGGGGTCAATACGTCCTTTTTGCTGTAAAATCCCTCACTTTTATGTTCCGGACATCTCATTTAGGGCACAAAGCCTTGTTTTGTGGTCCCAAAGCTTCCTCTTCAGAGTCCAAAGCTTTGATTCTGTGGTTGAATTCCTCGTTTTGTAATCCAAACCCTCACGTTTATTGCACAAACCCTCATTTTTAGGGCCCAAACGCTCATTTTTAAGCTGCAAATCATTTCACTGGAAAATGCCTCCTTTTTATGCTCCAAACGCCTCCTTTAGGGCACGATGTCTGAATGTTAGGTCCCAAAGATTTGGTTAAGAGCCCAAAGCTTGGAGTCTAGGGTTGAAAGCCTGCTTTTTACTCTACAAACCCTCCTGTTTAGGGTACAAACCCTCCTTTTTGGTGCACAAGCCCTCGCTGTTAGGGTGCAAACACTCCTGTTAAGACTCCCAAGCTTCGAGTCCAGGGTTGAAATCCACATCTTTATGCTCCAAACGACCGTTTTTAGGCTTCAAATCCGACTTTTAATTCTGAAATCCCACTTTTTTACGCTCCAAACGGTACATTAAGGGCACAAAGTCTCTATTTTAGGTCACAACGCTTCCTTTTTAGAGTCCGGAACGTTGGTTCCAGGGTTGAAAGCCTCCCTGTTCTGCTTCAAAGCGTCATTTAGAAGGTACAAGCCCTCATTTTTAGGGCGCAACGCCTCATTTTTTGGCCGCGAATCCTCCTTTTTAGGGGTCAATACGTCCTTTTTGCTGTAAAATCCCTCACTTTTATGTTCCGGACATCTCATTTAGGGCACAAAGCCTTGTTTTGTGGTCCCAAAGCTTCCTCTTCAGAGTCCAAAGCTTTGATTCTGTGGTTGAATTCCTCGTTTTATAATCCAAACCCTCACGTTTATTGCACAAACCCTCATTTTTAGGGCCCAAACGCTCATTTTTATGCTGCAAATCATTTCACTGGAAAATGCCTCCTTTTTATGCTCCAAACGCCTCCTTTAGGGCACGATGTCTGAATGTTAGGTCCCAAAGATTTGGTTAAGAGCCCAAAGCTTGGAGTCTAGGGTTGAAAGCCTGCTTTTTACTCTACAAAGCCTCCTGTTTAGGGTACAAACCCTCCTTTTTGGGGCACAAACCCTCGCTGTTAGGGTGCAAACACTCCTGTTAAGATTCCCAAGCTTCGAGCCCAGGGTTGAAATCCACATCTTTATGCTCCAAACGACCGTCTTTAGGCTTCAAATCCGACTTTTAATTCTGAAATCCCACTTTTTTATGCTCCAAACGCTACATTAAGGGCACAAAGTCTCCATTTTAGGTCACAACGCTTCCTTTTTAGAGTCCGGAACGTTGGTTCCAGGGTTGAAAGCCTCCCTGTTCTGCTTCAAAGCGTCATTTAGAAGGTACAAGCCCTCATTTTTAGGGCGCAACGCCTCATTTTTTGGCCGCGAATCCTCCTTTTTAGGGGTCAATACGTCCTTTTTGCTGTAAAATCCCTCACTTCTATGTTCCGGACATCTCATTTAGGGCACAAAGCCTTGTTTTGTGGTCCCAAAGCTTCCTCTTCAGGGTCCAAAGCTTTGATTCTGTGCTTGAATTCCTCGTTTTATAATCCAAACCCTCACGTTTATTGCACAAACCCTCATTTTTAGGGCCCAAACGCTCATTTTTATGCTGCAAATCATTTCACTGGAAAATGCCTCCTTTTTATGCTCCAAACGCCTCCTTTAGGGCACGATGTCTGAATGTTAGGTCCCAAAGATTTGGTTAAGAGCCCAAAGCTTGGAGTCTAGGGTTGAAAGCCTGCTTTTTACTCTACAAACCCTCCTTTGTAGGGTACAAACCCTCCTTTTTGGTGCACAAGCCCTCGCTGTTAGGGTGCAAACACTCCTGTTAAGATTCCCAAGCTTCGAGTCCAGGGTTGAAATCCACATCTTTATGCTCCAAACGACCGTCTTTAGGCTTCAAATCCGACTTTTAATTCTGAAATCCCACTTTTTTACGCTCCAAACGCTACATTAAGGGCACAAAGTCTCCATTTTAGGTCACAACGCTTCCTTTTTAGAGTCCGGAACGTTGGTTCCAGGGTTGAAAGCCTCCCTGTTCTGCTTCAAAGCGTCATTTAGAAGGTACAAGCCCTCATTTTTAGGGCGCAACGCCTCATTTTTTGGCCGCGAATCCTCCTTTTTAGGGGTCAATACGTCCTTTTTACTGTAAAATCCCTCACTTTTATGTTCCGGACATCTCATTTAGGGCACAAAGCCTTGTTTTGTGGTCCCAAAGCTTCCTCTTCAGAGTCCAAAGCTTTGATTCTGTGGTTGAATTCCTCGTTTTGTAATCCAAACCCTCACGTTTATTGCACAAACCCTCATTTTTAGGGCCCAAACGCTCATTTTTAAGCTGCAAATCATTTCACTGGAAAATGCCTCCTTTTTATGCTCCAAACGCCTCCTTTAGGGCACGATGTCTGAATGTTAGGTCCCAAAGATTTGGTTAAGAGCCCAAAGCTTGGAGTCTAGGGTTGAAAGCCTGCTTTTTACTCTACAAACCCTCCTGTTTAGGGTACAAACCCTCCTTTTTGGGGCACAAACCCTCGCTGTTAGGGTGCAAACACTCACGTTAAGATTCCCAAGCTTCGAGTCCAGGGTTGAAATCCACATCTTTATGCTCCAAACGACCGTCTTTAGGCTTCAAATCCGACTTTTAATTCTGAAATCCCACTTTTTTATGCTCCAAACGCTACATTAAGGGCACAAAGTCTCCATTTTAGGTCACAACGCTTCCTTTTTAGAGTCCGGAACGTTGGTTCCAGGGTTGAAAGCCTCCCTGTTCTGCTTCAAAGCGTCATTTAGAAGGTACAAGCCCTCATTTTTAGGGCGCAACGCCTCATTTTTTGGCCGCGAATCCTCCTTTTTAGGGGTCAATACGTCCTTTTTGCTGTAAAATCCCTCACTTCTATGTTCCGGACATCTCATTTAGGGCACAAAGCCTTGTTTTGTGGTCCCAAAGCTTCCTCTTCAGGGTCCAAAGCTTTGATTCTGTGGTTGAATTCCTCGTTTTATAATCCAAACCCTCACGTTTATTGCACAAACCCTCATTTTTAGGGCCCAAACGCTCATTTTTATGCTGCAAATCATTTCACTGGAAAATGCCTCCTTTTTATGCTCCAAACGCCTCCTTTAGGGCACGATGTCTGAATGTTAGGTCCCAAAGATTTGGTTAAGAGCCCAAAGCTTGGAGTCTAGGGTTGAAAGCCTGCTTTTTACTCTACAAACCCTCCTTTGTAGGGTACAAACCCTCCTTTTTGGGGCACAAACCCTCGCTGTTAGGGTGCAAACACTCCTGTTAAGACTCCCAAGCTTCGAGTCCAGGGTTGAAATCCACATCTTTATGCTCCAAGCGACCGTCTTTAGGCTTCAAACCCTACTTCTAATTCTGAAATCCCACTTTCTTATGCTCCAAACGCTACATTAAGGGCACAATGTCTCCATTTTAGGTCACAACGCTTCCTTTTTAGAGTCCGGAACGTTGGTTCCAGGGTTGAAAGCCTCCCTGTTCTGCTTCAAAGCGTCATTTAGAAGGTACAAGCCCTCATTTATAGGGCGCAACGCCTCATTTTTTGGCCGCGAATCCTCCTTTTTAGGGGTCAATACGTCCTTTTTACTGTAAAATCCCTCACTTCTATGTTCCGGACATCTCATTTAGGGCACAAAGCCTTGTTTTGTGGTCCCAAAGCTTCCTCTTCAGAGTCCAAAGCTTTGATTCTGTGGTTGAATTCCTCGTTTTATAATCCAAACCCTCACGTTTATTGCACAAACCCTCATTTTTAGGGCCCAAACGCTCATTTTTATGCTGCAAATCATTTCACTGGAAAATGCCTCCTTTTTATGCTCCAAACGCCTCCTTTAGGGCACGATGTCTGAATGTTAGGTCCCAAAGATTTGGTTAAGACCCCAAAGCTTGGAGTCTAGGGTTGAAAGCCTGCTTTTTACTCTACAAACCCTCCTGTTTAGGGTACAAACCCTCCTTTTTGGTGCACAAGCCCTCGCTGTTAGGGTGCAAACACTCCTGTTAAGACTCCCAAGCTTCGAGTCCAGGGTTGAAATCCACATCTTTATGCTCCAAACGACCGTTTTTAGGCTTCAAATCCGACTTTTAATTCTGAAATCCCACTTTTTTACGCTCCAAACGCTACATTAAGGGCACAAAGTCTCCATTTTAGGTCACAACGCTTCCTTTTTAGAGTCCGGAACGTTGGTTCCAGGGTTGAAAGCCTCCCTGTTCTGCTTCAAAGCGTCATTTAGAAGGTACAAGCCCTCATTTATAGGGCGCAACGCCTCATTTTTTGGCCACGAATCCTCCTTTTTAGGGGTCAATACGTCCTTTTTGCTGTAAAATCCCTCACTTTTATGTTCCGGACATCTCATTTAGGGCACAAAGCCTTGTTTTGTGGTCCCAAAGCTTCCTCTTCAGAGTCCAAAGCTTTGATTCTGTGGTTGAATTCCTCGTTTTATAATCCAAACCCTCACGTTTATTGCACAAACCCTCATTTTTAGGGCCCAAACGCTCATTTTTATGCTGCAAATCATTTCACTGGAAAATGCCTCCTTTTTATGCTCCAAACGCCTCCTTTAGGGCACGATGTCTGAATGTTAGGTCCCAAAGATTTGGTTAAGAGCCCAAAGCTTGGAGTCTAGGGTTGAAAGCCTGCTTTTTACTCTACAAACCCTCCTTTGTAGGGTACAAACCCTCCTTTTTGGGGCACAAACCCTCGCTGTTAGGGTGCAAACACTCCTGTTAAGACTCCCAAGCTTCGAGTCCAGGGTTGAAATCCACATCTTTATGCTCCAAGCGACCGTCTTTAGGCTTCAAACCCTACTTCTAATTCTGAAATCCCACTTTCTTATGCTCCAAACGCTACATTAAGGGCACAAAGTCTCCATTTTAGGTCACAACGCTTCCTTTTTAGAGTCCGGAACGTTGGTTCCAGGGTTGAAAGCCTCCCTGTTCTGCTTCAAAGCGTCATTTAGAAGGTACAAGCCCTCATTTATAGGGCGCAACGCCTCATTTTTTGGCCGCGAATCCTCCTTTTTAGGGGTCAATACGTCCTTTTTACTGTAAAATCCCTCACTTTTATGTTCCGGACATCTCATTTAGGGCACAAAGCCTTGTTTTGTGGTCCCAAAGCTTCCTCTTCAGAGTCCAAAGCTTTGATTCTGTGGTTGAATTCCTCGTTTTGTAATCCAAACCCTCACGTTTATTGCACAAACCCTCATTTTTAGGGCCCAAACGCTCATTTTTAAGCTGCAAATCATTTCACTGGAAAATGCCTCCTTTTTATGCTCCAAACGCCTCCTTTAGGGCACGATGTCTGAATGTTAGGTCCCAAAGATTTGGTTAAGAGCCCAAAGCTTGGAGTCTAGGGTTGAAAGCCTGCTTTTTACTCTACAAACCCTCCTGTTTAGGGTACAAACCCTCCTTTTTGGGGCACAAACCCTCGCTGTTAGGGTGCAAACACTCCTGTTAAGATTCCCAAGCTTCGAGCCCAGGGTTGAAATCCACATCTTTATGCTCCAAACGACCGTCTTTGGGCTTCAAATCCGACTTTTAATTCTGAAATCCCACTTTTTTATGCTCCAAACGCTACATTAAGGGCACAAAGTCTCCATTTTAGGTCACAACGCTTCCTTTTTAGAGTCCGGAACGTTGGTTCCAGGGTTGAAAGCCTCCCTGTTCTGCTTCAAAGCGTCATTTAGAAGGTACAAGCCCTCATTTTTAGGGCGCAACGCCTCATTTTTTGGCCGCGAATCCTCCTTTTTAGGGGTCAATACGTCCTTTTTGCTGTAAAATCCCTCACTTTTATGTTCCGGACATCTCATTTAGGGCACAAAGCCTTGTTTTGTGGTCCCAAAGCTTCCTCTTCAGAGTCCAAAGCTTTGATTCTGTGGTTGAATTCCTCGTTTTGTAATCCAAACCCTCACGTTTATTGCACAAACCCTCATTTTTAGGGCCCAAACGCTCATTTTTAAGCTGCAAATCATTTCACTGGAAAATGCCTCCTTTTTATGCTCCAAACGCCTCCTTTAGGGCACGATGTCTGAATGTTAGGTCCCAAAGATTTGGTTAAGAGCCCAAAGCTTGGAGTCTAGGGTTGAAAGCCTGCTTTTTACTCTACAAACCCTCCTGTTTAGGGTACAAACCCTCCTTTTTGGTGCACAAGCCCTCGCTGTTAGGGTGCAAACACTCCTGTTAAGACTCCCAAGCTTCGAGTCCAGGGTTGAAATCCACATCTTTATGCTCCAAACGACCGTTTTTAGGCTTCAAATCCGACTTTTAATTCTGAAATCCCACTTTTTTACGCTCCAAACGGTACATTAAGGGCACAAAGTCTCTATTTTAGGTCACAACGCTTCCTTTTTAGAGTCCGGAACGTTGGTTCCAGGGTTGAAAGCCTCCCTGTTCTGCTTCAAAGCGTCATTTAGAAGGTACAAGCCCTCATTTTTAGGGCGCAACGCCTCATTTTTTGGCCGCGAATCCTCCTTTTTAGGGGTCAATACGTCCTTTTTGCTGTAAAATCCCTCACTTTTATGTTCCGGACATCTCATTTAGGGCACAAAGCCTTGTTTTGTGGTCCCAAAGCTTCCTCTTCAGAGTCCAAAGCTTTGATTCTGTGGTTGAATTCCTCGTTTTATAATCCAAACCCTCACGTTTATTGCACAAACCCTCATTTTTAGGGCCCAAACGCTCATTTTTATGCTGCAAATCATTTCACTGGAAAATGCCTCCTTTTTATGCTCCAAACGCCTCCTTTAGGGCACGATGTCTGAATGTTAGGTCCCAAAGATTTGGTTAAGAGCCCAAAGCTTGGAGTCTAGGGTTGAAAGCCTGCTTTTTACTCTACAAAGCCTCCTGTTTAGGGTACAAACCCTCCTTTTTGGGGCACAAACCCTCGCTGTTAGGGTGCAAACACTCCTGTTAAGATTCCCAAGCTTCGAGCCCAGGGTTGAAATCCACATCTTTATGCTCCAAACGACCGTCTTTAGGCTTCAAATCCGACTTTTAATTCTGAAATCCCACTTTTTTATGCTCCAAACGCTACATTAAGGGCACAAAGTCTCCATTTTAGGTCACAACGCTTCCTTTTTAGAGTCCGGAACGTTGGTTCCAGGGTTGAAAGCCTCCCTGTTCTGCTTCAAAGCGTCATTTAGAAGGTACAAGCCCTCATTTTTAGGGCGCAACGCCTCATTTTTTGGCCGCGAATCCTCCTTTTTAGGGGTCAATACGTCCTTTTTGCTGTAAAATCCCTCACTTCTATGTTCCGGACATCTCATTTAGGGCACAAAGCCTTGTTTTGTGGTCCCAAAGCTTCCTCTTCAGGGTCCAAAGCTTTGATTCTGTGCTTGAATTCCTCGTTTTATAATCCAAACCCTCACGTTTATTGCACAAACCCTCATTTTTAGGGCCCAAACGCTCATTTTTATGCTGCAAATCATTTCACTGGAAAATGCCTCCTTTTTATGCTCCAAACGCCTCCTTTAGGGCACGATGTCTGAATGTTAGGTCCCAAAGATTTGGTTAAGAGCCCAAAGCTTGGAGTCTAGGGTTGAAAGCCTGCTTTTTACTCTACAAACCCTCCTTTGTAGGGTACAAACCCTCCTTTTTGGTGCACAAGCCCTCGCTGTTAGGGTGCAAACACTCCTGTTAAGATTCCCAAGCTTCGAGTCCAGGGTTGAAATCCACATCTTTATGCTCCAAACGACCGTCTTTAGGCTTCAAATCCGACTTTTAATTCTGAAATCCCACTTTTTTACGCTCCAAACGCTACATTAAGGGCACAAAGTCTCCATTTTAGGTCACAACGCTTCCTTTTTAGAGTCCGGAACGTTGGTTCCAGGGTTGAAAGCCTCCCTGTTCTGCTTCAAAGCGTCATTTAGAAGGTACAAGCCCTCATTTTTAGGGCGCAACGCCTCATTTTTTGGCCGCGAATCCTCCTTTTTAGGGGTCAATACGTCCTTTTTACTGTAAAATCCCTCACTTTTATGTTCCGGACATCTCATTTAGGGCACAAAGCCTTGTTTTGTGGTCCCAAAGCTTCCTCTTCAGAGTCCAAAGCTTTGATTCTGTGGTTGAATTCCTCGTTTTGTAATCCAAACCCTCACGTTTATTGCACAAACCCTCATTTTTAGGGCCCAAACGCTCATTTTTAAGCTGCAAATCATTTCACTGGAAAATGCCTCCTTTTTATGCTCCAAACGCCTCCTTTAGGGCACGATGTCTGAATGTTAGGTCCCAAAGATTTGGTTAAGAGCCCAAAGCTTGGAGTCTAGGGTTGAAAGCCTGCTTTTTACTCTACAAACCCTCCTGTTTAGGGTACAAACCCTCCTTTTTGGGGCACAAACCCTCGCTGTTAGGGTGCAAACACTCACGTTAAGATTCCCAAGCTTCGAGTCCAGGGTTGAAATCCACATCTTTATGCTCCAAACGACCGTCTTTAGGCTTCAAATCCGACTTTTAATTCTGAAATCCCACTTTTTTATGCTCCAAACGCTACATTAAGGGCACAAAGTCTCCATTTTAGGTCACAACGCTTCCTTTTTAGAGTCCGGAACGTTGGTTCCAGGGTTGAAAGCCTCCCTGTTCTGCTTCAAAGCGTCATTTAGAAGGTACAAGCCCTCATTTTTAGGGCGCAACGCCTCATTTTTTGGCCGCGAATCCTCCTTTTTAGGGGTCAATACGTCCTTTTTGCTGTAAAATCCCTCACTTCTATGTTCCGGACATCTCATTTAGGGCACAAAGCCTTGTTTTGTGGTCCCAAAGCTTCCTCTTCAGGGTCCAAAGCTTTGATTCTGTGGTTGAATTCCTCGTTTTATAATCCAAACCCTCACGTTTATTGCACAAACCCTCATTTTTAGGGCCCAAACGCTCATTTTTATGCTGCAAATCATTTCACTGGAAAATGCCTCCTTTTTATGCTCCAAACGCCTCCTTTAGGGCACGATGTCTGAATGTTAGGTCCCAAAGATTTGGTTAAGAGCCCAAAGCTTGGAGTCTAGGGTTGAAAGCCTGCTTTTTACTCTACAAACCCTCCTTTGTAGGGTACAAACCCTCCTTTTTGGGGCACAAACCCTCGCTGTTAGGGTGCAAACACTCCTGTTAAGACTCCCAAGCTTCGAGTCCAGGGTTGAAATCCACATCTTTATGCTCCAAGCGACCGTCTTTAGGCTTCAAACCCTACTTCTAATTCTGAAATCCCACTTTCTTATGCTCCAAACGCTACATTAAGGGCACAATGTCTCCATTTTAGGTCACAACGCTTCCTTTTTAGAGTCCGGAACGTTGGTTCCAGGGTTGAAAGCCTCCCTGTTCTGCTTCAAAGCGTCATTTAGAAGGTACAAGCCCTCATTTATAGGGCGCAACGCCTCATTTTTTGGCCGCGAATCCTCCTTTTTAGGGGTCAATACGTCCTTTTTACTGTAAAATCCCTCACTTTTATGTTCCGGACATCTCATTTAGGGCACAAAGCCTTGTTTTGTGGTCCCAAAGCTTCCTCTTCAGAGTCCAAAGCTTTGATTCTGTGGTTGAATTCCTCGTTTTATAATCCAAACCCTCACGTTTATTGCACAAACCCTCATTTTTAGGGCCCAAACGCTCATTTTTATGCTGCAAATCATTTCACTGGAAAATGCCTCCTTTTTATGCTCCAAACGCCTCCTTTAGGGCACGATGTCTGAATGTTAGGTCCCAAAGATTTGGTTAAGAGCCCAAAGCTTGGAGTCTAGGGTTCAAAGCCTGCTTTTTACTCTACAAACCCTCCTGTTTAAGGTACAAACCCTCCTTTTTGGGGCACAAACCCTCGCTGTTAGGGTGCAAACACTCACGTTAAGATTCCCAAGCTTCGAGTCCAGTGTTGAAATCCACATCTTTATGCTCCAAACGACCGTTTTTAGGCTTCAAATCCGACTTTTAATTCTGAAATCCCACTTTTTTACGCTCCAAACGCTACATTAAGGGCACAAAGTCTCCATTTTAGGTCACAACGCTTCCTTTTTAGAGTCCGGAACGTTGGTTCCAGGGTTGAAAGCCTCCCTGTTCTGCTTCAAAGCGTCATTTAGAAGGTACAAGCCCTCATTTTTAGGGCGCAACGCCTCATTTTTTGGCCGCGAATCCTCCTTTTTAGGGGTCAATACGTCCTTTTTGCTGTAAAATCCCTCACTTTTATGTTCCGGACATCTCATTTAGGGCACAAAGCCTTGTTTTGTGGTCCCAAAGCTTCCTCTTCAGAGTCCAAAGCTTTGATTCTGTGGTTGAATTCCTCGTTTTATAATCCAAACCCTCACGTTTATTGCACAAACCCTCATTTTTAGGGCCCAAACGCTCATTTTTATGCTGCAAATCATTTCACTGGAAAATGCCTCCTTTTTATGCTCCAAACGCCTCCTTTAGGGCACGATGTCTGAATGTTAGGTCCCAAAGATTTGGTTAAGACCCCAAAGCTTGGAGTCTAGGGTTGAAAGCCTGCTTTTTACTCTACAAAGCCTCCTGTTTAGGGTACAAACCCTCCTTTTTGGGGCACAAACCCTCGCTGTTAGGGTGCAAACACTCCTGTTAAGATTCCCAAGCTTCGAGCCCAGGGTTGAAATCCACATCTTTATGCTCCAAACGACCGTCTTTAGGCTTCAAATCCGACTTTTAATTCTGAAATCCCACTTTTTTATGCTCCAAACGCTACATTAAGGGCACAAAGTCTCCATTTTAGGTCACAACGCTTCCTTTTTAGAGTCCGGAACGTTGGTTCCAGGGTTGAAAGCCTCCCTGTTCTGCTTCAAAGCGTCATTTAGAAGGTACAAGCCCTCATTTTTAGGGCGCAACGCCTCATTTTTTGGCCGCGAATCCTCCTTTTTAGGGGTCAATACGTCCTTTTTGCTGTAAAATCCCTCACTTCTATGTTCCGGACATCTCATTTAGGGCACAAAGCCTTGTTTTGTGGTCCCAAAGCTTCCTCTTCAGGGTCCAAAGCTTTGATTCTGTGCTTGAATTCCTCGTTTTATAATCCAAACCCTCACGTTTATTGCACAAACCCTCATTTTTAGGGCCCAAACGCTCATTTTTATGCTGCAAATCATTTCACTGGAAAATGCCTCCTTTTTATGCTCCAAACGCCTCCTTTAGGGCACGATGTCTGAATGTTAGGTCCCAAAGATTTGGTTAAGAGCCCAAAGCTTGGAGTCTAGGGTTGAAAGCCTGCTTTTTACTCTACAAACCCTCCTTTGTAGGGTACAAACCCTCCTTTTTGGTGCACAAGCCCTCGCTGTTAGGGTGCAAACACTCCTGTTAAGATTCCCAAGCTTCGAGTCCAGGGTTGAAATCCACATCTTTATGCTCCAAACGACCGTCTTTAGGCTTCAAATCCGACTTTTAATTCTGAAATCCCACTTTTTTACGCTCCAAACGCTACATTAAGGGCACAAAGTCTCCATTTTAGGTCACAACGCTTCCTTTTTAGAGTCCGGAACGTTGGTTCCAGGGTTGAAAGCCTCCCTGTTCTGCTTCAAAGCGTCATTTAGAAGGTACAAGCCCTCATTTTTAGGGCGCAACGCCTCATTTTTTGGCCGCGAATCCTCCTTTTTAGGGGTCAATACGTCCTTTTTACTGTAAAATCCCTCACTTTTATGTTCCGGACATCTCATTTAGGGCACAAAGCCTTGTTTTGTGGTCCCAAAGCTTCCTCTTCAGAGTCCAAAGCTTTGATTCTGTGGTTGAATTCCTCGTTTTGTAATCCAAACCCTCACGTTTATTGCACAAACCCTCATTTTTAGGGCCCAAACGCTCATTTTTAAGCTGCAAATCATTTCACTGGAAAATGCCTCCTTTTTATGCTCCAAACGCCTCCTTTAGGGCACGATGTCTGAATGTTAGGTCCCAAAGATTTGGTTAAGAGCCCAAAGCTTGGAGTCTAGGGTTGAAAGCCTGCTTTTTACTCTACAAACCCTCCTGTTTAGGGTACAAACCCTCCTTTTTGGGGCACAAACCCTCGCTGTTAGGGTGCAAACACTCACGTTAAGATTCCCAAGCTTCGAGTCCAGGGTTGAAATCCACATCTTTATGCTCCAAACGACCGTCTTTAGGCTTCAAATCCGACTTTTAATTCTGAAATCCCACTTTTTTATGCTCCAAACGCTACATTAAGGGCACAAAGTCTCCATTTTAGGTCACAACGCTTCCTTTTTAGAGTCCGGAACGTTGGTTCCAGGGTTGAAAGCCTCCCTGTTCTGCTTCAAAGCGTCATTTAGAAGGTACAAGCCCTCATTTTTAGGGCGCAACGCCTCATTTTTTGGCCGCGAATCCTCCTTTTTAGGGGTCAATACGTCCTTTTTGCTGTAAAATCCCTCACTTCTATGTTCCGGACATCTCATTTAGGGCACAAAGCCTTGTTTTGTGGTCCCAAAGCTTCCTCTTCAGGGTCCAAAGCTTTGATTCTGTGGTTGAATTCCTCGTTTTATAATCCAAACCCTCACGTTTATTGCACAAACCCTCATTTTTAGGGCCCAAACGCTCATTTTTATGCTGCAAATCATTTCACTGGAAAATGCCTCCTTTTTATGCTCCAAACGCCTCCTTTAGGGCACGATGTCTGAATGTTAGGTCCCAAAGATTTGGTTAAGAGCCCAAAGCTTGGAGTCTAGGGTTGAAAGCCTGCTTTTTACTCTACAAACCCTCCTTTGTAGGGTACAAACCCTCCTTTTTGGGGCACAAACCCTCGCTGTTAGGGTGCAAACACTCCTGTTAAGACTCCCAAGCTTCGAGTCCAGGGTTGAAATCCACATCTTTATGCTCCAAGCGACCGTCTTTAGGCTTCAAACCCTACTTCTAATTCTGAAATCCCACTTTCTTATGCTCCAAACGCTACATTAAGGGCACAATGTCTCCATTTTAGGTCACAACGCTTCCTTTTTAGAGTCCGGAACGTTGGTTCCAGGGTTGAAAGCCTCCCTGTTCTGCTTCAAAGCGTCATTTAGAAGGTACAAGCCCTCATTTATAGGGCGCAACGCCTCATTTTTTGGCCGCGAATCCTCCTTTTTAGGGGTCAATACGTCCTTTTTACTGTAAAATCCCTCACTTTTATGTTCCGGACATCTCATTTAGGGCACAAAGCCTTGTTTTGTGGTCCCAAAGCTTCCTCTTCAGAGTCCAAAGCTTTGATTCTGTGGTTGAATTCCTCGTTTTATAATCCAAACCCTCACGTTTATTGCACAAACCCTCATTTTTAGGGCCCAAACGCTCATTTTTATGCTGCAAATCATTTCACTGGAAAATGCCTCCTTTTTATGCTCCAAACGCCTCCTTTAGGGCACGATGTCTGAATGTTAGGTCCCAAAGATTTGGTTAAGAGCCCAAAGCTTGGAGTCTAGGGTTCAAAGCCTGCTTTTTACTCTACAAACCCTCCTGTTTAAGGTACAAACCCTCCTTTTTGGGGCACAAACCCTCGCTGTTAGGGTGCAAACACTCACGTTAAGATTCCCAAGCTTCGAGTCCAGTGTTGAAATCCACATCTTTATGCTCCAAACGACCGTTTTTAGGCTTCAAATCCGACTTTTAATTCTGAAATCCCACTTTTTTACGCTCCAAACGCTACATTAAGGGCACAAAGTCTCCATTTTAGGTCACAACGCTTCCTTTTTAGAGTCCGGAACGTTGGTTCCAGGGTTGAAAGCCTCCCTGTTCTGCTTCAAAGCGTCATTTAGAAGGTACAAGCCCTCATTTTTAGGGCGCAACGCCTCATTTTTTGGCCGCGAATCCTCCTTTTTAGGGGTCAATACGTCCTTTTTGCTGTAAAATCCCTCACTTTTATGTTCCGGACATCTCATTTAGGGCACAAAGCCTTGTTTTGTGGTCCCAAAGCTTCCTCTTCAGAGTCCAAAGCTTTGATTCTGTGGTTGAATTCCTCGTTTTATAATCCAAACCCTCACGTTTATTGCACAAACCCTCATTTTTAGGGCCCAAACGCTCATTTTTATGCTGCAAATCATTTCACTGGAAAATGCCTCCTTTTTATGCTCCAAACGCCTCCTTTAGGGCACGATGTCTGAATGTTAGGTCCCAAAGATTTGGTTAAGACCCCAAAGCTTGGAGTCTAGGGTTGAAAGCCTGCTTTTTACTCTACAAACCCTCCTGTTTAGGGTACAAACCCTCCTTTTTGGTGCACAAGCCCTCGCTGTTAGGGTGCAAACACTCCTGTTAAGACTCCCAAGCTTCGAGTCCAGGGTTGAAATCCACATCTTTATGCTCCAAACGACCGTCTTTAGGCTTCAAATCCGACTTTTAATTCTGAAATCCCACTTTTTTACGCTCCAAACGCTACATTAAGGGCACAAAGTCTCCATTTTAGGTCACAACGCTTCCTTTTTAGAGTCCGGAACGTTGGTTCCAGGGTTGAAAGCCTCCCTGTTCTGCTTCAAAGCGTCATTTAGAAGGTACAAGCCCTCATTTATAGGGCGCAACGCCTCATTTTTTGGCCGCGAATCCTCCTTTTTAGGGGTCAATACGTCCTTTTTGCTGTAAAATCCCTCACTTTTATGTTCCGGACATCTCATTTAGGGCACAAAGCCTTGTTTTGTGGTCCCAAAGCTTCCTCTTCAGAGTCCAAAGCTTTGATTCTGTGGTTGAATTCCTCGTTTTGTAATCCAAACCCTCACGTTTATTGCACAAACCCTCATTTTTAGGGCCCAAACGCTCATTTTTATGCTGCAAATCATTTCACTGGAAAATGCCTCCTTTTTATGCTCCAAACGCCTCCTTTAGGGCACGATGTCTGAATGTTAGGTCCCAAAGATTTGGTTAAGAGCCCAAAGCTTGGAGTCTAGGGTTGAAAGCCTGCTTTTTACTCTACAAACCCTCCTTTGTAGGGTACAAACCCTCCTTTTTGGGGCACAAACCCTCGCTGTTAGGGTGCAAACACTCCTGTTAAGACTCCCAAGCTTCGAGTCCAGGGTTGAAATCCACATCTTTATGCTCCAAGCGACCGTCTTTAGGCTTCAAACCCTACTTCTAATTCTGAAATCCCACTTTCTTATGCTCCAAACGCCTCCTTTAGGGCACGATGTCTGAATGTTAGGTCCCAAAGATTTGGTTAAGAGCCCAAAGCTTGGAGTCTAGGGTTCAAAGCCTGCTTTTTACTCTACAAACCCTCCTGTTTAAGGTACAAACCCTCCTTTTTGGGGCACAAACCCTCGCTGTTAGGGTGCAAACACTCACGTTAAGATTCCCAAGCTTCGAGTCCAGTGTTGAAATCCACATCTTTATGCTCCAAACGACCGTTTTTAGGCTTCAAATCCGACTTTTAATTCTGAAATCCCACTTTTTTACGCTCCAAACGCTACATTAAGGGCACAAAGTCTCCATTTTAGGTCACAACGCTTCCTTTTTAGAGTCCGGAACGTTGGTTCCAGGGTTGAAAGCCTCCCTGTTCTGCTTCAAAGCGTCATTTAGAAGGTACAAGCCCTCATTTTTAGGGCGCAACGCCTCATTTTTTGGCCGCGAATCCTCCTTTTTAGGGGTCAATACGTCCTTTTTGCTGTAAAATCCCTCACTTTTATGTTCCGGACATCTCATTTAGGGCACAAAGCCTTGTTTTGTGGTCCCAAAGCTTCCTCTTCAGAGTCCAAAGCTTTGATTCTGTGGTTGAATTCCTCGTTTTATAATCCAAACCCTCACGTTTATTGCACAAACCCTCATTTTTAGGGCCCAAACGCTCATTTTTATGCTGCAAATCATTTCACTGGAAAATGCCTCCTTTTTATGCTCCAAACGCCTCCTTTAGGGCACGATGTCTGAATGTTAGGTCCCAAAGATTTGGTTAAGAGCCCAAAGCTTGGAGTCTAGGGTTGAAAGCCTGCTTTTTACTCTACAAACCCTCCTGTTTAGGGTACAAACCCTCCTTTTTGGTGCACAAGCCCTCGCTGTTAGGGTGCAAACACTCACGTTAAGATTCCCAAGCTTCGAGTCCAGGGTTGAAATCCACATCTTTATGCTCCAAACGACCGTCTTTAGGCTTCAAATCCGACTTTTAATTCTGAAATCCCACTTTTTTACGCTCCAAACGCTACATTAAGGGCACAAAGTCTCCATTTTAGGTCACAACGCTTCCTTTTTAGAGTCCGGAACGTTGGTTCCAGGGTTGAAAGCCTCCCTGTTCTGCTTCAAAGCGTCATTTAGAAGGTACAAGCCCTCATTTATAGGGCGCAACGCCTCATTTTTTGGCCGCGAATCCTCCTTTTTAGGGGTCAATACGTCCTTTTTGCTGTAAAATCCCTCACTTTTATGTTCCGGACATCTCATTTAGGGCACAAAGCCTTGTTTTGTGGTCCCAAAGCTTCCTCTTCAGAGTCCAAAGCTTTGATTCTGTGGTTGAATTCCTCGTTTTGTAATCCAAACCCTCACGTTTATTGCACAAACCCTCATTTTTAGGGCCCAAACGCTCATTTTTATGCTGCAAATCATTTCACTGGAAAATGCCTCCTTTTTATGCTCCAAACGCCTCCTTTAGGGCACGATGTCTGAATGTTAGGTCCCAAAGATTTGGTTAAGAGCCCAAAGCTTGGAGTCTAGGGTTGAAAGCCTGCTTTTTACTCTACAAACCCTCCTTTGTAGGGTACAAACCCTCCTTTTTGGGGCACAAACCCTCGCTGTTAGGGTGCAAACACTCCTGTTAAGACTCCCAAGCTTCGAGTCCAGGGTTGAAATCCACATCTTTATGCTCCAAGCGACCGTCTTTAGGCTTCAAACCCTACTTCTAATTCTGAAATCCCACTTTCTTATGCTCCAAACGCTACATTAAGGGCACAAAGTCTCCATTTTAGGTCACAACGCTTCCTTTTTAGAGTCCGGAACGTTGGTTCCAGGGTTGAAAGCCTCCCTGTTCTGCTTCAAAGCGTCATTTAGAAGGTACAAGCCCTCATTTATAGGGCGCAACGCCTCATTTTTTGGCCGCGAATCCTCCTTTTTAGGGGTCAATACGTCCTTTTTACTGTAAAATCCCTCACTTTTATGTTCCGGACATCTCATTTAGGGCACAAAGCCTTGTTTTGTGGTCCCAAAGCTTCCTCTTCAGAGTCCAAAGCTTTGATTCTGTGGTTGAATTCCTCGTTTTGTAATCCAAACCCTCACGTTTATTGCACAAACCCTCATTTTTAGGGCCCAAACGCTCATTTTTAAGCTGCAAATCATTTCACTGGAAAATGCCTCCTTTTTATGCTCCAAACGCCTCCTTTAGGGCACGATGTCTGAATGTTAGGTCCCAAAGATTTGGTTAAGAGCCCAAAGCTTGGAGTCTAGGGTTGAAAGCCTGCTTTTTACTCTACAAACCCTCCTGTTTAGGGTACAAACCCTCCTTTTTGGGGCACAAACCCTCGCTGTTAGGGTGCAAACACTCCTGTTAAGATTCCCAAGCTTCGAGCCCAGGGTTGAAATCCACATCTTTATGCTCCAAACGACCGTTTTTAGGCTTCAAATCCGACTTTTAATTCTGAAATCCCACTTTTTTATGCTCCAAACGCTACATTAAGGGCACAAAGTCTCCATTTTAGGTCACAACGCTTCCTTTTTAGAGTCCGGAACGTTGGTTCCAGGGTTGAAAGCCTCCCTGTTCTGCTTCAAAGCGTCATTTAGAAGGTACAAGCCCTCATTTTTAGGGCGCAACGCCTCATTTTTTGGCCGCGAATCCTCCTTTTTAGGGGTCAATACGTCCTTTTTGCTGTAAAATCCCTCACTTTTATGTTCCGGACATCTCATTTAGGGCACAAAGCCTTGTTTTGTGGTCCCAAAGCTTCCTCTTCAGAGTCCAAAGCTTTGATTCTGTGGTTGAATTCCTCGTTTTATAATCCAAACCCTCACGTTTATTGCACAAACCCTCATTTTTAGGGCCCAAACGCTCATTTTTATGCTGCAAATCATTTCACTGGAAAATGCCTCCTTTTTATGCTCCAAACGCCTCCTTTAGGGCACGATGTCTGAATGTTAGGTCCCAAAGATTTGGTTAAGACCCCAAAGCTTGGAGTCTAGGGTTGAAAGCCTGCTTTTTACTCTACAAACCCTCCTTTGTAGGGTACAAACCCTCCTTTTTGGTGCACAAGCCCTCGCTGTTAGGGTGCAAACACTCCTGTTAAGACTCCCAAGCTTCGAGTCCAGGGTTGAAATCCACATCTTTATGCTCCAAACGACCGTTTTTAGGCTTCAAATCCGACTTTTAATTCTGAAATCCCACTTTTTTACGCTCCAAACGCTACATTAAGGGCACAAAGTCTCTATTTTAGGTCACAACGCTTCCTTTTTAGAGTCCGGAACGTTGGTTCCAGGGTTGAAAGCCTCCCTGTTCTGCTTCAAAGCGTCATTTAGAAGGTACAAGCCCTCATTTTTAGGGCGCAACGCCTCATTTTTTGGCCGCGAATCCTCCTTTTTAGGGGTCAATACGTCCTTTTTGCTGTAAAATCCCTCACTTTTATGTTCGAGACATGTCATTTAGGGCACAAAGCCTTGTTTTGTGGTCCCAAAGCTTCCTCTTCAGGGTCCAAAGCTTTGATTCTGTGGTTGAATTCCTCGTTTTATAATCCAAACCCTCACGTTTATTGCACAAACCCTCATTTTTAGGGCCCAAACGCTCATTTTTATGCTGCAAATCATTTCACTGGAAAATGCCTCCTTTTTATGCTCCAAACGCCTCCTTTAGGGCACGATGTCTGAATGTTAGGTCCCAAAGATTTGGTTAAGAGCCCAAAGCTTGGAGTCTAGGGTTGAAAGCCTGCTTTTTACTCTACAAAGCCTCCTGTTTAGGGTACAAACCCTCCTTTTTGGGGCACAAACCCTCGCTGTTAGGGTGCAAACACTCCTGTTAAGATTCCCAAGCTTCGAGCCCAGGGTTGAAATCCACATCTTTATGCTCCAAACGACCGTTTTTAGGCTTCAAATCCGACTTTTAATTCTGAAATCCCACTTTTTTATGCTCCAAACGCTACATTAAGGGCACAAAGTCTCCATTTTAGGTCACAACGCTTCCTTTTTAGAGTCCGGAACGTTGGTTCCAGGGTTGAAAGCCTCCCTGTTCTGCTTCAAAGCGTCATTTAGAAGGTACAAGCCCTCATTTTTAGGGCGCAACGCCTCATTTTTTGGCCGCGAATCCTCCTTTTTAGGGGTCAATACGTCCTTTTTGCTGTAAAATCCCTCACTTTTATGTTCCAGACATCTCATTTAGGGCACAAAGCCTTGTTTTGTGGTCCCAAAGCTTCCTCTTCAGGGTCCAAAGCTTTGATTCTGTGGTTGAATTCCTCGTTTTATAATCCAAACCCTCACGTTTATTGCACAAACCCTCATTTTTAGGGCCCAAACGCTCATTTTTATGCTGCAAATCATTTCACTGGAAAATGCCTCCTTTTTATGCTCCAAACGCCTCCTTTAGGGCACGATGTCTGAATGTTAGGTCCCAAAGATTTGGTTAAGAGCCCAAAGCTTGGAGTCTAGGGTTCAAAGCCTGCTTTTTACTCTACAAAGCCTCCTGTTTAGGGCACAAACCCTCCTTTTTGGTGCACAAGCCCTCGCTGTTAGGGTGCAAACACTCACGTTAAGATTCCCAAGCTTCGAGTCCAGGGTTGAAATCCACATCTTTATGCTCCAAACGACCGTTTTTAGGCTTCAAATCCGACTTTTAATTCTGAAATCCCACTTTTTTACGCTCCAAACGCTACATTAAGGGCACAAAGTCTCCATTTTAGGTCACAACGCTTCCTTTTTAGAGTCCGGAACGTTGGTTCCAGGGTTGAAAGCCTCCCTGTTCTGCTTCAAAGCGTCATTTAGAAGGTACAAGCCCTCATTTTTAGGGCGCAACGCCTCATTTTTTGGCCGCGAATCCTCCTTTTTAGGGGTCAATACGTCCTTTTTGCTGTAAAATCCCTCACTTCTATGTTACGGACATCTCATTTAGGGCACAAAGCCTTGTTTTGTGGTCCCAAAGCTTCCTCTTCAGAGTCCAAAGCTTTGATTCTGTGGTTGAATTCCTCGTTTTATAATCCAAACCCTCACGTTTATTGCACAAACCCTCATTTTTAGGGCCCAAACGCTCATTTTTATGCTGCAAATCATTTCACTGGAAAATGCCTCCTTTTTATGCTCCAAACGCCTCCTTTAGGGCACGATGTCTGAATGTTAGGTCCCAAAGATTTGGTTAAGAGCCCAAAGCTTGGAGTCTAGGGTTGAAAGCCTGCTTTTTACTCTACAAACCCTCCTGTTTAGGGTACAAACCCTCCTTTTTGGTGCACAAGCCCTCGCTGTTAGGGTGCAAACACTCCTGTTAAGATTCCCAAGCTTCGAGTCCAGGGTTGAAATCCACATCTTTATGCTCCAAACGACCGTCTTTAGGCTTCAAATCCGACTTTTAATTCTGAAATCCCACTTTTTTACGCTCCAAACGCTACATTAAGGGCACAAAGTCTCCATTTTAGGTCACAACGCTTCCTTTTTAGAGTCCGGAACGTTGGTTCCAGGGTTGAAAGCCTCCCTGTTCTGCTTCAAAGCGTCATTTAGAAGGTACAAGCCCTCATTTTTAGGGCGCAACGCCTCATTTTTTGGCCGCGAATCCTCCTTTTTAGGGGTCAATACGTCCTTTTTACTGTAAAATCCCTCACTTTTATGTTCCGGACATCTCATTTAGGGCACAAAGCCTTGTTTTGTGGTCCCAAAGCTTCCTCTTCAGAGTCCAAAGCTTTGATTCTGTGGTTGAATTCCTCGTTTTGTAATCCAAACCCTCACGTTTATTGCACAAACCCTCATTTTTAGGGCCCAAACGCTCATTTTTAAGCTGCAAATCATTTCACTGGAAAATGCCTCCTTTTTATGCTCCAAACGCCTCCTTTAGGGCACGATGTCTGAATGTTAGGTCCCAAAGATTTGGTTAAGAGCCCAAAGCTTGGAGTCTAGGGTTGAAAGCCTGCTTTTTACTCTACAAACCCTCCTGTTTAGGGTACAAACCCTCCTTTTTGGGGCACAAACCCTCGCTGTTAGGGTGCAAACACTCACGTTAAGATTCCCAAGCTTCGAGTCCAGGGTTGAAATCCACATCTTTATGCTCCAAACGACCGTCTTTAGGCTTCAAATCCGACTTTTAATTCTGAAATCCCACTTTTTTATGCTCCAAACGCTACATTAAGGGCACAAAGTCTCCATTTTAGGTCACAACGCTTCCTTTTTAGAGTCCGGAACGTTGGTTCCAGGGTTGAAAGCCTCCCTGTTCTGCTTCAAAGCGTCATTTAGAAGGTACAAGCCCTCATTTTTAGGGCGCAACGCCTCATTTTTTGGCCGCGAATCCTCCTTTTTAGGGGTCAATACGTCCTTTTTGCTGTAAAATCCCTCACTTCTATGTTCCGGACATCTCATTTAGGGCACAAAGCCTTGTTTTGTGGTCCCAAAGCTTCCTCTTCAGGGTCCAAAGCTTTGATTCTGTGGTTGAATTCCTCGTTTTATAATCCAAACCCTCACGTTTATTGCACAAACCCTCATTTTTAGGGCCCAAACGCTCATTTTTATGCTGCAAATCATTTCACTGGAAAATGCCTCCTTTTTATGCTCCAAACGCCTCCTTTAGGGCACGATGTCTGAATGTTAGGTCCCAAAGATTTGGTTAAGAGCCCAAAGCTTGGAGTCTAGGGTTGAAAGCCTGCTTTTTACTCTACAAACCCTCCTGTTTAGGGTACAAACCCTCCTTTTTGGGGCACAAACCCTCGCTGTTAGGGTGCAAACACTCCTGTTAAGACTCCCAAGCTTCGAGTCCAGGGTTGAAATCCACATCTTTATGCTCCAAGCGACCGTCTTTAGGCTTCAAACCCTACTTCTAATTCTGAAATCCCACTTTCTTATGCTCCAAACGCTACATTAAGGGCACAAAGTCTCCATTTTAGGTCACAACGCTTCCTTTTTAGAGTCCGGAACGTTGGTTCCAGGGTTGAAAGCCTCCCTGTTCTGCTTCAAAGCGTCATTTAGAAGGTACAAGCCCTCATTTTTAGGGCGCAACGCCTCATTTTTTGGCCGCGAATCCTCCTTTTTAGGGGTCAATACGTCCTTTTTGCTGTAAAATCCCTCACTTTTATGTTCCGGACATCTCATTTAGGGCACAAAGCCTTGTTTTGTGGTCCCAAAGCTTCCTCTTCAGAGTCCAAAGCTTTGATTCTGTGGTTGAATTCCTCGTTTTATAATCCAAACCCTCACGTTTATTGCACAAACCCTCATTTTTAGGGCCCAAACGCTCATTTTTATGCTGCAAATCATTTCACTGGAAAATGCCTCCTTTTTATGCTCCAAACGCCTCCTTTAGGGCACGATGTCTGAATGTTAGGTCCCAAAGATTTGGTTAAGACCCCAAAGCTTGGAGTCTAGGGTTGAAAGCCTGCTTTTTACTCTACAAACCCTCCTGTTTAGGGTACAAACCCTCCTTTTTGGTGCACAAGCCCTCGCTGTTAGGGTGCAAACACTCCTGTTAAGACTCCCAAGCTTCGAGTCCAGGGTTGAAATCCACATCTTTATGCTCCAAACGACCGTTTTTAGGCTTCAAATCCGACTTTTAATTCTGAAATCCCACTTTTTTACGCTCCAAACGGTACATTAAGGGCACAAAGTCTCTATTTTAGGTCACAACGCTTCCTTTTTAGAGTCCGGAACGTTGGTTCCAGGGTTGAAAGCCTCCCTGTTCTGCTTCAAAGCGTCATTTAGAAGGTACAAGCCCTCATTTTTAGGGCGCAACGCCTCATTTTTTGGCCGCGAATCCTCCTTTTTAGGGGTCAATACGTCCTTTTTGCTGTAAAATCCCTCACTTTTATGTTCGAGACATGTCATTTAGGGCACAAAGCCTTGTTTTGTGGTCCCAAAGCTTCCTCTTCAGGGTCCAAAGCTTTGATTCTGTGGTTGAATTCCTCGTTTTATAATCCAAACCCTCACGTTTATTGCACAAACCCTCATTTTTAGGGCCCAAACGCTCATTTTTATGCTGCAAATCATTTCACTGGAAAATGCCTCCTTTTTATGCTCCAAACGCCTCCTTTAGGGCACGATGTCTGAATGTTAGGTCCCAAAGATTTGGTTAAGAGCCCAAAGCTTGGAGTCTAGGGTTGAAAGCCTGCTTTTTACTCTACAAAGCCTCCTGTTTAGGGTACAAACCCTCCTTTTTGGGGCACAAACCCTCGCTGTTAGGGTGCAAACACTCCTGTTAAGATTCCCAAGCTTCGAGCCCAGGGTTGAAATCCACATCTTTATGCTCCAAACGACCGTTTTTAGGCTTCAAATCCGACTTTTAATTCTGAAATCCCACTTTTTTATGCTCCAAACGCTACATTAAGGGCACAAAGTCTCCATTTTAGGTCACAACGCTTCCTTTTTAGAGTCCGGAACGTTGGTTCCAGGGTTGAAAGCCTCCCTGTTCTGCTTCAAAGCGTCATTTAGAAGGTACAAGCCCTCATTTTTAGGGCGCAACGCCTCATTTTTTGGCCGCGAATCCTCCTTTTTAGGGGTCAATACGTCCTTTTTGCTGTAAAATCCCTCACTTCTATGTTCCGGACATCTCATTTAGGGCACAAAGCCTTGTTTTGTGGTCCCAAAGCTTCCTCTTCAGGGTCCAAAGCTTTGATTCTGTGGTTGAATTCCTCGTTTTATAATCCAAACCCTCACGTTTATTGCACAAACCCTCATTTTTAGGGCCCAAACGCTCATTTTTATGCTGCAAATCATTTCACTGGAAAATGCCTCCTTTTTATGCTCCAAACGCCTCCTTTAGGGCACGATGTCTGAATGTTAGGTCCCAAAGATTTGGTTAAGAGCCCAAAGCTTGGAGTCTAGGGTTCAAAGCCTGCTTTTTACTCTACAAAGCCTCCTGTTTAGGGCACAAACCCTCCTTTTTGGTGCACAAGCCCTCGCTGTTAGGGTGCAAACACTCACGTTAAGATTCCCAAGCTTCGAGTCCAGGGTTGAAATCCACATCTTTATGCTCCAAACGACCGTTTTTAGGCTTCAAATCCGACTTTTAATTCTGAAATCCCACTTTTTTACGCTCCAAACGCTACATTAAGGGCACAAAGTCTCCATTTTAGGTCACAACGCTTCCTTTTTAGAGTCCGGAACGTTGGTTCCAGGGTTGAAAGCCTCCCTGTTCTGCTTCAAAGCGTCATTTAGAAGGTACAAGCCCTCATTTTTAGGGCGCAACGCCTCATTTTTTGGCCGCGAATCCTCCTTTTTAGGGGTCAATACGTCCTTTTTGCTGTAAAATCCCTCACTTCTATGTTACGGACATCTCATTTAGGGCACAAAGCCTTGTTTTGTGGTCCCAAAGCTTCCTCTTCAGAGTCCAAAGCTTTGATTCTGTGGTTGAATTCCTCGTTTTATAATCCAAACCCTCACGTTTATTGCACAAACCCTCATTTTTAGGGCCCAAACGCTCATTTTTATGCTGCAAATCATTTCACTGGAAAATGCCTCCTTTTTATGCTCCAAACGCCTCCTTTAGGGCACGATGTCTGAATGTTAGGTCCCAAAGATTTGGTTAAGAGCCCAAAGCTTGGAGTCTAGGGTTGAAAGCCTGCTTTTTACTCTACAAACCCTCCTGTTTAGGGTACAAACCCTCCTTTTTGGTGCACAAGCCCTCGCTGTTAGGGTGCAAACACTCCTGTTAAGATTCCCAAGCTTCGAGTCCAGGGTTGAAATCCACATCTTTATGCTCCAAACGACCGTCTTTAGGCTTCAAATCCGACTTTTAATTCTGAAATCCCACTTTTTTACGCTCCAAACGCTACATTAAGGGCACAAAGTCTCCATTTTAGGTCACAACGCTTCCTTTTTAGAGTCCGGAACGTTGGTTCCAGGGTTGAAAGCCTCCCTGTTCTGCTTCAAAGCGTCATTTAGAAGGTACAAGCCCTCATTTTTAGGGCGCAACGCCTCATTTTTTGGCCGCGAATCCTCCTTTTTAGGGGTCAATACGTCCTTTTTACTGTAAAATCCCTCACTTTTATGTTCCGGACATCTCATTTAGGGCACAAAGCCTTGTTTTGTGGTCCCAAAGCTTCCTCTTCAGAGTCCAAAGCTTTGATTCTGTGGTTGAATTCCTCGTTTTGTAATCCAAACCCTCACGTTTATTGCACAAACCCTCATTTTTAGGGCCCAAACGCTCATTTTTAAGCTGCAAATCATTTCACTGGAAAATGCCTCCTTTTTATGCTCCAAACGCCTCCTTTAGGGCACGATGTCTGAATGTTAGGTCCCAAAGATTTGGTTAAGAGCCCAAAGCTTGGAGTCTAGGGTTGAAAGCCTGCTTTTTACTCTACAAACCCTCCTGTTTAGGGTACAAACCCTCCTTTTTGGGGCACAAACCCTCGCTGTTAGGGTGCAAACACTCACGTTAAGATTCCCAAGCTTCGAGTCCAGGGTTGAAATCCACATCTTTATGCTCCAAACGACCGTCTTTAGGCTTCAAATCCGACTTTTAATTCTGAAATCCCACTTTTTTATGCTCCAAACGCTACATTAAGGGCACAAAGTCTCCATTTTAGGTCACAACGCTTCCTTTTTAGAGTCCGGAACGTTGGTTCCAGGGTTGAAAGCCTCCCTGTTCTGCTTCAAAGCGTCATTTAGAAGGTACAAGCCCTCATTTTTAGGGCGCAACGCCTCATTTTTTGGCCGCGAATCCTCCTTTTTAGGGGTCAATACGTCCTTTTTGCTGTAAAATCCCTCACTTCTATGTTCCGGACATCTCATTTAGGGCACAAAGCCTTGTTTTGTGGTCCCAAAGCTTCCTCTTCAGGGTCCAAAGCTTTGATTCTGTGGTTGAATTCCTCGTTTTATAATCCAAACCCTCACGTTTATTGCACAAACCCTCATTTTTAGGGCCCAAACGCTCATTTTTATGCTGCAAATCATTTCACTGGAAAATGCCTCCTTTTTATGCTCCAAACGCCTCCTTTAGGGCACGATGTCTGAATGTTAGGTCCCAAAGATTTGGTTAAGAGCCCAAAGCTTGGAGTCTAGGGTTGAAAGCCTGCTTTTTACTCTACAAACCCTCCTGTTTAGGGTACAAACCCTCCTTTTTGGGGCACAAACCCTCGCTGTTAGGGTGCAAACACTCCTGTTAAGACTCCCAAGCTTCGAGTCCAGGGTTGAAATCCACATCTTTATGCTCCAAGCGACCGTCTTTAGGCTTCAAACCCTACTTCTAATTCTGAAATCCCACTTTCTTATGCTCCAAACGCTACATTAAGGGCACAAAGTCTCCATTTTAGGTCACAACGCTTCCTTTTTAGAGTCCGGAACGTTGGTTCCAGGGTTGAAAGCCTCCCTGTTCTGCTTCAAAGCGTCATTTAGAAGGTACAAGCCCTCATTTATAGGGCGCAACGCCTCATTTTTTGGCCGCGAATCCTCCTTTTTAGGGGTCAATACGTCCTTTTTACTGTAAAATCCCTCACTTTTATGTTCCGGACATCTCATTTAGGGCACAAAGCCTTGTTTTGTGGTCCCAAAGCTTCCTCTTCAGAGTCCAAAGCTTTGATTCTGTGGTTGAATTCCTCGTTTTGTAATCCAAACCCTCACGTTTATTGCACAAACCCTCATTTTTAGGGCCCAAACGCTCATTTTTAAGCTGCAAATCATTTCACTGGAAAATGCCTCCTTTTTATGCTCCAAACGCCTCCTTTAGGGCACGATGTCTGAATGTTAGGTCCCAAAGATTTGGTTAAGAGCCCAAAGCTTGGAGTCTAGGGTTGAAAGCCTGCTTTTTACTCTACAAACCCTCCTGTTTAGGGTACAAACCCTCCTTTTTGGGGCACAAACCCTCGCTGTTAGGGTGCAAACACTCCTGTTAAGATTCCCAAGCTTCGAGCCCAGGGTTGAAATCCACATCTTTATGCTCCAAACGACCGTTTTTAGGCTTCAAATCCGACTTTTAATTCTGAAATCCCACTTTTTTATGCTCCAAACGCTACATTAAGGGCACAAAGTCTCCATTTTAGGTCACAACGCTTCCTTTTTAGAGTCCGGAACGTTGGTTCCAGGGTTGAAAGCCTCCCTGTTCTGCTTCAAAGCGTCATTTAGAAGGTACAAGCCCTCATTTTTAGGGCGCAACGCCTCATTTTTTGGCCGCGAATCCTCCTTTTTAGGGGTCAATACGTCCTTTTTGCTGTAAAATCCCTCACTTCTATGTTCCGGACATCTCATTTAGGGCACAAAGCCTTGTTTTGTGGTCCCAAAGCTTCCTCTTCAGGGTCCAAAGCTTTGATTCTGTGGTTGAATTCCTCGTTTTATAATCCAAACCCTCACGTTTATTGCACAAACCCTCATTTTTAGGGCCCAAACGCTCATTTTTATGCTGCAAATCATTTCACTGGAAAATGCCTCCTTTTTATGCTCCAAACGCCTCCTTTAGGGCACGATGTCTGAATGTTAGGTCCCAAAGATTTGGTTAAGAGCCCAAAGCTTGGAGTCTAGGGTTCAAAGCCTGCTTTTTACTCTACAAAGCCTCCTGTTTAGGGTACAAACCCTCCTTTTTGGGGCACAAACCCTCGCTGTTAGGGTGCAAACACTCACGTTAAGATTCCCAAGCTTCGAGTCCAGTGTTGAAATCCACATCTTTATGCTCCAAACGACCGTTTTTAGGCTTCAAATCCGACTTTTAATTCTGAAATCCCACTTTTTTACGCTCCAAACGCTACATTAAGGGCACAAAGTCTCCATTTTAGGTCACAACGCTTCCTTTTTAGAGTCCGGAACGTTGGTTCCAGGGTTGAAAGCCTCCCTGTTCTGCTTCAAAGCGTCATTTAGAAGGTACAAGCCCTCATTTTTAGGGCGCAACGCCTCATTTTTTGGCCGCGAATCCTCCTTTTTAGGGGTCAATACGTCCTTTTTGCTGTAAAATCCCTCACTTCTATGTTCCGGACATCTCATTTAGGGCACAAAGCCTTGTTTTGTGGTCCCAAAGCTTCCTCTTCAGGGTCCAAAGCTTTGATTCTGTGGTTGAATTCCTCGTTTTATAATCCAAACCCTCACGTTTATTGCACAAACCCTCATTTTTAGGGCCCAAACGCTCATTTTTATGCTGCAAATCATTTCACTGGAAAATGCCTCCTTTTTATGCTCCAAACGCCTCCTTTAGGGCACGATGTCTGAATGTTAGGTCCCAAAGATTTGGTTAAGAGCCCAAAGCTTGGAGTCTAGGGTTCAAAGCCTGCTTTTTACTCTACAAAGCCTCCTGTTTAGGGTACAAACCCTCCTTTTTGGGGCACAAACCCTCGCTGTTAGGGTGCAAACACTCACGTTAAGATTCCCAAGCTTCGAGTCCAGTGTTGAAATCCACATCTTTATGCTCCAAACGACCGTTTTTAGGCTTCAAATCCGACTTTTAATTCTGAAATCCCACTTTTTTACGCTCCAAACGCTACATTAAGGGCACAAAGTCTCCATTTTAGGTCACAACGCTTCCTTTTTAGAGTCCGGAACGTTGGTTCCAGGGTTGAAAGCCTCCCTGTTCTGCTTCAAAGCGTCATTTAGAAGGTACAAGCCCTCATTTTTAGGGCGCAACGCCTCATTTTTTGGCCGCGAATCCTCCTTTTTAGGGGTCAATACGTCCTTTTTGCTGTAAAATCCCTCACTTTTATGTTCCGGACATCTCATTTAGGGCACAAAGCCTTGTTTTGTGGTCCCAAAGCTTCCTCTTCAGAGTCCAAAGCTTTGATTCTGTGGTTGAATTCCTCGTTTTATAATCCAAACCCTCACGTTTATTGCACAAACCCTCATTTTTAGGGCCCAAACGCTCATTTTTATGCTGCAAATCATTTCACTGGAAAATGCCTCCTTTTTATGCTCCAAACGCCTCCTTTAGGGCACGATGTCTGAATGTTAGGTCCCAAAGATTTGGTTAAGACCCCAAAGCTTGGAGTCTAGGGTTGAAAGCCTGCTTTTTACTCTACAAACCCTCCTGTTTAGGGTACAAACCCTCCTTTTTGGTGCACAAGCCCTCGCTGTTAGGGTGCAAACACTCCTGTTAAGACTCCCAAGCTTCGAGTCCAGGGTTGAAATCCACATCTTTATGCTCCAAACGACCGTTTTTAGGCTTCAAATCCGACTTTTAATTCTGAAATCCCACTTTTTTACGCTCCAAACGCTACATTAAGGGCACAAAGTCTCCATTTTAGGTCACAACGCTTCCTTTTTAGAGTCCGGAACGTTGGTTCCAGGGTTGAAAGCCTCCCTGTTCTGCTTCAAAGCGTCATTTAGAAGGTACAAGCCCTCATTTATAGGGCGCAACGCCTCATTTTTTGGCCGCGAATCCTCCTTTTTAGGGGTCAATACGTCCTTTTTGCTGTAAAATCCCTCACTTTTATGTTCCGGACATCTCATTTAGGGCACAAAGCCTTGTTTTGTGGTCCCAAAGCTTCCTCTTCAGAGTCCAAAGCTTTGATTCTGTGGTTGAATTCCTCGTTTTGTAATCCAAACCCTCACGTTTATTGCACAAACCCTCATTTTTAGGGCCCAAACGCTCATTTTTAAGCTGCAAATCATTTCACTGGAAAATGCCTCCTTTTTATGCTCCAAACGCCTCCTTTAGGGCACGATGTCTGAATGTTAGGTCCCAAAGATTTGGTTAAGAGCCCAAAGCTTGGAGTCTAGGGTTCAAAGCCTGCTTTTTACTCTACAAAGCCTCCTGTTTAGGGTACAAACCCTCCTTTTTGGGGCACAAACCCTCGCTGTTAGGGTGCAAACACTCACGTTAAGATTCCCAAGCTTCGAGTCCAGTGTTGAAATCCACATCTTTATGCTCCAAACGACCGTTTTTAGGCTTCAAATCCGACTTTTAATTCTGAAATCCCACTTTTTTACGCTCCAAACGCTACATTAAGGGCACAAAGTCTCCATTTTAGGTCACAACGCTTCCTTTTTAGAGTCCGGAACGTTGGTTCCAGGGTTGAAAGCCTCCCTGTTCTGCTTCAAAGCGTCATTTAGAAGGTACAAGCCCTCATTTTTAGGGCGCAACGCCTCATTTTTTGGCCGCGAATCCTCCTTTTTAGGGGTCAATACGTCCTTTTTGCTGTAAAATCCCTCACTTCTATCTTCGAGACATCTCATTTAGGGCACAAAGCCTTGTTTTGTGGTCCCAAACCTTCCTCTTCAGAGTCCAAAGCTTTGATTCTGTGGTTGAATTCCTCGTTTTATAATCCAAACCCTCACGTTTATTGCACAAACCCTCATTTTTAGGGCCCAAACGCTCATTTTTATGCTGCAAATCATTTCACTGGAAAATGCCTCCTTTTTATGCTCCAAACGCCTCCTTTAGGGCACGATGTCTGAATGTTAGGTCCCAAAGATTTGGTTAAGACCCCAAAGCTTGGAGTCTAGGGTTGAAAGCCTGCTTTTTACTCTACAAACCCTCCTGTTTAGGGTACAAACCCTCCTTTTTGGTGCACAAGCCCTCGCTGTTAGGGTGCAAACACTCCTGTTAAGACTCCCAAGCTTCGAGTCCAGGGTTGAAATCCACATCTTTATGCTCCAAACGACCGTTTTTAGGCTTCAAATCCGACTTTTAATTCTGAAATCCCACTTTTTTACGCTCCAAACGGTACATTAAGGGCACAAAGTCTCTATTTTAGGTCACAACGCTTCCTTTTTAGAGTCCGGAACGTTGGTTCCAGGGTTGAAAGCCTCCCTGTTCTGCTTCAAAGCGTCATTTAGAAGGTACAAGCCCTCATTTTTAGGGCGCAACGCCTCATTTTTTGGCCGCGAATCCTCCTTTTTAGGGGTCAATACGTCCTTTTTGCTGTAAAATCCCTCACTTTTATGTTCCGGACATCTCTTTTAGGGCACAAAGCCTTGTTTTGTGGTCCCAAAGCTTCCTCTTCAGGGTCCAAAGCTTTGATTCTGTGGTTGAATTCCTCGTTTTATAATCCAAACCCTCACGTTTATTGCACAAACCCTCATTTTTAGGGCCCAAACGCTCATTTTTATGCTGCAAATCATTTCACTGGAAAATGCCTCCTTTTTATGCTCCAAACGCCTCCTTTAGGGCACGATGTCTGAATGTTAGGTCCCAAAGATTTGGTTAAGAGCCCAAAGCTTGGAGTCTAGGGTTCAAAGCCTGCTTTTTACTCTACAAAGCCTCCTGTTTAGGGTACAAACCCTCCTTTTTGGTGCACAAGCCCTCGCTGTTAGGGTGCAAACACTCCTGTTAAGACTCCCAAGCTTCGAGTCCAGGGTTGAAATCCACATCTTTATGCTCCAAACGACCGTTTTTAGGCTTCAAATCCGACTTTTAATTCTGAAATCCCACTTTTTTACGCTCCAAACGCTACATTAAGGGCACAAAGTCTCTATTTTAGGTCACAACGCTTCCTTTTTAGAGTCCGGAACGTTGGTTCCAGGGTTGAAAGCCTCCCTGTTCTGCTTCAAAGCGTCATTTAGAAGGTACAAGCCCTCATTTTTAGGGCGCAACGCCTCATTTTTTGGCCGCGAATCCTCCTTTTTAGGGGTCAATACGTCCTTTTTGCTGTAAAATCCCTCACTTCTATGTTACGGACATCTCATTTAGGGCACAAAGCCTTGTTTTGTGGTCCCAAAGCTTCCTCTTCAGAGTCCAAAGCTTTGATTCTGTGGTTGAATTCCTCGTTTTATAATCCAAACCCTCACGTTTATTGCACAAACCCTCATTTTTAGGGCCCAAACGCTCATTTTTATGCTGCAAATCATTTCACTGGAAAATGCCTCCTTTTTATGCTCCAAACGCCTCCTTTAGGGCACGATGTCTGAATGTTAGGTCCCAAAGATTTGGTTAAGAGCCCAAAGCTTGGAGTCTAGGGTTGAAAGCCTGCTTTTTACTCTACAAACCCTCCTGTTTAGGGTACAAACCCTCCTTTTTGGTGCACAAGCCCTCGCTGTTAGGGTGCAAACACTCCTGTTAAGATTCCCAAGCTTCGAGTCCAGGGTTGAAATCCACATCTTTATGCTCCAAACGACCGTCTTTAGGCTTCAAATCCGACTTTTAATTCTGAAATCCCACTTTTTTACGCTCCAAACGCTACATTAAGGGCACAAAGTCTCCATTTTAGGTCACAACGCTTCCTTTTTAGAGTCCGGAACGTTGGTTCCAGGGTTGAAAGCCTCCCTGTTCTGCTTCAAAGCGTCATTTAGAAGGTACAAGCCCTCATTTTTAGGGCGCAACGCCTCATTTTTTGGCCGCGAATCCTCCTTTTTAGGGGTCAATACGTCCTTTTTGCTGTAAAATCCCTCACTTTTATGTTCCGGACATCTCATTTAGGGCACAAAGCCTTGTTTTGTGGTCCCAAAGCTTCCTCTTCAGAGTCCAAAGCTTTGATTCTGTGGTTGAATTCCTCGTTTTGTAATCCAAACCCTCACGTTTATTGCACAAACCCTCATTTTTAGGGCCCAAACGCTCATTTTTATGCTGCAAATCATTTCACTGGAAAATGCCTCCTTTTTATGCTCCAAACGCCTCCTTTAGGGCACGATGTCTGAATGTTAGGTCCCAAAGATTTGGTTAAGAGCCCAAAGCTTGGAGTCTAGGGTTGAAAGCCTGCTTTTTACTCTACAAACCCTCCTTTGTAGGGTACAAACCCTCCTTTTTGGGGCACAAACCCTCGCTGTTAGGGTGCAAACACTCCTGTTAAGACTCCCAAGCTTCGAGTCCAGGGTTGAAATCCACATCTTTATGCTCCAAACGACCGTTTTTAGGCTTCAAATCCTACTTTTAATTCTGTAATCCCACTTTTTTACGCTCCAAACGCTACATTAAGGGCACAAAGTCTCCATTTTAGGTCACAACGCTTCCTTTTTAGAGTCCGGAACGTTGGTTCCAGGGTTGAAAGCCTCCCTGTTCTGCTTCAAAGCGTCATTTAGAAGGTACAAGCCCTCATTTTTAGGGCGCAACGCCTCATTTTTTGGCCGCGAATCCTCCTTTTTAGGGGTCAATACGTCCTTTTTGCTGTAAAATCCCTCACTTTTATGTTCCGGACATCTCATTTAGGGCACAAAGCCTTGTTTTGTGGTCCCAAAGCTTCCTCTTCAGAGTCCAAAGCTTTGATTCTGTGGTTGAATTCCTCGTTTTATAATCCAAACCCTCACGTTTATTGCACAAACCCTCATTTTTAGGGCCCAAACGCTCATTTTTATGCTGCAAATCATTTCACTGGAAAATGCCTCCTTTTTATGCTCCAAACGCCTCCTTTAGGGCACGATGTCTGAATGTTAGGTCCCAAAGATTTGGTTAAGAGTCCAAAGCTTGGAGTCTAGGGTTGAAAGCCTGCTTTTTACTCTACAAAGCCTCCTGTTTAGGGTACAAACCCTCCTTTTTGGGGCACAAACCCTCGCTGTTAGGGTGCAAACACTCCTGTTAAGATTCTCAAGCTTCGAGTCCAGGGTTGAAATCCACATCTTTATGCTCCAAACGACCGTCTTTAGGCTTCAAACCCTACTTCTAATTCTGAAATCCCACTTTCTTATGCTCCAAACGCTACATTAAGGGCACAAAGTCTCCATTTTAGGTCACAACGCTTCCTTTTTAGAGTCCGGAACGTTGGTTCCAGGGTTGAAAGCCTCCCTGTTCTGCTTCAAAGCGTCATTTAGAAGGTACAAGCCCTCATTTTTAGGGCGCAATGCCTCATTTTTTGGCCGCGAATCCTCCTTTTTAGGGGTCAATACGTCCTTTTTGCTGTAAAATCCCTCACTTTTATGTTCCAGACATGTCATTTAGGGCACAAAGCCTTGTTTTGTGGTCCCAAAGCTTCCTCTTCAGAGTCCAAAGCTTTGATTCTGTGGTTGAATTCCTCGTTTTATAATCCAAACCCTCACGTTTATTGCACAAACCCTCATTTTTAGGGCCCAAACGCTCATTTTTAAGCTGCAAATCATTTCACTGGAAAATGCCTCCTTTTTATGCTCCAAACGCCTCCTTTAGGGCACGATGTCTGAATGTTAGGTCCCAAAGATTTGGTTAAGAGTCCAAAGCTTGGAGTCTAGGGTTGAAAGCCTGCTTTTTACTCTACAAAGCCTCCTGTTTAGGGTACAAACCCTCCTTTTTGGGGCACAAACCCTCGCTGTTAGGGTGCAAACACTCCTGTTAAGACTCCCAAGCTTCGAGCCCAGGGTTGAAATCCACATCTTTATGCTCCAAACGACCGTTTTTAGGCTTCAAATCCGACTTTTAATTCTGAAATCCCACTTTTTTATGCTCCAAACGCTACATTAAGGGCACAAAGTCTCCATTTTAGGTCACAACGCTTCCTTTTTAGAGTCCGGAACGTTGGTTCCAGGGTTGAAAGCCTCCCTGTTCTGCTTCAAAGCGTCATTTAGAAGGTACAAGCCCTCATTTTTAGGGCGCAACGCCTCATTTTTTGGCCGCGAATCCTCCTTTTTAGGGGTCAATACGTCCTTTTTGCTGTAAAATCCCTCACTTCTATGTTACGGACATCTCATTTAGGGCACAAAGCCTTGTTTTGTGGTCCCAAAGCTTCCTCTTCAGGGTCCAAAGCTTTGATTCTGTGGTTGAATTCCTCGTTTTATAATCCAAACCCTCACGTTTATTGCACAAACCCTCATTTTTAGGGCCCAAACGCTCATTTTTATGCTGCAAATCATTTCACTGGAAAATGCCTCCTTTTTATGCTCCAAACGCCTCCTTTAGGGCACGATGTCTGAATGTTAGGTCCCAAAGATTTGGTTAAGAGCCCAAAGCTTGGAGTCTAGGGTTCAAAGCCTGCTTTTTACTCTACAAACCCTCCTGTTTAGGGCACAAACCCTCCTTTTTGGTGCACAAGCCCTCGCTGTTAGGGTGCAAACACTCACGTTAAGATTCCCAAGCTTCGAGTCCAGGGTTGAAATCCACATCTTTATGCTCCAAACGACCGTTTTTAGGCTTCAAATCCGACTTTTAATTCTGAAATCCCACTTTTTTACGCTCCAAACGCTACATTAAGGGCACAAAGTCTCCATTTTAGGTCACAACGCTTCCTTTTTAGAGTCCGGAACGTTGGTTCCAGGGTTGAAAGCCTCCCTGTTCTGCTTCAAAGCGTCATTTAGAAGGTACAAGCCCTCATTTTTAGGGCGCAACGCCTCATTTTTTGGCCGCGAATCCTCCTTTTCAGGGGTCAATACGTCCTTTTTGCTGTAAAATACCTCACTTTTATGTTCCGGACATCTCATTTAGGGCACAAAGCCTTGTTTTGTGGTCCCAAAGCTTCCTCTTCAGAGTCCAAAGCTTTGATTCTGTGGTTGAATTCCTCGTTTTATAATCCAAACCCTCACGTTTATTGCACAAACCCTCATTTTTAGGGCCCAAACGCTCATTTTTAAGCTGCAAATCATTTCACTGGAAAATGCCTCCTTTTTATGCTCCAAACGCCTCCTTTAGGGCACGATGTCTGAATGTTAGGTCCCAAAGATTTGGTTAAGAGCCCAAAGCTTGGAGTCTAGGGTTGAAAGCCTGCTTTTTACTCTACAAACCCTCCTGTTTAGGGTACAAACCCTCCTTTTTGGGGCACAAACCCTCGCTGTTAGGGTGCAAACACTCACGTTAAGATTCCCAAGCTTCGAGTCCAGGGTTGAAATCCACATCTTTATGCTCCAAACGACCGTCTTTAGGCTTCAAATCCGACTTTTAATTCTGAAATCCCACTTTTTTACGCTCCAAACGCTACATTAAGGGCACAAAGTCTCCATTTTAGGTCACAACGCTTCCTTTTTAGAGTCCGGAACGTTGGTTCCAGGGTTGAAAGCCTCCCTGTTCTGCTTCAAAGCGTCATTTAGAAGGTACAAGCCCTCATTTTTAGGGCGCAACGCCTCATTTTTTGGCCGCGAATCCTCCTTTTTAGGGGTCAATACGTCCTTTTTGCTGTAAAATCCCTCACTTCTATGTTCCGGACATCTCATTTAGGGCACAAAGCCTTGTTTTGTGGTCCCAAAGCTTCCTCTTCAGAGTCCAAAGCTTTGATTCTGTGGTTGAATTCCTCGTTTTATAATCCAAACCCTCACGTTTATTGCACAAACCCTCATTTTTAGGGCCCAAACGCTCATTTTTAAGCTGCAAATCATTTCACTGGAAAATGCCTCCTTTTTATGCTCCAAACGCCTCCTTTAGGGCACGATGTCTGAATGTTAGGTCCCAAAGATTTGGTTAAGAGCCCAAAGCTTGGAGTCTAGGGTTGAAAGCCTGCTTTTTACTCTACAAACCCTCCTGTTTAGGGTACAAACCCTCCTTTTTGGGGCACAAACCCTCGCTGTTAGGGTGCAAACACTCACGTTAAGATTCCCAAGCTTCGAGTCCAGGGTTGAAATCCACATCTTTATGCTCCAAACGACCGTTTTTAGGCTTCAAATCCGACTTTTAATTCTGAAATCCCACTTTTTTACGCTCCAAACGCTACATTAAGGGCACAAAGTCTCCATTTTAGGTCACAACGCTTCCTTTTTAGAGTCCGGAACGTTGGTTCCAGGGTTGAAAGCCTCCCTGTTCTGCTTCAAAGCGTCATTTAGAAGGTACAAGCCCTCATTTTTAGGGCGCAACGCCTCATTTTTTGGCCGCGAATCCTCCTTTTTAGGGGTCAATACGTCCTTTTTGCTGTAAAATCCCTCACTTCTATGTTACGGACATCTCATTTAGGGCACAAAGCCTTGTTTTGTGGTCCCAAAGCTTCCTCTTCAGAGTCCAAAGCTTTGATTCTGTGGTTGAATTCCCCGTTTTATAATCCAAACCCTCATGTTTATTGCACAAACCCTCATTTTTAGGGCCCAAACGCTCATTTTTATGCTGCAAATCATTTCACTGGAAAATGCCTCCTTTTTATGCTCCAAACGCCTCCTTTAGGGCACGATGTCTGAATGTTAGGTCCCAAAGATTTGGTTAAGAGCCCAAAGCTTGGAGTCTAGGGTTGAAAGCCTGCTTTTTACTCTACAAACCCTCCTGTTTAGGGTACAAACCCTCCTGTTTAGGGTACAAACCCTCCTTTTTGGGGCACAAACCCTCGCTGTTAGGGTGCAAACACTCCTGTTAAGACTCCCAAGCTTCGAGTCCAGGGTTGAAATCCACATCTTTATGCTCCAAACGACCGTTTTTAGGCTTCAAATCCTACTTTTAATTCTGTAATCCCACTTTTTTACGCTCCAAACGCTACATTAAGGGCACAAAGTCTCCATTTTAGGTCACAACGCTTCCTTTTTAGAGTCCGGAACGTTGGTTCCAGGGTTGAAAGCCTCCCTGTTCTGCTTCAAAGCGTCATTTAGAAGGTACAAGCCCTCATTTTTAGGGCGCAACGCCTCATTTTTTGGCCGCGAATCCTCCTTTTTAGGGGTCAATACGTCCTTTTTGCTGTAAAATCCCTCACTTCTATGTTCCGGACATCTCATTTAGGGCACAAAGCCTTGTTTTGTGGTCCCAAAGCTTCCTCTTCAGGGTCCAAAGCTTTGATTCTGTGGTTGAATTCCTCGTTTTATAATCCAAACCCTCACGTTTATTGCACAAACCCTCATTTTTAGGGCCCAAACGCTCATTTTTATGCTGCAAATCATTTCACTGGAAAATGCCTCCTTTTTATGCTCCAAACGCCTCCTTTAGGGCACGATGTCTGAATGTTAGGTCCCAAAGATTTGGTTAAGAGCCCAAAGCTTGGAGTCTAGGGTTCAAAGCCTGCTTTTTACTCTACAAAGCCTCCTGTTTAGGGTACAAACCCTCCTTTTTGGGGCACAAACCCTCGCTGTTAGGGTGCAAACACTCACGTTAAGATTCCCAAGCTTCGAGTCCAGTGTTGAAATCCACATCTTTATGCTCCAAACGACCGTTTTTAGGCTTCAAATCCGACTTTTAATTCTGAAATCCCACTTTTTTACGCTCCAAACGCTACATTAAGGGCACAAAGTCTCCATTTTAGGTCACAACGCTTCCTTTTTAGAGTCCGGAACGTTGGTTCCAGGGTTGAAAGCCTCCCTGTTCTGCTTCAAAGCGTCATTTAGAAGGTACAAGCCCTCATTTTTAGGGCGCAACGCCTCATTTTTTGGCCGCGAATCCTCCTTTTTAGGGGTCAATACGTCCTTTTTGCTGTAAAATCCCTCACTTTTATGTTCCGGACATCTCATTTAGGGCACAAAGCCTTGTTTTGTGGTCCCAAAGCTTCCTCTTCAGAGTCCAAAGCTTTGATTCTGTGGTTGAATTCCTCGTTTTATAATCCAAACCCTCACGTTTATTGCACAAACCCTCATGTTTAGGGCCCAAACGCTCATTTTTATGCTGCAAATCATTTCACTGGAAAATGCCTCCTTTTTATGCTCCAAACGCCTCCTTTAGGGCACGATGTCTGAATGTTAGGTCCCAAAGATTTGGTTAAGAGTCCAAAGCTTGGAGTCTAGGGTTGAAAGCCTGCTTTTTACTCTACAAACCCTCCTGTTTAGGGTACAAACCCTCCTTTTTGGTGCACAAGCCCTCGCTGTTAGGGTGCAAACACTCCTGTTAAGACTCCCAAGCTTCGAGTCCAGGGTTGAAATCCACATCTTTATGCTCCAAACGACCGTTTTTAGGCTTCAAATCCGACTTTTAATTCTGAAATCCCACTTTTTTACGCTCCAAACGCTACATTAAGGGCACAAAGTCTCCATTTTAGGTCACAACGCTTCCTTTTTAGAGTCCGGAACGTTGGTTCCAGGGTTGAAAGCCTCCCTGTTCTGCTTCAAAGCGTCATTTAGAAGGTACAAGCCCTCATTTTTAGGGCGCAACGCCTCATTTTTTGGCCGCGAATCCTCCTTTTTAGGGGTCAATACGTCCTTTTTGCTGTAAAATCCCTCACTTTTATGTTCCAGACATGTCATTTAGGGCACAAAGCCTTGTTTTGTGGTCCCAAAGCTTCCTCTTCAGGGTCCAAAGCTTTGATTCTGTGGTTGAATTCCTCGTTTTATAATCCAAACCCTCACGTTTATTGCACAAACCCTCATTTTTAGGGCCCAAACGCTCATTTTTATGCTGCAAATCATTTCACTGGAAAATGCCTCCTTTTTATGCTCCAAACGCCTCCTTTAGGGCACGATGTCTGAATGTTAGGTCCCAAAGATTTGGTTAAGAGCCCAAAGCTTGGAGTCTAGGGTTGAAAGCCTGCTTTTTACTCTACAAACCCTCCTGTTTAGGGTACAAACCCTCCTTTTTGGGGCACAAACCCTCGCTGTTAGGGTGCAAACACTCCTGTTAAGACTCCCAAGCTTCGAGTCCAGGGTTGAAATCCACATCTTTATGCTCCAAACGACCGTTTTTAGGCTTCAAATCCTACTTTTAATTCTGTAATCCCACTTTTTTACGCTCCAAACGCTACATTAAGGGCACAAAGTCTCCATTTTAGGTCATAACGCTTCCTTTTTAGAGTCCGGAACGTTGGTTCCAGGGTTGAAAGCCTCCCTGTTCTGCTTCAAAGCGTCATTTAGAAGGTACAAGCCCTCATTTTTAGGGCGCAACGCCTCATTTTTTGGCCGCGAATCCTCCTTTTTAGGGGTCAATACGTCCTTTTTGCTGTAAAATCCCTCACTTTTATGTTCCGGACATCTCATTTAGGGCACAAAGCCTTGTTTTGTGGTCCCAAAGCTTCCTCTTCAGAGTCCAAAGCTTTGATTCTGTGGTTGAATTCCTCGTTTTATAATCCAAACCCTCACGTTTATTGCACAAACCCTCATTTTTAGGGCCCAAACGCTCATTTTTATGCTGCAAATCATTTCACTGGAAAATGCCTCCTTTTTATGCTCCAAACGCCTCCTTTAGGGCACGATGTCTGAATGTTAGGTCCCAAAGATTTGGTTAAGAGCCCAAAGCTTGGAGTCTAGGGTTGAAAGCCTGCTTTTTACTCTACAAACCCTCCTTTGTAGGGTACAAACCCTCCTTTTTGGGGCACAAACCCTCGCTGTTAGGGTGCAAACACTCCTGTTAAGATTCTCAAGCTTCGAGTCCAGGGTTGAAATCCACATCTTTATGCTCCAAACGACCGTCTTTAGGCTTCAAACCCTACTTCTAATTCTGAAATCCCACTTTCTTATGCTCCAAACGCTACATTAAGGGCACAAAGTCTCCATTTTAGGTCACAACGCTTCCTTTTTAGAGTCCGGAACGTTGGTTCCAGGGTTGAAAGCCTCCCTGTTCTGCTTCAAAGCGTCATTTAGAAGGTACAAGCCCTCATTTTTAGGGCGCAATGCCTCATTTTTTGGCCGCGAATCCTCCTTTTTAGGGGTCAATACGTCCTTTTTGCTGTAAAATCCCTCACTTTTATGTTCCAGACATGTCATTTAGGGCACAAAGCCTTGTTTTGTGGTCCCAAAGCTTCCTCTTCAGGGTCCAAAGCTTTGATTCTGTGGTTGAATTCCTCGTTTTATAATCCAAACCCTCACGTTTATTGCACAAACCCTAATTTTTAGGGCCCAAACGCTCATTTTTATGCTGCAAATCATTTCACTGGAAAATGCCTCCTTTTTATGCTCCAAACGCCTCCTTTAGGGCACGATGTCTGAATGTTAGGTCCCAAAGATTTGGTTAAGAGCCCAAAGCTTGGAGTCTAGGGTTGAAAGCCTGCTTTTTACTCTACAAAGCCTCCTGTTTAGGGTACAAACCCTCCTTTTTGGGGCACAAACCCTCGCTGTTAGGGTGCAAACACTCACGTTAAGATTCCCAAGCTTCGAGTCCAGTGTTGAAATCCACATCTTTATGCTCCAAACGACCGTTTTTAGGCTTCAAATCCGACTTTTAATTCTGAAATCCCACTTTTTTACGCTCCAAACGCTACATTAAGGGCACAAAGTCTCCATTTTAGGTCACAACGCTTCCTTTTTAGAGTCCGGAACGTTGGTTCCAGGGTTGAAAGCCTCCCTGTTCTGCTTCAAAGCGTCATTTAGAAGGTACAAGCCCTCATTTTTAGGGCGCAACGCCTCATTTTTTGGCCGCGAATCCTCCTTTTTAGGGGTCAATACGTCCTTTTTGCTGTAAAATCCCTCACTTTTATGTTCCGGACATCTCATTTAGGGCACAAAGCCTTGTTTTGTGGTCCCAAAGCTTCCTCTTCAGAGTCCAAAGCTTTGATTCTGTGGTTGAATTCCTCGTTTTATAATCCAAACCCTCACGTTTATTGCACAAACCCTCATGTTTAGGGCCCAAACGCTCATTTTTATGCTGCAAATCATTTCACTGGAAAATGCCTCCTTTTTATGCTCCAAACGCCTCCTTTAGGGCACGATGTCTGAATGTTAGGTCCCAAAGATTTGGTTAAGAGTCCAAAGCTTGGAGTCTAGGGTTGAAAGCCTGCTTTTTACTCTACAAACCCTCCTGTTTAGGGTACAAACCCTCCTTTTTGGTGCACAAGCCCTCGCTGTTAGGGTGCAAACACTCCTGTTAAGACTCCCAAGCTTCGAGTCCAGGGTTGAAATCCACATCTTTATGCTCCAAACGACCGTTTTTAGGCTTCAAATCCTACTTTTAATTCTGAAATCCCACTTTTTTACGCTCCAAACGCTACATTAAGGGCACAAAGTCTCCATTTTAGGTCACAACGCTTCCTTTTTAGAGTCCGGAACGTTGGTTCCAGGGTTGAAAGCCTCCCTGTTCTGCTTCAAAGCGTCATTTAGAAGGTACAAGCCCTCATTTTTAGGGCGCAACGCCTCATTTTTTGGCCGCGAATCCTCCTTTTTAGGGGTCAATACGTCCTTTTTGCTGTAAAATCCCTCACTTTTATGTTCCAGACATGTCATTTAGGGCACAAAGCCTTGTTTTGTGGTCCCAAAGCTTCCTCTTCAGGGTCCAAAGCTTTGATTCTGTGGTTGAATTCCTCGTTTTATAATCCAAACCCTCACGTTTATTGCACAAACCCTCATTTTTAGGGCCCAAACGCTCATTTTTATGCTGCAAATCATTTCACTGGAAAATGCCTCCTTTTTATGCTCCAAACGCCTCCTTTAGGGCACGATGTCTGAATGTTAGGTCCCAAAGATTTGGTTAAGAGCCCAAAGCTTGGAGTCTAGGGTTGAAAGCCTGCTTTTTACTCTACAAACCCTCCTGTTTAGGGTACAAACCCTCCTTTTTGGGGCACAAACCCTCGCTGTTAGGGTGCAAACACTCCTGTTAAGACTCCCAAGCTTCGAGTCCAGGGTTGAAATCCACATCTTTATGCTCCAAACGACCGTTTTTAGGCTTCAAATCCTACTTTTAATTCTGTAATCCCACTTTTTTACGCTCCAAACGCTACATTAAGGGCACAAAGTCTCCATTTTAGGTCATAACGCTTCCTTTTTAGAGTCCGGAACGTTGGTTCCAGGGTTGAAAGCCTCCCTGTTCTGCTTCAAAGCGTCATTTAGAAGGTACAAGCCCTCATTTTTAGGGCGCAACGCCTCATTTTTTGGCCGCGAATCCTCCTTTTTAGGGGTCAATACGTCCTTTTTGCTGTAAAATCCCTCACTTTTATGTTCCGGACATCTCATTTAGGGCACAAAGCCTTGTTTTGTGGTCCCAAAGCTTCCTCTTCAGAGTCCAAAGCTTTGATTCTGTGGTTGAATTCCTCGTTTTATAATCCAAACCCTCACGTTTATTGCACAAACCCTCATTTTTAGGGCCCAAACGCTCATTTTTATGCTGCAAATCATTTCACTGGAAAATGCCTCCTTTTTATGCTCCAAACGCCTCCTTTAGGGCACGATGTCTGAATGTTAGGTCCCAAAGATTTGGTTAAGAGCCCAAAGCTTGGAGTCTAGGGTTGAAAGCCTGCTTTTTACTCTACAAACCCTCCTTTGTAGGGTACAAACCCTCCTTTTTGGGGCACAAACCCTCGCTGTTAGGGTGCAAACACTCCTGTTAAGATTCTCAAGCTTCGAGTCCAGGGTTGAAATCCACATCTTTATGCTCCAAACGACCGTCTTTAGGCTTCAAACCCTACTTCTAATTCTGAAATCCCACTTTCTTATGCTCCAAACGCTACATTAAGGGCACAAAGTCTCCATTTTAGGTCACAACGCTTCCTTTTTAGAGTCCGGAACGTTGGTTCCAGGGTTGAAAGCCTCCCTGTTCTGCTTCAAAGCGTCATTTAGAAGGTACAAGCCCTCATTTTTAGGGCGCAATGCCTCATTTTTTGGCCGCGAATCCTCCTTTTTAGGGGTCAATACGTCCTTTTTGCTGTAAAATCCCTCACTTTTATGTTCCAGACATGTCATTTAGGGCACAAAGCCTTGTTTTGTGGTCCCAAAGCTTCCTCTTCAGGGTCCAAAGCTTTGATTCTGTGGTTGAATTCCTCGTTTTATAATCCAAACCCTCACGTTTATTGCACAAACCCTCATTTTTAGGGCCCAAACGCTCATTTTTATGCTGCAAATCATTTCACTGGAAAATGCCTCCTTTTTATGCTCCAAACGCCTCCTTTAGGGCACGATGTCTGAATGTTAGGTCCCAAAGATTTGGTTAAGAGCCCAAAGCTTGGAGTCTAGGGTTGAAAGCCTGCTTTTTACTCTACAAACCCTCCTGTTTAGGGTACAAACCCTCCTTTTTGGGGCACAAACCCTCGCTGTTAGGGTGCAAACACTCACGTTAAGATTCCCAAGCTTCGAGCCCAGGGTTGAAATCCACATCTTTATGCTCCAAACGACCGTCTTTAGGCTTCAAATCCGACTTTTAATTCTGAAATCCCACTTTCCTATGCTCCAAACACTACATTAAGGGCACAAAGTCTCAATTTTAGGTCACAACGCTTCCTTTTTAGAGTCCGGAACGTTGGTTCCAGGGTTGAAAGCCTCCCTGTTCTGCTTCAAAGCGTCATTTAGAAGGTACAAGCCCTCATTTTTAGGGCGCAACGCCTCATTTTTTGGCCGCGAATCCTCCTTTTTAGGGGTCAATACGTCCTTTTTGCTGTAAAATACCTCACTTTTATGTTCCGGACATCTCTTTTAGGGCACAAAGCCTTGTTTTGTGGTCCCAAAGCTTCCTCTTCAGAGTCCAAAGCTTTGATTCTGTGGTTGAATTCCTCGTTTTATAATCCAAACCCTCACGTTTATTGCACAAACCCTCATTTTTAGGGCCCAAACGCTCATTTTTAAGCTGCAAATCATTTCACTGGAAAATGCCTCCTTTTTATGCTCCAAACGCCTCCTTTAGGGCACGATGTCTGAATGTTAGGTCCCAAAGATTTGGTTAAGAGTCCAAAGCTTGGAGTCTAGGGTTGAAAGCCTGCTTTTTACTCTACAAAGCCTCCTGTTTAGGGTACAAACCCTCCTTTTTGGGGCACAAGCCCTCGCTGTTAGGGTGCAAACACTCCTGTTAAGATTCCCAAGCTTCGAGCCCAGGGTTGAAATCCACATCTTTATGCTCCAAACGACCGTTTTTAGGCTTCAAATCCGACTTTTAATTCTGAAATCCCACTTTTTTACGCTCCAAACGCTACATTAAGGGCACAAAGTCTCTATTTTAGGTCACAACGCTTCCTTTTTAGAGTCCGGAACGTTGGTTCCAGGGTTGAAAGCCTCCCTGTTCTGCTTCAAAGCGTCATTTAGAAGGTACAAGCCCTCATTTTTAGGGCGCAACGCCTCATTTTTTGGCCGCGAATCCTCCTTTTTAGGGGTCAATACGTCCTTTTTGCTGTAAAATCCCTCACTTTTATGTTCCAGACATGTCATTTAGGGCACAAAGCCTTGTTTTGTGGTCCCAAAGCTTCCTCTTCAGGGTCCAAAGCTTTGATTCTGTGGTTGAATTCCTCGTTTTATAATCCAAACCCTCACGTTTATTGCACAAACCCTCATTTTTAGGGCCCAAACGCTCATTTTTATGCTGCAAATCATTTCACTGGAAAATGCCTCCTTTTTATGCTCCAAACGCCTCCTTTAGGGCACGATGTCTGAATGTTAGGTCCCAAAGATTTGGTTAAGAGCCCAAAGCTTGGAGTCTAGGGTTCAAAGCCTGCTTTTTACTCTACAAACCCTCCTGTTTAGGGCACAAACCCTCCTTTTTGGGGCACAAACCCTCGCTGTTAGGGTGCAAACACTCCTGTTAAGACTCCCAAGCTTCGAGTCCAGGGTTGAAATCCACATCTTTATGCTCCAAACGACCGTTTTTAGGCTTCAAATCCTACTTTTAATTCTGTAATCCCACTTTTTTACGCTCCAAACGCTACATTAAGGGCACAAAGTCTCCATTTTAGGTCACAACGCTTCCTTTTTAGAGTCCGGAACGTTGGTTCCAGGGTTGAAAGCCTCCCTGTTCTGCTTCAAAGCGTCATTTAGAAGGTACAAGCCCTCATTTTTAGGGCGCAACGCCTCATTTTTTGGCCGCGAATCCTCCTTTTTAGGGGTCAATACGTCCTTTTTGCTGTAAAATACCTCACTTTTATGTTCCGGACATCTCATTTAGGGCACAAAGCCTTGTTTTGTGGTCCCAAAGCTTCCTCTTCAGAGTCCAAAGCTTTGATTCTGTGGTTGAATTCCTCGTTTTATAATCCAAACCCTCACGTTTATTGCACAAACCCTCATTTTTAGGGCCCAAACGCTCATTTTTATGCTGCAAATCATTTCACTGGAAAATGCCTCCTTTTTATGCTCCAAACGCCTCCTTTAGGGCACGATGTCTGAATGTTAGGTCCCAAAGATTTGGTTAAGAGTCCAAAGCTTGGAGTCTAGGGTTGAAAGCCTGCTTTTTACTCTACAAAGCCTCCTGTTTAGGGTACAAACCCTCCTTTTTGGGGCACAAACCCTCGCTGTTAGGGTGCAAACACTCCTGTTAAGATTCCCAAGCTTCGAGCCCAGGGTTGAAATCCACATCTTTATGCTCCAAACGACCGTCTTTAGGCTTCAAATCCGACTTTTAATTCTGAAATCCCACTTTCCTATGCTCCAAACACTACATTAAGGGCACAAAGTCTCAATTTTAGGTCACAACGCTTCCTTTTTAGAGTCCGGAACGTTGGTTCCAGGGTTGAAAGCCTCCCTGTTCTGCTTCAAAGCGTCATTTAGAAGGTACAAGCCCTCATTTTTAGGGCGCAACGCCTCATTTTTTGGCCGCGAATCCTCCTTTTTAGGGGTCAATACGTCCTTTTTGCTGTAAAATACCTCACTTTTATGTTCCGGACATCTCTTTTAGGGCACAAAGCCTTGTTTTGTGGTCCCAAAGCTTCCTCTTCAGAGTCCAAAGCTTTGATTCTGTGGTTGAATTCCTCGTTTTATAATCCAAACCCTCACGTTTATTGCACAAACCCTCATTTTTAGGGCCCAAACGCTCATTTTTATGCTGCAAATCATTTCACTGGAAAATGCCTCCTTTTTATGCTCCAAACGCCTCCTTTAGGGCACGATGTCTGAATGTTAGGTCCCAAAGATTTGGTTAAGAGCCCAAAGCTTGGAGTCTAGGGTTGAAAGCCTGCTTTTTACTCTACAAACCCTCCTTTGTAGGGTACAAACCCTCCTTTTTGGGGCACAAACCCTCGCTGTTAGGGTGCAAACACTCCTGTTAAGATTCTCAAGCTTCGAGTCCAGGGTTGAAATCCACATCTTTATGCTCCAAACGACCGTCTTTAGGCTTCAAACCCTACTTCTAATTCTGAAATCCCACTTTCTTATGCTCCAAACGCTACATTAAGGGCACAAAGTCTCCATTTTAGGTCACAACGCTTCCTTTTTAGAGTCCGGAACGTTGGTTCCAGGGTTGAAAGCCTCCCTGTTCTGCTTCAAAGCGTCATTTAGAAGGTACAAGCCCTCATTTTTAGGGCGCAATGCCTCATTTTTTGGCCGCGAATCCTCCTTTTTAGGGGTCAATATGTCCTTTTTGCTGTAAAATCCCTCACTTTTATGTTCCAGACATGTCATTTAGGGCACAAAGCCTTGTTTTGTGGTCCCAAAGCTTCCTCTTCAGGGTCCAAAGCTTTGATTCTGTGGTTGAATTCCTCGTTTTATAATCCAAACCCTCACGTTTATTGCACAAACCCTCATTTTTAGGGCCCAAACGCTCATTTTTATGCTGCAAATCATTTCACTGGAAAATCCCTCCTTTTTATGCTCCAAACGCCTCCTTTAGGGCACGATGTCTGAATGTTAGGTCCCAAAGATTTGGTTAAGAGCCCAAAGCTTGGAGTCTAGGGTTGAAAGCCTGCTTTTTACTCTACAAAGCCTCCTGTTTAGGGTACAAACCCTCCTTTTTGGGGCACAAACCCTCGCTGTTAGGGTGCAAACACTCCTGTTAAGATTCCCAAGCTTCGAGCCCAGGGTTGAAATCCACATCTTTATGCTCCAAACGACCGTCTTTAGGCTTCAAATCCGACTTTTAATTCTGAAATCCCACTTTCCTATGCTCCAAACACTACATTAAGGGCACAAAGTCTCAATTTTAGGTCACAACGCTTCCTTTTTAGAGTCCGGAACGTTGGTTCCAGGGTTGAAAGCCTCCCTGTTCTGCTTCAAAGCGTCATTTAGAAGGTACAAGCCCTCATTTTTAGGGCGCAACGCCTCATTTTTTGGCCGCGAATCCTCCTTTTTAGGGGTCAATACGTCCTTTTTGCTGTAAAATACCTCACTTTTATGTTCCGGACATCTCTTTTAGGGCACAAAGCCTTGTTTTGTGGTCCCAAAGCTTCCTCTTCAGAGTCCAAAGCTTTGATTCTGTGGTTGAATTCCTCGTTTTATAATCCAAACCCTCACGTTTATTGCACAAACCCTCATTTTTAGGGCCCAAACGCTCATTTTTAAGCTGCAAATCATTTCACTGGAAAATGCCTCCTTTTTATGCTCCAAACGCCTCCTTTAGGGCACGATGTCTGAATGTTAGGTCCCAAAGATTTGGTTAAGAGTCCAAAGCTTGGAGTCTAGGGTTGAAAGCCTGCTTTTTACTCTACAAAGCCTCCTGTTTAGGGTACAAACCCTCCTTTTTGGGGCACAAGCCCTCGCTGTTAGGGTGCAAACACTCCTGTTAAGATTCCCAAGCTTCGAGCCCAGGGTTGAAATCCACATCTTTATGCTCCAAACGACCGTTTTTAGGCTTCAAATCCGACTTTTAATTCTGAAATCCCACTTTTTTACGCTCCAAACGCTACATTAAGGGCACAAAGTCTCTATTTTAGGTCACAACGCTTCCTTTTTAGAGTCCGGAACGTTGGTTCCAGGGTTGAAAGCCTCCCTGTTCTGCTTCAAAGCGTCATTTAGAAGGTACAAGCCCTCATTTTTAGGGCGCAACGCCTCATTTTTTGGCCGCGAATCCTCCTTTTTAGGGGTCAATACGTCCTTTTTGCTGTAAAATCCCTCACTTTTATGTTCCAGACATGTCATTTAGGGCACAAAGCCTTGTTTTGTGGTCCCAAAGCTTCCTCTTCAGGGTCCAAAGCTTTGATTCTGTGGTTGAATTCCTCGTTTTATAATCCAAACCCTCACGTTTATTGCACAAACCCTCATTTTTAGGGCCCAAACGCTCATTTTTATGCTGCAAATCATTTCACTGGAAAATGCCTCCTTTTTATGCTCCAAACGCCTCCTTTAGGGCACGATGTCTGAATGTTAGGTCCCAAAGATTTGGTTAAGAGTCCAAAGCTTGGAGTCTAGGGTTGAAAGCCTGCTTTTTACTCTACAAAGCCTCCTGTTTAGGGTACAAACCCTCCTTTTTGGGGCACAAACCCTCGCTGTTAGGGTGCAAACACTCCTGTTAAGATTCCCAAGCTTCGAGCCCAGGGTTGAAATCCACATCTTTATGCTCCAAACGACCGTCTTTAGGCTTCAAATCCGACTTTTAATTCTGAAATCCCACTTTCCTATGCTCCAAACACTACATTAAGGGCACAAAGTCTCAATTTTAGGTCACAACGCTTCCTTTTTAGAGTCCGGAACGTTGGTTCCAGGGTTGAAAGCCTCCCTGTTCTGCTTCAAAGCGTCATTTAGAAGGTACAAGCCCTCATTTTTAGGGCGCAACGCCTCATTTTTTGGCCGCGAATCCTCCTTTTTAGGGGTCAATACGTCCTTTTTGCTGTAAAATACCTCACTTTTATGTTCCGGACATCTCTTTTAGGGCACAAAGCCTTGTTTTGTGGTCCCAAAGCTTCCTCTTCAGAGTCCAAAGCTTTGATTCTGTGGTTGAATTCCTCGTTTTATAATCCAAACCCTCACGTTTATTGCACAAACCCTCATGTTTAGGGCCCAAACGCTCATTTTTAAGCTGCAAATCATTTCACTGGAAAATGCCTCCTTTTTATGCTCCAAACGCCTCCTTTAGGGCACGATGTCTGAATGTTAGGTCCCAAAGATTTGGTTAAGAGTCCAAAGCTTGGAGTCTAGGGTTGAAAGCCTGCTTTTTACTCTACAAAGCCTCCTGTTTAGGGTACAAACCCTCCTTTTTGGGGCACAAACCCTCGCTGTTAGGGTGCAAACACTCCTGTTAAGACTCCCAAGCTTCGAGCCCAGGGTTGAAATCCACATCTTTATGCTCCAAACGACCGTTTTTAGGCTTCAAATCCGACTTTTAATTCTGAAATCCCACTTTTTTATGCTCCAAACGCTACATTAAGGGCACAAAGTCTCCATTTTAGGTCACAACGCTTCCTTTTTAGAGTCCGGAACGTTGGTTCCAGGGTTGAAAGCCTCCCTGTTCTGCTTCAAAGCGTCATTTAGAAGGTACAAGCCCTCATTTTTAGGGCGCAACGCCTCATTTTTTGGCCGCGAATCCTCCTTTTTAGGGGTCAATACGTCCTTTTTGCTGTAAAATCCCTCACTTCTATGTTCCGGACATCTCATTTAGGGCACAAAGCCTTGTTTTGTGGTCCCAAAGCTTCCTCTTCAGGGTCCAAAGCTTTGATTCTGTGGTTGAATTCCTCGTTTTATAATCCAAACCCTCACGTTTATTGCACAAACCCTCATTTTTAGGGCCCAAACGCTCATTGTTATGCTGCAAATCATTTCACTGGAAAATGCCTCCTTTTTATGCTCCAAACGCCTCCTTTAGGGCACGATGTCTGAATGTTAGGTCCCAAAGATTTGGTTAAGAGCCCAAAGCTTGGAGTCTAGGGTTCAAAGCCTGCTTTTTACTCTACAAACCCTCCTGTTTAGGGCACAAACCCTCCTTTTTGGTGCACAAGCCCTCGCTGTTAGGGTGCAAACACTCACGTTAAGATTCCCAAGCTTCGAGTCCAGGGTTGAAATCCACATCTTTATGCTCCAAACGACCGTTTTTAGGCTTCAAATCCTACTTTTAATTCTGAAATCCCACTTTTTTACGCTCCAAACGCTACATTAAGGGCACAAAGTCTCCATTTTAGGTCACAACGCTTCCTTTTTAGAGTCCGGAACGTTGGTTCCAGGGTTGAAAGCCTCCCTGTTCTGCTTCAAAGCGTCATTTAGAAGGTACAAGCCCTCATTTTTAGGGCGCAACGCCTCATTTTTTGGCCGCGAATCCTCCTTTTCAGGGGTCAATACGTCCTTTTTGCTGTAAAATACCTCACTTTTATGTTCCGGACATCTCATTTAGGGCACAAAGCCTTGTTTTGTGGTCCCAAAGCTTCCTCTTCAGAGTCCAAAGCTTTGATTCTGTGGTTGAATTCCTCGTTTTATAATCCAAACCCTCACGTTTATTGCACAAACCCTCATTTTTAGGGCCCAAACGCTCATTTTTAAGCTGCAAATCATTTCACTGGAAAATGCCTCCTTTTTATGCTCCAAACGCCTCCTTTAGGGCACGATGTCTGAATGTTAGGTCCCAAAGATTTGGTTAAGAGCCCAAAGCTTGGAGTCTAGGGTTGAAAGCCTGCTTTTTACTCTACAAACCCTCCTGTTTAGGGTACAAACCCTCCTTTTTGGGGCACAAACCCTCGCTGTTAGGGTGCAAACACTCACGTTAAGATTCCCAAGCTTCGAGTCCAGGGTTGAAATCCACATCTTTATGCTCCAAACGACCGTCTTTAGGCTTCAAATCCGACTTTTAATTCTGAAATCCCACTTTTTTACGCTCCAAACGCTACATTAAGGGCACAAAGTCTCCATTTTAGGTCACAACGCTTCCTTTTTAGAGTCCGGAACGTTGGTTCCAGGGTTGAAAGCCTCCCTGTTCTGCTTCAAAGCGTCATTTAGAAGGTACAAGCCCTCATTTTTAGGGCGCAACGCCTCATTTTTTGGCCGCGAATCCTCCTTTTTAGGGGTCAATACGTCCTTTTTGCTGTAAAATCCCTCACTTCTATGTTCCGGACATCTCATTTAGGGCACAAAGCCTTGTTTTGTGGTCCCAAAGCTTCCTCTTCAGAGTCCAAAGCTTTGATTCTGTGGTTGAATTCCTCGTTTTGTAATCCAAACCCTCACGTTTATTGCACAAACCCTCATTTTTAGGGCCCAAACGCTCATTTTTAAGCTGCAAATCATTTCACTGGAAAATGCCTCCTTTTTATGCTCCAAACGCCTCCTTTAGGGCACGATGTCTGAATGTTAGGTCCCAAAGATTTGGTTAAGAGCCCAAAGCTTGGAGTCTAGGGTTGAAAGCCTGCTTTTTACTCTACAAACCCTCCTGTTTAGGGTACAAACCCTCCTTTTTGGGGCACAAACCCTCGCTGTTAGGGTGCAAACACTCACGTTAAGATTCCCAAGCTTCGAGTCCAGGGTTGAAATCCACATCTTTATGCTCCAAACGACCGTTTTTAGGCTTCAAATCCGACTTTTAATTCTGAAATCCCACTTTTTTACGCTCCAAACGCTACATTAAGGGCACAAAGTCTCCATTTTAGGTCACAACGCTTCCTTTTTAGAGTCCGGAACGTTGGTTCCAGGGTTGAAAGCCTCCCTGTTCTGCTTCAAAGCGTCATTTAGAAGGTACAAGCCCTCATTTTTAGGGCGCAACGCCTCATTTTTTGGCCGCGAATCCTCCTTTTTAGGGGTCAATACGTCCTTTTTGCTGTAAAATCCCTCACTTCTATGTTACGGACATCTCATTTAGGGCACAAAGCCTTGTTTTGTGGTCCCAAAGCTTCCTCTTCAGAGTCCAAAGCTTTGATTCTGTGGTTGAATTCCTCGTTTTATAATCCAAACCCTCACGTTTATTGCACAAACCCTCATTTTTAGGGCCCAAACGCTCATTTTTATGCTGCAAATCATTTCACTGGAAAATGCCTCCTTTTTATGCTCCAAACGCCTCCTTTAGGGCACGATGTCTGAATGTTAGGTCCCAAAGATTTGGTTAAGAGCCCAAAGCTTGGAGTCTAGGGTTGAAAGCCTGCTTTTTACTCTACAAACCCTCCTGTTTAGGGTACAAACCCTCCTTTTTGGGGCACAAACCCTCGCTGTTAGGGTGCAAACACTCCTGTTAAGACTCCCAAGCTTCGAGTCCAGGGTTGAAATCCACATCTTTATGCTCCAAGCGACCGTCTTTAGGCTTCAAACCCTACTTCTAATTCTGAAATCCCACTTTCTTATGCTCCAAACGCTACATTAAGGGCACAAAGTCTCAATTTTAGGTCACAACGCTTCCTTTTTAGATTCCGGAACGTTGGTTCCAGGGTTGAAAGCCTCCCTGTTCTGCTTCAAAGCGTCATTTAGAAGGTACAAGCCCTCATTTTTAGGGCGCAACGCCTCATTTTTTGGCCGCGAATCCTCCTTTTTAGGGGTCAATACGTCCTTTTTGCTGTAAAATCCCTCACTTCTATGTTCCGGACATCTCATTTAGGGCACAAAGCCTTGTTTTGTGGTCCCAAAGCTTCCTCTTCAGAGTCCAAAGCTTTGATTCTGTGGTTGAATTCCTCGTTTTATAATCCAAACCCTCACGTTTATTGTACAAACCCTCATTTTTAGGGCCCAAACGCTCATTTTTATGCTGCAAATCATTTCACTGGAAAATGCCTCTTTTTATGCTCCAAACGCCTCCTTTAGGGCACGATGTCTGAATGTTAGGTCCCAAAGATTTGGTTAAGAGCCCAAAGCTTGGAGTCTAGGGTTGAAAGCCTGCTTTTTACTCTACAAACCCTCCTGTTTAGGGTACAAACCCTCCTTTTTGGGGCACAAGCCCTCGCTGTTAGGGTGCAAACACTCACGTTAAGATTCTCAAGCTTCGAGTCCAGGGTTGAAATCCACATCTTTATGCTCCAAACGACCGTCTTTAGGCTTCAAACCCTACTTCTAATTCTGAAATCCCACTTTCTTATGCTCCAAACGCTACATTAAGGGCACAAAGTCTCAATTTTAGTTCCTAAAGCTTCCTTTTTAGAGTCCGGAACGTTGGTTCCAGGGTTGAAAGCCTCCCTGTTCTGCTTCAAAGCGTCATTTAGAAGGTACAAGCCCTCATTTTTAGGGCGCAACGCCTCATTTTTTGGCCGCGAATCCTCCTTTTTAGGGGTCAATACGTCCTTTTTGCTGTAAAATCCCTCACTTCTATGTTCCGGACATCTCATTTAGGGCACAAAGCCTTGTTTTGTGGTCCCAAAGCTTCCTCTTCAGAGTCCAAAGCTTTGATTCTGTGGTTGAATTCCTCGTTTTATAATCCAAACCCTCACGTTTATTGCACAAACCCTCATTTTTAGGGCCCAAACGCTCATTTTTAAGCTGCAAATCATTTCACTGGAAAATGCCTCCTTTTTATGCTCCAAACGCCTCCTTTAGGGCACGATGTCTGAATGTTAGGTCCCAAAGATTTGGTTAAGAGCCCAAAGCTTGGAGTCTAGGGTTCAAAGCCTGCTTTTTACTCTACAAACCCTCCTGTTTAGGGTACAAACCCTCCTTTTTGGGGCACAAACCCTCGCTGTTAGGGTGCAAACACTCCTGTTAAGACTCCCAAGCTTCGAGCCCAGGGTTGAAATCCACATCTTTATGCTCCAAGCGACCGTCTTTAGGCTTCAAACCCTACTTCTAATTCTGAAATCCCACTTTCTTATGCTCCAAACGCTACATTAAGGGCACAAAGTCTCCATTTTAGGTCACAACGCTTCCTTTTTAGAGTCCGGAACGTTGGTTCCAGGGTTGAAAGCCTCCCTGTTCTGCTTCAAAGCGTCATTTAGAAGGTACAAGCCCTCATTTTTAGGGCGCAACGCCTCATTTTTTGGCCGCGAATCCTCCTTTTTAGGGGTCAATACGTCCTTTTTGCTGTAAAATACCTCACTTTTATGTTCCGGACATCTCATTTAGGGCACAAAGCCTTGTTTTGTGGTCCCAAAGCTTCCTCTTCAGAGTCCAAAGCTTTGATTCTGTGGTTGAATTCCTCGTTTTATAATCCAAACCCTCACGTTTATTGCACAAACCCTCATTTTTAGGGCCCAAACGCTCATTTTTAAGCTGCAAATCATTTCACTGGAAAATGCCTCCTTTTTATGCTCCAAACGCCTCCTTTAGGGCACGATGTCTGAATGTTAGGTCCCAAAGATTTGGTTAAGAGCCCAAAGCTTGGAGTCTAGGGTTGAAAGCCTGCTTTTTACTCTACAAACCCTCCTGTTTAGGGTACAAACCCTCCTTTTTGGGGCACAAACCCTCGCTGTTAGGGTGCAAACACTCCTGTTAAGACTCCCAAGCTTCGAGTCCAGGGTTGAAATCCACATCTTTATGCTCCAAGCGACCGTCTTTAGGCTTCAAACCCTACTTCTAATTCTGAAATCCCACTTTCTTATGCTCCAAACGCTACATTAAGGGCACAAAGTCTCCATTTTAGGTCACAACGCTTCCTTTTTAGAGTCCGGAACGTTGGTTCCAGGGTTGAAAGCCTCCCTGTTCTGCTTCAAAGCGTCATTTAGAAGGTACAAGCCCTCATTTTTAGGGCGCAACGCCTCATTTTTTGGCCGCGAATCCTCCTTTTTAGGGGTCAATACGTCCTTTTTGCTGTAAAATACCTCACTTTTATGTTCCGGACATCTCATTTAGGGCACAAAGCCTTGTTTTGTGGTCCCAAAGCTTCCTCTTCAGAGTCCAAAGCTTTGATTCTGTGGTTGAATTCCTCGTTTTATAATCCAAACCCTCACGTTTATTGCACAAACCCTCATTTTTAGGGCCCAAACGCTCATTTTTATGCTGCAAATCATTTCACTGGAAAATGCCTCCTTTTTATGCTCCAAACGCCTCCTTTAGGGCACGATGTCTGAATGTTAGGTCCCAAAGATTTGGTTAAGAGCCCAAAGCTTGGAGTCTAGGGTTGAAAGCCTGCTTTTTACTCTACAAACTCTCCTGTTTAGGGTACAAACCCTCCTTTTTGGGGCACAAACCCTCGCTGTTAGGGTGCAAACACTCCTGTTAAGACTCCCAAGCTTCGAGTCCAGGGTTGAAATCCACATCTTTATGCTCCAAGCGACCGTCTTTAGGCTTCAAACCCTACTTCTAATTCTGAAATCCCACTTTCTTATGCTCCAAACGCTACATTAAGGGCACAAAGTCTCAATTTTAGGTCACAACGCTTCCTTTTTAGATTCCGGAACGTTGGTTCCAGGGTTGAAAGCCTCCCTGTTCTGCTTCAAAGCGTCATTTAGAAGGTACAAGCCCTCATTTTTAGGGCGCAACGCCTCATTTTTTGGCCGCGAATCCTCCTTTTTAGGGGTCAATACGTCCTTTTTGCTGTAAAATCCCTCACTTCTATGTTCCGGACATCTCATTTAGGGCACAAAGCCTTGTTTTGTGGTCCCAAAGCTTCCTCTTCAGAGTCCAAAGCTTTGATTCTGTGGTTGAATTCCTCGTTTTATAATCCAAACCCTCACGTTTATTGTACAAACCCTCATTTTTAGGGCCCAAACGCTCATTTTTATGCTGCAAATCATTTCACTGGAAAATGCCTCTTTTTATGCTCCAAACGCCTCCTTTAGGGCACGATGTCTGAATGTTAGGTCCCAAAGATTTGGTTAAGAGCCCAAAGCTTGGAGTCTAGGGTTGAAAGCCTGCTTTTTACTCTACAAACCCTCCTGTTTAGGGTACAAACCCTCCTTTTTGGGGCACAAGCCCTCGCTGTTAGGGTGCAAACACTCACGTTAAGATTCTCAAGCTTCGAGTCCAGGGTTGAAATCCACATCTTTATGCTCCAAACGACCGTCTTTAGGCTTCAAACCCTACTTCTAATTCTGAAATCCCACTTTCTTATGCTCCAAACGCTACATTAAGGGCACAAAGTCTCAATTTTAGTTCCTAAAGCTTCCTTTTTAGAGTCCGGAACGTTGGTTCCAGGGTTGAAAGCCTCCCTGTTCTGCTTCAAAGCGTCATTTAGAAGGTACAAGCCCTCATTTTTAGGGCGCAACGCCTCATTTTTTGGCCGCGAATCCTCCTTTTTAGGGGTCAATACGTCCTTTTTGCTGTAAAATACCTCACTTTTATGTTCCGGACATCTCATTTAGGGCACAAAGCCTTGTTTTGTGGTCCCAAAGCTTCCTCTTCAGAGTCCAAAGCTTTGATTCTGTGGTTGAATTCCTCGTTTTGTAATCCAAACCCTCACGTTTATTGCACAAACCCTCATTTTTAGGGCCCAAACGCTCATTTTTAAGCTGCAAATCATTTCACTGGAAAATGCCTCCTTTTTATGCTCCAAACGCCTCCTTTAGGGCACGATGTCTGAATGTTAGGTCCCAAAGATTTGGTTAAGAGTCCAAAGCTTGGAGTCTAGGGTTGAAAGCCTGCTTTTTACTCTACAAAGCCTCCTGTTTAGGGTACAAACCCTCCTTTTTGGGGCACAAGCCCTCGCTGTTAGGGTGCAAACACTCCTGTTAAGATTCCCAAGCTTCGAGCCCAGGGTTGAAATCCACATCTTTATGCTCCAAACGACCGTTTTTAGGCTTCAAATCCGACTTTTAATTCTGAAATCCCACTTTTTTACGCTCCAAACGCTACATTAAGGGCACAAAGTCTCTATTTTAGGTCACAACGCTTCCTTTTTAGAGTCCGGAACGTTGGTTCCAGGGTTGAAAGCCTCCCTGTTCTGCTTCAAAGCGTCATTTAGAAGGTACAAGCCCTCATTTTTAGGGCGCAACGCCTCATTTTTTGGCCGCGAATCCTCCTTTTTAGGGGTCAATACGTCCTTTTTGCTGTAAAATCCCTCACTTTTATGTTCCAGACATGTCATTTAGGGCACAAAGCCTTGTTTTGTGGTCCCAAAGCTTCCTCTTCAGGGTCCAAAGCTTTGATTCTGTGGTTGAATTCCTCGTTTTATAATCCAAACCCTCACGTTTATTGCACAAACCCTCATTTTTAGGGCCCAAACGCTCATTTTTATGCTGCAAATCATTTCACTGGAAAATGCCTCCTTTTTATGCTCCAAACGCCTCCTTTAGGGCACGATGTCTGAATGTTAGGTCCCAAAGATTTGGTTAAGAGCCCAAAGCTTGGAGTCTAGGGTTCAAAGCCTGCTTTTTACTCTACAAACCCTCCTGTTTAGGGCACAAACCCTCCTTTTTGGGGCACAAACCCTCGCTGTTAGGGTGCAAACACTCCTGTTAAGACTACCAAGCTTCGAGTCCAGGGTTGAAATCCACATCTTTATGCTCCAAACGACCGTTTTTAGGCTTCAAATCCTACTTTTAATTCTGTAATCCCACTTTTTTACGCTCCAAACGCTACATTAAGGGCACAAAGTCTCCATTTTAGGTCACAACGCTTCCTTTTTAGAGTCCGGAACGTTGGTTCCAGGGTTGAAAGCCTCCCTGTTCTGCTTCAAAGCGTCATTTAGAAGGTACAAGCCCTCATTTTTAGGGCGCAACGCCTCATTTTTTGGCCGCGAATCCTCCTTTTTAGGGGTCAATACGTCCTTTTTGCTGTAAAATACCTCACTTTTATGTTCCGGACATCTCATTTAGGGCACAAAGCCTTGTTTTGTGGTCCCAAAGCTTCCTCTTCAGAGTCCAAAGCTTTGATTCTGTGGTTGAATTCCTCGTTTTATAATCCAAACCCTCACGTTTATTGCACAAACCCTCATTTTTAGGGCCCAAACGCTCATTTTTATGCTGCAAATCATTTCACTGGAAAATGCCTCCTTTTTATGCTCCAAACGCCTCCTTTAGGGCACGATGTCTGAATGTTAGGTCCCAAAGATTTGGTTAAGAGTCCAAAGCTTGGAGTCTAGGGTTGAAAGCCTGCTTTTTACTCTACAAAGCCTCCTGTTTAGGGTACAAACCCTCCTTTTTGGGGCACAAACCCTCGCTGTTAGGGTGCAAACACTCCTGTTAAGATTCCCAAGCTTCGAGCCCAGGGTTGAAATCCACATCTTTATGCTCCAAACGACCGTCTTTAGGCTTCAAATCCGACTTTTAATTCTGAAATCCCACTTTCCTATGCTCCAAACACTACATTAAGGGCACAAAGTCTCAATTTTAGGTCACAACGCTTCCTTTTTAGAGTCCGGAACGTTGGTTCCAGGGTTGAAAGCCTCCCTGTTCTGCTTCAAAGCGTCATTTAGAAGGTACAAGCCCTCATTTTTAGGGCGCAACGCCTCATTTTTTGGCCGCGAATCCTCCTTTTTAGGGGTCAATACGTCCTTTTTGCTGTAAAATACCTCACTTTTATGTTCCGGACATCTCTTTTAGGGCACAAAGCCTTGTTTTGTGGTCCCAAAGCTTCCTCTTCAGAGTCCAAAGCTTTGATTCTGTGGTTGAATTCCTCGTTTTATAATCCAAACCCTCACGTTTATTGCACAAACCCTCATGTTTAGGGCCCAAACGCTCATTTTTAAGCTGCAAATCATTTCACTGGAAAATGCCTCCTTTTTATGCTCCAAACGCCTCCTTTAGGGCACGATGTCTGAATGTTAGGTCCCAAAGATTTGGTTAAGAGTCCAAAGCTTGGAGTCTAGGGTTGAAAGCCTGCTTTTTACTCTACAAAGCCTCCTGTTTAGGGTACAAACCCTCCTTTTTGGGGCACAAACCCTCGCTGTTAGGGTGCAAACACTCCTGTTAAGACTCCCAAGCTTCGAGCCCAGGGTTGAAATCCACATCTTTATGCTCCAAACGACCGTTTTTAGGCTTCAAATCCGACTTTTAATTCTGAAATCCCACTTTTTTATGCTCCAAACGCTACATTAAGGGCACAAAGTCTCCATTTTAGGTCACAACGCTTCCTTTTTAGAGTCCGGAACGTTGGTTCCAGGGTTGAAAGCCTCCCTGTTCTGCTTCAAAGCGTCATTTAGAAGGTACAAGCCCTCATTTTTAGGGCGCAACGCCTCATTTTTTGGCCGCGAATCCTCCTTTTTAGGGGTCAATACGTCCTTTTTGCTGTAAAATCCCTCACTTCTATGTTCCGGACATCTCATTTAGGGCACAAAGCCTTGTTTTGTGGTCCCAAAGCTTCCTCTTCAGGGTCCAAAGCTTTGATTCTGTGGTTGAATTCCTCGTTTTATAATCCAAACCCTCACGTTTATTGCACAAACCCTCATTTTTAGGGCCCAAACGCTCATTGTTATGCTGCAAATCATTTCACTGGAAAATGCCTCCTTTTTATGCTCCAAACGCCTCCTTTAGGGCACGATGTCTGAATGTTAGGTCCCAAAGATTTGGTTAAGAGCCCAAAGCTTGGAGTCTAGGGTTCAAAGCCTGCTTTTTACTCTACAAACCCTCCTGTTTAGGGCACAAACCCTCCTTTTTGGTGCACAAGCCCTCGCTGTTAGGGTGCAAACACTCACGTTAAGATTCCCAAGCTTCGAGTCCAGGGTTGAAATCCACATCTTTATGCTCCAAACGACCGTTTTTAGGCTTCAAATCCTACTTTTAATTCTGAAATCCCACTTTTTTACGCTCCAAACGCTACATTAAGGGCACAAAGTCTCCATTTTAGGTCACAACGCTTCCTTTTTAGAGTCCGGAACGTTGGTTCCAGGGTTGAAAGCCTCCCTGTTCTGCTTCAAAGCGTCATTTAGAAGGTACAAGCCCTCATTTTTAGGGCGCAACGCCTCATTTTTTGGCCGCGAATCCTCCTTTTCAGGGGTCAATACGTCCTTTTTGCTGTAAAATACCTCACTTTTATGTTCCGGACATCTCATTTAGGGCACAAAGCCTTGTTTTGTGGTCCCAAAGCTTCCTCTTCAGAGTCCAAAGCTTTGATTCTGTGGTTGAATTCCTCGTTTTATAATCCAAACCCTCACGTTTATTGCACAAACCCTCATTTTTAGGGCCCAAACGCTCATTTTTAAGCTGCAAATCATTTCACTGGAAAATGCCTCCTTTTTATGCTCCAAACGCCTCCTTTAGGGCACGATGTCTGAATGTTAGGTCCCAAAGATTTGGTTAAGAGCCCAAAGCTTGGAGTCTAGGGTTGAAAGCCTGCTTTTTACTCTACAAACCCTCCTGTTTAGGGTACAAACCCTCCTTTTTGGGGCACAAACCCTCGCTGTTAGGGTGCAAACACTCACGTTAAGATTCCCAAGCTTCGAGTCCAGGGTTGAAATCCACATCTTTATGCTCCAAACGACCGTCTTTAGGCTTCAAATCCGACTTTTAATTCTGAAATCCCACTTTTTTACGCTCCAAACGCTACATTAAGGGCACAAAGTCTCCATTTTAGGTCACAACGCTTCCTTTTTAGAGTCCGGAACGTTGGTTCCAGGGTTGAAAGCCTCCCTGTTCTGCTTCAAAGCGTCATTTAGAAGGTACAAGCCCTCATTTTTAGGGCGCAACGCCTCATTTTTTGGCCGCGAATCCTCCTTTTTAGGGGTCAATACGTCCTTTTTGCTGTAAAATCCCTCACTTCTATGTTCCGGACATCTCATTTAGGGCACAAAGCCTTGTTTTGTGGTCCCAAAGCTTCCTCTTCAGAGTCCAAAGCTTTGATTCTGTGGTTGAATTCCTCGTTTTGTAATCCAAACCCTCACGTTTATTGCACAAACCCTCATTTTTAGGGCCCAAACGCTCATTTTTAAGCTGCAAATCATTTCACTGGAAAATGCCTCCTTTTTATGCTCCAAACGCCTCCTTTAGGGCACGATGTCTGAATGTTAGGTCCCAAAGATTTGGTTAAGAGCCCAAAGCTTGGAGTCTAGGGTTGAAAGCCTGCTTTTTACTCTACAAAGCCTCCTGTTTAGGGTACAAACCCTCCTTTTTGGGGCACAAACCCTCGCTGTTAGGGTGCAAACACTCACGTTAAGATTCCCAAGCTTCGAGTCCAGGGTTGAAATCCACATCTTTATGCTCCAAACGACCGTTTTTAGGCTTCAAATCCGACTTTTAATTCTGAAATCCCACTTTTTTACGCTCCAAACGCTACATTAAGGGCACAAAGTCTCCATTTTAGGTCACAACGCTTCCTTTTTAGAGTCCGGAACGTTGGTTCCAGGGTTGAAAGCCTCCCTGTTCTGCTTCAAAGCGTCATTTAGAAGGTACAAGCCCTCATTTTTAGGGCGCAACGCCTCATTTTTTGGCCGCGAATCCTCCTTTTTAGGGGTCAATACGTCCTTTTTGCTGTAAAATCCCTCACTTCTATGTTACGGACATCTCATTTAGGGCACAAAGCCTTGTTTTGTGGTCCCAAAGCTTCCTCTTCAGAGTCCAAAGCTTTGATTCTGTGGTTGAATTCCTCGTTTTATAATCCAAACCCTCACGTTTATTGCACAAACCCTCATTTTTAGGGCCCAAACGCTCATTTTTATGCTGCAAATCATTTCACTGGAAAATGCCTCCTTTTTATGCTCCAAACGCCTCCTTTAGGGCACGATGTCTGAATGTTAGGTCCCAAAGATTTGGTTAAGAGCCCAAAGCTTGGAGTCTAGGGTTGAAAGCCTGCTTTTTACTCTACAAACCCTCCTGTTTAGGGTACAAACCCTCCTTTTTGGGGCACAAACCCTCGCTGTTAGGGTGCAAACACTCCTGTTAAGACTCCCAAGCTTCGAGTCCAGGGTTGAAATCCACATCTTTATGCTCCAAGCGACCGTCTTTAGGCTTCAAACCCTACTTCTAATTCTGAAATCCCACTTTCTTATGCTCCAAACGCTACATTAAGGGCACAAAGTCTCCATTTTAGGTCACAACGCTTCCTTTTTAGAGTCCGGAACGTTGGTTCCAGGGTTGAAAGCCTCCCTGTTCTGCTTCAAAGCGTCATTTAGAAGGTACAAGCCCTCATTTTTAGGGCGCAACGCCTCATTTTTTGGCCGCGAATCCTCCTTTTTAGGGGTCAATACGTCCTTTTTGCTGTAAAATCCCTCACTTTTATGTTCCGGACATCTCATTTAGGGCACAAAGCCTTGTTTTGTGGTCCCAAAGCTTCCTCTTCAGGGTCCAAAGCTTTGATTCTGTGGTTGAATTCCTCGTTTTATAATCCAAACCCTCACGTTTATTGCACAAACCCTCATTTTTAGGGCCCAAACGCTCATTTTTATGCTGCAAATCATTTCACTGGAAAATGCCTCCTTTTTATGCTCCAAACGCCTCCTTTAGGGCACGATGTCTGAATGTTAGGTCCCAAAGATTTGGTTAAGAGCCCAAAGCTTGGAGTCTAGGGTTGAAAGCCTGCTTTTTACTCTACAAACCCTCCTGTTTAGGGTACAAACCCTCCTTTTTGGGGCACAAACCCTCGCTGTTAGGGTGCAAACACTCCTGTTAAGACTCCCAAGCTTCGAGTCCAGGGTTGAAATCCACATCTTTATGCTCCAAGCGACCGTCTTTAGGCTTCAAACCCTACTTCTAATTCTGAAATCCCACTTTCTTATGCTCCAAACGCTACATTAAGGGCACAAAGTCTCAATTTTAGGTCACAACGCTTCCTTTTTAGATTCCGGAACGTTGGTTCCAGGGTTGAAAGCCTCCCTGTTCTGCTTCAAAGCGTCATTTAGAAGGTACAAGCCCTCATTTTTAGGGCGCAACGCCTCATTTTTTGGCCGCGAATCCTCCTTTTTAGGGGTCAATACGTCCTTTTTGCTGTAAAATCCCTCACTTCTATGTTCCGGACATCTCATTTAGGGCACAAAGCCTTGTTTTGTGGTCCCAAAGCTTCCTCTTCAGAGTCCAAAGCTTTGATTCTGTGGTTGAATTCCTCGTTTTATAATCCAAACCCTCACGTTTATTGTACAAACCCTCATTTTTAGGGCCCAAACGCTCATTTTTATGCTGCAAATCATTTCAATGGAAAATGCCTCTTTTTATGCTCCAAACGCCTCCTTTAGGGCACGATGTCTGAATGTTAGGTCCCAAAGATTTGGTTAAGAGCCCAAAGCTTGGAGTCTAGGGTTGAAAGCCTGCTTTTTACTCTACAAACCCTCCTGTTTAGGGTACAAACCCTCCTTTTTGGGGCACAAGCCCTCGCTGTTAGGGTGCAAACACTCACGTTAAGATTCTCAAGCTTCGAGTCCAGGGTTGAAATCCACATCTTTATGCTCCAAACGACCGTCTTTAGGCTTCAAACCCTACTTCTAATTCTGAAATCCCACTTTCTTATGCTCCAAACGCTACATTAAGGGCACAAAGTCTCAATTTTAGTTCCTAAAGCTTCCTTTTTAGAGTCCGGAACGTTGGTTCCAGGGTTGAAAGCCTCCCTGTTCTGCTTCAAAGCGTCATTTAGAAGGTACAAGCCCTCATTTTTAGGGCGCAACGCCTCATTTTTTGGCCGCGAATCCTCCTTTTTAGGGGTCAATACGTCCTTTTTGCTGTAAAATACCTCACTTTTATGTTCCGGACATCTCATTTAGGGCACAAAGCCTTGTTTTGTGGTCCCAAAGCTTCCTCTTCAGAGTCCAAAGCTTTGATTCTGTGGTTGAATTCCTCGTTTTATAATCCAAACCCTCACGTTTATTGCACAAACCCTCATTTTTAGGGCCCAAACGCTCATTTTTAAGCTGCAAATCATTTCACTGGAAAATGCCTCCTTTTTATGCTCCAAACGCCTCCTTTAGGGCACGATGTCTGAATGTTAGGTCCCAAAGATTTGGTTAAGAGCCCAAAGCTTGGAGTCTAGGGTTGAAAGCCTGCTTTTTACTCTACAAACCCTCCTGTTTAGGGTACAAACCCTCCTTTTTGGGGCACAAACCCTCGCTGTTAGGGTGCAAACACTCCTGTTAAGACTCCCAAGCTTCGAGTCCAGGGTTGAAATCCACATCTTTATGCTCCAAGCGACCGTCTTTAGGCTTCAAACCCTACTTCTAATTCTGAAATCCCACTTTCTTATGCTCCAAACGCTACATTAAGGGCACAAAGTCTCCATTTTAGGTCACAACGCTTCCTTTTTAGAGTCCGGAACGTTGGTTCCAGGGTTGAAAGCCTCCCTGTTCTGCTTCAAAGCGTCATTTAGAAGGTACAAGCCCTCATTTTTAGGGCGCAACGCCTCATTTTTTGGCCGCGAATCCTCCTTTTTAGGGGTCAATACGTCCTTTTTGCTGTAAAATACCTCACTTTTATGTTCCGGACATCTCATTTAGGGCACAAAGCCTTGTTTTGTGGTCCCAAAGCTTCCTCTTCAGAGTCCAAAGCTTTGATTCTGTGGTTGAATTCCTCGTTTTATAATCCAAACCCTCACGTTTATTGCACAAACCCTCATTTTTAGGGCCCAAACGCTCATTTTTAAGCTGCAAATCATTTCACTGGAAAATGCCTCCTTTTTATGCTCCAAACGCCTCCTTTAGGGCACGATGTCTGAATGTTAGGTCCCAAAGATTTGGTTAAGAGCCCAAAGCTTGGAGTCTAGGGTTGAAAGCCTGCTTTTTACTCTACAAACCCTCCTGTTTAGGGTACAAACCCTCCTTTTTGGGGCACAAACCCTCGCTGTTAGGGTGCAAACACTCCTGTTAAGACTCCCAAGCTTCGAGTCCAGGGTTGAAATCCACATCTTTATGCTCCAAGCGACCGTCTTTAGGCTTCAAACCCTACTTCTAATTCTGAAATCCCACTTTTTTACGCTCCAAACGCTACATTAAGGGCACAAAGTCTCCATTTTAGGTCACAACGCTTCCTTTTTAGAGTCCGGAACGTTGGTTCCAGGGTTGAAAGCCTCCCTGTTCTGCTTCAAAGCGTCATTTAGAAGGTACAAGCCCTCATTTTTAGGGCGCAACGCCTCATTTTTTGGCCGCGAATCCTCCTTTTTAGGGGTCAATACGTCCTTTTTGCTGTAAAATCCCTCACTTTTATGTTCCGGACATCTCATTTAGGGCACAAAGCCTTGTTTTGTGGTCCCAAAGCTTCCTCTTCAGGGTCCAAAGCTTTGATTCTGTGGTTGAATTCCTCGTTTTATAATCCAAACCCTCACGTTTATTGCACAAACCCTCATTTTTAGGGCCCAAACGCTCATTTTTATGCTGCAAATCATTTCACTGGAAAATGCCTCCTTTTTATGCTCCAAACGCCTCCTTTAGGGCACGATGTCTGAATGTTAGGTCCCAAAGATTTGGTTAAGAGCCCAAAGCTTGGAGTCTAGGGTTGAAAGCCTGCTTTTTACTCTACAAACTCTCCTGTTTAGGGTACAAACCCTCCTTTTTGGGGCACAAACCCTCGCTGTTAGGGTGCAAACACTCCTGTTAAGACTCCCAAGCTTCGAGTCCAGGGTTGAAATCCACATCTTTATGCTCCAAGCGACCGTCTTTAGGCTTCAAACCCTACTTCTAATTCTGAAATCCCACTTTCTTATGCTCCAAACGCTACATTAAGGGCACAAAGTCTCAATTTTAGGTCACAACGCTTCCTTTTTAGATTCCGGAACGTTGGTTCCAGGGTTGAAAGCCTCCCTGTTCTGCTTCAAAGCGTCATTTAGAAGGTACAAGCCCTCATTTTTAGGGCGCAACGCCTCATTTTTTGGCCGCGAATCCTCCTTTTTAGGGGTCAATACGTCCTTTTTGCTGTAAAATCCCTCACTTCTATGTTCCGGACATCTCATTTAGGGCACAAAGCCTTGTTTTGTGGTCCCAAAGCTTCCTCTTCAGAGTCCAAAGCTTTGATTCTGTGGTTGAATTCCTCGTTTTATAATCCAAACCCTCACGTTTATTGTACAAACCCTCATTTTTAGGGCCCAAACGCTCATTTTTATGCTGCAAATCATTTCACTGGAAAATGCCTCTTTTTATGCTCCAAACGCCTCCTTTAGGGCACGATGTCTGAATGTTAGGTCCCAAAGATTTGGTTAAGAGCCCAAAGCTTGGAGTCTAGGGTTGAAAGCCTGCTTTTTACTCTACAAACCCTCCTGTTTAGGGTACAAACCCTCCTTTTTGGGGCACAAGCCCTCGCTGTTAGGGTGCAAACACTCACGTTAAGATTCTCAAGCTTCGAGTCCAGGGTTGAAATCCACATCTTTATGCTCCAAACGACCGTCTTTAGGCTTCAAACCCTACTTCTAATTCTGAAATCCCACTTTCTTATGCTCCAAACGCTACATTAAGGGCACAAAGTCTCAATTTTAGTTCCTAAAGCTTCCTTTTTAGAGTCCGGAACGTTGGTTCCAGGGTTGAAAGCCTCCCTGTTCTGCTTCAAAGCGTCATTTAGAAGGTACAAGCCCTCATTTTTAGGGCGCAACGCCTCATTTTTTGGCCGCGAATCCTCCTTTTTAGGGGTCAATACGTCCTTTTTGCTGTAAAATACCTCACTTTTATGTTCCGGACATCTCATTTAGGGCACAAAGCCTTGTTTTGTGGTCCCAAAGCTTCCTCTTCAGAGTCCAAAGCTTTGATTCTGTGGTTGAATTCCTCGTTTTATAATCCAAACCCTCACGTTTATTGCACAAACCCTCATTTTTAGGGCCCAAACGCTCATTTTTAAGCTGCAAATCATTTCACTGGAAAATGCCTCCTTTTTATGCTCCAAACGCCTCCTTTAGGGCACGATGTCTGAATGTTAGGTCCCAAAGATTTGGTTAAGAGCCCAAAGCTTGGAGTCTAGGGTTGAAAGCCTGCTTTTTACTCTACAAACCCTCCTGTTTAGGGTACAAACCCTCCTTTTTGGGGCACAAACCCTCGCTGTTAGGGTGCAAACACTCCTGTTAAGACTCCCAAGCTTCGAGTCCAGGGTTGAAATCCACATCTTTATGCTCCAAACGACCGTCTTTAGGCTTCAAACTCTACTTCTAATTCTGAAATCCCACTTTTTTATGCTCCAAATGCTACATTAAGGGCACAAAGTCTCCATTTTAGGTCACAACGCTTCCTTTTTAGAGTCCGGAACGTTGGTTCCAGGGTTGAAAGCCTCCCTGTTCTGCTTCAAAGCGTCATTTAGAAGGTACAAGCCCTCATTTTTAGGGCGCAACGCCTCATTTTTTGGCCGCGAATCCTCCTTTTTAGGGGTCAATACGTCCTTTTTGCTGTAAAATCCCTCACTTTTATGTTCCGGACATCTCATTTAGGGCACAAAGCCTTGTTTTGTGGTCCCAAAGCTTCCTCTTCAGAGTCCAAAGCTTTGATTCTGTGGTTGAATTCCTCGTTTTGTAATCCAAACCCTCACGTTTATTGCACAAACCCTCATTTTTAGGGCCCAAACGCTCATTTTTAAGCTGCAAATCATTTCACTGGAAAATGCCTCCTTTTTATGCTCCAAACGCCTCCTTTAGGGCACGATGTCTGAATGTTAGGTCCCAAAGATTTGGTTAAGAGCCCAAAGCTTGGAGTCTAGGGTTGAAAGCCTGCTTTTTACTCTACAAAGCCTCCTGTTTAGGGTACAAACCCTCCTTTTTGGGGCACAAACCCTCGCTGTTAGGGTGCAAACACTCACGTTAAGATTCCCAAGCTTCGAGTCCAGGGTTGAAATCCACATCTTTATGCTCCAAACGACCGTCTTTAGGCTTCAAATCCGACTTTTAATTCTGAAATCCCACTTTTTTACGCTCCAAACGCTACATTAAGGGCACAAAGTCTCCATTTTAGGTCACAACGCTTCCTTTTTAGAGTCCGGAACGTTGGTTCCAGGGTTGAAAGCCTCCCTGTTCTGCTTCAAAGCGTCATTTAGAAGGTACAAGCCCTCATTTTTAGGGCGCAACGCCTCATTTTTTGGCCGCGAATCCTCCTTTTTAGGGGTCAATACGTCCTTTTTGCTGTAAAATACCTCACTTTTATGTTCCGGACATCTCATTTAGGGCACAAAGCCTTGTTTTGTGGTCCCAAAGCTTCCTCTTCAGAGTCCAAAGCTTTGATTCTGTGGTTGAATTCCCCGTTTTATAATCCAAACCCTCACGTTTATTGCACAAACCCTCATTTTTAGGGCCCAAACGCTCATTTTTATGCTGCAAATCATTTCACTGGAAAATGCCTCCTTTTTATGCTCCAAACGCCTCCTTTAGGGCACGATGTCTGAATGTTAGGTCCCAAAGATTTGGTTAAGAGCCCAAAGCTTGGAGTCTAGGGTTGAAAGCCTGCTTTTTACTCTACAAAGCCTCCTGTTTAGGGTACAAACCCTCCTTTTTGGGGCACAAACCCTCGCTGTTAGGGTGCAAACACTCCTGTTAAGACTCCCAAGCTTCGAGTCCAGGGTTGAAATCCACATCTTTATGCTCCAAACGACCGTCTTTAGGCTTCAAACCCTACTTCTAATTCTGAAATCCCACTTTTTTATGCTCCAAACGCTACATTAAGGGCACAAAGTCTCCATTTTAGGTCACAACGCTTCCTTTTTAGAGTCCGGAACGTTGGTTCCAGGGTTGAAAGCCTCCCTGTTCTGCTTCAAAGCGTCATTTAGAAGGTACAAGCCCTCATTTTTAGGGCGCAACGCCTCATTTTTTGGCCGCGAATCCTCCTTTTTAGGGGTCAATACGTCCTTTTTGCTGTAAAATCCCTCACTTTTATGTTCCGGACATCTCATTTAGGGCACAAAGCCTTGTTTTGTGGTCCCAAAGCTTCCTCTTCAGAGTCCAAAGCTTTGATTCTGTGGTTGAATTCCTCGTTTTGTAATCCAAACCCTCACGTTTATTGCACAAACCCTCATTTTTAGGGCCCAAACGCTCATTTTTAAGCTGCAAATCATTTCACTGGAAAATGCCTCCTTTTTATGCTCCAAACGCCTCCTTTAGGGCACGATGTCTGAATGTTAGGTCCCAAAGATTTGGTTAAGAGCCCAAAGCTTGGAGTCTAGGGTTGAAAGCCTGCTTTTTACTCTACAAACCCTCCTGTTTAGGGTACAAACCCTCCTTTTTGGGGCACAAACCCTCGCTGTTAGGGTGCAAACACTCACGTTAAGATTCCCAAGCTTCGAGTCCAGGGTTGAAATCCACATCTTTATGCTCCAAACGACCGTCTTTAGGCTTCAAATCCGACTTTTAATTCTGAAATCCCACTTTTTTACGCTCCAAACGCTACATTAAGGGCACAAAGTCTCCATTTTAGGTCACAACGCTTCCTTTTTAGAGTCCGGAACGTTGGTTCCAGGGTTGAAAGCCTCCCTGTTCTGCTTCAAAGCGTCATTTAGAAGGTACAAGCCCTCATTTTTAGGGCGCAACGCCTCATTTTTTGGCCGCGAATCCTCCTTTTTAGGGGTCAATACGTCCTTTTTGCTGTAAAATACCTCACTTTTATGTTCCGGACATCTCATTTAGGGCACAAAGCCTTGTTTTGTGGTCCCAAAGCTTCCTCTTCAGAGTCCAAAGCTTTGATTCTGTGGTTGAATTCCCCGTTTTATAATCCAAACCCTCACGTTTATTGCACAAACCCTCATTTTTAGGGCCCAAACGCTCATTTTTATGCTGCAAATCATTTCACTGGAAAATGCCTCCTTTTTATGCTCCAAACGCCTCCTTTAGGGCACGATGTCTGAATGTTAGGTCCCAAAGATTTGGTTAAGAGCCCAAAGCTTGGAGTCTAGGGTTGAAAGCCTGCTTTTTACTCTACAAACCCTCCTGTTTAGGGTACAAACCCTCCTTTTTGGGGCACAAACCCTCGCTGTTAGGGTGCAAACACTCCTGTTAAGATTCCCAAGCTTCGAGTCCAGGGTTGAAATCCACATCTTTATGCTCCAAACGACCGTCTTTAGGCTTCAAACCCTACTTCTAATTCTGAAATCCCACTTTCTTATGCTCCAAACGCTACATTAAGGGCACAAAGTCTCAATTTTAGTTCCTAAAGCTTCCTTTTTAGAGTCCGGAACGTTGGTTCCAGGGTTGAAAGCCTCCCTGTTCTGCTTCAAAGCGTCATTTAGAAGGTACAAGCCCTCATTTTTAGGGCGCAACGCCTCATTTTTTGGCCGCGAATCCTCCTTTTTAGGGGTCAATACGTCCTTTTTGCTGTAAAATACCTCACTTTTATGTTCCGGACATCTCATTTAGGGCACAAAGCCTTGTTTTGTGGTCCCAAAGCTTCCTCTTCAGAGTCCAAAGCTTTGATTCTGTGGTTGAATTCCTCGTTTTATAATCCAAACCCTCACGTTTATTGCACAAACCCTCATTTTTAGGGCCCAAACGCTCATTTTTAAGCTGCAAATCATTTCACTGGAAAATCCCTCCTTTTTATGCTCCAAACGCCTCCTTTAGGGCACGATGTCTGAATGTTAGGTCCCAAAGATTTGGTTAAGAGCCCAAAGCTTGGAGTCTAGGGTTCAAAGCCTGCTTTTTACTCTACAAAGCCTCCTGTTTAGGGTACAAACCCTCCTTTTTGGGGCACAAACCCTCGCTGTTAGGGTGCAAACACTCCTGTTAAGACTCCCAAGCTTCGAGTCCAGGGTTGAAATCCACATCTTTATGCTCCAAACGACCGTCTTTAGGCTTCAAACCCTACTTCTAATTCTGAAATCCCACTTTTTTATGCTCCAAACGCTACATTAAGGGCACAAAGTCTCCATTTTAGGTCACAACGCTTCCTTTTTAGAGTCCGGAACGTTGGTTCCAGGGTTGAAAGCCTCCCTGTTCTGCTTCAAAGCGTCATTTAGAAGGTACAAGCCCTCATTTTTAGGGCGCAACGCCTCATTTTTTGGCCGCGAATCCTCCTTTTTAGGGGTCAATACGTCCTTTTTGCTGTAAAATCCCTCACTTCTATGTTCCGGACATCTCATTTAGGGCACATAGCCTTGTTTTGTGGTCCCTAAGCTTCCTCTTCAGGGTCCAAAGCTTTGATTCTGTGGTTGAATTCCTCGTTTTATAATCCAAACCCTCACGTTTATTGCACAAACCCTCATTTTTAGGGCCCAAACGCTCATTTTTATGCTGCAAATCATTTCACTGGAAAATGCCTCCTTTTTATGCTCCAAACGCCTCCTTTAGGGCACGATGTCTGAATGTTAGGTCCCAAAGATTTGGTTAAGAGCCCAAAGCTTGGAGTCTAGGGTTGAAAGCCTGCTTTTTACTCTACAAACCCTCCTGTTTAGGGTACAAACCCTCCTTTTTGGTGCACAAGCCCTCGCTGTTAGGGTGCAAACACTCCTGTTAAGATTCCCAAGCTTCGAGTCCAGGGTTGAAATCCACATCTTTATGCTCCAAACGACCGTTTTTAGGCTTCAAATCCGACTTTTAATTCTGAAATCCCACTTTCTTATGCTCCAAATGCTACATTAAGTGCACAAAGTCTCCATTTTAGGTCACAACGCTTCCTTTTTAGAGTCCGGAACGTTGGTTCCAGGGTTGAAAGCCTCCCTGTTCTGCTTCAAAGCGTCATTTAGAAGGTACAAGCCCTCATTTTTAGGGCGCAACGCCTCATTTTTTGGCCGCGAATCCTCCTTTTTAGGGGTCAATACGTCCTTTTTGCTGTAAAATCCCTCACTTTTATGTTCCGGACATCTCATTTAGGGCACAAAGCCTTGTTTTGTGGTCCCAAAGCTTCCTCTTCAGAGTCCAAAGCTTTGATTCTGTGGTTGAATTCCTCGTTTTATAATCCAAACCCTCACGTTTATTGCACAAACCCTCATTTTTAGGGCCCAAACGCTCATTTTTATGCTGCAAATCATTTCACTGGAAAATGCCTCCTTTTTATGCTCCAAACGCCTCCTTTAGGGCACGATGTCTGAATGTTAGGTCCCAAAGATTTGGTTAAGAGCCCAAAGCTTGGAGTCTAGGGTTGAAAGCCTGCTTTTTACTCTACAAAGCCTCCTGTTTAGGGTACAAACCCTCCTTTTTGGGGCACAAGCCCTCGCTGTTAGGGTGCAAACACTCCTGTTAAGACTCCCAAGCTTCGAGTCCAGGGTTGAAATCCACATCTTTATGCTCCAAACGACCGTTTTTAGGCTTCAAATCCGACTTTTAATTCTGAAATCCCACTTTTTTACGCTCCAAACGCTACATTAAGGGCACAAAGTCTCCATTTTAGGTCACAACGCTTCCTTTTTAGAGTCCGGAACGTTGGTTCCAGGGTTGAAAGCCTCCCTGTTCTGCTTCAAAGCGTCATTTAGAAGGTACAAGCCCTCATTTTTAGGGCGCAACGCCTCATTTTTTGGCCGCGAATCCTCCTTTTTAGGGGTCAATACGTCCTTTTTGCTGTAAAATACCTCACTTTTATGTTCCGGACATCTCATTTAGGGCACAAAGCCTTGTTTTGTGGTCCCAAAGCTTCCTCTTCAGAGTCCAAAGCTTTGATTCTGTGGTTGAATTCCTCGTTTTATAATCCAAACCCTCACGTTTATTGCACAAACCCTCATTTTTAGGGCCCAAACGCTCATTTTTAAGCTGCAAATCATTTCACTGGAAAATGCCTCCTTTTTATGCTCCAAACGCCTCCTTTAGGGCACGATGTCTGAATGTTAGGTCCCAAAGATTTGGTTAAGAGCCCAAAGCTTGGAGTCTAGGGTTGAAAGCCTGCTTTTTACTCTACAAAGCCTCCTGTTTAGGGTACAAACCCTCCTTTTTGGGGCACAAACCCTCGCTGTTAGGGTGCAAACACTCCTGTTAAGACTCCCAAGCTTCGAGTCCAGGGTTGAAATCCACATCTTTATGCTCCAAACGACCGTCTTTAGGCTTCAAACCCTACTTCTAATTCTGAAATCCCACTTTTTTATGCTCCAAACGCTACATTAAGGGCACAAAGTCTCCATTTTAGGTCACAACGCTTCCTTTTTAGAGTCCGGAACGTTGGTTCCAGGGTTGAAAGCCTCCCTGTTCTGCTTCAAAGCGTCATTTAGAAGGTACAAGCCCTCATTTTTAGGGCGCAACGCCTCATTTTTTGGCCGCGAATCCTCCTTTTTAGGGGTCAATACGTCCTTTTTGCTGTAAAATCCCTCACTTCTATGTTCCGGACATCTCATTTAGGGCACATAGCCTTGTTTTGTGGTCCCTAAGCTTCCTCTTCAGGGTCCAAAGCTTTGATTCTGTGGTTGAATTCCTCGTTTTATAATCCAAACCCTCACGTTTATTGCACAAACCCTCATTTTTAGGGCCCAAACGCTCATTTTTATGCTGCAAATCATTTCACTGGAAAATGCCTCCTTTTTATGCTCCAAACGCCTCCTTTAGGGCACGATGTCTGAATGTTAGGTCCCAAAGATTTGGTTAAGAGCCCAAAGCTTGGAGTCTAGGGTTGAAAGCCTGCTTTTTACTCTACAAACCCTCCTGTTTAGGGTACAAACCCTCCTTTTTGGTGCACAAGCCCTCGCTGTTAGGGTGCAAACACTCCTGTTAAGACTCCCAAGCTTCGAGTCCAGGGTTGAAATCCACATCTTTATGCTCCAAACGACCGTCTTTAGGCTTCAAACCCTACTTCTAATTCTGAAATCCCACTTTTTTATGCTCCAAACGCTACATTAAGGGCACAAAGTCTCCATTTTAGGTCACAACGCTTCCTTTTTAGAGTCCGGAACGTTGGTTCCAGGGTTGAAAGCCTCCCTGTTCTGCTTCAAAGCGTCATTTAGAAGGTACAAGCCCTCATTTTTAGGGCGCAACGCCTCATTTTTTGGCCGCGAATCCTCCTTTTTAGGGGTCAATACGTCCTTTTTGCTGTAAAATCCCTCACTTCTATGTTCCGGACATCTCATTTAGGGCACATAGCCTTGTTTTGTGGTCCCTAAGCTTCCTCTTCAGGGTCCAAAGCTTTGATTCTGTGGTTGAATTCCTCGTTTTATAATCCAAACCCTCACGTTTATTGCACAAACCCTCATTTTTAGGGCCCAAACGCTCATTTTTATGCTGCAAATCATTTCACTGGAAAATGCCTCCTTTTTATGCTCCAAACGCCTCCTTTAGGGCACGATGTCTGAATGTTAGGTCCCAAAGATTTGGTTAAGAGCCCAAAGCTTGGAGTCTAGGGTTGAAAGCCTGCTTTTTACTCTACAAACCCTCCTGTTTAGGGTACAAACCCTCCTTTTTGGGGCACAAACCCTCGCTGTTAGGGTGCAAACACTCCTGTTAAGATTCCCAAGCTTCGAGTCCAGGGTTGAAATCCACATCTTTATGCTCCAAACGACCGTTTTTAGGCTTCAAATCCGACTTTTAATTCTGAAATCCCACTTTCTTATGCTCCAAATGCTACATTAAGTGCACAAAGTCTCCATTTTAGGTCACAACGCTTCCTTTTTAGAGTCCGGAACGTTGGTTCCAGGGTTGAAAGCCTCCCTGTTCTGCTTCAAAGCGTCATTTAGAAGGTACAAGCCCTCATTTTTAGGGCGCAACGCCTCATTTTTTGGCCGCGAATCCTCCTTTTTAGGGGTCAATACGTCCTTTTTGCTGTAAAATCCCTCACTTTTATGTTCCGGACATCTCATTTAGGGCACAAAGCCTTGTTTTGTGGTCCCAAAGCTTCCTCTTCAGAGTCCAAAGCTTTGATTCTGTGGTTGAATTCCTCGTTTTATAATCCAAACCCTCACGTTTATTGCACAAACCCTCATTTTTAGGGCCCAAACGCTCATTTTTATGCTGCAAATCATTTCACTGGAAAATGCCTCCTTTTTATGCTCCAAACGCCTCCTTTAGGGCACGATGTCTGAATGTTAGGTCCCAAAGATTTGGTTAAGAGCCCAAAGCTTGGAGTCTAGGGTTGAAAGCCTGCTTTTTACTCTACAAAGCCTCCTGTTTAGGGTACAAACCCTCCTTTTTGGGGCACAAGCCCTCGCTGTTAGGGTGCAAACACTCCTGTTAAGACTCCCAAGCTTCGAGTCCAGGGTTGAAATCCACATCTTTATGCTCCAAACGACCGTTTTTAGGCTTCAAATCCGACTTTTAATTCTGAAATCCCACTTTTTTACGCTCCAAACGCTACATTAAGGGCACAAAGTCTCCATTTTAGGTCACAACGCTTCCTTTTTAGAGTCCGGAACGTTGGTTCCAGGGTTGAAAGCCTCCCTGTTCTGCTTCAAAGCGTCATTTAGAAGGTACAAGCCCTCATTTTTAGGGCGCAACGCCTCATTATTTGGCCGCGAATCCTCCTTTTTAGGGGTCAATACGTCCTTTTTGCTGTAAAATCCCTCACTTTTATGTTCCAGACATGTCATTTAGGGCACAAAGCCTTGTTTTGTGGTCCCAAAGCTTCCTCTTCAGGGTCCAAAGCTTTGATTCTGTGGTTGAATTCCTCGTTTTATAATCCAAACCCTCACGTTTATTGCACAAACCCTCATTTTTAGGGCCCAAACGCTCATTTTTATGCTGCAAATCATTTCACTGGAAAATGCCTCCTTTTTATGCTCCAAACGCCTCCTTTAGGGCACGATGTCTGAATGTTAGGTCCCAAAGATTTGGTTAAGAGCCCAAAGCTTGGAGTCTAGGGTTGAAAGCCTGCTTTTTACTCTACAAACCCTCCTGTTTAGGGTACAAACCCTCCTTTTTGGGGCACAAACCCTCGCTGTTAGGGTGCAAACACTCCTGTTAAGACTCCCAAGCTTCGAGTCCAGGGTTGAAATCCACATCTTTATGCTCCAAACGACCGTTTTTAGGCTTCAAATCCTACTTTTAATTCTGAAATCCCACTTTTTTACGCTCCAAACGCTACATTAAGGGCACAAAGTCTCCATTTTAGGTCACAACGCTTCCTTTTTAGAGTCCGGAACGTTGGTTCCAGGGTTGAAAGCCTCCCTGTTCTGCTTCAAAGCGTCATTTAGAAGGTACAAGCCCTCATTTTTAGGGCGCAACGCCTCATTTTTTGGCCGCGAATCCTCCTTTTTAGGGGTCAATACGTCCTTTTTGCTGTAAAATACCTCACTTTTATGTTCCGGACATCTCTTTTAGGGCACAAAGCCTTGTTTTGTGGTCCCAAAGCTTCCTCTTCAGAGTCCAAAGCTTTGATTCTGTGGTTGAATTCCCCGTTTTATAATCCAAACCCTCACGTTTATTGCACAAACCCTCATTTTTAGGGCCCAAACGCTCATTTTTATGCTGCAAATCATTTCACTGGAAAATGCCTCCTTTTTATGCTCCAAACGCCTCCTTTAGGGCACGATGTCTGAATGTTAGGTCCCAAAGATTTGGTTAAGAGTCCAAAGCTTGGAGTCTAGGGTTGAAAGCCTGCTTTTTACTCTACAAACCCTCCTGTTTAGGGTACAAACCCTCCTTTTTGGGGCACAAACCCTCGCTGTTAGGGTGCAAACACTCCTGTTAAGATTCCCAAGCTTCGAGTCCAGGGTTGAAATCCACATCTTTATGCTCCAAACGACCGTCTTTAGGCTTCAAACCCTACTTCTAATTCTGAAATCCCACTTTCTTATGCTCCAAACGCTACATTAAGGGCACAAAGTCTCAATTTTAGTTCCTAAAGCTTCCTTTTTAGAGTCCGGAACGTTGGTTCCAGGGTTGAAAGCCTCCCTGTTCTGCTTCAAAGCGTCATTTAGAAGGTACAAGCCCTCTTTTTTAGGGCGCAACGCCTCATTTTTTGGCCGCGAATCCTCCTTTTTAGGGGTCAATACGTCCTTTTTGCTGTAAAATACCTCACTTTTATGTTCCGGACATCTCATTTAGGGCACAAAGCCTTGTTTTGTGGTCCCAAAGCTTCCTCTTCAGAGTCCAAAGCTTTGATTCTGTGGTTGAATTCCTCGTTTTATAATCCAAACCCTCACGTTTATTGCACAAACCCTCATTTTTAGGGCCCAAACGCTCATTTTTAAGCTGCAAATCATTTCACTGGAAAATGCCTCCTTTTTATGCTCCAAACGCCTCCTTTAGGGCACGATGTCTGAATGTTAGGTCCCAAAGATTTGGTTAAGAGCCCAAAGCTTGGAGTCTAGGGTTGAAAGCCTGCTTTTTACTCTACAAAGCCTCCTGTTTAGGGTACAAACCCTCCTTTTTGGGGCACAAACCCTCGCTGTTAGGGTGCAAACACTCCTGTTAAGACTCCCAAGCTTCGAGTCCAGGGTTGAAATCCACATCTTTATGCTCCAAACGACCGTCTTTAGGCTTCAAACCCTACTTCTAATTCTGAAATCCCACTTTTTTATGCTCCAAACGCTACATTAAGGGCACAAAGTCTCCATTTTAGGTCACAACGCTTCCTTTTTAGAGTCCGGAACGTTGGTTCCAGGGTTGAAAGCCTCCCTGTTCTGCTTCAAAGCGTCATTTAGAAGGTACAAGCCCTCATTTTTAGGGCGCAACGCCTCATTTTTTGGCCGCGAATCCTCCTTTTTAGGGGTCAATACGTCCTTTTTGCTGTAAAATCCCTCACTTCTATGTTCCGGACATCTCATTTAGGGCACATAGCCTTGTTTTGTGGTCCCTAAGCTTCCTCTTCAGGGTCCAAAGCTTTGATTCTGTGGTTGAATTCCTCGTTTTATAATCCAAACCCTCACGTTTATTGCACAAACCCTAATTTTTAGGGCCCAAACGCTCATTTTTATGCTGCAAATCATTTCACTGGAAAATGCCTCCTTTTTATGCTCCAAACGCCTCCTTTAGGGCACGATGTCTGAATGTTAGGTCCCAAAGATTTGGTTAAGAGCCCAAAGCTTGGAGTCTAGGGTTGAAAGCCTGCTTTTTACTCTACAAAGCCTCCTGTTTAGGGTACAAACCCTCCTTTTTGGTGCACAAGCCCTCGCTGTTAGGGTGCAAACACTCCTGTTAAGATTCCCAAGCTTCGAGTCCAGGGTTGAAATCCACATCTTTATGCTCCAAACGACCGTTTTTAGGCTTCAAATCCGACTTTTAATTCTGAAATCCCACTTTCTTATGCTCCAAATGCTACATTAAGTGCACAAAGTCTCCATTTTAGGTCACAACGCTTCCTTTTTAGAGTCCGGAACGTTGGTTCCAGGGTTGAAAGCCTCCCTGTTCTGCTTCAAAGCGTCATTTAGAAGGTACAAGCCCTCATTTTTAGGGCGCAACGCCTCATTTTTTGGCCGCGAATCCTCCTTTTTAGGGGTCAATACGTCCTTTTTGCTGTAAAATCCCTCACTTTTATGTTCCGGACATCTCATTTAGGGCACAAAGCCTTGTTTTGTGGTCCCAAAGCTTCCTCTTCAGAGTCCAAAGCTTTGATTCTGTGGTTGAATTCCTCGTTTTATAATCCAAACCCTCACGTTTATTGCACAAACCCTCATTTTTAGGGCCCAAACGCTCATTTTTATGCTGCAAATCATTTCACTGGAAAATGCCTCCTTTTTATGCTCCAAACGCCTCCTTTAGGGCACGATGTCTGAATGTTAGGTCCCAAAGATTTGGTTAAGAGCCCAAAGCTTGGAGTCTAGGGTTGAAAGCCTGCTTTTTACTCTACAAAGCCTCCTGTTTAGGGTACAAACCCTCCTTTTTGGGGCACAAGCCCTCGCTGTTAGGGTGCAAACACTCCTGTTAAGACTCCCAAGCTTCGAGTCCAGGGTTGAAATCCACATCTTTATGCTCCAAACGACCGTTTTTAGGCTTCAAATCCGACTTTTAATTCTGAAATCCCACTTTTTTACGCTCCAAACGCTACATTAAGGGCACAAAGTCTCCATTTTAGGTCACAACGCTTCCTTTTTAGAGTCCGGAACGTTGGTTCCAGGGTTGAAAGCCTCCCTGTTCTGCTTCAAAGCGTCATTTAGAAGGTACAAGCCCTCATTTTTAGGGCGCAACGCCTCATTATTTGGCCGCGAATCCTCCTTTTTAGGGGTCAATACGTCCTTTTTGCTGTAAAATCCCTCACTTTTATGTTCCAGACATGTCATTTAGGGCACAAAGCCTTGTTTTGTGGTCCCAAAGCTTCCTCTTCAGGGTCCAAAGCTTTGATTCTGTGGTTGAATTCCTCGTTTTATAATCCAAACCCTCACGTTTATTGCACAAACCCTCATTTTTAGGGCCCAAACGCTCATTTTTATGCTGCAAATCATTTCACTGGAAAATGCCTCCTTTTTATGCTCCAAACGCCTCCTTTAGGGCACGATGTCTGAATGTTAGGTCCCAAAGATTTGGTTAAGAGCCCAAAGCTTGGAGTCTAGGATTGAAAGCCTGCTTTTTACTCTACAAAGCCTCCTGTTTAGGGTACAAACCCTCCTTTTTGGGGCACAAACCCTCGCTGTTAGGGTGCAAACACTCCTGTTAAGACTCCCAAGCTTCGAGTCCAGGGTTGAAATCCACATCTTTATGCTCCAAACGACCGTTTTTAGGCTTCAAATCCTACTTTTAATTCTGAAATCCCACTTTTTTACGCTCCAAACGCTACATTAAGGGCACAAAGTCTCCATTTTAGGTCACAACGCTTCCTTTTTAGAGTCCGGAACGTTGGTTCCAGGGTTGAAAGCCTCCCTGTTCTGCTTCAAAGCGTCATTTAGAAGGTACAAGCCCTCATTTTTAGGGCGCAACGCCTCATTTTTTGGCCGCGAATCCTCCTTTTTAGGGGTCAATACGTCCTTTTTGCTGTAAAATACCTCACTTTTATGTTCCGGACATCTCATTTAGGGCACAAAGCCTTGTTTTGTGGTCCCAAAGCTTCCTCTTCAGAGTCCAAAGCTTTGATTCTGTGGTTGAATTCCTCGTTTTATAATCCAAACCCTCACGTTTATTGCACAAACCCTCATTTTTAGGGCCCAAACGCTCATTTTTATGCTGCAAATCATTTCACTGGAAAATGCCTCCTTTTTATGCTCCAAACGCCTCCTTTAGGGCACGATGTCTGAATGTTAGGTCCCAAAGATTTGGTTAAGAGTCCAAAGCTTGGAGTCTAGGGTTGAAAGCCTGCTTTTTACTCTACAAAGCCTCCTGTTTAGGGTACAAACCCTCCTTTTTGGGGCACAAACCCTCGCTGTTAGGGTGCAAACACTCCTGTTAAGATTCCCAAGCTTCGAGCCCAGGGTTGAAATCCACATCTTTATGCTCCAAACGACCGTCTTTAGGCTTCAAATCCGACTTTTAATTCTGAAATCCCACTTTCCTATGCTCCAAACACTACATTAAGGGCACAAAGTCTCAATTTTAGGTCACAACGCTTCCTTTTTAGAGTCCGGAACGTTGGTTCCAGGGTTGAAAGCCTCCCTGTTCTGCTTCAAAGCGTCATTTAGAAGGTACAAGCCCTCATTTTTAGGGCGCAACGCCTCATTTTTTGGCCGCGAATCCTCCTTTTTAGGGGTCAATACGTCCTTTTTGCTGTAAAATACCTCACTTTTATGTTCCGGACATCTCTTTTAGGGCACAAAGCCTTGTTTTGTGGTCCCAAAGCTTCCTCTTCAGAGTCCAAAGCTTTGATTCTGTGGTTGAATTCCTCGTTTTATAATCCAAACCCTCACGTTTATTGCACAAACCCTCATTTTTAGGGCCCAAACGCTCATTTTTAAGCTGCAAATCATTTCACTGGAAAATGCCTCCTTTTTATGCTCCAAACGCCTCCTTTAGGGCACGATGTCTGAATGTTAGGTCCCAAAGATTTGGTTAAGAGTCCAAAGCTTGGAGTCTAGGGTTGAAAGCCTGCTTTTTACTCTACAAAGCCTCCTGTTTAGGGTACAAACCCTCCTTTTTGGGGCACAAACCCTCGCTGTTAGGGTGCAAACACTCCTGTTAAGATTCCCAAGCTTCGAGCCCAGGGTTGAAATCCACATCTTTATGCTCCAAACGACCGTCTTTAGGCTTCAAATCCGACTTTTAATTCTGAAATCCCACTTTTTTATGCTCCAAACGCTACATTAAAGGCACAAAGTCTCCATTTTAGGTCACAACTCTTCCTTTTTAGAGTCCGGAACGTTGGTTCCAGGGTTGAAAGCCTCCCTGTTCTGCTTCAAAGCGTCATTTAGAAGGTACAAGCCCTCATTTTTAGGGCGCAACGCCTCATTTTTTGGCCGCGAATCCTCCTTTTTAGGGGTCAATACGTCCTTTTTGCTGTAAAATCCCTCACTTCTATGTTCCGGACATCTCATTTAGGGCACAAAGCCTTGTTTTGTGGTCCCAAAGCTTCCTCTTCAGGGTCCAAAGCTTTGATTCTGTGGTTGAATTCCTCGTTTTATAATCCAAACCCTCATGTTTATTGCACAAACCCTCATTTTTAGGGCCCAAACGCTCATTTTTAAGCTGCAAATCATTTCACTGGAAAATGCCTCCTTTTTATGCTCCAAACGCCTCCTTTAGGGCACGATGTCTGAATGTTAGGTCCCAAAGATTTGGTTAAGAGCCCAAAGCTTGGAGTCTAGGGTTGAAAGCCTGCTTTTTACTCTACAAACCCTCCTTTGTAGGGTACAAACCCTCCTTTTTGGGGCACAAACCCTCGCTGTTAGGGTGCAAACACTCACGTTAAGATTCCCAAGCTTCGAGTCCAGGGTTGAAATCCACATCTTTATGCTCCAAACGACCGTCTTTAGGCTTCAAATCCGACTTTTAATTCTGAAATCCCACTTTTTTACGCTCCAAACGCTACATTAAGGGCACAAAGTCTCCATTTTAGGTCACAACGCTTCCTTTTTAGAGTCCGGAACGTTGGTTCCAGGGTTGAAAGCCTCCCTGTTCTGCTTCAAAGCGTCATTTAGAAGGTACAAGCCCTCATTTTTAGGGCGCAACGCCTCATTTTTTGGCCGCGAATCCTCCTTTTTAGGGGTCAATACGTCCTTTTTGCTGTAAAATCCCTCACTTCTATGTTACGGACATCTCATTTAGGGCACAAAGCCTTGTTTTGTGGTCCCAAAGCTTCCTCTTCAGAGTCCAAAGCTTTGATTCTGTGGTTGAATTCCTCGTTTTGTAATCCAAACCCTCACGTTTATTGCACAAACCCTCATTTTTAGGGCCCAAACGCTCATTTTTAAGCTGCAAATCATTTCACTGGAAAATGCCTCCTTTTTATGCTCCAAACGCCTCCTTTAGGGCACGATGTCTGAATGTTAGGTCCCAAAGATTTGGTTAAGAGCCCAAAGCTTGGAGTCTAGGGTTGAAAGCCTGCTTTTTACTCTACAAAGCCTCCTGTTTAGGGTACAAACCCTCCTTTTTGGGGCACAAACCCTCGCTGTTAGGGTGCAAACACTCCTGTTAAGACTCCCAAGCTTCGAGTCCAGGGTTGAAATCCACATCTTTATGCTCCAAGCGACCGTCTTTAGGCTTCAAACCCTACTTCTAATTCTGAAATCCCACTTTCTTATGCTCCAAACGCTACATTAAGGGCACAAAGTCTCCATTTTAGGTCACAACGCTTCCTTTTTAGAGTCCGGAACGTTGGTTCCAGGGTTGAAAGCCTCCCTGTTCTGCTTCAAAGCGTCATTTAGAAGGTACAAGCCCTCATTTATAGGGCGCAACGCCTCATTTTTTGGCCGCGAATCCTCCTTTTTAGGGGTCAATACGTCCTTTTTACTGTAAAATCCCTCACTTTTATGTTCCGGACATCTCATTTAGGGCACAAAGCCTTGTTTTGTGGTCCCAAAGCTTCCTCTTCAGAGTCCAAAGCTTTGATTCTGTGGTTGAATTCCTCGTTTTGTAATCCAAACCCTCACGTTTATTGCACAAACCCTCATTTTTAGGGCCCAAACGCTCATTTTTAAGCTGCAAATCATTTCACTGGAAAATGCCTCCTTTTTATGCTCCAAACGCCTCCTTTAGGGCACGATGTCTGAATGTTAGGTCCCAAAGATTTGGTTAAGAGCCCAAAGCTTGGAGTCTAGGGTTGAAAGCCTGCTTTTTACTCTACAAACCCTCCTGTTTAGGGCACAAACCCTCCTTTTTGGGGCACAAACCCTCGCTGTTAGGGTGCAAACACTCACGTTAAGATTCCCAAGCTTCGAGTCCAGGGTTGAAATCCACATCTTTATGCTCCAAACGACCGTCTTTAGGCTTCAAATCCGACTTTTAATTCTGAAATCCCACTTTTTTACGCTCCAAACGCTACATTAAGGGCACAAAGTCTCCATTTTAGGTCACAACGCTTCCTTTTTAGAGTCCGGAACGTTGGTTCCAGGGTTGAAAGCCTCCCTGTTCTGCTTCAAAGCGTCATTTAGAAGGTACAAGCCCTCATTTTTAGGGCGCAACGCCTCATTTTTTGGCCGCGAATCCTCCTTTTTAGGGGTCAATACGTCCTTTTTGCTGTAAAATCCCTCACTTCTATGTTACGGACATCTCATTTAGGGCACAAAGCCTTGTTTTGTGGTCCCAAAGCTTCCTCTTCAGAGTCCAAAGCTTTGATTCTGTGGTTGAATTCCTCGTTTTATAATCCAAACCCTCACGTTTATTGCACAAACCCTCATTTTTAGGGCCCAAACGCTCATTTTTATGCTGCAAATCATTTCACTGGAAAATGCCTCCTTTTTATGCTCCAAACGCCTCCTTTAGGGCACGATGTCTGAATGTTAGGTCCCAAAGATTTGGTTAAGAGCCCAAAGCTTGGAGTCTAGGGTTGAAAGCCTGCTTTTTACTCTACAAACCCTCCTTTGTAGGGTACAAACCCTCCTTTTTGGGGCACAAACCCTCGCTGTTAGGGTGCAAACACTCCTGTTAAGACTCCCAAGCTTCGAGTCCAGGGTTGAAATCCACATCTTTATGCTCCAAACGACCGTCTTTAGGCTTCAAATCCGACTTCTAATTCTGAAATCCCACTTTCTTATGCTCCAAACGCTACATTAAGGGCACAAAGTCTCCATTTTAGGTCACAACGCTTCCTTTTTAGAGTCCGGAACGTTGGTTCCACGGTTGAAAGCCTCCCTGTTCTGCTTCAAAGCGTCATTTAGAAGGTACAAGCCCTCATTTTTAGGGCGCAACGCCTCATTTTTTGGCCGCGAATCCTCCTTTGTAGGGGTCAATACGTCCTTTTTGCTGTAAAATCCCTCACTTCTATGTTCCGGACATCTCATTTAGGGCACAAAGCCTTGTTTTGTGGTCCCAAAGCTTCCTCTTCAGAGTCCAAAGCTTTGATTCTGTGGTTGAATTCCTCGTTTTATAATCCAAACCCTCACGTTTATTGTACAAACCCTCATTTTTAGGGCCCAAACGCTCATTTTTATGCTGCAAATCATTTCACTGGAAAATGCCTCTTTTTATGCTCCAAACGCCTCCTTTAGGGCACGATGTCTGAATGTTAGGTCCCAAAGATTTGGTTAAGAGCCCAAAGCTTGGAGTCTAGGGTTGAAAGCCTGCTTTTTACTCTACAAACCCTCCTGTTTAGGGTACAAACCCTCCTTTTTGGTGCACAAGCCCTCGCTGTTAGGGTGCAAACACTCACGTTAAGATTCTCAAGCTTCGAGTCCAGGGTTGAAATCCACATCTTTATGCTCCAAACGACCGTCTTTAGGCTTCAAACCCTACTTCTAATTCTGAAATCCCACTTTCTTATGCTCCAAACGCTACATTAAGGGCACAAAGTCTCAATTTTAGTTCCTAAAGCTTCCTTTTTAGAGTCCGGAACGTTGGTTCCAGGGTTGAAAGCCTCCCTGTTCTGCTTCAAAGCGTCATTTAGAAGGTACAAGCCCTCATTTTTAGGGCGCAACGCCTCATTTTTTGGCCGCGAATCCTCCTTTTTAGGGGTCAATACGTCCTTTTTGCTGTAAAATACCTCACTTTTATGTTCCGGACATCTCATTTAGGGCACAAAGCCTTGTTTTGTGGTCCCAAAGCTTCCTCTTCAGAGTCCAAAGCTTTGATTCTGTGGTTGAATTCCTCGTTTTATAATCCAAACCCTCACGTTTATTGCACAAACCCTCATTTTTAGGGCCCAAACGCTCATTTTTAAGCTGCAAATCATTTCACTGGAAAATGCCTCCTTTTTATGCTCCAAACGCCTCCTTTAGGGCACGATGTCTGAATGTTAGGTCCCAAAGATTTGGTTAAGAGCCCAAAGCTTGGAGTCTAGGGTTGAAAGCCTGCTTTTTACTCTACAAAGCCTCCTGTTTAGGGTACAAACCCTCCTTTTTGGGGCACAAACCCTCGCTGTTAGGGTGCAAACACTCCTGTTAAGACTCCCAAGCTTCGAGTCCAGGGTTGAAATCCACATCTTTATGCTCCAAACGACCGTCTTTAGGCTTCAAACCCTACTTCTAATTCTGAAATCCCACTTTTTTATGCTCCAAACGCTACATTAAGGGCACAAAGTCTCCATTTTAGGTCACAACGCTTCCTTTTTAGAGTCCGGAACGTTGGTTCCAGGGTTGAAAGCCTCCCTGTTCTGCTTCAAAGCGTCATTTAGAAGGTACAAGCCCTCATTTTTAGGGCGCAACGCCTCATTTTTTGGCCGCGAATCCTCCTTTTTAGGGGTCAATACGTCCTTTTTGCTGTAAAATCCCTCACTTTTATGTTCCGGACATCTCATTTAGGGCACAAAGCCTTGTTTTGTGGTCCCAAAGCTTCCTCTTCAGAGTCCAAAGCTTTGATTCTGTGGTTGAATTCCTCGTTTTGTAATCCACACCCTCACGTTTATTGCACAAACCCTCATTTTTAGGGCCCAAACGCTCATTTTTAAGCTGCAAATCATTTCACTGGAAAATGCCTCCTTTTTATGCTCCAAACGCCTCCTTTAGGGCACGATGTCTGAATGTTAGGTCCCAAAGATTTGGTTAAGAGCCCAAAGCTTGGAGTCTAGGGTTGAAAGCCTGCTTTTTACTCTACAAACCCTCCTGTTTAGGGTACAAACCCTCCTTTTTGGGGCACAAACCCTCGCTGTTAGGGTGCAAACACTCACGTTAAGATTCCCAAGCTTCGAGTCCAGGGTTGAAATCCACATCTTTATGCTCCAAACGACCGTCTTTAGGCTTCAAATCCGACTTTTAATTCTGAAATCCCACTTTTTTACGCTCCAAACGCTACATTAAGGGCACAAAGTCTCCATTTTAGGTCACAACGCTTCCTTTTTAGAGTCCGGAACGTTGGTTCCAGGGTTGAAAGCCTCCCTGTTCTGCTTCAAAGCGTCATTTAGAAGGTACAAGCCCTCATTTTTAGGGCGCAACGCCTCATTTTTTGGCCGCGAATCCTCCTTTTTAGGGGTCAATACGTCCTTTTTGCTGTAAAATCCCTCACTTTTATGTTCCGGACATCTCATTTAGGGCACAAAGCCTTGTTTTGTGGTCCCAAAGCTTCCTCTTCAGAGTCCAAAGCTTTGATTCTGTGGTTGAATTCCCCGTTTTATAATCCAAACCCTCACGTTTATTGCACAAACCCTCATTTTTAGGGCCCAAACGCTCATTTTTATGCTGCAAATCATTTCACTGGAAAATGCCTCCTTTTTATGCTCCAAACGCCTCCTTTAGGGCACGATGTCTGAATGTTAGGTCCCAAAGATTTGGTTAAGAGCCCAAAGCTTGGAGTCTAGGGTTGAAAGCCTGCTTTTTACTCTACAAACCCTCCTGTTTAGGGTACAAACCCTCCTTTTTGGGGCACAAACCCTCGCTGTTAGGGTGCAAACACTCCTGTTAAGATTCCCAAGCTTCGAGTCCAGGGTTGAAATCCACATCTTTATGCTCCAAACGACCGTCTTTAGGCTTCAAACCCTACTTCTAATTCTGAAATCCCACTTTCTTATGCTCCAAACGCTACATTAAGGGCACAAAGTCTCAATTTTAGTTCCTAAAGCTTCCTTTTTAGAGTCCGGAACGTTGGTTCCAGGGTTGAAAGCCTCCCTGTTCTGCTTCAAAGCGTCATTTAGAAGGTACAAGCCCTCATTTTTAGGGCGCAACGCCTCATTTTTTGGCCGCGAATCCTCCTTTTTAGGGGTCAATACGTCCTTTTTGCTGTAAAATACCTCACTTTTATGTTCCGGACATCTCTTTTAGGGCACAAAGCCTTGTTTTGTGGTCCCAAAGCTTCCTCTTCAGAGTCCAAAGCTTTGATTCTGTGGTTGAATTCCTCGTTTTATAATCCAAACCCTCACGTTTATTGCACAAACCCTCATTTTTAGGGCCCAAACGCTCATTTTTATGCTGCAAATCATTTCACTGGAAAATGCCTCCTTTTTATGCTCCAAACGCCTCCTTTAGGGCACGATGTCTGAATGTTAGGTCCCAAAGATTTGGTTAAGAGCCCAAAGCTTGGAGTCTAGGGTTGAAAGCCTGCTTTTTACTCTACAAAGCCTCCTGTTTAGGGTACAAACCCTCCTTTTTGGGGCACAAACCCTCGCTGTTAGGGTGCAAACACTCCTGTTAAGACTCCCAAGCTTCGAGTCCAGGGTTGAAATCCACATCTTTATGCTCCAAACGACCGTCTTTAGGCTTCAAACCCTACTTCTAATTCTGAAATCCCACTTTTTTATGCTCCAAACGCTACATTAAGGGCACAAAGTCTCCATTTTAGGTCACAACGCTTCCTTTTTAGAGTCCGGAACGTTGGTTCCAGGGTTGAAAGCCTCCCTGTTCTGCTTCAAAGCGTCATTTAGAAGGTACAAGCCCTCATTTTTAGGGCGCAACGCCTCATTTTTTGGCCGCGAATCCTCCTTTTTAGGGGTCAATACGTCCTTTTTGCTGTAAAATCCCTCACTTTTATGTTCCGGACATCTCATTTAGGGCACATAGCCTTGTTTTGTGGTCCCAAAGCTTCCTCTTCAGGGTCCAAAGCTTTGATTCTGTGGTTGAATTCCTCGTTTTATAATCCAAACCCTCACGTTTATTGCACAAACCCTCATTTTTAGGGCCCAAACGCTCATTTTTATGCTGCAAATCATTTCACTGGAAAATGCCTCCTTTTTATGCTCCAAACGCCTCCTTTAGGGCACGATGTCTGAATGTTAGGTCCCAAAGATTTGGTTAAGAGCCCAAAGCTTGGAGTCTAGGGTTGAAAGCCTGCTTTTTACTCTACAAACCCTCCTGTTTAGGGTACAAACCCTCCTTTTTGGTGCACAAGCCCTCGCTGTTAGGGTGCAAACACTCACGTTAAGATTCCCAAGCTTCGAGTCCAGGGTTGAAATCCACATCTTTATGCTCCAAACGACCGTTTTTAGGCTTCAAATCCGACTTTTAATTCTGAAATCCCACTTTCTTATGCTCCAAATGCTACATTAAGTGCACAAAGTCTCAATTTTAGTTCCTAAAGCTTCCTTTTTAGAGTCCGGAACGTTGGTTCCAGGGTTGAAAGCCTCCCTGTTCTGCTTCAAAGCGTCATTTAGAAGGTACAAGCCCTCATTTTTAGGGCGCAACGCCTCATTTTTTGGCCGCGAATCCTCCTTTTTAGGGGTCAATACGTCCTTTTTGCTGTAAAATCCCTCACTTCTATGTTCCAGACATCTCATTTAGGGCACAAAGCCTTGTTTTGTGGTCCCAAAGCTTCCTCTTCAGAGTCCAAAGCTTTGATTCTGTGGTTGAATTCCTCGTTTTATAATCCAAACCCTCACGTTTATTGCACAAACCCTCATTTTTAGGGCCCAAACGCTCATTTTTATGCTGCAAATCATTTCACTGGAAAATGCCTCCTTTTTATGCTCCAAACGCCTCCTTTAGGGCACGATGTCTGAATGTTAGGTCCCAAAGATTTGGTTAAGAGCCCAAAGCTTGGAGTCTAGGGTTGAAAGCCTGCTTTTTACTCTACAAACCCTCCTGTTTAGGGTACAAACCCTCCTTTTTGGTGCACAAGCCCTCGCTGTTAGGGTGCAAACACTCCTGTTAAGATTCCCAAGCTTCGAGTCCAGGGTTGAAATCCACATCTTTATGCTCCAAACGACCGTCTTTAGGCTTCAAATCCGACTTTTAATTCTGAAATCCCACTTTTTTACGCTCCAAACGCTACATTAAGGGCACAAAGTCTCCATTTTAGGTCACAACGCTTCCTTTTTAGAGTCCGGAACGTTGGTTCCAGGGTTGAAAGCCTCCCTGTTCTGCTTCAAAGCGTCATTTAGAAGGTACAAGCCCTCATTTTTAGGGCGCAACGCCTCATTTTTTGGCCGCGAATCCTCCTTTTTAGGGGTCAATACGTCCTTTTTGCTGTAAAATACCTCACTTTTATGTTCCGGACATCTCATTTAGGGCACAAAGCCTTGTTTTGTGGTCCCAAAGCTTCCTCTTCAGAGTCCAAAGCTTTGATTCTGTGGTTGAATTCCTCGTTTTGTAATCCAAACCCTCACGTTTATTGCACAAACCCTCATTTTTAGGGCCCAAACGCTCATTTTTAAGCTGCAAATCATTTCACTGGAAAATGCCTCCTTTTTATGCTCCAAACGCCTCCTTTAGGGCACGATGTCTGAATGTTAGGTCCCAAAGATTTGGTTAAGAGCCCAAAGCTTGGAGTCTAGGGTTGAAAGCCTGCTTTTTACTCTACAAACTCTCCTGTTTAGGGTACAAACCCTCCTTTTTGGGGCACAAACCCTCGCTGTTAGGGTGCAAACACTCCTGTTAAGACTCCCAAGCTTCGAGTCCAGGGTTGAAATCCACATCTTTATGCTCCAAACGACCGTCTTTAGGCTTCAAACCCTACTTCTAATTCTGAAATCCCACTTTCTTATGCTCCAAACGCTACATTAAGGGCACAAAGTCTCCATTTTAGGTCACAACGCTTCCTTTTTAGAGTCCGGAACGTTGGTTCCAGGGTTGAAAGCCTCCCTGTTCTGCTTCAAAGCGTCATTTAGAAGGTACAAGCCCTCATTTTTAGGGCGCAACGCCTCATTTTTTGGCCGCGAATCCTCCTTTTTAGGGGTCAATACGTCCTTTTTGCTGTAAAATACCTCACTTTTATGTTCCGGACATCTCATTTAGGGCACAAAGCCTTGTTTTGTGGTCCCAAAGCTTCCTCTTCAGAGTCCAAAGCTTTGATTCTGTGGTTGAATTCCTCGTTTTATAATCCAAACCCTCACGTTTATTGCACAAACCCTCATTTTTAGGGCCCAAACGCTCATTTTTAAGCTGCAAATCATTTCACTGGAAAATGCCTCCTTTTTATGCTCCAAACGCCTCCTTTAGGGCACGATGTCTGAATGTTAGGTCCCAAAGATTTGGTTAAGAGCCCAAAGCTTGGAGTCTAGGGTTGAAAGCCTGCTTTTTACTCTACAAAGCCTCCTGTTTAGGGTACAAACCCTCCTTTTTGGGGCACAAACCCTCGCTGTTAGGGTGCAAACACTCCTGTTAAGACTCCCAAGCTTCGAGTCCAGGGTTGAAATCCACATCTTTATGCTCCAAACGACCGTCTTTAGGCTTCAAACCCTACTTCTAATTCTGAAATCCCACTTTCTTATGCTCCAAACGCTACATTAAGGGCACAAAGTCTCCATTTTAGGTCACAACGCTTCCTTTTTAGAGTCCGGAACGTTGGTTCCACGGTTGAAAGCCTCCCTGTTCTGCTTCAAAGCGTCATTTAGAAGGTACAAGCCCTCATTTTTAGGGCGCAACGCCTCATTTTTTGGCCGCGAATCCTCCTTTTTAGGGGTCAATACGTCCTTTTTGCTGTAAAATCCCTCACTTCTATGTTCCGGACATCTCATTTAGGGCACATAGCCTTGTTTTGTGGTCCCAAAGCTTCCTCTTCAGGGTCCAAAGCTTTGATTCTGTGGTTGAATTCCTCGTTTTATAATCCAAACCCTCACGTTTATTGCACAAACCCTCATTTTTAGGGCCCAAACGCTCATTTTTATGCTGCAAATCATTTCACTGGAAAATGCCTCCTTTTTATGCTCCAAACGCCTCCTTTAGGGCACGATGTCTGAATGTTAGGTCCCAAAGATTTGGTTAAGAGCCCAAAGCTTGGAGTCTAGGGTTGAAAGCCTGCTTTTTACTCTACAAACCCTCCTGTTTAGGGTACAAACCCTCCTTTTTGGTGCACAAGCCCTCGCTGTTAGGGTGCAAACACTCACGTTAAGATTCCCAAGCTTCGAGTCCAGGGTTGAAATCCACATCTTTATGCTCCAAACGACCGTTTTTAGGCTTCAAATCCGACTTCTAATTCTGAAATCCCACTTTCTTATGCTCCAAATGCTACATTAAGTGCACAAAGTCTCAATTTTAGTTCCTAAAGCTTCCTTTTTAGAGTCCGGAACGTTGGTTCCAGGGTTGAAAGCCTCCCTGTTCTGCTTCAAAGCGTCATTTAGAAGGTACAAGCCCTCATTTTTAGGGCGCAACGCCTCATTTTTTGGCCGCGAATCCTCCTTTTTAGGGGTCAATACGTCCTTTTTGCTGTAAAATCCCTCACTTCTATGTTCCAGACATCTCATTTAGGGCACAAAGCCTTGTTTTGTGGTCCCAAAGCTTCCTCTTCAGAGTCCAAAGCTTTGATTCTGTGGTTGAATTCCTCGTTTTATAATCCAAACCCTCACGTTTATTGCACAAACCCTCATTTTTAGGGCCCAAACGCTCATTTTTATGCTGCAAATCATTTCACTGGAAAATGCCTCCTTTTTATGCTCCAAACGCCTCCTTTAGGGCACGATGTCTGAATGTTAGGTCCCAAAGATTTGGTTAAGAGCCCAAAGCTTGGAGTCTAGGGTTGAAAGCCTGCTTTTTACTCTACAAAGCCTCCTGTTTAGGGTACAAACCCTCCTTTTTGGTGCACAAGCCCTCGCTGTTAGGGTGCAAACACTCCTGTTAAGATTCCCAAGCTTCGAGTCCAGGGTTGAAATCCACATCTTTATGCTCCAAACGACCGTTTTTAGGCTTCAAATCCGACTTTTAATTCTGAAATCCCACTTTTTTACGCTCCAAACGCTACATTAAGGGCACAAAGTCTCCATTTTAGGTCACAACGCTTCCTTTTTAGAGTCCGGAACGTTGGTTCCAGGGTTGAAAGCCTCCCTGTTCTGCTTCAAAGCGTCATTTAGAAGGTACAAGCCCTCATTTTTAGGGCGCAACGCCTCATTTTTTGGCCGCGAATCCTCCTTTTTAGGGGTCAATACGTCCTTTTTGCTGTAAAATACCTCACTTTTATGTTCCGGACATCTCATTTAGGGCACAAAGCCTTGTTTTGTGGTCCCAAAGCTTCCTCTTCAGAGTCCAAAGCTTTGATTCTGCGGTTGAATTCCTCGTTTTGTAATCCAAACCCTCACGTTTATTGCACAAACCCTCATTTTTAGGGCCCAAACGCTCATTTTTAAGCTGCAAATCATTTCACTGGAAAATGCCTCCTTTTTATGCTCCAAACGCCTCCTTTAGGGCACGATGTCTGAATGTTAGGTCCCAAAGATTTGGTTAAGAGCCCAAAGCTTGGAGTCTAGGGTTGAAAGCCTGCTTTTTACTCTACAAACCCTCCTGTTTAGGGTACAAACCCTCCTTTTTGGGGCACAAACCCTCGCTGTTAGGGTGCAAACACTCCTGTTAAGACTCCCAAGCTTCGAGTCCAGGGTTGAAATCCACATCTTTATGCTCCAAACGACCGTCTTTAGGCTTCAAACCCTACTTCTAATTCTGAAATCCCACTTTTTTACGCTCCAAACGCTACATTAAGGGCACAAAGTCTCCATTTTAGGTCACAACGCTTCCTTTTTAGAGTCCGGGACGTTGGTTCCAGGGTTGAAAGCCTCCCTGTTCTGCTTCAAAGCGTCATTTAGAAGGTACAAGCCCTCATTTTTAGGGCGCAACGCCTCATTTTTTGGCCGCGAATCCTCCTTTTTAGGGGTCAATACGTCCTTTTTGCTGTAAAATCCCTCACTTCTATCTTCGAGACATCTCGTTTAGGGCACAAAGCCTTGTTTTGTGGTCCCAAAGCTTCCTCTTCAGGGTCCAAAGCTTTGATTCTGTGGTTGAATTCCTCGTTTTATAATCCAAACCCTCACGTTTATTGTACAAACCCTCTTTTTTAGGGCCCAAACGCTCATTTTTATGCTGCAAATCATTTCACTGGAAAATGCCTCCTTTTTATGCTCCAAACGCCTCCTTTAGGGCACGATGTCTGAATGTTAGGTCCCAAAGATTTGGTTAAGAGCCCAAAGCTTGGAGTCTAGGGTTGAAAGCCTGCTTTTTACTCTACAAACTCTCCTGTTTAGGGTACAAACCCTCCTTTTTGGGGCACAAACCCTCGCTGTTAGGGTGCAAACACTCCTGTTAAGACTCCCAAGCTTCGAGTCCAGGGTTGAAATCCACATCTTTATGCTCCAAACGACCGTCTTTAGGCTTCAAACCCTACTTCTAATTCTGAAATCCCACTTTCTTATGCTCCAAACGCTACATTAAGGGCACAAAGTCTCAATTTTAGTTCCTAAAGCTTCCTTTTTAGAGTCCGGAACGTTGGTTCCAGGGTTGAAAGCCTCCCTGTTCTGCTTCAAAGCGTCATTTAGAAGGTACAAGCCCTCATTTATAGGGCACAACGCCTCATTTTTTGGCCGCGAATCCTCCTTTTTAGGGGTCAATACGTCCTTTTTGCTGTAAAATCCCTCACTTCTATGTTACGGACATCTCATTTAGGGCACAAAGCCTTGTTTTGTGGTCCCAAAGCTTCCTCTTCAGAGTCCAAAGCTTTGATTCTGTGGTTGAATTCCTCGTTTTATAATCCAAACCCTCACGTTTATTGCACAAACCCTCATTTTTAGGGCCCAAACGCTCATTTTTATGCTGCAAATCATTTCACTGGAAAATGCCTCCTTTTTATGCTCCAAACGCCTCCTTTAGGGCACGATGTCTGAATGTTAGGTCCCAAAGATTTGGTTAAGAGCCCAAAGCTTGGAGTCTAGGGTTGAAAGCCTGCTTTTTACTCTACAAACCCTCCTTTGTAGGGTACAAACCCTCCTTTTTGGTGCACAAGCCCTCGCTGTTAGGGTGCAAACACTCCTGTTAAGACTCCCAAGCTTCGAGTCCAGGGTTGAAATTCACATCTTTATGCTCCAAGCGACCGTCTTTAGGCTTCAAACCCTACTTCTAATTCTGAAATCCCACTTTCTTATGCTCCAAACGCTACATTAAGGGCACAAAGTCTCAATTTTAGGTCACAACGCTTCCTTTTTAGAGTCCGGAACGTTGGTTCCAGGGTTGAAAGCCTCCCTGTTCTGCTTCAAAGCGTCATTTAGAAGGTACAAGCCCTCATTTTTAGGGCGCAACGCCTCATTTTTTGGCCGCGAATCCTCCTTTTTAGGGGTCAATACGTCCTTTTTGCTGTAAAATCCCTCACTTTTATGTTCCGGACATCTCATTTAGGGCACAAAGCCTTGTTTTGTGGTCCCAAAGCTTCCTCTTCAGGGTCCAAAGCTTTGATTCTGTGGTTGAATTCCTCGTTTTATAATCCAAACCCTCACGTTTATTGTACAAACCCTCATTTTTAGGGCCCAAACGCTCATTTTTATGCTGCAAATCATTTCACTGGAAAATGCCTCTTTTTATGCTCCAAACGCCTCCTTTAGGGCACGATGTCTGAATGTTAGGTCCCAAAGATTTGGTTAAGAGCCCAAAGCTTGGAGTCTAGGGTTGAAAGCCTGCTTTTTACTCTACAAACCCTCCTGTTTAGGGTACAAACCCTCCTTTTTGGGGCACAAACCCTCGCTGTTAGGGTGCAAACACTCCTGTTAAGACTCCCAAGCTTCGAGTCCAGGGTTGAAATCCACATCTTTATGCTCCAAACGACCGTCTTTAGGCTTCAAACCCTACTTCTAATTCTGAAATCCCACTTTCTTATGCTCCAAACGCTACATTAAGGGCACAAAGTCTCCATTTTAGGTCACAACGCTTCCTTTTTAGAGTCCGGAACGTTGGTTCCAGGGTTGAAAGCCTCCCTGTTCTGCTTCAAAGCGTCATTTAGAAGGTACAAGCCCTCATTTTTAGGGCGCAATGCCTCATTTTTTGGCCGCGAATCCTCCTTTTTAGGGGTCAATACGTCCTTTTTGCTGTAAAATCCCTCACTTTTATGTTCCAGACATGTCATTTAGGGCACAAAGCCTTGTTTTGTGGTCCCAAAGCTTCCTCTTCAGAGTCCAAAGCTTTGATTCTGTGGTTGAATTCCTCGTTTTATAATCCAAACCCTCACATTTATTGCACAAACCCTCGTTTTTAGGGCCCAAACGCTCATTTTTATGCTGCAAATCATTTCACTGGAAAATGCCTCCTTTTTATGCTCCAAACGCCTCCTTTAGGGCACGATGTCTGAATGTTAGGTCCCAAAGATTTGGTTAAGAGCCCAAAGCTTGGAGTCTAGGGTTGAAAGCCTGCTTTTTACTCTACAAACCCTCCTGTTTAGGGTACAAACCCTCCTTTTTGGGGCACAAGCCCTCGCTGTTAGGGTGCAAACACTCACGTTAAGATTCCCAAGCTTCGAGTCCAGGGTTGAAATCCACATCTTTATGCTCCAAACGACCGTCTTTAGGCTTCAAACCCTACTTCTAATTCTGAAATCCCACTTTCTTATGCTCCAAACGCTACATTAAGGGCACAAAGTCTCAATTTTAGTTCCTAAAGCTTCCTTTTTAGAGTCCGGAACGTTGGTTCCAGGGTTGAAAGCCTCCCTGTTCTGCTTCAAAGCGTCATTTAGAAGGTACAAGCCCTCATTTTTAGGGCGCAACGCCTCATTTTTTGGCCGCGAATCCTCCTTTTTAGGGGTCAATACGTCCTTTTTGCTGTAAAATACCTCACTTTTATGTTCCGGACATCTCATTTAGGGCACAAAGCCTTGTTTTGTGGTCCCAAAGCTTCCTCTTCAGAGTCCAAAGCTTTGATTCTGTGGTTGAATTCCTCGTTTTATAATCCAAACCCTCACGTTTATTGCACAAACCCTCATTTTTAGGGCCCAAACGCTCATTTTTAAGCTGCAAATCATTTCACTGGAAAATGCCTCCTTTTTATGCTCCAAACGCCTCCTTTAGGGCACGATGTCTGAATGTTAGGTCCCAAAGATTTGGTTAAGAGCCCAAAGCTTGGAGTCTAGGGTTGAAAGCCTGCTTTTTACTCTACAAAGCCTCCTGTTTAGGGTACAAACCCTCCTTTTTGGTGCACAAGCCCTCGCTGTTAGGGTGCAAACACTCACGTTAAGATTCCCAAGCTTCGAGTCCAGGGTTGAAATCCACATCTTTATGCTCCAAACGACCGTTTTTAGGCTTCAAATCCGACTTTTAATTCTGAAATCCCACTTTCTTATGCTCCAAATGCTACATTAAGGGCACAAAGTCTCCATTTTAGGTCACAACGCTTCCTTTTTAGAGTCCGGAACGTTGGTTCCAGGGTTGAAAGCCTCCCTGTTCTGCTTCAAAGCGTCATTTAGAAGGTACAAGCCCTCATTTTTAGGGCGCAACGCCTCATTTTTTGGCCGCGAATCCTCCTTTTTAGGGGTCAATACGTCCTTTTTGCTGTAAAATACCTCACTTTTATGTTCCGGACATCTCATTTAGGGCACAAAGCCTTGTTTTGTGGTCCCAAAGCTTCCTCTTCAGAGTCCAAAGCTTTGATTCTGTGGTTGAATTCCTCGTTTTGTAATCCAAACCCTCACGTTTATTGCACAAACCCTCATTTTTAGGGCCCAAACGCTCATTTTTAAGCTGCAAATCATTTCACTGGAAAATGCCTCCTTTTTATGCTCCAAACGCCTCCTTTAGGGCACGATGTCTGAATGTTAGGTCCCAAAGATTTGGTTAAGAGCCCAAAGCTTGGAGTCTAGGGTTGAAAGCCTGCTTTTTACTCTACAAACTCTCCTGTTTAGGGTACAAACCCTCCTTTTTGGGGCACAAACCCTCGCTGTTAGGGTGCAAACACTCCTGTTAAGACTCCCAAGCTTCGAGTCCAGGGTTGAAATCCACATCTTTATGCTCCAAACGACCGTCTTTAGGCTTCAAACCCTACTTCTAATTCTGAAATCCCACTTTCTTATGCTCCAAACGCTACATTAAGGGCACAAAGTCTCCATTTTAGGTCACAACGCTTCCTTTTTAGAGTCCGGAACGTTGGTTCCAGGGTTGAAAGCCTCCCTGTTCTGCTTCAAAGCGTCATTTAGAAGGTACAAGCCCTCATTTTTAGGGCGCAACGCCTCATTTTTTGGCCGCGAATCCTCCTTTTTAGGGGTCAATACGTCCTTTTTGCTGTAAAATCCCTCACTTCTATCTTCGAGACATCTCATTTAGGGCACAAAGCCTTGTTTTGTGGTCCCAAAGCTTCCTCTTCAGGGTCCAAAGCTTTGATTCTGTGGTTGAATTCCTCGTTTTATAATCCAAACCCTCACGTTTATTGTACAAACCCTCTTTTTTAGGGCCCAAACGCTCATTTTTATGCTGCAAATCATTTCACTGGAAAATGCCTCCTTTTTATGCTCCAAACGCCTCCTTTAGGGCACGATGTCTGAATGTTAGGTCCCAAAGATTTGGTTAAGAGCCCAAAGCTTGGAGTCTAGGGTTGAAAGCCTGCTTTTTACTCTACAAACTCTCCTGTTTAGGGTACAAACCCTCCTTTTTGGGGCACAAACCCTCGCTGTTAGGGTGCAAACACTCCTGTTAAGACTCCCAAGCTTCGAGTCCAGGGTTGAAATCCACATCTTTATGCTCCAAACGACCGTCTTTAGGCTTCAAACCCTACTTCTAATTCTGAAATCCCACTTTCTTATGCTCCAAACGCTACATTAAGGGCACAAAGTCTCAATTTTAGTTCCTAAAGCTTCCTTTTTAGAGTCCGGAACGTTGGTTCCAGGGTTGAAAGCCTCCCTGTTCTGCTTCAAAGCGTCATTTAGAAGGTACAAGCCCTCATTTAAAGGGCGCAACGCCTCATTTTTTGGCCGCGAATCCTCCTTTTTAGGGGTCAATACGTCCTTTTTGCTGTAAAATCCCTCACTTCTATGTTACGGACATCTCATTTAGGGCACAAAGCCTTGTTTTGTGGTCCCAAAGCTTCCTCTTCAGAGTCCAAAGCTTTGATTCTGTGGTTGAATTCCTCGTTTTATAATCCAAACCCTCACGTTTATTGCACAAACCCTCATTTTTAGGGCCCAAACGCTCATTTTTATGCTGCAAATCATTTCACTGGAAAATGCCTCCTTTTTATGCTCCAAACGCCTCCTTTAGGGCACGATGTCTGAATGTTAGGTCCCAAAGATTAGGTTAAGAGCCCAAAGCTTGGAGTCTAGGGTTGAAAGCCTGCTTTTTACTCTACAAACCCTCCTTTGTAGGGTACAAACCCTCCTTTTTGGTGCACAAGCCCTCGCTGTTAGGGTGCAAACACTCCTGTTAAGACTCCCAAGCTTCGAGTCCAGGGTTGAAATCCACATCTTTATGCTCCAAGCGACCGTCTTTAGGCTTCAAACCCTACTTCTAATTCTGAAATCCCACTTTCTTATGCTCCAAACGCTACATTAAGGGCACAAAGTCTCAATTTTAGGTCACAACGCTTCCTTTTTAGAGTCCGGAACGTTGGTTCCAGGGTTGAAAGCCTCCCTGTTCTGCTTCAAAGCGTCATTTAGAAGGTACAAGCCCTCATTTTTAGGGCGCAACGCCTCATTTTTTGGCCGCGAATCCTCCTTTTTAGGGGTCAATACGTCCTTTTTGCTGTAAAATCCCTCACTTTTATGTTCCGGACATCTCATTTAGGGCACAAAGCCTTGTTTTGTGGTCCCAAAGCTTCCTCTTCAGGGTCCAAAGCTTTGATTCTGTGGTTGAATTCCTCGTTTTATAATCCAAACCCTCACGTTTATTGTACAAACCCTCATTTTTAGGGCCCAAACGCTCATTTTTATGCTGCAAATCATTTCACTGGAAAATGCCTCTTTTTATGCTCCAAACGCCTCCTTTAGGGCACGATGTCTGAATGTTAGGTCCCAAAGATTTGGTTAAGAGCCCAAAGCTTGGAGTCTAGGGTTGAAAGCCTGCTTTTTACTCTACAAACCCTCCTGTTTAGGGTACAAACCCTCCTTTTTGGTGCACAAGCCCTCGCTGTTAGGGTGCAAACACTCACGTTAAGATTCCCAAGCTTCGAGTCCAGGGTTGAAATCCACATCTTTATGCTCCAAACGACCGTTTTTAGGCTTCAAATCCGACTTTTAATTCTGAAATCCCACTTTTTTACGCTCCAAACGCTACATTAAGGGCACAAAGTCTCCATTTTAGGTCACAACGCTTCCTTTTTAGAGTCCGGAACGTTGGTTCCAGGGTTGAAAGCCTCCCTGTTCTGCTTCAAAGCGTCATTTAGAAGGTACAAGCCCTCATTTTTAGGGCGCAACGCCTCATTTTTTGGCCGCGAATCCTCCTTTTTAGGGGTCAATACGTCCTTTTTGCTGTAAAATCCCTCACTTTTATGTTCCGGACATCTCATTTAGGGCACAAAGCCTTGTTTTGTGGTCCCAAAGCTTCCTCTTCAGAGTCCAAAGCTTTGGTTCTGTGGTTGAATTCCTCGTTTTATAATCCAAACCCTCACGTTTATTGCACAAACCCTCATTTTTAGGGCCCAAACGCTCATTTTTATGCTGCAAATCATTTCACTGGAAAATGCCTCCTTTTTATGCTCCAAACGCCTCCTTTAGGGCACGATGTCTGAATGTTAGGTCCCAAAGATTTGGTTAAGAGTCCAAAGCTTGGAGTCTAGGGTTGAAAGCCTGCTTTTTACTCTACAAAGCCTCCTGTTTAGGGTACAAACCCTCCTTTTTGGGGCACAAACCCTCGCTGTTAGGGTGCAAACACTCCTGTTAAGATTCCCAAGCTTCGAGCCCAGGGTTGAAATCCACATCTTTATGCTCCAAACGACCGTCTTTAGGCTTCAAATCCGACTTTTAATTCTGAAATCCCACTTTCCTATGCTCCAAACACTACATTAAGGGCACAAAGTCTCAATTTTAGGTCACAACGCTTCCTTTTTAGAGTCCGGAACGTTGGTTCCAGGGTTGAAAGCCTCCCTGTTCTGCTTCAAAGCGTCATTTAGAAGGTACAAGCCCTCATTTTTAGGGCGCAACGCCTCATTTTTTGGCCGCGAATCCTCCTTTTTAGGGGTCAATACGTCCTTTTTGCTGTAAAATACCTCACTTTTATGTTCCGGACATCTCATTTAGGGCACAAAGCCTTGTTTTGTGGTCCCAAAGCTTCCTCTTCAGAGTCCAAAGCTTTGATTCTGTGGTTGAATTCCCCGTTTTATAATCCAAACCCTCACGTTTATTGCACAAACCCTCATTTTTAGGGCCCAAACGCTCATTTTTATGCTGCAAATCATTTCACTGGAAAATGCCTCCTTTTTATGCTCCAAACGCCTCCTTTAGGGCACGATGTCTGAATGTTAGGTCCCAAAGATTTGGTTAAGAGTCCAAAGCTTGGAGTCTAGGGTTGAAAGCCTGCTTTTTACTCTACAAACCCTCCTGTTTAGGGTACAAACCCTCCTTTTTGGGGCACAAACCCTCGCTGTTAGGGTGCAAACACTCCTGTTAAGATTCCCAAGCTTCGAGTCCAGGGTTGAAATCCACATCTTTATGCTCCAAACGACCGTCTTTAGGCTTCAAACCCTACTTCTAATTCTGAAATCCCACTTTCTTATGCTCCAAACGCTACATTAAGGGCACAAAGTCTCAATTTTAGTTCCTAAAGCTTCCTTTTTAGAGTCCGGAACGTTGGTTCCAGGGTTGAAAGCCTCCCTGTTCTGCTTCAAAGCGTCATTTAGAAGGTACAAGCCCTCTTTTTTAGGGCGCAACGCCTCATTTTTTGGCCGCGAATCCTCCTTTTTAGGGGTCAATACGTCCTTTTTGCTGTAAAATACCTCACTTTTATGTTCCGGACATCTCATTTAGGGCACAAAGCCTTGTTTTGTGGTCCCAAAGCTTCCTCTTCAGAGTCCAAAGCTTTGATTCTGTGGTTGAATTCCTCGTTTTATAATCCAAACCCTCACGTTTATTGCACAAACCCTCATTTTTAGGGCCCAAACGCTCATTTTTAAGCTGCAAATCATTTCACTGGAAAATGCCTCCTTTTTATGCTCCAAACGCCTCCTTTAGGGCACGATGTCTGAATGTTAGGTCCCAAAGATTTGGTTAAGAGCCCAAAGCTTGGAGTCTAGGGTTGAAAGCCTGCTTTTTACTCTACAAAGCCTCCTGTTTAGGGTACAAACCCTCCTTTTTGGGGCACAAACCCTCGCTGTTAGGGTGCAAACACTCCTGTTAAGACTCCCAAGCTTCGAGTCCAGGGTTGAAATCCACATCTTTATGCTCCAAACGACCGTCTTTAGGCTTCAAACCCTACTTCTAATTCTGAAATCCCACTTTTTTATGCTCCAAACGCTACATTAAGGGCACAAAGTCTCCATTTTAGGTCACAACGCTTCCTTTTTAGAGTCCGGAACGTTGGTTCCAGGGTTGAAAGCCTCCCTGTTCTGCTTCAAAGCGTCATTTAGAAGGTACAAGCCCTCATTTTTAGGGCGCAACGCCTCATTTTTTGGCCGCGAATCCTCCTTTTTAGGGGTCAATACGTCCTTTTTGCTGTAAAATCCCTCACTTCTATGTTCCGGACATCTCATTTAGGGCACATAGCCTTGTTTTGTGGTCCCTAAGCTTCCTCTTCAGGGTCCAAAGCTTTGATTCTGTGGTTGAATTCCTCGTTTTATAATCCAAACCCTCACGTTTATTGCACAAACCCTAATTTTTAGGGCCCAAACGCTCATTTTTATGCTGCAAATCATTTCACTGGAAAATGCCTCCTTTTTATGCTCCAAACGCCTCCTTTAGGGCACGATGTCTGAATGTTAGGTCCCAAAGATTTGGTTAAGAGCCCAAAGCTTGGAGTCTAGGGTTGAAAGCCTGCTTTTTACTCTACAAAGCCTCCTGTTTAGGGTACAAACCCTCCTTTTTGGTGCACAAGCCCTCGCTGTTAGGGTGCAAACACTCCTGTTAAGATTCCCAAGCTTCGAGTCCAGGGTTGAAATCCACATCTTTATGCTCCAAACGACCGTTTTTAGGCTTCAAATCCGACTTTTAATTCTGAAATCCCACTTTCTTATGCTCCAAATGCTACATTAAGTGCACAAAGTCTCCATTTTAGGTCACAACGCTTCCTTTTTAGAGTCCGGAACGTTGGTTCCAGGGTTGAAAGCCTCCCTGTTCTGCTTCAAAGCGTCATTTAGAAGGTACAAGCCCTCATTTTTAGGGCGCAACGCCTCATTTTTTGGCCGCGAATCCTCCTTTTTAGGGGTCAATACGTCCTTTTTGCTGTAAAATCCCTCACTTTTATGTTCCGGACATCTCATTTAGGGCACAAAGCCTTGTTTTGTGGTCCCAAAGCTTCCTCTTCAGAGTCCAAAGCTTTGATTCTGTGGTTGAATTCCTCGTTTTATAATCCAAACCCTCACGTTTATTGCACAAACCCTCATTTTTAGGGCCCAAACGCTCATTTTTATGCTGCAAATCATTTCACTGGAAAATGCCTCCTTTTTATGCTCCAAACGCCTCCTTTAGGGCACGATGTCTGAATGTTAGGTCCCAAAGATTTGGTTAAGAGCCCAAAGCTTGGAGTCTAGGGTTGAAAGCCTGCTTTTTACTCTACAAAGCCTCCTGTTTAGGGTACAAACCCTCCTTTTTGGGGCACAAGCCCTCGCTGTTAGGGTGCAAACACTCCTGTTAAGACTCCCAAGCTTCGAGTCCAGGGTTGAAATCCACATCTTTATGCTCCAAACGACCGTTTTTAGGCTTCAAATCCGACTTTTAATTCTGAAATCCCACTTTTTTACGCTCCAAACGCTACATTAAGGGCACAAAGTCTCCATTTTAGGTCACAACGCTTCCTTTTTAGAGTCCGGAACGTTGGTTCCAGGGTTGAAAGCCTCCCTGTTCTGCTTCAAAGCGTCATTTAGAAGGTACAAGCCCTCATTTTTAGGGCGCAACGCCTCATTATTTGGCCGCGAATCCTCCTTTTTAGGGGTCAATACGTCCTTTTTGCTGTAAAATCCCTCACTTTTATGTTCCAGACATGTCATTTAGGGCACAAAGCCTTGTTTTGTGGTCCCAAAGCTTCCTCTTCAGGGTCCAAAGCTTTGATTCTGTGGTTGAATTCCTCGTTTTATAATCCAAACCCTCACGTTTATTGCACAAACCCTCATTTTTAGGGCCCAAACGCTCATTTTTATGCTGCAAATCATTTCACTGGAAAATGCCTCCTTTTTATGCTCCAAACGCCTCCTTTAGGGCACGATGTCTGAATGTTAGGTCCCAAAGATTTGGTTAAGAGTCCAAAGCTTGGAGTCTAGGGTTGAAAGCCTGCTTTTTACTCTACAAAGCCTCCTGTTTAGGGTACAAACCCTCCTTTTTGGGGCACAAACCCTCGCTGTTAGGGTGCAAACACTCCTGTTAAGATTCCCAAGCTTCGAGTCCAGGGTTGAAATCCACATCTTTATGCTCCAAACGACCGTCTTTAGGCTTCAAATCCGACTTTTAATTCTGAAATCCCACTTTTTTATGCTCCAAACGCTACATTAAAGGCACAAAGTCTCCATTTTAGGTCACAACGCTTCCTTTTTAGAGTCCGGAACGTTGGTTCCAGGGTTGAAAGCCTCCCTGTTCTGCTTCAAAGCGTCATTTAGAAGGTACAAGCCCTCATTTTTAGGGCGCAACGCCTCATTTTTTGGCCGCGAATCCTCCTTTTTAGGGGTCAATACGTCCTTTTTGCTGTAAAATCCCTCACTTCTATGTTCCGGACATCTCATTTAGGGCACAAAGCCTTGTTTTGTGGTCCCAAAGCTTCCTCTTCAGGGTCCAAAGCTTTGATTCTGTGGTTGAATTCCTCGTTTTATAATCCAAACCCTCATGTTTATTGCACAAACCCTCATTTTTAGGGCCCAAACGCTCATTTTTAAGCTGCAAATCATTTCACTGGAAAATGCCTCCTTTTTATGCTCCAAACGCCTCCTTTAGGGCACGATGTCTGAATGTTAGGTCCCAAAGATTTGGTTAAGAGCCCAAAGCTTGGAGTCTAGGGTTGAAAGCCTGCTTTTTACTCTACAAACCCTCCTTTGTAGGGTACAAACCCTCCTTTTTGGGGCACAAACCCTCGCTGTTAGGGTGCAAACACTCACGTTAAGATTCCCAAGCTTCGAGTCCAGGGTTGAAATCCACATCTTTATGCTCCAAACGACCGTCTTTAGGCTTCAAATCCGACTTTTAATTCTGAAATCCCACTTTTTTACGCTCCAAACGCTACATTAAGGGCACAAAGTCTCCATTTTAGGTCACAACGCTTCCTTTTTAGAGTCCGGAACGTTGGTTCCAGGGTTGAAAGCCTCCCTGTTCTGCTTCAAAGCGTCATTTAGAAGGTACAAGCCCTCATTTTTAGGGCGCAACGCCTCATTTTTTGGCCGCGAATCCTCCTTTTTAGGGGTCAATACGTCCTTTTTGCTGTAAAATCCCTCACTTCTATGTTACGGACATCTCATTTAGGGCACAAAGCCTTGTTTTGTGGTCCCAAAGCTTCCTCTTCAGAGTCCAAAGCTTTGATTCTGTGGTTGAATTCCTCGTTTTGTAATCCAAACCCTCACGTTTATTGCACAAACCCTCATTTTTAGGGCCCAAACGCTCATTTTTAAGCTGCAAATCATTTCACTGGAAAATGCCTCCTTTTTATGCTCCAAACGCCTCCTTTAGGGCACGATGTCTGAATGTTAGGTCCCAAAGATTTGGTTAAGAGCCCAAAGCTTGGAGTCTAGGGTTGAAAGCCTGCTTTTTACTCTACAAAGCCTCCTGTTTAGGGTACAAACCCTCCTTTTTGGGGCACAAACCCTCGCTGTTAGGGTGCAAACACTCCTGTTAAGACTCCCAAGCTTCGAGTCCAGGGTTGAAATCCACATCTTTATGCTCCAAGCGACCGTCTTTAGGCTTCAAACCCTACTTCTAATTCTGAAATCCCACTTTCTTATGCTCCAAACGCTACATTAAGGGCACAAAGTCTCCATTTTAGGTCACAACGCTTCCTTTTTAGAGTCCGGAACGTTGGTTCCAGGGTTGAAAGCCTCCCTGTTCTGCTTCAAAGCGTCATTTAGAAGGTACAAGCCCTCATTTATAGGGCGCAACGCCTCATTTTTTGGCCGCGAATCCTCCTTTTTAGGGGTCAATACGTCCTTTTTACTGTAAAATCCCTCACTTTTATGTTCCGGACATCTCATTTAGGGCACAAAGCCTTGTTTTGTGGTCCCAAAGCTTCCTCTTCAGAGTCCAAAGCTTTGATTCTGTGGTTGAATTCCTCGTTTTGTAATCCAAACCCTCACGTTTATTGCACAAACCCTCATTTTTAGGGCCCAAACGCTCATTTTTAAGCTGCAAATCATTTCACTGGAAAATGCCTCCTTTTTATGCTCCAAACGCCTCCTTTAGGGCACGATGTCTGAATGTTAGGTCCCAAAGATTTGGTTAAGAGCCCAAAGCTTGGAGTCTAGGGTTGAAAGCCTGCTTTTTACTCTACAAACCCTCCTGTTTAGGGCACAAACCCTCCTTTTTGGGGCACAAACCCTCGCTGTTAGGGTGCAAACACTCACGTTAAGATTCCCAAGCTTCGAGTCCAGGGTTGAAATCCACATCTTTATGCTCCAAACGACCGTCTTTAGGCTTCAAATCCGACTTTTAATTCTGAAATCCCACTTTTTTACGCTCCAAACGCTACATTAAGGGCACAAAGTCTCCATTTTAGGTCACAACGCTTCCTTTTTAGAGTCCGGAACGTTGGTTCCAGGGTTGAAAGCCTCCCTGTTCTGCTTCAAAGCGTCATTTAGAAGGTACAAGCCCTCATTTTTAGGGCGCAACGCCTCATTTTTTGGCCGCGAATCCTCCTTTTTAGGGGTCAATACGTCCTTTTTGCTGTAAAATCCCTCACTTCTATGTTACGGACATCTCATTTAGGGCACAAAGCCTTGTTTTGTGGTCCCAAAGCTTCCTCTTCAGAGTCCAAAGCTTTGATTCTGTGGTTGAATTCCTCGTTTTATAATCCAAACCCTCACGTTTATTGCACAAACCCTCATTTTTAGGGCCCAAACGCTCATTTTTATGCTGCAAATCATTTCACTGGAAAATGCCTCCTTTTTATGCTCCAAACGCCTCCTTTAGGGCACGATGTCTGAATGTTAGGTCCCAAAGATTTGGTTAAGAGCCCAAAGCTTGGAGTCTAGGGTTGAAAGCCTGCTTTTTACTCTACAAACCCTCCTGTTTAGGGTACAAACCCTCCTTTTTGGGGCACAAACCCTCGCTGTTAGGGTGCAAACACTCCTGTTAAGACTCCCAAGCTTCGAGTCCAGGGTTGAAATCCACATCTTTATGCTCCAAACGACCGTCTTTAGGCTTCAAATCCGACTTCTAATTCTGAAATCCCACTTTCTTATGCTCCAAACGCTACATTAAGGGCACAAAGTCTCCATTTTAGGTCACAACGCTTCCTTTTTAGAGTCCGGAACGTTGGTTCCACGGTTGAAAGCCTCCCTGTTCTGCTTCAAAGCGTCATTTAGAAGGTACAAGCCCTCATTTTTAGGGCGCAACGCCTCATTTTTTGGCCGCGAATCCTCCTTTTTAGGGGTCAATACGTCCTTTTTGCTGTAAAATCCCTCACTTTTATGTTCCGGACATCTCATTTAGGGCACAAAGCCTTGTTTTGTGGTCCCAAAGCTTCCTCTTCAGGGTCCAAAGCTTTGATTCTGTGGTTGAATTCCTCGTTTTATAATCCAAACCCTCACGTTTATTGCACAAACCCTCATTTTTAGGGCCCAAACGCTCATTTTTATGCTGCAAATCATTTCACTGGAAAATCCCTCCTTTTTATGCTCCAAACGCCTCCTTTAGGGCACGATGTCTGAATGTTAGGTCCCAAAGATTTGGTTAAGAGCCCAAAGCTTGGAGTCTAGGGTTGAAAGCCTGCTTTTTACTCTACAAACCCTCCTGTTTAGGGTACAAACCCTCCTTTTTGGGGCACAAACCCTCGCTGTTAGGGTGCAAACACTCACGTTAAGATTCCCAAGCTTCGAGTCCAGGGTTGAAATCCACATCTTTATGCTCCAAACGACCGTCTTTAGGCTTCAAACCCTACTTCTAATTCTGAAATCCCACTTTCTTATGCTCCAAACGCTACATTAAGGGCACAAAGTCTCAATTTTAGTTCCTAAAGCTTCCTTTTTAGAGTCCGGAACGTTGGTTCCAGGGTTGAAAGCCTCCCTGTTCTGCTTCAAAGCGTCATTTAGAAGGTACAAGCCCTCATTTTTAGGGCGCAACGCCTCATTTTTTGGCCGCGAATCCTCCTTTGTAGGGGTCAATACGTCCTTTTTGCTGTAAAATCCCTCACTTCTATGTTCCGGACATCTCATTTAGGGCACAAAGCCTTGTTTTGTGGTCCCAAAGCTTCCTCTTCAGAGTCCAAAGCTTTGATTCTGTGGTTGAATTCCTCGTTTTATAATCCAAACCCTCACGTTTATTGTACAAACCCTCATTTTTAGGGCCCAAACGCTCATTTTTATGCTGCAAATCATTTCACTGGAAAATGCCTCTTTTTATGCTCCAAACGCCTCCTTTAGGGCACGATGTCTGAATGTTAGGTCCCAAAGATTTGGTTAAGAGCCCAAAGCTTGGAGTCTAGGGTTGAAAGCCTGCTTTTTACTCTACAAACCCTCCTGTTTAGGGTACAAACCCTCCTTTTTGGTGCACAAGCCCTCGCTGTTAGGGTGCAAACACTCACGTTAAGATTCTCAAGCTTCGAGTCCAGGGTTGAAATCCACATCTTTATGCTCCAAACGACCGTCTTTAGGCTTCAAACCCTACTTCTAATTCTGAAATCCCACTTTCTTATGCTCCAAACGCTACATTAAGGGCACAAAGTCTCAATTTTAGTTCCTAAAGCTTCCTTTTTAGAGTCCGGAACGTTGGTTCCAGGGTTGAAAGCCTCCCTGTTCTGCTTCAAAGCGTCATTTAGAAGGTACAAGCCCTCATTTTTAGGGCGCAACGCCTCATTTTTTGGCCGCGAATCCTCCTTTTTAGGGGTCAATACGTCCTTTTTGCTGTAAAATACCTCACTTTTATGTTACGGACATCTCATTTAGGGCACAAAGCCTTGTTTTGTGGTCCCAAAGCTTCCTCTTCAGAGTCCAAAGCTTTGATTCTGTGGTTGAATTCCTCGTTTTATAATCCAAACCCTCACGTTTATTGCACAAACCCTCATTTTTAGGGCCCAAACGCTCATTTTTAAGCTGCAAATCATTTCACTGGAAAATGCCTCCTTTTTATGCTCCAAACGCCTCCTTTAGGGCACGATGTCTGAATGTTAGGTCCCAAAGATTTGGTTAAGAGCCCAAAGCTTGGAGTCTAGGGTTGAAAGCCTGCTTTTTACTCTACAAAGCCTCCTGTTTAGGGTACAAACCCTCCTTTTTGGGGCACAAACCCTCGCTGTTAGGGTGCAAACACTCCTGTTAAGACTCCCAAGCTTCGAGTCCAGGGTTGAAATCCACATCTTTATGCTCCAAACGACCGTCTTTAGGCTTCAAACCCTACTTCTAATTCTGAAATCCCACTTTTTTATGCTCCAAACGCTACATTAAGGGCACAAAGTCTCCATTTTAGGTCACAACGCTTCCTTTTTAGAGTCCGGAACGTTGGTTCCAGGGTTGAAAGCCTCCCTGTTCTGCTTCAAAGCGTCATTTAGAAGGTACAAGCCCTCATTTTTAGGGCGCAACGCCTCATTTTTTGGCCGCGAATCCTCCTTTTTAGGGGTCAATACGTCCTTTTTGCTGTAAAATCCCTCACTTTTATGTTCCGGACATCTCATTTAGGGCACAAAGCCTTGTTTTGTGGTCCCAAAGCTTCCTCTTCAGAGTCCAAAGCTTTGATTCTGTGGTTGAATTCCTCGTTTTGTAATCCAAACCCTCACGTTTATTGCACAAACCCTCATTTTTAGGGCCCAAACGCTCATTTTTAAGCTGCAAATCATTTCACTGGAAAATGCCTCCTTTTTATGCTCCAAACGCCTCCTTTAGGGCACGATGTCTGAATGTTAGGTCCCAAAGATTTGGTTAAGAGCCCAAAGCTTGGAGTCTAGGGTTGAAAGCCTGCTTTTTACTCTACAAACCCTCCTGTTTAGGGTACAAACCCTCCTTTTTGGGGCACAAACCCTCGCTGTTAGGGTGCAAACACTCACGTTAAGATTCCCAAGCTTCGAGTCCAGGGTTGAAATCCACATCTTTATGCTCCAAACGACCGTCTTTAGGCTTCAAATCCGACTTTTAATTCTGAAATCCCACTTTTTTACGCTCCAAACGCTACATTAAGGGCACAAAGTCTCCATTTTAGGTCACAACGCTTCCTTTTTAGAGTCCGGAACGTTGGTTCCAGGGTTGAAAGCCTCCCTGTTCTGCTTCAAAGCGTCATTTAGAAGGTACAAGCCCTCATTTTTAGGGCGCAACGCCTCATTTTTTGGCCGCGAATCCTCCTTTTTAGGGGTCAATACGTCCTTTTTGCTGTAAAATCCCTCACTTTTATGTTCCGGACATCTCATTTAGGGCACAAAGCCTTGTTTTGTGGTCCCAAAGCTTCCTCTTCAGAGTCCAAAGCTTTGATTCTGTGGTTGAATTCCCCGTTTTATAATCCAAACCCTCACGTTTATTGCACAAACCCTCATTTTTAGGGCCCAAACGCTCATTTTTATGCTGCAAATCATTTCACTGGAAAATGCCTCCTTTTTATGCTCCAAACGCCTCCTTTAGGGCACGATGTCTGAATGTTAGGTCCCAAAGATTTGGTTAAGAGCCCAAAGCTTGGAGTCTAGGGTTGAAAGCCTGCTTTTTACTCTACAAACCCTCCTGTTTAGGGTACAAACCCTCCTTTTTGGGGCACAAACCCTCGCTGTTAGGGTGCAAACACTCCTGTTAAGATTCCCAAGCTTCGAGTCCAGGGTTGAAATCCACATCTTTATGCTCCAAACGACCGTCTTTAGGCTTCAAACCCTACTTCTAATTCTGAAATCCCACTTTCTTATGCTCCAAACGCTACATTAAGGGCACAAAGTCTCAATTTTAGTTCCTAAAGCTTCCTTTTTAGAGTCCGGAACGTTGGTTCCAGGGTTGAAAGCCTCCCTGTTCTGCTTCAAAGCGTCATTTAGAAGGTACAAGCCCTCATTTTTAGGGCGCAACGCCTCATTTTTTGGCCGCGAATCCTCCTTTTTAGGGGTCAATACGTCCTTTTTGCTGTAAAATACCTCACTTTTATGTTCCGGACATCTCATTTAGGGCACAAAGCCTTGTTTTGTGGTCCCAAAGCTTCCTCTTCAGAGTCCAAAGCTTTGATTCTGTGGTTGAATTCCTCGTTTTATAATCCAAACCCTCACGTTTATTGCACAAACCCTCATTTTTAGGGCCCAAACGCTCATTTTTAAGCTGCAAATCATTTCACTGGAAAATGCCTCCTTTTTATGCTCCAAACGCCTCCTTTAGGGCACGATGTCTGAATGTTAGGTCCCAAAGATTTGGTTAAGAGCCCAAAGCTTGGAGTCTAGGGTTGAAAGCCTGCTTTTTACTCTACAAAGCCTCCTGTTTAGGGTACAAACCCTCCTTTTTGGGGCACAAACCCTCGCTGTTAGGGTGCAAACACTCCTGTTAAGACTCCCAAGCTTCGAGTCCAGGGTTGAAATCCACATCTTTATGCTCCAAACGACCGTCTTTAGGCTTCAAACCCTACTTCTAATTCTGAAATCCCACTTTTTTATGCTCCAAACGCTACATTAAGGGCACAAAGTCTCCATTTTAGGTCACAACGCTTCCTTTTTAGAGTCCGGAACGTTGGTTCCAGGGTTGAAAGCCTCCCTGTTCTGCTTCAAAGCGTCATTTAGAAGGTACAAGCCCTCATTTTTAGGGCGCAACGCCTCATTTTTTGGCCGCGAATCCTCCTTTTTAGGGGTCAATACGTCCTTTTTGCTGTAAAATCCCTCACTTTTATGTTCCGGACATCTCATTTAGGGCACATAGCCTTGTTTTGTGGTCCCAAAGCTTCCTCTTCAGGGTCCAAAGCTTTGATTCTGTGGTTGAATTCCTCGTTTTATAATCCAAACCCTCACGTTTATTGCACAAACCCTCATTTTTAGGGCCCAAACGCTCATTTTTATGCTGCAAATCATTTCACTGGAAAATGCCTCCTTTTTATGCTCCAAACGCCTCCTTTAGGGCACGATGTCTGAATGTTAGGTCCCAAAGATTTGGTTAAGAGCCCAAAGCTTGGAGTCTAGGGTTGAAAGCCTGCTTTTTACTCTACAAACCCTCCTTTGTAGGGTACAAACCCTCCTTTTTGGTGCACAAGCCCTCGCTGTTAGGGTGCAAACACTCACGTTAAGATTCCCAAGCTTCGAGTCCAGGGTTGAAATCCACATCTTTATGCTCCAAACGACCGTTTTTAGGCTTCAAATCCGACTTTTAATTCTGAAATCCCACTTTCTTATGCTCCAAATGCTACATTAAGTGCACAAAGTCTCAATTTTAGTTCCTAAAGCTTCCTTTTTAGAGTCCGGAACGTTGGTTCCAGGGTTGAAAGCCTCCCTGTTCTGCTTCAAAGCGTCATTTAGAAGGTACAAGCCCTCATTTTTAGGGCGCAACGCCTCATTTTTTGGCCGCGAATCCTCCTTTTTAGGGGTCAATACGTCCTTTTTGCTGTAAAATCCCTCACTTCTATGTTCCAGACATCTCATTTAGGGCACAAAGCCTTGTTTTGTGGTCCCAAAGCTTCCTCTTCAGAGTCCAAAGCTTTGATTCTGTGGTTGAATTCCTCGTTTTATAATCCAAACCCTCACGTTTATTGCACAAACCCTCATTTTTAGGGCCCAAACGCTCATTTTTATGCTGCAAATCATTTCACTGGAAAATGCCTCCTTTTTATGCTCCAAACGCCTCCTTTAGGGCACGATGTCTGAATGTTAGGTCCCAAAGATTTGGTTAAGAGCCCAAAGCTTGGAGTCTAGGGTTGAAAGCCTGCTTTTTACTCTACAAACCCTCCTGTTTAGGGTACAAACCCTCCTTTTTGGTGCACAAGCCCTCGCTGTTAGGGTGCAAACACTCCTGTTAAGATTCCCAAGCTTCGAGTCCAGGGTTGAAATCCACATCTTTATGCTCCAAACGACCGTCTTTAGGCTTCAAATCCGACTTTTAATTCTGAAATCCCACTTTTTTACGCTCCAAACGCTACATTAAGGGCACAAAGTCTCCATTTTAGGTCACAACGCTTCCTTTTTAGAGTCCGGAACGTTGGTTCCAGGGTTGAAAGCCTCCCTGTTCTGCTTCAAAGCGTCATTTAGAAGGTACAAGCCCTCATTTTTAGGGCGCAACGCCTCATTTTTTGGCCGCGAATCCTCCTTTTTAGGGGTCAATACGTCCTTTTTGCTGTAAAATACCTCACTTTTATGTTCCGGACATCTCATTTAGGGCACAAAGCCTTGTTTTGTGGTCCCAAAGCTTCCTCTTCAGAGTCCAAAGCTTTGATTCTGTGGTTGAATTCCTCGTTTTGTAATCCAAACCCTCACGTTTATTGCACAAACCCTCATTTTTAGGGCCCAAACGCTCATTTTTAAGCTGCAAATCATTTCACTGGAAAATGCCTCCTTTTTATGCTCCAAACGCCTCCTTTAGGGCACGATGTCTGAATGTTAGGTCCCAAAGATTTGGTTAAGAGCCCAAAGCTTGGAGTCTAGGGTTGAAAGCCTGCTTTTTACTCTACAAACTCTCCTGTTTAGGGTACAAACCCTCCTTTTTGGGGCACAAACCCTCGCTGTTAGGGTGCAAACACTCCTGTTAAGACTCCCAAGCTTCGAGTCCAGGGTTGAAATCCACATCTTTATGCTCCAAACGACCGTCTTTAGGCTTCAAACCCTACTTCTAATTCTGAAATCCCACTTTCTTATGCTCCAAACGCTACATTAAGGGCACAAAGTCTCCATTTTAGGTCACAACGCTTCCTTTTTAGAGTCCGGAACGTTGGTTCCAGGGTTGAAAGCCTCCCTGTTCTGCTTCAAAGCGTCATTTAGAAGGTACAAGCCCTCATTTTTAGGGCGCAACGCCTCATTTTTTGGCCGCGAATCCTCCTTTTTAGGGGTCAATACGTCCTTTTTGCTGTAAAATACCTCACTTTTATGTTCCGGACATCTCATTTAGGGCACAAAGCCTTGTTTTGTGGTCCCAAAGCTTCCTCTTCAGAGTCCAAAGCTTTGATTCTGTGGTTGAATTCCTCGTTTTATAATCCAAACCCTCACGTTTATTGCACAAACCCTCATTTTTAGGGCCCAAACGCTCATTTTTAAGCTGCAAATCATTTCACTGGAAAATGCCTCCTTTTTATGCTCCAAACGCCTCCTTTAGGGCACGATGTCTGAATGTTAGGTCCCAAAGATTTGGTTAAGAGCCCAAAGCTTGGAGTCTAGGGTTGAAAGCCTGCTTTTTACTCTACAAAGCCTCCTGTTTAGGGTACAAACCCTCCTTTTTGGGGCACAAACCCTCGCTGTTAGGGTGCAAACACTCCTGTTAAGACTCCCAAGCTTCGAGTCCAGGGTTGAAATCCACATCTTTATGCTCCAAACGACCGTCTTTAGGCTTCAAACCCTACTTCTAATTCTGAAATCCCACTTTCTTATGCTCCAAACGCTACATTAAGGGCACAAAGTCTCCATTTTAGGTCACAACGCTTCCTTTTTAGAGTCCGGAACGTTGGTTCCAGGGTTGAAAGCCTCCCTGTTCTGCTTCAAAGCGTCATTTAGAAGGTACAAGCCCTCATTTTTAGGGCGCAACGCCTCATTTTTTGGCCGCGAATCCTCCTTTTTAGGGGTCAATACGTCCTTTTTGCTGTAAAATCCCTCACTTCTATGTTCCGGACATCTCATTTAGGGCACATAGCCTTGTTTTGTGGTCCCAAAGCTTCCTCTTCAGGGTCCAAAGCTTTGATTCTGTGGTTGAATTCCTCGTTTTATAATCCAAACCCTCACGTTTATTGCACAAACCCTCATTTTTAGGGCCCAAACGCTCATTTTTATGCTGCAAATCATTTCACTGGAAAATGCCTCCTTTTTATGCTCCAAACGCCTCCTTTAGGGCACGATGTCTGAATGTTAGGTCCCAAAGATTTGGTTAAGAGCCCAAAGCTTGGAGTCTAGGGTTGAAAGCCTGCTTTTTACTCTACAAACCCTCCTGTTTAGGGTACAAACCCTCCTTTTTGGTGCACAAGCCCTCGCTGTTAGGGTGCAAACACTCACGTTAAGATTCCCAAGCTTCGAGTCCAGGGTTGAAATCCACATCTTTATGCTCCAAACGACCGTTTTTAGGCTTCAAATCCGACTTTTAATTCTGAAATCCCACTTTCTTATGCTCCAAATGCTACATTAAGTGCACAAAGTCTCAATTTTAGTTCCTAAAGCTTCCTTTTTAGAGTCCGGAACGTTGGTTCCAGGGTTGAAAGCCTCCCTGTTCTGCTTCAAAGCGTCATTTAGAAGGTACAAGCCCTCATTTTTAGGGCGCAACGCCTCATTTTTTGGCCGCGAATCCTCCTTTTTAGGGGTCAATACGTCCTTTTTGCTGTAAAATCCCTCACTTCTATGTTCCAGACATCTCATTTAGGGCACAAAGCCTTGTTTTGTGGTCCCAAAGCTTCCTCTTCAGAGTCCAAAGCTTTGATTCTGTGGTTGAATTCCTCGTTTTATAATCCAAACCCTCACGTTTATTGCACAAACCCTCATTTTTAGGGCCCAAACGCTCATTTTTATGCTGCAAATCATTTCACTGGAAAATGCCTCCTTTTTATGCTCCAAACGCCTCCTTTAGGGCACGATGTCTGAATGTTAGGTCCCAAAGATTTGGTTAAGAGCCCAAAGCTTGGAGTCTAGGGTTGAAAGCCTGCTTTTTACTCTACAAACCCTCCTGTTTAGGGTACAAACCCTCCTTTTTGGTGCACAAGCCCTCGCTGTTAGGGTGCAAACACTCCTGTTAAGATTCCCAAGCTTCGAGTCCAGGGTTGAAATCCACATCTTTATGCTCCAAACGACCGTCTTTAGGCTTCAAATCCGACTTTTAATTCTGAAATCCCACTTTTTTACGCTCCAAACGCTACATTAAGGGCACAAAGTCTCCATTTTAGGTCACAACGCTTCCTTTTTAGAGTCCGGAACGTTGGTTCCAGGGTTGAAAGCCTCCCTGTTCTGCTTCAAAGCGTCATTTAGAAGGTACAAGCCCTCATTTTTAGGGCGCAACGCCTCATTTTTTGGCCGCGAATCCTCCTTTTTAGGGGTCAATACGTCCTTTTTGCTGTAAAATACCTCACTTTTATGTTCCGGACATCTCATTTAGGGCACAAAGCCTTGTTTTGTGGTCCCAAAGCTTCCTCTTCAGAGTCCAAAGCTTTGATTCTGTGGTTGAATTCCTCGTTTTGTAATCCAAACCCTCACGTTTATTGCACAAACCCTCATTTTTAGGGCCCAAACGCTCATTTTTAAGCTGCAAATCATTTCACTGGAAAATGCCTCCTTTTTATGCTCCAAACGCCTCCTTTAGGGCACGATGTCTGAATGTTAGGTCCCAAAGATTTGGTTAAGAGCCCAAAGCTTGGAGTCTAGGGTTGAAAGCCTGCTTTTTACTCTACAAACCCTCCTGTTTAGGGTACAAACCCTCCTTTTTGGGGCACAAACCCTCGCTGTTAGGGTGCAAACACTCCTGTTAAGACTCCCAAGCTTCGAGTCCAGGGTTGAAATCCACATCTTTATGCTCCAAACGACCGTCTTTAGGCTTCAAACCCTACTTCTAATTCTGAAATCCCACTTTTTTACGCTCCAAACGCTACATTAAGGGCACAAAGTCTCCATTTTAGGTCACAACGCTTCCTTTTTAGAGTCCGGAACGTTGGTTCCAGGGTTGAAAGCCTCCCTGTTCTGCTTCAAAGCGTCATTTAGAAGGTACAAGCCCTCATTTTTAGGGCGCAACGCCTCATTTTTTGGCCGCGAATCCTCCTTTTTAGGGGTCAATACGTCCTTTTTGCTGTAAAATCCCTCACTTCTATCTTCGAGACATCTCGTTTAGGGCACAAAGCCTTGTTTTGTGGTCCCAAAGCTTCCTCTTCAGGGTCCAAAGCTTTGATTCTGTGGTTGAATTCCTCGTTTTATAATCCAAACCCTCACGTTTATTGTACAAACCCTCTTTTTTAGGGCCCAAACGCTCATTTTTATGCTGCAAATCATTTCACTGGAAAATGCCTCCTTTTTATGCTCCAAACGCCTCCTTTAGGGCACGATGTCTGAATGTTAGGTCCCAAAGATTTGGTTAAGAGCCCAAAGCTTGGAGTCTAGGGTTGAAAGCCTGCTTTTTACTCTACAAACTCTCCTGTTTAGGGTACAAACCCTCCTTTTTGGGGCACAAACCCTCGCTGTTAGGGTGCAAACACTCCTGTTAAGACTCCCAAGCTTCGAGTCCAGGGTTGAAATCCACATCTTTATGCTCCAAACGACCGTCTTTAGGCTTCAAACCCTACTTCTAATTCTGAAATCCCACTTTCTTATGCTCCAAACGCTACATTAAGGGCACAAAGTCTCAATTTTAGTTCCTAAAGCTTCCTTTTTAGAGTCCGGAACGTTGGTTCCAGGGTTGAAAGCCTCCCTGTTCTGCTTCAAAGCGTCATTTAGAAGGTACAAGCCCTCATTTATAGGGCGCAACGCCTCATTTTTTGGCCGCGAATCCTCCTTTTTAGGGGTCAATACGTCCTTTTTGCTGTAAAATCCCTCACTTCTATGTTACGGACATCTCATTTAGGGCACAAAGCCTTGTTTTGTGGTCCCAAAGCTTCCTCTTCAGAGTCCAAAGCTTTGATTCTGTGGTTGAATTCCTCGTTTTATAATCCAAACCCTCACGTTTATTGCACAAACCCTCATTTTTAGGGCCCAAACGCTCATTTTTATGCTGCAAATCATTTCACTGGAAAATGCCTCCTTTTTATGCTCCAAACGCCTCCTTTAGGGCACGATGTCTGAATGTTAGGTCCCAAAGATTTGGTTAAGAGCCCAAAGCTTGGAGTCTAGGGTTGAAAGCCTGCTTTTTACTCTACAAACCCTCCTTTGTAGGGTACAAACCCTCCTTTTTGGTGCACAAGCCCTCGCTGTTAGGGTGCAAACACTCCTGTTAAGACTCCCAAGCTTCGAGTCCAGGGTTGAAATCCACATCTTTATGCTCCAAGCGACCGTCTTTAGGCTTCAAACCCTACTTCTAATTCTGAAATCCCACTTTCTTATGCTCCAAACGCTACATTAAGGGCACAAAGTCTCAATTTTAGGTCACAACGCTTCCTTTTTAGAGTCCGGAACGTTGGTTCCAGGGTTGAAAGCCTCCCTGTTCTGCTTCAAAGCGTCATTTAGAAGGTACAAGCCCTCATTTTTAGGGCGCAACGCCTCATTTTTTGGCCGCGAATCCTCCTTTTTAGGGGTCAATACGTCCTTTTTGCTGTAAAATCCCTCACTTTTATGTTCCGGACATCTCATTTAGGGCACAAAGCCTTGTTTTGTGGTCCCAAAGCTTCCTCTTCAGGGTCCAAAGCTTTGATTCTGTGGTTGAATTCCTCGTTTTATAATCCAAACCCTCACGTTTATTGTACAAACCCTCATTTTTAGGGCCCAAACGCTCATTTTTATGCTGCAAATCATTTCACTGGAAAATGCCTCTTTTTATGCTCCAAACGCCTCCTTTAGGGCACGATGTCTGAATGTTAGGTCCCAAAGATTTGGTTAAGAGCCCAAAGCTTGGAGTCTAGGGTTGAAAGCCTGCTTTTTACTCTACAAACCCTCCTGTTTAGGGTACAAACCCTCCTTTTTGGGGCACAAACCCTCGCTGTTAGGGTGCAAACACTCCTGTTAAGACTCCCAAGCTTCGAGTCCAGGGTTGAAATCCACATCTTTATGCTCCAAACGACCGTCTTTAGGCTTCAAACCCTACTTCTAATTCTGAAATCCCACTTTCTTATGCTCCAAACGCTACATTAAGGGCACAAAGTCTCCATTTTAGGTCACAACGCTTCCTTTTTAGAGTCCGGAACGTTGGTTCCAGGGTTGAAAGCCTCCCTGTTCTGCTTCAAAGCGTCATTTAGAAGGTACAAGCCCTCATTTTTAGGGCGCAATGCCTCATTTTTTGGCCGCGAATCCTCCTTTTTAGGGGTCAATACGTCCTTTTTGCTGTAAAATCCCTCACTTTTATGTTCCAGACATGTCATTTAGGGCACAAAGACTTGTTTTGTGGTCCCAAAGCTTCCTCTTCAGGGTCCAAAGCTTTGATTCTGTGGTTGAATTCCTCGTTTTATAATCCAAACCCTCACATTTATTGCACAAACCCTCGTTTTTAGGGCCCAAACGCTCATTTTTATGCTGCAAATCATTTCACTGGAAAATGCCTCCTTTTTATGCTCCAAACGCCTCCTTTAGGGCACGATGTCTGAATGTTAGGTCCCAAAGATTTGGTTAAGAGCCCAAAGCTTGGAGTCTAGGGTTGAAAGCCTGCTTTTTACTCTACAAACCCTCCTGTTTAGGGTACAAACCCTCCTTTTTGGGGCACAAGCCCTCGCTGTTAGGGTGCAAACACTCACGTTAAGATTCCCAAGCTTCGAGTCCAGGGTTGAAATCCACATCTTTATGCTCCAAACGACCGTCTTTAGGCTTCAAACCCTACTTCTAATTCTGAAATCCCACTTTCTTATGCTCCAAACGCTACATTAAGGGCACAAAGTCTCAATTTTAGTTCCTAAAGCTTCCTTTTTAGAGTCCGGAACGTTGGTTCCAGGGTTGAAAGCCTCCCTGTTCTGCTTCAAAGCGTCATTTAGAAGGTACAAGCCCTCATTTTTAGGGCGCAACGCCTCATTTTTTGGCCGCGAATCCTCCTTTTTAGGGGTCAATACGTCCTTTTTGCTGTAAAATACCTCACTTTTATGTTCCGGACATCTCATTTAGGGCACAAAGCCTTGTTTTGTGGTCCCAAAGCTTCCTCTTCAGAGTCCAAAGCTTTGATTCTGTGGTTGAATTCCTCGTTTTATAATCCAAACCCTCACGTTTATTGCACAAACCCTCATTTTTAGGGCCCAAACGCTCATTTTTAAGCTGCAAATCATTTCACTGGAAAATGCCTCCTTTTTATGCTCCAAACGCCTCCTTTAGGGCACGATGTCTGAATGTTAGGTCCCAAAGATTTGGTTAAGAGCCCAAAGCTTGGAGTCTAGGGTTGAAAGCCTGCTTTTTACTCTACAAAGCCTCCTGTTTAGGGTACAAACCCTCCTTTTTGGTGCACAAGCCCTCGCTGTTAGGGTGCAAACACTCACGTTAAGATTCCCAAGCTTCGAGTCCAGGGTTGAAATCCACATCTTTATGCTCCAAACGACCGTTTTTAGGCTTCAAATCCGACTTTTAATTCTGAAATCCCACTTTCTTATGCTCCAAATGCTACATTAAGTGCACAAAGTCTCAATTTTAGTTCCTAAAGCTTCCTTTTTAGAGTCCGGAACGTTGGTTCCAGGGTTGAAAGCCTCCCTGTTCTGCTTCAAAGCGTCATTTAGAAGGTACAAGCCCTCATTTTTAGGGCGCAACGCCTCATTTTTTGGCCGCGAATCCTCCTTTTTAGGGGTCAATACGTCCTTTTTGCTGTAAAATCCCTCACTTCTATGTTCCGGACATCTCATTTAGGGCACAAAGCCTTGTTTTGTGGTCCCAAAGCTTCCTCTTCAGAGTCCAAAGCTTTGATTCTGTGGTTGAATTCCTCGTTTTATAATCCAAACCCTCACGTTTATTGCACAAACCCTCATTTTTAGGGCCCAAACGCTCATTTTTATGCTGCAAATCATTTCACTGGAAAATGCCTCCTTTTTATGCTCCAAACGCCTCCTTTAGGGCACGATGTCTGAATGTTAGGTCCCAAAGATTTGGTTAAGAGCCCAAAGCTTGGAGTCTAGGGTTGAAAGCCTGCTTTTTACTCTACAAACCCTCCTGTTTAGGGTACAAACCCTCCTTTTTGGTGCACAAGCCCTCGCTGTTAGGGTGCAAACACTCCTGTTAAGATTCCCAAGCTTCGAGTCCAGGGTTGAAATCCACATCTTTATGCTCCAAACGACCGTCTTTAGGCTTCAAATCCGACTTTTAATTCTGAAATCCCACTTTTTTACGCTCCAAACGCTACATTAAGGGCACAAAGTCTCCATTTTAGGTCACAACGCTTCCTTTTTAGAGTCCGGAACGTTGGTTCCAGGGTTGAAAGCCTCCCTGTTCTGCTTCAAAGCGTCATTTAGAAGGTACAAGCCCTCATTTTTAGGGCGCAACGCCTCATTTTTTGGCCGCGAATCCTCCTTTTTAGGGGTCAATACGTCCTTTTTGCTGTAAAATACCTCACTTTTATGTTCCGGACATCTCATTTAGGGCACAAAGCCTTGTTTTGTGGTCCCAAAGCTTCCTCTTCAGAGTCCAAAGCTTTGATTCTGTGGTTGAATTCCTCGTTTTGTAATCCAAACCCTCACGTTTATTGCACAAACCCTCATTTTTAGGGCCCAAACGCTCATTTTTAAGCTGCAAATCATTTCACTGGAAAATGCCTCCTTTTTATGCTCCAAACGCCTCCTTTAGGGCACGATGTCTGAATGTTAGGTCCCAAAGATTTGGTTAAGAGCCCAAAGCTTGGAGTCTAGGGTTGAAAGCCTGCTTTTTACTCTACAAACTCTCCTGTTTAGGGTACAAACCCTCCTTTTTGGGGCACAAACCCTCGCTGTTAGGGTGCAAACACTCCTGTTAAGACTCCCAAGCTTCGAGTCCAGGGTTGAAATCCACATCTTTATGCTCCAAACGACCGTCTTTAGGCTTCAAACCCTACTTCTAATTCTGAAATCCCACTTTCTTATGCTCCAAACGCTACATTAAGGGCACAAAGTCTCCATTTTAGGTCACAACGCTTCCTTTTTAGAGTCCGGAACGTTGGTTCCAGGGTTGAAAGCCTCCCTGTTCTGCTTCAAAGCGTCATTTAGAAGGTACAAGCCCTCATTTTTAGGGCGCAACGCCTCATTTTTTGGCCGCGAATCCTCCTTTTTAGGGGTCAATACGTCCTTTTTGCTGTAAAATCCCTCACTTCTATCTTCGAGACATCTCATTTAGGGCACAAAGCCTTGTTTTGTGGTCCCAAAGCTTCCTCTTCAGGGTCCAAAGCTTTGATTCTGTGGTTGAATTCCTCGTTTTATAATCCAAACCCTCACGTTTATTGTACAAACCCTCTTTTTTAGGGCCCAAACGCTCATTTTTATGCTGCAAATCATTTCACTGGAAAATGCCTCCTTTTTATGCTCCAAACGCCTCCTTTAGGGCACGATGTCTGAATGTTAGGTCCCAAAGATTTGGTTAAGAGCCCAAAGCTTGGAGTCTAGGGTTGAAAGCCTGCTTTTTACTCTACAAACTCTCCTGTTTAGGGTACAAACCCTCCTTTTTGGGGCACAAACCCTCGCTGTTAGGGTGCAAACACTCCTGTTAAGACTCCCAAGCTTCGAGTCCAGGGTTGAAATCCACATCTTTATGCTCCAAACGACCGTCTTTAGGCTTCAAACCCTACTTCTAATTCTGAAATCCCACTTTCTTATGCTCCAAACGCTACATTAAGGGCACAAAGTCTCAATTTTAGTTCCTAAAGCTTCCTTTTTAGAGTCCGGAACGTTGGTTCCAGGGTTGAAAGCCTCCCTGTTCTGCTTCAAAGCGTCATTTAGAAGGTACAAGCCCTCATTTATAGGGCGCAACGCCTCATTTTTTGGCCGCGAATCCTCCTTTTTAGGGGTCAATACGTCCTTTTTGCTGTAAAATCCCTCACTTCTATGTTACGGACATCTCATTTAGGGCACAAAGCCTTGTTTTGTGGTCCCAAAGCTTCCTCTTCAGAGTCCAAAGCTTTGATTCTGTGGTTGAATTCCTCGTTTTATAATCCAAACCCTCACGTTTATTGCACAAACCCTCATTTTTAGGGCCCAAACGCTCATTTTTATGCTGCAAATCATTTCACTGGAAAATGCCTCCTTTTTATGCTCCAAACGCCTCCTTTAGGGCACGATGTCTGAATGTTAGGTCCCAAAGATTTGGTTAAGAGCCCAAAGCTTGGAGTCTAGGGTTGAAAGCCTGCTTTTTACTCTACAAACCCTCCTTTGTAGGGTACAAACCCTCCTTTTTGGTGCACAAGCCCTCGCTGTTAGGGTGCAAACACTCCTGTTAAGACTCCCAAGCTTCGAGTCCAGGGTTGAAATCCACATCTTTATGCTCCAAGCGACCGTCTTTAGGCTTCAAACCCTACTTCTAATTCTGAAATCCCACTTTCTTATGCTCCAAACGCTACATTAAGGGCACAAAGTCTCAATTTTAGGTCACAACGCTTCCTTTTTAGAGTCCGGAACGTTGGTTCCAGGGTTGAAAGCCTCCCTGTTCTGCTTCAAAGCGTCATTTAGAAGGTACAAGCCCTCATTTTTAGGGCGCAACGCCTCATTTTTTGGCCGCGAATCCTCCTTTTTAGGGGTCAATACGTCCTTTTTGCTGTAAAATCCCTCACTTCTATGTTCCGGACATCTCATTTAGGGCACAAAGCCTTGTTTTGTGGTCCCAAAGCTTCCTCTTCAGGGTCCAAAGCTTTGATTCTGTGGTTGAATTCCTCGTTTTATAATCCAAACCCTCACGTTTATTGTACAAACCCTCATTTTTAGGGCCCAAACGCTCATTTTTATGCTGCAAATCATTTCACTGGAAAATGCCTCTTTTTATGCTCCAAACGCCTCCTTTAGGGCACGATGTCTGAATGTTAGGTCCCAAAGATTTGGTTAAGAGCCCAAAGCTTGGAGTCTAGGGTTGAAAGCCTGCTTTTTACTCTACAAACCCTCCTGTTTAGGGTACAAACCCTCCTTTTTGGTGCACAAGCCCTCGCTGTTAGGGTGCAAACACTCACGTTAAGATTCCCAAGCTTCGAGTCCAGGGTTGAAATCCACATCTTTATGCTCCAAACGACCGTCTTTAGGCTTCAAATCCGACTTTTAATTCTGAAATCCCACTTTTTTACGCTCCAAACGCTACATTAAGGGCACAAAGTCTCCATTTTAGGTCACAACGCTTCCTTTTTAGAGTCCGGAACGTTGGTTCCAGGGTTGAAAGCCTCCCTGTTCTGCTTCAAAGCGTCATTTAGAAGGTACAAGCCCTCATTTTTAGGGCGCAATGCCTCATTTTTTGGCCGCGAATCCTCCTTTTTAGGGGTCAATACGTCCTTTTTGCTGTAAAATCCCTCACTTTTATGTTCCGGACATCTCATTTAGGGCACAAAGCCTTGTTTTGTGGTCCCAAAGCTTCCTCTTCAGAGTCCAAAGCTTTGATTCTGTGGTTGAATTCCTCGTTTTGTAATCCAAACCCTCACATTTATTGCACAAACCCTCGTTTTTAGGGCCCAAACGCTCATTTTTATGCTGCAAATCATTTCACTGGAAAATGCCTCCTTTTTATGCTCCAAACGCCTCCTTTAGGGCACGATGTCTGAATGTTAGGTCCCAAAGATTTGGTTAAGAGCCCAAAGCTTGGAGTCTAGGGTTGAAAGCCTGCTTTTTACTCTACAAACCCTCCTGTTTAGGGTACAAACCCTCCTTTTTGGGGCACAAACCCTCGCTGTTAGGGTGCAAACACTCCTGTTAAGATTCCCAAGCTTCGAGTCCAGGGTTGAAATCCACATCTTTATGCTCCAAACGACCGTCTTTAGGCTTCAAACCCTACTTCTAATTCTGAAATCCCACTTTCTTATGCTCCAAACGCTACATTAAGGGCACAAAGTCTCAATTTTAGTTCCTAAAGCTTCCTTTTTAGAGTCCGGAACGTTGGTTCCAGGGTTGAAAGCCTCCCTGTTCTGCTTCAAAGCGTCATTTAGAAGGTACAAGCCCTCATTTTTAGGGCGCAACGCCTCATTTTTTGGCCGCGAATCCTCCTTTTTAGGGGTCAATACGTCCTTTTTGCTGTAAAATCCCTCACTTCTATGTTCCGGACATCTCATTTAGGGCACATAGCCTTGTTTTGTGGTCCCAAAGCTTCCTCTTCAGGGTCCAAAGCTTTGATTCTGTGGTTGAATTCCTCGTTTTATAATCCAAACCCTCACGTTTATTGCACAAACCCTCATTTTTAGGGCCCAAACGCTCATTTTTATGCTGCAAATCATTTCACTGGAAAATGCCTCCTTTTTATGCTCCAAACGCCTCCTTTAGGGCACGATGTCTGAATGTTAGGTCCCAAAGATTTGGTTAAGAGCCCAAAGCTTGGAGTCTAGGGTTGAAAGCCTGCTTTTTACTCTACAAACCCTCCTGTTTAGGGTACAAACCCTCCTTTTTGGTGCACAAGCCCTCGCTGTTAGGGTGCAAACACTCACGTTAAGATTCCCAAGCTTCGAGTCCAGGGTTGAAATCCACATCTTTATGCTCCAAACGACCGTTTTTAGGCTTCAAATCCGACTTTTAATTCTGAAATCCCACTTTCTTATGCTCCAAATGCTACATTAAGTGCACAAAGTCTCAATTTTAGTTCCTAAAGCTTCCTTTTTAGAGTCCGGAACGTTGGTTCCAGGGTTGAAAGCCTCCCTGTTCTGCTTCAAAGCGTCATTTAGAAGGTACAAGCCCTCATTTTTAGGGCGCAACGCCTCATTTTTTGGCCGCGAATCCTCCTTTTTAGGGGTCAATACGTCCTTTTTGCTGTAAAATCCCTCACTTTTATGTTCCGGACATCTCATTTAGGGCACAAAGCCTTGTTTTGTGGTCCCAAAGCTTCCTCTTCAGAGTCCAAAGCTTTGATTCTGTGGTTGAATTCCTCGTTTTATAATCCAAACCCTCACGTTTATTGCACAAACCCTCATTTTTAGGGCCCAAACGCTCATTTTTATGCTGCAAATCATTTCACTGGAAAATGCCTCCTTTTTATGCTCCAAACGCCTCCTTTAGGGCACGATGTCTGAATGTTAGGTCCCAAAGATTTGGTTAAGAGCCCAAAGCTTGGAGTCTAGGGTTGAAAGCCTGCTTTTTACTCTACAAACTCTCCTGTTTAGGGTACAAACCCTCCTTTTTGGTGCACAAGCCCTCGCTGTTAGGGTGCAAACACTCCTGTTAAGACTCCCAAGCTTCGAGTCCAGGGTTGAAATCCACATCTTTATGCTCCAAGCGACCGTCTTTAGGCTTCAAATCCGACTTTTAATTCTGAAATCCCACTTTTTTACGCTCCAAACGCTACATTAAGGGCACAAAGTCTCCATTTTAGGTCACAACGCTTCCTTTTTAGAGTCCGGAACGTTGGTTCCAGGGTTGAAAGCCTCCCTGTTCTGCTTCAAAGCGTCATTTAGAAGGTACAAGCCCTCATTTTTAGGGCGCAACGCCTCATTTTTTGGCCGCGAATCCTCCTTTTTAGGGGTCAATACGTCCTTTTTGCTGTAAAATCCCTCACTTTTATGTTCCAGACATGTCATTTAGGGCACAAAGCCTTGTTTTGTGGTCCCAAAGCTTCCTCTTCAGGGTCCAAAGCTTTGATTCTGTGGTTGAATTCCTCGTTTTATAATCCAAACCCTCACGTTTATTGCACAAACCCTCATTTTTAGGGCCCAAACGCTCATTTTTATGCTGCAAATCATTTCACTGGAAAATGCCTCCTTTTTATGCTCCAAACGCCTCCTTTAGGGCACGATGTCTGAATGTTAGGTCCCAAAGATTTGGTTAAGAGCCCAAAGCTTGGAGTCTAGGGTTGAAAGCCTGCTTTTTACTCTACAAACCCTCCTGTTTAGGGTACAAACCCTCCTTTTTGGGGCACAAACCCTCGCTGTTAGGGTGCAAACACTCCTGTTAAGACTCCCAAGCTTCGAGTCCAGGGTTGAAATCCACATCTTTATGCTCCAAACGACCGTTTTTAGGCTTCAAATCCTACTTTTAATTCTGAAATCCCACTTTTTTACGCTCCAAACGCTACATTAAGGGCACAAAGTCTCCATTTTAGGTCACAACGCTTCCTTTTTAGAGTCCGGAACGTTGGTTCCAGGGTTGAAAGCCTCCCTGTTCTGCTTCAAAGCGTCATTTAGAAGGTACAAGCCCTCATTTTTAGGGCGCAACGCCTCATTTTTTGGCCGCGAATCCTCCTTTTTAGGGGTCAATACGTCCTTTTTGCTGTAAAATCCCTCACTTTTATGTTCCGGACATCTCATTTAGGGCACAAAGCCTTGTTTTGTGGTCCCAAAGCTTCCTCTTCAGAGTCCAAAGCTTTGATTCTGTGGTTGAATTCCTCGTTTTATAATCCAAACCCTCACGTTTATTGCACAAACCCTCATTTTTAGGGCCCAAACGCTCATTTTTATGCTGCAAATCATTTCACTGGAAAATCCCTCCTTTTTATGCTCCAAACGCCTCCTTTAGGGCACGATGTCTGAATGTTAGGTCCCAAAGATTTGGTTAAGAGTCCAAAGCTTGGAGTCTAGGGTTGAAAGCCTGCTTTTTACTCTACAAAGCCTCCTGTTTAGGGTACAAACCCTCCTTTTTGGGGCACAAACCCTCGCTGTTAGGGTGCAAACACTCCTGTTAAGATTCTCAAGCTTCGAGTCCAGGGTTGAAATCCACATCTTTATGCTCCAAACGACCGTCTTTAGGCTTCAAACCCTACTTCTAATTCTGAAATCCCACTTTCTTATGCTCCAAACGCTACATTAAGGGCACAAAGTCTCCATTTTAGGTCACAACGCTTCCTTTTTAGAGTCCGGAACGTTGGTTCCAGGGTTGAAAGCCTCCCTGTTCTGCTTCAAAGCGTCATTTAGAAGGTACAAGCCCTCATTTTTAGGGCGCAATGCCTCATTTTTTGGCTGCGAATCCTCCTTTTTAGGGGTCAATACGTCCTTTTTGCTGTAAAATCCCTCACTTTTATGTTCCAGACATGTCATTTAGGGCACAAAGCCTTGTTTTGTGGTCCCAAAGCTTCCTCTTCAGGGTCCAAAGCTTTGATTCTGTGGTTGAATTCCTCGTTTTATAATCCAAACCCTCACGTTTATTGCACAAACCCTCATTTTTAGGGCCCAAACGCTCATTTTTATGCTGCAAATCATTTCACTGGAAAATCCCTCCTTTTTATGCTCCAAACGCCTCCTTTAGGGCACGATGTCTGAATGTTAGGTCCCAAAGATTTGGTTAAGAGCCCAAAGCTTGGAGTCTAGGGTTGAAACCCTGCTTTTTACTCTACAAACCCTCCTTTGTAGGGTACAAACCCTCTTTTTTGGGGCACTAACCCTCGCTGTTAGGGTGGAAACACTCCTGTTAAGATTCCCAAGCTTCGAGTCCAGGGTTGAAATCCACATCTTTATGCTCCAAACGACCGTCTTTAGGCTTCAAATCCGACTTTTAATTCTGAAATCCCACTTTCCTATGCTCCAAACACTACATTAAGGGCACAAAGTCTCAATTTTAGGTCACAACGCTTCCTTTTTAGAGTCCGGAACGTTGGTTCCAGGGTTGAAAGCCTCCCTGTTCTGCTTCAAAGCGTCATTTAGAAGGTACAAGCCCTCATTTTTAGGGCGCAACGCCTCATTTTTTGGCCGCGAATCCTCCTTTTTAGGGGTCAATACGTCCTTTTTGCTGTAAAATACCTCACTTTTATGTTCCGGACATCTCTTTTAGGGCACAAAGCCTTGTTTTGTGGTCCCAAAGCTTCCTCTTCAGAGTCCAAAGCTTTGATTCTGTGGTTGAATTCCTCGTTTTATAATCCAAACCCTCACGTTTATTGCACAAACCCTCATTTTTAGGGCCCAAACGCTCATTTTTAAGCTGCAAATCATTTCACTGGAAAATGCCTCCTTTTTATGCTCCAAACGCCTCCTTTAGGGCACGATGTCTGAATGTTAGGTCCCAAAGATTTGGTTAAGAGTCCAAAGCTTGGAGTCTAGGGTTGAAAGCCTGCTTTTTACTCTACAAAGCCTCCTGTTTAGGGTACAAACCCTCCTTTTTGGGGCACAAACCCTCGCTGTTAGGGTGCAAACACTCCTGTTAAGATTCCCAAGCTTCGAGCCCAGGGTTGAAATCCACATCTTTATGCTCCAAACGACCGTTTTTAGGCTTCAAATCCGACTTTTAATTCTGAAATCCCACTTTTTTATGCTCCAAACGCTACATTAAGGGCACAAAGTCTCCATTTTAGGTCACAACGCTTCCTTTTTAGAGTCCGGAACGTTGGTTCCAGGGTTGAAAGCCTCCCTGTTCTGCTTCAAAGCGTCATTTAGAAGGTACAAGCCCTCATTTTTAGGGCGCAACGCCTCATTTTTTGGCCGCGAATCCTCCTTTTTAGGGGTCAATACGTCCTTTTTGCTGTAAAATCCCTCACTTCTATGTTCCGGACATCTCATTTAGGGCACAAAGCCTTGTTTTGTGGTCCCAAAGCTTCCTCTTCAGAGTCCAAAGCTTTGATTCTGTGGTTGAATTCCTCGTTTTATAATCCAAACCCTCACGTTTATTGCACAAACCCTCATTTTTAGGGCCCAAACGCTCATTTTTATGCTGCAAATCCTTTCACTGGAAAATCCCTCCTTTTTATGCTCCAAACGCCTCCTTTAGGGCACGATGTCTGAATGTTAGGTCCCAAAGATTTGGTTAAGAGCCCAAAGCTTGGAGTCTAGGGTTGAAAGCCTGCTTTTTACTCTACAAACCCTCCTGTTTAGGGTACAAACCCTCCTTTTTGGTGCACAAGCCCTCGCTGTTAGGGTGCAAACACTCAAGTTAAGATTCCCAAGCTTCGAGTCCAGGGTTGAAATCCACATCTTTATGCTCCAAACGACCGTCTTTAGGCTTCAAATCCGACTTTTAATTCTGAAATCCCACTTTTTTACGCTCCAAACGCTACATTAAGGGCACAAAGTCTCCATTTTAGGTCACAACGCTTCCTTTTTAGAGTCCGGAACGTTGGTTCCAGGGTTGAAAGCCTCCCTGTTCTGCTTCAAAGCGTCATTTAGAAGGTACAAGCCCTCATTTTTAGGGCGCAACGCCTCATTTTTTGGCCGCGAATCCTCCTTTTTAGGGGTCAATACGTCCTTTTTGCTGTAAAATCCCTCACTTTTATGTTCCGGACATCTCATTTAGGGCACAAAGCCTTGTTTTGTGGTCCCAAAGCTTCCTCTTCAGAGTCCAAAGCTTTGATTCTGTGGTTGAATTCCTCGTTTTATAATCCAAACCCTCACGTTTATTGCACAAACCCTCATTTTTAGGGCCCAAACGCTCATTTTTATGCTGCAAATCATTTCACTGGAAAATGCCTCCTTTTTATGCTCCAAACGCCTCCTTTAGGGCACGATGTCTGAATGTTAGGTCCCAAAGATTTGGTTAAGAGCCCAAAGCTTGGAGTCTAGGGTTGAAAGCCTGCTTTTTACTCTACAAACTCTCCTGTTTAGGGTACAAACCCTCCTTTTTGGTGCACAAGCCCTCGCTGTTAGGGTGCAAACACTCCTGTTAAGACTCCCAAGCTTCGAGTCCAGGGTTGAAATCCACATCTTTATGCTCCAAGCGACCGTCTTTAGGCTTCAAATCCGACTTTTAATTCTGAAATCCCACTTTTTTACGCTCCAAACACTACATTAAGGGCACAAAGTCTCCATTTTAGGTCACAACGCTTCCTTTTTAGAGTCCGGAACGTTGGTTCCAGGGTTGAAAGCCTCCCTGTTCTGCTTCAAAGCGTCATTTAGAAGGTACAAGCCCTCATTTTTAGGGCGCAACGCCTCATTTTTTGGCCGCGAATCCTCCTTTTTAGGGGTCAATACGTCCTTTTTGCTGTAAAATCCCTCACTTTTATGTTCCAGACATGTCATTTAGGGCACAAAGCCTTGTTTTGTGGTCCCAAAGCTTCCTCTTCAGGGTCCAAAGCTTTGATTCTGTGGTTGAATTCCTCGTTTTATAATCCAAACCCTCACGTTTATTGCACAAACCCTCATTTTTAGGGCCCAAACGCTCATTTTTATGCTGCAAATCATTTCACTGGAAAATGCCTCCTTTTTATGCTCCAAACGCCTCCTTTAGGGCACGATGTCTGAATGTTAGGTCCCAAAGATTTGGTTAAGAGCCCAAAGCTTGGAGTCTAGGGTTGAAAGCCTGCTTTTTACTCTACAAACCCTCCTGTTTAGGGTACAAACCCTCCTTTTTGGGGCACAAACCCTCGCTGTTAGGGTGCAAACACTCCTGTTAAGACTCCCAAGCTTCGAGTCCAGGGTTGAAATCCACATCTTTATGCTCCAAACGACCGTTTTTAGGCTTCAAATCCTACTTTTAATTCTGAAATCCCACTTTTTTACGCTCCAAACGCTACATTAAGGGCACAAAGTCTCCATTTTAGGTCACAACGCTTCCTTTTTAGAGTCCGGAACGTTGGTTCCAGGGTTGAAAGCCTCCCTGTTCTGCTTCAAAGCGTCATTTAGAAGGTACAAGCCCTCATTTTTAGGGCGCAACGCCTCATTTTTTGGCCGCGAATCCTCCTTTTTAGGGGTCAATACGTCCTTTTTGCTGTAAAATCCCTCACTTTTATGTTCCGGACATCTCATTTAGGGCACAAAGCCTTGTTTTGTGGTCCCAAAGCTTCCTCTTCAGAGTCCAAAGCTTTGATTCTGTGGTTGAATTCCTCGTTTTATAATCCAAACCCTCACGTTTATTGCACAAACCCTCATTTTTAGGGCCCAAACGCTCATTTTTATGCTGCAAATCATTTCACTGGAAAATCCCTCCTTTTTATGCTCCAAACGCCTCCTTTAGGGCACGATGTCTGAATGTTAGGTCCCAAAGATTTGGTTAAGAGTCCAAAGCTTGGAGTCTAGGGTTGAAAGCCTGCTTTTTACTCTACAAAGCCTCCTGTTTAGGGTACAAACCCTCCTTTTTGGGGCACAAACCCTCGCTGTTAGGGTGCAAACACTCCTGTTAAGATTCTCAAGCTTCGAGTCCAGGGTTGAAATCCACATCTTTATGCTCCAAACGACCGTCTTTAGGCTTCAAACCCTACTTCTAATTCTGAAATCCCACTTTCTTATGCTCCAAACGCTACATTAAGGGCACAAAGTCTCCATTTTAGGTCACAACGCTTCCTTTTTAGAGTCCGGAACGTTGGTTCCAGGGTTGAAAGCCTCCCTGTTCTGCTTCAAAGCGTCATTTAGAAGGTACAAGCCCTCATTTTTAGGGCGCAATGCCTCATTTTTTGGCTGCGAATCCTCCTTTTTAGGGGTCAATACGTCCTTTTTGCTGTAAAATCCCTCACTTTTATGTTCCAGACATGTCATTTAGGGCACAAAGCCTTGTTTTGTGGTCCCAAAGCTTCCTCTTCAGGGTCCAAAGCTTTGATTCTGTGGTTGAATTCCTCGTTTTATAATCCAAACCCTCACGTTTATTGCACAAACCCTCATTTTTAGGGCCCAAACGCTCATTTTTATGCTGCAAATCATTTCACTGGAAAATCCCTCCTTTTTATGCTCCAAACGCCTCCTTTAGGGCACGATGTCTGAATGTTAGGTCCCAAAGATTTGGTTAAGAGCCCAAAGCTTGGAGTCTAGGGTTGAAAGCCTGCTTTTTACTCTACAAAGCCTCCTGTTTAGGGTACAAACCCTCCTTTTTGGGGCACAAACTCTCGCTGTTAGGGTGCAAACACTCCTGTTAAGATTCCCAAGCTTCGAGCCCAGGGTTGAAATCCACATCTTTATGCTCCAAACGACCGTCTTTAGGCTTCAAATCCGACTTTTAATTCTGAAATCCCACTTTCCTATGCTCCAAGCACTACATTAAGGGCACAAAGTCTCAATTTTAGGTCACAACGCTTCCTTTTTAGAGTCCGGAACGTTGGTTCCAGGGTTGAAAGCCTCCCTGTTCTGCTTCAAAGCGTCATTTAGAAGGTACAAGCCCTCATTTTTAGGGCGCAACGCCTCATTTTTTGGCCGCGAATCCTCCTTTTTAGGGGTCAATACGTCCTTTTTGCTGTAAAATACCTCACTTTTATGTTCCGGACATCTCTTTTAGGGCACAAAGCCTTGTTTTGTGGTCCCAAAGCTTCCTCTTCAGAGTCCAAAGCTTTGATTCTGTGGTTGAATTCCTCGTTTTATAATCCAAACCCTCACGTTTATTGCACAAACCCTCATTTTTAGGGCCCAAACGCTCATTTTTAAGCTGCAAATCATTTCACTGGAAAATGCCTCCTTTTTATGCTCCAAACGCCTCCTTTAGGGCACGATGTCTGAATGTTAGGTCCCAAAGATTTGGTTAAGAGTCCAAAGCTTGGAGTCTAGGGTTGAAAGCCTGCTTTTTACTCTACAAACCCTCCTGTTTAGGGTACAAACCCTCCTTTTTGGGGCACAAACCCTCGCTGTTAGGGTGCAAACACTCCTGTTAAGACTCCCAAGCTTCGAGTCCAGGGTTGAAATCCACATCTTTATGCTCCAAACGACCGTTTTTAGGCTTCAAATCCTACTTTTAATTCTGAAATCCCACTTTTTTACGCTCCAAACGCTACATTAAGGGCACAAAGTCTCCATTTTAGGTCACAACGCTTCCTTTTTAGAGTCCGGAACGTTGGTTCCAGGGTTGAAAGCCTCCCTGTTCTGCTTCAAAGCGTCATTTAGAAGGTACAAGCCCTCATTTTTAGGGCGCAACGCCTCATTTTTTGGCCGCGAATCCTCCTTTTTAGGGGTCAATACGTCCTTTTTGCTGTAAAATCCCTCACTTTTATGTTCCGGACATCTCATTTAGGGCACAAAGCCTTGTTTTGTGGTCCCAAAGCTTCCTCTTCAGAGTCCAAAGCTTTGATTCTGTGGTTGAATTCCTCGTTTTATAATCCAAACCCTCACGTTTATTGCACAAACCCTCATTTTTAGGGCCCAAACGCTCATTTTTATGCTGCAAATCATTTCACTGGAAAATCCCTCCTTTTTATGCTCCAAACGCCTCCTTTAGGGCACGATGTCTGAATGTTAGGTCCCAAAGATTTGGTTAAGAGTCCAAAGCTTGGAGTCTAGGGTTGAAAGCCTGCTTTTTACTCTACAAAGCCTCCTGTTTAGGGTACAAACCCTCCTTTTTGGGGCACAAACCCTCGCTGTTAGGGTGCAAACACTCCTGTTAAGATTCTCAAGCTTCGAGTCCAGGGTTGAAATCCACATCTTTATGCTCCAAACGACCGTCTTTAGGCTTCAAACCCTACTTCTAATTCTGAAATCCCACTTTCTTATGCTCCAAACGCTACATTAAGGGCACAAAGTCTCCATTTTAGGTCACAACGCTTCCTTTTTAGAGTCCGGAACGTTGGTTCCAGGGTTGAAAGCCTCCCTGTTCTGCTTCAAAGCGTCATTTAGAAGGTACAAGCCCTCATTTTTAGGGCGCAATGCCTCATTTTTTGGCTGCGAATCCTCCTTTTTAGGGGTCAATACGTCCTTTTTGCTGTAAAATCCCTCACTTTTATGTTCCAGACATGTCATTTAGGGCACAAAGCCTTGTTTTGTGGTCCCAAAGCTTCCTCTTCAGGGTCCAAAGCTTTGATTCTGTGGTTGAATTCCTCGTTTTATAATCCAAACCCTCACGTTTATTGCACAAACCCTCATTTTTAGGGCCCAAACGCTCATTTTTATGCTGCAAATCATTTCACTGGAAAATCCCTCCTTTTTATGCTCCAAACGCCTCCTTTAGGGCACGATGTCTGAATGTTAGGTCCCAAAGATTTGGTTAAGAGCCCAAAGCTTGGAGTCTAGGGTTGAAACCCTGCTTTTTACTCTACAAACCCTCCTTTGTAGGGTACAAACCCTCTTTTTTGGGGCACTAACCCTCGCTGTTAGGGTGGAAACACTCCTGTTAAGATTCCCAAGCTTCGAGTCCAGGGTTGAAATCCACATCTTTATGCTCCAAACGACCGTCTTTAGGCTTCAAATCCGACTTTTAATTCTGAAATCCCACTTTCCTATGCTCCAAACACTACATTAAGGGCACAAAGTCTCAATTTTAGGTCACAACGCTTCCTTTTTAGAGTCCGGAACGTTGGTTCCAGGGTTGAAAGCCTCCCTGTTCTGCTTCAAAGCGTCATTTAGAAGGTACAAGCCCTCATTTTTAGGGCGCAACGCCTCATTTTTTGGCCGCGAATCCTCCTTTTTAGGGGTCAATACGTCCTTTTTGCTGTAAAATACCTCACTTTTATGTTCCGGACATCTCTTTTAGGGCACAAAGCCTTGTTTTGTGGTCCCAAAGCTTCCTCTTCAGAGTCCAAAGCTTTGATTCTGTGGTTGAATTCCTCGTTTTATAATCCAAACCCTCACGTTTATTGCACAAACCCTCATTTTTAGGGCCCAAACGCTCATTTTTAAGCTGCAAATCATTTCACTGGAAAATGCCTCCTTTTTATGCTCCAAACGCCTCCTTTAGGGCACGATGTCTGAATGTTAGGTCCCAAAGATTTGGTTAAGAGTCCAAAGCTTGGAGTCTAGGGTTGAAAGCCTGCTTTTTACTCTACAAAGCCTCCTGTTTAGGGTACAAACCCTCCTTTTTGGGGCACAAACCCTCGCTGTTAGGGTGCAAACACTCCTGTTAAGATTCCCAAGCTTCGAGCCCAGGGTTGAAATCCACATCTTTATGCTCCAAACGACCGTTTTTAGGCTTCAAATCCGACTTTTAATTCTGAAATCCCACTTTTTTATGCTCCAAACGCTACATTAAGGGCACAAAGTCTCCATTTTAGGTCACAACGCTTCCTTTTTAGAGTCCGGAACGTTGGTTCCAGGGTTGAAAGCCTCCCTGTTCTGCTTCAAAGCGTCATTTAGAAGGTACAAGCCCTCATTTTTAGGGCGCAACGCCTCATTTTTTGGCCGCGAATCCTCCTTTTTAGGGGTCAATACGTCCTTTTTGCTGTAAAATCCCTCACTTCTATGTTCCGGACATCTCATTTAGGGCACAAAGCCTTGTTTTGTGGTCCCAAAGCTTCCTCTTCAGAGTCCAAAGCTTTGATTCTGTGGTTGAATTCCTCGTTTTATAATCCAAACCCTCACGTTTATTGCACAAACCCTCATTTTTAGGGCCCAAACGCTCATTTTTATGCTGCAAATCCTTTCACTGGAAAATCCCTCCTTTTTATGCTCCAAACGCCTCCTTTAGGGCACGATGTCTGAATGTTAGGTCCCAAAGATTTGGTTAAGAGCCCAAAGCTTGGAGTCTAGGGTTGAAAGCCTGCTTTTTACTCTACAAACCCTCCTGTTTAGGGTACAAACCCTCCTTTTTGGTGCACAAGCCCTCGCTGTTAGGGTGCAAACACTCAAGTTAAGATTCCCAAGCTTCGAGTCCAGGGTTGAAATCCACATCTTTATGCTCCAAACGACCGTCTTTAGGCTTCAAATCCGACTTTTAATTCTGAAATCCCACTTTTTTACGCTCCAAACGCTACATTAAGGGCACAAAGTCTCCATTTTAGGTCACAACGCTTCCTTTTTAGAGTCCGGAACGTTGGTTCCAGGGTTGAAAGCCTCCCTGTTCTGCTTCAAAGCGTCATTTAGAAGGTACAAGCCCTCATTTTTAGGGCGCAACGCCTCATTTTTTGGCCGCGAATCCTCCTTTTTAGGGGTCAATACGTCCTTTTTGCTGTAAAATCCCTCACTTTTATGTTCCGGACATCTCATTTAGGGCACAAAGCCTTGTTTTGTGGTCCCAAAGCTTCCTCTTCAGAGTCCAAAGCTTTGATTCTGTGGTTGAATTCCTCGTTTTATAATCCAAACCCTCACGTTTATTGCACAAACCCTCATTTTTAGGGCCCAAACGCTCATTTTTATGCTGCAAATCATTTCACTGGAAAATGCCTCCTTTTTATGCTCCAAACGCCTCCTTTAGGGCACGATGTCTGAATGTTAGGTCCCAAAGATTTGGTTAAGAGCCCAAAGCTTGGAGTCTAGGGTTGAAAGCCTGCTTTTTACTCTACAAACTCTCCTGTTTAGGGTACAAACCCTCCTTTTTGGTGCACAAGCCCTCGCTGTTAGGGTGCAAACACTCCTGTTAAGACTCCCAAGCTTCGAGTCCAGGGTTGAAATCCACATCTTTATGCTCCAAGCGACCGTCTTTAGGCTTCAAATCCGACTTTTAATTCTGAAATCCCACTTTTTTACGCTCCAAACACTACATTAAGGGCACAAAGTCTCCATTTTAGGTCACAACGCTTCCTTTTTAGAGTCCGGAACGTTGGTTCCAGGGTTGAAAGCCTCCCTGTTCTGCTTCAAAGCGTCATTTAGAAGGTACAAGCCCTCATTTTTAGGGCGCAACGCCTCATTTTTTGGCCGCGAATCCTCCTTTTTAGGGGTCAATACGTCCTTTTTGCTGTAAAATCCCTCACTTTTATGTTCCAGACATGTCATTTAGGGCACAAAGCCTTGTTTTGTGGTCCCAAAGCTTCCTCTTCAGGGTCCAAAGCTTTGATTCTGTGGTTGAATTCCTCGTTTTATAATCCAAACCCTCACGTTTATTGCACAAACCCTCATTTTTAGGGCCCAAACGCTCATTTTTATGCTGCAAATCATTTCACTGGAAAATGCCTCCTTTTTATGCTCCAAACGCCTCCTTTAGGGCACGATGTCTGAATGTTAGGTCCCAAAGATTTGGTTAAGAGCCCAAAGCTTGGAGTCTAGGGTTGAAAGCCTGCTTTTTACTCTACAAACCCTCCTGTTTAGGGTACAAACCCTCCTTTTTGGGGCACAAACCCTCGCTGTTAGGGTGCAAACACTCCTGTTAAGACTCCCAAGCTTCGAGTCCAGGGTTGAAATCCACATCTTTATGCTCCAAACGACCGTTTTTAGGCTTCAAATCCTACTTTTAATTCTGAAATCCCACTTTTTTACGCTCCAAACGCTACATTAAGGGCACAAAGTCTCCATTTTAGGTCACAACGCTTCCTTTTTAGAGTCCGGAACGTTGGTTCCAGGGTTGAAAGCCTCCCTGTTCTGCTTCAAAGCGTCATTTAGAAGGTACAAGCCCTCATTTTTAGGGCGCAACGCCTCATTTTTTGGCCGCGAATCCTCCTTTTTAGGGGTCAATACGTCCTTTTTGCTGTAAAATCCCTCACTTTTATGTTCCGGACATCTCATTTAGGGCACAAAGCCTTGTTTTGTGGTCCCAAAGCTTCCTCTTCAGAGTCCAAAGCTTTGATTCTGTGGTTGAATTCCTCGTTTTATAATCCAAACCCTCACGTTTATTGCACAAACCCTCATTTTTAGGGCCCAAACGCTCATTTTTATGCTGCAAATCATTTCACTGGAAAATCCCTCCTTTTTATGCTCCAAACGCCTCCTTTAGGGCACGATGTCTGAATGTTAGGTCCCAAAGATTTGGTTAAGAGTCCAAAGCTTGGAGTCTAGGGTTGAAAGCCTGCTTTTTACTCTACAAAGCCTCCTGTTTAGGGTACAAACCCTCCTTTTTGGGGCACAAACCCTCGCTGTTAGGGTGCAAACACTCCTGTTAAGATTCTCAAGCTTCGAGTCCAGGGTTGAAATCCACATCTTTATGCTCCAAACGACCGTCTTTAGGCTTCAAACCCTACTTCTAATTCTGAAATCCCACTTTCTTATGCTCCAAACGCTACATTAAGGGCACAAAGTCTCCATTTTAGGTCACAACGCTTCCTTTTTAGAGTCCGGAACGTTGGTTCCAGGGTTGAAAGCCTCCCTGTTCTGCTTCAAAGCGTCATTTAGAAGGTACAAGCCCTCATTTTTAGGGCGCAATGCCTCATTTTTTGGCTGCGAATCCTCCTTTTTAGGGGTCAATACGTCCTTTTTGCTGTAAAATCCCTCACTTTTATGTTCCAGACATGTCATTTAGGGCACAAAGCCTTGTTTTGTGGTCCCAAAGCTTCCTCTTCAGGGTCCAAAGCTTTGATTCTGTGGTTGAATTCCTCGTTTTATAATCCAAACCCTCACGTTTATTGCACAAACCCTCATTTTTAGGGCCCAAACGCTCATTTTTATGCTGCAAATCATTTCACTGGAAAATCCCTCCTTTTTATGCTCCAAACGCCTCCTTTAGGGCACGATGTCTGAATGTTAGGTCCCAAAGATTTGGTTAAGAGCCCAAAGCTTGGAGTCTAGGGTTGAAAGCCTGCTTTTTACTCTACAAAGCCTCCTGTTTAGGGTACAAACCCTCCTTTTTGGGGCACAAACTCTCGCTGTTAGGGTGCAAACACTCCTGTTAAGATTCCCAAGCTTCGAGCCCAGGGTTGAAATCCACATCTTTATGCTCCAAACGACCGTCTTTAGGCTTCAAATCCGACTTTTAATTCTGAAATCCCACTTTCCTATGCTCCAAGCACTACATTAAGGGCACAAAGTCTCAATTTTAGGTCACAACGCTTCCTTTTTAGAGTCCGGAACGTTGGTTCCAGGGTTGAAAGCCTCCCTGTTCTGCTTCAAAGCGTCATTTAGAAGGTACAAGCCCTCATTTTTAGGGCGCAACGCCTCATTTTTTGGCCGCGAATCCTCCTTTTTAGGGGTCAATACGTCCTTTTTGCTGTAAAATACCTCACTTTTATGTTCCGGACATCTCTTTTAGGGCACAAAGCCTTGTTTTGTGGTCCCAAAGCTTCCTCTTCAGAGTCCAAAGCTTTGATTCTGTGGTTGAATTCCTCGTTTTATAATCCAAACCCTCACGTTTATTGCACAAACCCTCATTTTTAGGGCCCAAACGCTCATTTTTAAGCTGCAAATCATTTCACTGGAAAATGCCTCCTTTTTATGCTCCAAACGCCTCCTTTAGGGCACGATGTCTGAATGTTAGGTCCCAAAGATTTGGTTAAGAGTCCAAAGCTTGGAGTCTAGGGTTGAAAGCCTGCTTTTTACTCTACAAAGCCTCCTGTTTAGGGTACAAACCCTCCTTTTTGGGGCACAAACCCTCGCTGTTAGGGTGCAAACACTCCTGTTAAGATTCCCAAGCTTCGAGCCCAGGGTTGAAATCCACATCTTTATGCTCCAAACGACCGTTTTTAGGCTTCAAATCCGACTTTTAATTCTGAAATCCCACTTTTTTATGCTCCAAACGCTACATTAAGGGCACAAAGTCTCCATTTTAGGTCACAACGCTTCCTTTTTAGAGTCCGGAACGTTGGTTCCAGGGTTGAAAGCCTCCCTGTTCTGCTTCAAAGCGTCATTTAGAAGGTACAAGCCCTCATTTTTAGGGCGCAACGCCTCATTTTTTGGCCGCGAATCCTCCTTTTTAGGGGTCAATACGTCCTTTTTGCTGTAAAATCCCTCACTTTTATGTTCCGGACATCTCATTTAGGGCACAAAGCCTTGTTTTGTGGTCCCAAAGCTTCCTCTTCAGAGTCCAAAGCTTTGATTCTGTGGTTGAATTCCTCGTTTTATAATCCAAACCCTCACGTTTATTGCACAAACCCTCATTTTTAGGGCCCAAACGCTCATTTTTATGCTGCAAATCATTTCACTGGAAAATGCCTCCTTTTTATGCTCCAAACGCCTCCTTTAGGGCACGATGTCTGAATGTTAGGTCCCAAAGATTTGGTTAAGAGCCCAAAGCTTGGAGTCTAGGGTTGAAAGCCTGCTTTTTACTCTACAAACCCTCCTGTTTAGGGCACAAACCCTCCTTTTTGGTGCACAAGCCCTCGCTGTTAGGGTGCAAACACTCACGTTAAGATTCCCAAGCTTCGAGTCCAGGGTTGAAATCCACATCTTTATGCTCCAAACGACCGTCTTTAGGCTTCAAATCCGACTTTTAATTCTGAAATCCCACTTTTTTACGCTCCAAACGCTACATTAAGGGCACAAAGTCTCCATTTTAGGTCACAACGCTTCCTTTTTAGAGTCCGGAACGTTGGTTCCAGGGTTGAAAGCCTCCCTGTTCTGCTTCAAAGCGTCATTTAGAAGGTACAAGCCCTCATTTTTAGGGCGCAACGCCTCATTTTTTGGCCGCGAATCCTCCTTTTTAGGGGTCAATACGTCCTTTTTGCTGTAAAATCCCTCACTTCTATGTTCCGGACATCTCATTTAGGGCACAAAGCCTTGTTTTGTGGTCCCAAAGCTTCCTCTTCAGAGTCCAAAGCTTTGATTCTGTGGTTGAATTCCTCGTTTTGTAATCCAAACCCTCACGTTTATTGCACAAACCCTCATTTTTAGGGCCCAAACGCTCATTTTTAAGCTGCAAATCATTTCACTGGAAAATGCCTCCTTTTTATGCTCCAAACGCCTCCTTTAGGGCACGATGTCTGAATGTTAGGTCCCAAAGATTTGGTTAAGAGCCCAAAGCTTGGAGTCTAGGGTTGAAAGCCTGCTTTTTACTCTACAAACCCTCCTGTTTAGGGTACAAACCCTCCTTTTTGGGGCACAAACCCTCGCTGTTAGGGTGCAAACACTCACGTTAAGATTCCCAAGCTTCGAGTCCAGGGTTGAAATCCACATCTTTATGCTCCAAACGACCGTCTTTAGGCTTCAAATCCGACTTTTAATTCTGAAATCCCACTTTTTTACGCTCCAAACGCTACATTAAGGGCACAAAGTCTCCATTTTAGGTCACAACGCTTCCTTTTTAGAGTCCGGAACGTTGGTTCCAGGGTTGAAAGCCTCCCTGTTCTGCTTCAAAGCGTCATTTAGAAGGTACAAGCCCTCATTTTTAGGGCGCAACGCCTCATTTTTTGGCCGCGAATCCTCCTTTTTAGGGGTCAATACGTCCTTTTTGCTGTAAAATCCCTCACTTCTATGTTACGGACATCTCATTTAGGGCACAAAGCCTTGTTTTGTGGTCCCAAAGCTTCCTCTTCAGAGTCCAAAGCTTTGATTCTGTGGTTGAATTCCTCGTTTTATAATCCAAACCCTCACGTTTATTGCACAAACCCTCATTTTTAGGGCCCAAACGCTCATTTTTATGCTGCAAATCATTTCACTGGAAAATGCCTCCTTTTTATGCTCCAAACGCCTCCTTTAGGGCACGATGTCTGAATGTTAGGTCCCAAAGATTTGGTTAAGAGCCCAAAGCTTGGAGTCTAGGGTTGAAAGCCTGCTTTTTACTCTACAAAGCCTCCTGTTTAGGGTACAAACCCTCCTTTTTGGGGCACAAACCCTCGCTGTTAGGGTGCAAACACTCCTGTTAAGATTCTCAAGCTTCGAGTCCAGGGTTGAAATCCACATCTTTATGCTCCAAACGACCGTCTTTAGGCTTCAAACCCTACTTCTAATTCTGAAATCCCACTTTCTTATGCTCCAAACGCTACATTAAGGGCACAAAGTCTCCATTTTAGGTCACAACGCTTCCTTTTTAGAGTCCGGAACGTTGGTTCCAGGGTTGAAAGCCTCCCTGTTCTGCTTCAAAGCGTCATTTAGAAGGTACAAGCCCTCATTTTTAGGGCGCAATGCCTCATTTTTTGGCCGCGAATCCTCCTTTTTAGGGGTCAATACGTCCTTTTTGCTGTAAAATCCCTCACTTTTATGTTCCAGACATGTCATTTAGGGCACAAAGCCTTGTTTTGTGGTCCCAAAGCTTCCTCTTCAGGGTCCAAAGCTTTGATTCTGTGGTTGAATTCCTCGTTTTATAATCCAAACCCTCACGTTTATTGCACAAACCCTCATTTTTAGGGCCCAAACGCTCATTTTTATGCTGCAAATCATTTCACTGGAAAATGCCTCCTTTTTATGCTCCAAACGCCTCCTTTAGGGCACGATGTCTGAATGTTAGGTCCCAAAGATTTGGTTAAGAGCCCAAAGCTTGGAGTCTAGGGTTGAAAGCCTGCTTTTTACTCTACAAACCCTCCTGTTTAGGGCACAAACCCTCCTTTTTGGTGCACAAGCCCTCGCTGTTAGGGTGCAAACACTCACGTTAAGATTCCCAAGCTTCGAGTCCAGGGTTGAAATCCACATCTTTATGCTCCAAACGACCGTCTTTAGGCTTCAAATCCGACTTTTAATTCTGAAATCCCACTTTTTTACGCTCCAAACGCTACATTAAGGGCACAAAGTCTCCATTTTAGGTCACAACGCTTCCTTTTTAGAGTCCGGAACGTTGGTTCCAGGGTTGAAAGCCTCCCTGTTCTGCTTCAAAGCGTCATTTAGAAGGTACAAGCCCTCATTTTTAGGGCGCAACGCCTCATTTTTTGGCCGCGAATCCTCCTTTTCAGGGGTCAATACGTCCTTTTTACTGTAAAATCCCTCACTTTTATGTTCCGGACATCTCATTTAGGGCACAAAGCCTTGTTTTGTGGTCCCAAAGCTTCCTCTTCAGAGTCCAAAGCTTTGATTCTGTGGTTGAATTCCTCGTTTTGTAATCCAAACCCTCACGTTTATTGCACAAACCCTCATTTTTAGGGCCCAAACGCTCATTTTTAAGCTGCAAATCATTTCACTGGAAAATGCCTCCTTTTTATGCTCCAAACGCCTCCTTTAGGGCACGATGTCTGAATGTTAGGTCCCAAAGATTTGGTTAAGAGCCCAAAGCTTGGAGTCTAGGGTTGAAAGCCTGCTTTTTACTCTACAAACCCTCCTGTTTAGGGTACAAACCCTCCTTTTTGGGGCACAAGCCCTCGCTGTTAGGGTGCAAACACTCACGTTAAGATTCCCAAGCTTCGAGTCCAGGGTTGAAATCCACATCTTTATGCTCCAAACGACCGTCTTTAGGCTTCAAATCCGACTTTTAATTCTGAAATCCCACTTTTTTACGCTCCAAACGCTACATTAAGGGCACAAAGTCTCCATTTTAGGTCACAACGCTTCCTTTTTAGAGTCCGGAACGTTGGTTCCAGGGTTGAAAGCCTCCCTGTTCTGCTTCAAAGCGTCATTTAGAAGGTACAAGCCCTCATTTTTAGGGCGCAACGCCTCATTTTTTGGCCGCGAATCCTCCTTTTTAGGGGTCAATACGTCCTTTTTGCTGTAAAATCCCTCACTTCTATGTTCCGGACATCTCATTTAGGGCACAAAGCCTTGTTTTGTGGTCCCAAAGCTTCCTCTTCAGAGTCCAAAGCTTTGATTCTGTGGTTGAATTCCTCGTTTTGTAATCCAAACCCTCACGTTTATTGCACAAACCCTCATTTTTAGGGCCCAAACGCTCATTTTTAAGCTGCAAATCATTTCACTGGAAAATGCCTCTTTTTATGCTCCAAACGCCTCCTTTAGGGCACGATGTCTGAATGTTAGGTCCCAAAGATTTGGTTAAGAGCCCAAAGCTTGGAGTCTAGGGTTGAAAGCCTGCTTTTTACTCTACAAACCCTCCTGTTTAGGGTACAAACCCTCCTTTTTGGGGCACAAACCCTCGCTGTTAGGGTGCAAACACTCACGTTAAGATTCCCAAGCTTCGAGTCCAGGGTTGAAATCCACATCTTTATGCTCCAAACGACCGTCTTTAGGCTTCAAATCCGACTTTTAATTCTGAAATCCCACTTTTTTACGCTCCAAACGCTACATTAAGGGCACAAAGTCTCCATTTTAGGTCACAACGCTTCCTTTTTAGAGTCCGGAACGTTGGTTCCAGGGTTGAAAGCCTCCCTGTTCTGCTTCAAAGCGTCATTTAGAAGGTACAAGCCCTCATTTTTAGGGCGCAACGCCTCATTTTTTGGCCGCGAATCCTCCTTTTTAGGGGTCAATACGTCCTTTTTGCTGTAAAATCCCTCACTTCTATGTTACGGACATCTCATTTAGGGCACAAAGCCTTGTTTTGTGGTCCCAAAGCTTCCTCTTCAGAGTCCAAAGCTTTGATTCTGTGGTTGAATTCCCCGTTTTATAATCCAAACCCTCACGTTTATTGCACAAACCCTCATTTTTAGGGCCCAAACGCTCATTTTTAAGCTGCAAATCATTTCACTGGAAAATGCCTCCTTTTTATGCTCCAAACGCCTCCTTTAGGGCACGATGTCTGAATGTTAGGTCCCAAAGATTTGGTTAAGAGTCCAAAGCTTGGAGTCTAGGGTTGAAAGCCTGCTTTTTACTCTACAAAGCCTCCTGTTTAGGGTACAAACCCTCCTTTTTGGGGCACAAACCCTCGCTGTTAGGGTGCAAACACTCACGTTAAGATTCCCAAGCTTCGAGTCCAGGGTTGAAATCCACATCTTTATGCTCCAAACGACCGTCTTTAGGCTTCAAATCCGACTTTTAATTCTGAAATCCCACTTTTTTACGCTCCAAACGCTACATTAAGGGCACAAAGTCTCCATTTTAGGTCACAACGCTTCCTTTTTAGAGTCCGGAACGTTGGTTCCAGGGTTGAAAGCCTCCCTGTTCTGCTTCAAAGCGTCATTTAGAAGGTACAAGCCCTCATTTTTAGGGCGCAACGCCTCATTTTTTGGCCGCGAATCCTCCTTTTTAGGGGTCAATACGTCCTTTTTGCTGTAAAATCCCTCACTTCTATGTTCCGGACATCTCATTTAGGGCACAAAGCCTTGTTTTGTGGTCCCAAAGCTTCCTCTTCAGAGTCCAAAGCTTTGATTCTGTGGTTGAATTCCTCGTTTTGTAATCCAAACCCTCACGTTTATTGCACAAACCCTCATTTTTAGGGCCCAAACGCTCATTTTTAAGCTGCAAATCATTTCACTGGAAAATGCCTCCTTTTTATGCTCCAAACGCCTCCTTTAGGGCACGATGTCTGAATGTTAGGTCCCAAAGATTTGGTTAAGAGCCCAAAGCTTGGAGTCTAGGGTTGAAAGCCTGCTTTTTACTCTACAAAGCCTCCTGTTTAGGGTACAAACCCTCCTTTTTGGGGCACAAACCCTCGCTGTTAGGGTGCAAACACTCCTGTTAAGACTCCCAAGCTTCGAGTCCAGGGTTGAAATCCACATCTTTATGCTCCAGGCGACCGTCTTTAGGCTTCAAACCCTACTTCTAATTCTGAAATCCCACTTTCTTATGCTCCAAACGCTACATTAAGGGCACAAAGTCTCCATTTTAGGTCACAACGCTTCCTTTTTAGAGTCCGGAACGTTGGTTCCAGGGTTGAAAGCCTCCCTGTTCTGCTTCAAAGCGTCATTTAGAAGGTACAAGCCCTCATTTTTAGGGCGCAACGCCTCATTTTTTGGCCGCGAATCCTCCTTTTTAGGGGTCAATACGTCCTTTTTGCTGTAAAATCCCTCACTTCTATGTTCCGGACATCTCATTTAGGGCACAAAGCCTTGTTTTGTGGTCCCAAAGCTTCCTCTTCAGAGTCCAAAGCTTTGATTCTGTGGTTGAATTCCTCGTTTTGTAATCCAAACCCTCACGTTTATTGCACAAACCCTCATTTTTAGGGCCCAAACGCTCATTTTTAAGCTGCAAATCATTTCACTGGAAAATGCCTCCTTTTTATGCTCCAAACGCCTCCTTTAGGGCACGATGTCTGAATGTTAGGTCCCAAAGATTTGGTTAAGAGCCCAAAGCTTGGAGTCTAGGGTTGAAAGCCTGCTTTTTACTCTACAAACCCTCCTGTTTAGGGTACAAACCCTCCTTTTTGGGGCACAAACCCTTGCTGTTAGGGTGCAAACACTCACGTTAAGATTCCCAAGCTTCGAGTCCAGGGTTGAAATCCACATCTTTATGCTCCAAACGACCGTCTTTAGGCTTCAAATCCGACTTTTAATTCTGAAATCCCACTTTTTTACGCTCCAAACGCTACATTAAGGGCACAAAGTCTCCATTTTAGGTCACAACGCTTCCTTTTTAGAGTCCGGAACGTTGGTTCCAGGGTTGAAAGCCTCCCTGTTCTGCTTCAAAGCGTCATTTAGAAGGTACAAGCCCTCATTTTTAGGGGGCAACGCCTCATTTTTTGGCCGCGAATCCTCCTTTTTAGGGGTCAATACGTCCTTTTTGCTGTAAAATCCCTCACTTCTATGTTACGGACATCTCATTTAGGGCACAAAGCCTTGTTTTGTGGTCCCAAAGCTTCCTCTTCAGAGTCCAAAGCTTTGATTCTGTGGTTGAATTCCCCGTTTTATAATCCAAACCCTCACGTTTATTGCACAAACCCTCATTTTTAGGGCCCAAACGCTCATTTTTATGCTGCAAATCATTTCACTGGAAAATGCCTCCTTTTTATGCTCCAAACGCCTCCTTTAGGGCACGATGTCTGAATGTTAGGTCCCAAAGATTTGGTTAAGAGCCCAAAGCTTGGAGTCTAGGGTTGAAAGCCTGCTTTTTACTCTACAAACCCTCCTGTTTAGGGTACAAACCCTCCTTTTTGGGGCACAAACCCTCGCTGTTAGGGTGCAAACACTCCTGTTAAGACTCCCAAGCTTCGAGTCCAGGGTTGAAATCCACATCTTTATGCTCCAAGCGACCGTCTTTAGGCTTCAAACCCTACTTCTAATTCTGAAATCCCACTTTCTTATGCTCCAAACGCTACATTAAGGGCACAAAGTCTCCATTTTAGGTCACAACGCTTCCTTTTTAGAGTCCGGAACGTTGGTTCCACGGTTGAAAGCCTCCCTGTTCTGCTTCAAAGCGTCATTTAGAAGGTACAAGCCCTCATTTTTAGGGCGCAACGCCTCATTTTTTGGCCGCGAATCCTCCTTTTTAGGGGTCAATACGTCCTTTTTGCTGTAAAATCCCTCACTTTTATGTTCCGGACATCTCATTTAGGGCACAAAGCCTTGTTTTGTGGTCCCAAAGCTTCCTCTTCAGAGTCCAAAGCTTTGATTCTGTGGTTGAATTCCTCGTTTTATAATCCAAACCCTCACGTTTATTGCACAAACCCTCATTTTTAGGGCCCAAACGCTCATTTTTATGCTGCAAATCATTTCACTGGAAAATGCCTCTTTTTATGCTCCAAACGCCTCCTTTAGGGCACGATGTCTGAATGTTAGGTCCCAAAGATTTGGTTAAGAGCCCAAAGCTTGGAGTCTAGGGTTGAAAGCCTGCTTTTTACTCTACAAACCCTCCTGTTTAGGGTACAAACCCTCCTTTTTGGTGCACAAGCCCTCGCTGTTAGGGTGCAAACACTCACGTTAAGATTCTCAAGCTTCGAGTCCAGGGTTGAAATCCACATCTTTATGCTCCAAACGACCGTCTTTAGGCTTCAAACCCTACTTCTAATTCTGAAATCCCACTTTCTTATGCTCCAAACGCTACATTAAGGGCACAAAGTCTCAATTTTAGTTCCTAAAGCTTCCTTTTTAGAGTCCGGAACGTTGGTTCCAGGGTTGAAAGCCTCCCTGTTCTGCTTCAAAGCGTCATTTAGAAGGTACAAGCCCTCATTTTTAGGGCGCAACGCCTCATTTTTTGGCCGCGAATCCTCCTTTTTAGGGGTCAATACGTCCTTTTTGCTGTAAAATACCTCACTTTTATGTTCCGGACATCTCTTTTAGGGCACAAAGCCTTGTTTTGTGGTCCCAAAGCTTCCTCTTCAGAGTCCAAAGCTTTGATTCTGTGGTTGAATTCCTCGTTTTATAATCCAAACCCTCACGTTTATTGCACAAACCCTCATTTTTAGGGCCCAAACGCTCATTTTTAAGCTGCAAATCATTTCACTGGAAAATGCCTCCTTTTTATGCTCCAAACGCCTCCTTTAGGGCACGATGTCTGAATGTTAGGTCCCAAAGATTTGGTTAAGAGCCCAAAGCTTGGAGTCTAGGGTTGAAAGCCTGCTTTTTACTCTACAAAGCCTCCTGTTTAGGGTACAAACCCTCCTTTTTGGGGCACAAACCCTCGCTGTTAGGGTGCAAACACTCCTGTTAAGACTCCCAAGCTTCGAGTCCAGGGTTGAAATCCACATCTTTATGCTCCAAACGACCGTCTTTAGGCTTCAAACCCTACTTCTAATTCTGAAATCCCACTTTTTTATGCTCCAAACGCTACATTAAGGGCACAAAGTCTCCATTTTAGGTCACAACGCTTCCTTTTTAGAGTCCGGAACGTTGGTTCCAGGGTTGAAAGCCTCCCTGTTCTGCTTCAAAGCGTCATTTAGAAGGTACAAGCCCTCATTTTTAGGGCGCAACGCCTCATTTTTTGGCCGCGAATCCTCCTTTTTAGGGGTCAATACGTCCTTTTTGCTGTAAAATCCCTCACTTTTATGTTCCGGACATCTCATTTAGGGCACAAAGCCTTGTTTTGTGGTCCCAAAGCTTCCTCTTCAGAGTCCAAAGCTTTGATTCTGTGGTTGAATTCCTCGTTTTGTAATCCAAACCCTCACGTTTATTGCACAAACCCTCATTTTTAGGGCCCAAACGCTCATTTTTAAGCTGCAAATCATTTCACTGGAAAATGCCTCCTTTTTATGCTCCAAACGCCTCCTTTAGGGCACGATGTCTGAATGTTAGGTCCCAAAGATTTGGTTAAGAGCCCAAAGCTTGGAGTCTAGGGTTGAAAGCCTGCTTTTTACTCTACAAACCCTCCTGTTTAGGGTACAAACCCTCCTTTTTGGTGCACAAGCCCTCGCTGTTAGGGTGCAAACACTCACGGTAAGATTCCCAACCTTCGAGTCCAGGGTTGAAATCCACATCTTTATGCTCCAAACGACCGTCTTTAGGCTTCAAATCCGACTTTTAATTCTGAAATCCCACTTTTTTACGCTCCAAACGCTACATTAAGGGCACAAAGTCTCCATTTTAGGTCACAACGCTTCCTTTTTAGAGTCCGGAACGTTGGTTCCAGGGTTGAAAGCCTCCCTGTTCTGCTTCAAAGCGTCATTTAGAAGGTACAAGCCCTCATTTTTAGGGCGCAACGCCTCATTTTTTGGCCGCGAATCCTCCTTTTTAGGGGTCAATACGTCCTTTTTGCTGTAAAATCCCTCACTTTTATGTTCCGGACATCTCATTTAGGGCACAAAGCCTTGTTTTGTGGTCCCAAAGCTTCCTCTTCAGAGTCCAAAGCTTTGATTCTGTGGTTGAATTCCTCGTTTTATAATCCAAACCCTCACGTTTATTGCACAAACCCTCATTTTTAGGGCCCAAACGCTCATTTTTATGCTGCAAATCATTTCACTGGAAAATGCCTCCTTTTTATGCTCCAAACGCCTCCTTTAGGGCACGATGTCTGAATGTTAGGTCCCAAAGATTTGGTTAAGAGCCCAAAGCTTGGAGTCTAGGGTTGAAAGCCTGCTTTTTACTCTACAAACCCTCCTGTTTAGGGTACAAACCCTCCTTTTTGGTGCACAAGCCCTCGCTGTTAGGGTGCAAACACTCACGTTAAGATTCCCAAGCTTCGAGTCCAGGGTTGAAATCCACATCTTTATGCTCCAAACGACCGTCTTTAGGCTTCAAATCCGACTTTTAATTCTGAAATCCCACTTTTTTACGCTCCAAACGCTACATTAAGGGCACAAAGTCTCCATTTTAGGTCACAACGCTTCCTTTTTAGAGTCCGGAACGTTGGTTCCAGGGTTGAAAGCCTCCCTGTTCTGCTTCAAAGCGTCATTTAGAAGGTACAAGCCCTCATTTTTAGGGCGCAACGCCTCATTTTTTGGCCGCGAATCCTCCTTTTTAGGGGTCAATACGTCCTTTTTGCTGTAAAATACCTCACTTTTATGTTCCGGACATCTCTTTTAGGGCACAAAGCCTTGTTTTGTGGTCCCAAAGCTTCCTCTTCAGAGTCCAAAGCTTTGATTCTGTGGTTGAATTCCTCGTTTTATAATCCAAACCCTCACGTTTATTGCACAAACCCTCATTTTTAGGGCCCAAACGCTCATTTTTATGCTGCAAATCATTTCACTGGAAAATGCCTCCTTTTTATGCTCCAAACGCCTCCTTTAGGGCACGATGTCTGAATGTTAGGTCCCAAAGATTTGGTTAAGAGCCCAAAGCTTGGAGTCTAGGGTTGAAAGCCTGCTTTTTACTCTACAAAGCCTCCTGTTTAGGGTACAAACCCTCCTTTTTGGGGCACAAACCCTCGCTGTTAGGGTGCAAACACTCCTGTTAAGACTCCCAAGCTTCGAGTCCAGGGTTGAAATCCACATCTTTATGCTCCAAACGACCGTCTTTAGGCTTCAAACCCTACTTCTAATTCTGAAATCCCACTTTTTTATGCTCCAAACGCTACATTAAGGGCACAAAGTCTCCATTTTAGGTCACAACGCTTCCTTTTTAGAGTCCGGAACGTTGGTTCCAGGGTTGAAAGCCTCCCTGTTCTGCTTCAAAGCGTCATTTAGAAGGTACAAGCCCTCATTTTTAGGGCGCAACGCCTCATTTTTTGGCCGCGAATCCTCCTTTTTAGGGGTCAATACGTCCTTTTTGCTGTAAAATCCCTCACTTTTATGTTCCGGACATCTCATTTAGGGCACAAAGCCTTGTTTTGTGGTCCCAAAGCTTCCTCTTCAGAGTCCAAAGCTTTGATTCTGTGGTTGAATTCCTCGTTTTGTAATCCAAACCCTCACGTTTATTGCACAAACCCTCATTTTTAGGGCCCAAACGCTCATTTTTAAGCTGCAAATCATTTCACTGGAAAATGCCTCCTTTTTATGCTCCAAACGCCTCCTTTAGGGCACGATGTCTGAATGTTAGGTCCCAAAGATTTGGTTAAGAGCCCAAAGCTTGGAGTCTAGGGTTGAAAGCCTGCTTTTTACTCTACAAACCCTCCTGTTTAGGGTACAAACCCTCCTTTTTGGTGCACAAGCCCTCGCTGTTAGGGTGCAAACACTCACGTTAAGATTCCCAAGCTTCGAGTCCAGGGTTGAAATCCACATCTTTATGCTCCAAACGACCGTCTTTAGGCTTCAAATCCGACTTTTAATTCTGAAATCCCACTTTTTTACGCTCCAAACGCTACATTAAGGGCACAAAGTCTCCATTTTAGGTCACAACGCTTCCTTTTTAGAGTCCGGAACGTTGGTTCCAGGGTTGAAAGCCTCCCTGTTCTGCTTCAAAGCGTCATTTAGAAGGTACAAGCCCTCATTTTTAGGGCGCAACGCCTCATTTTTTGGCCGCGAATCCTCCTTTTTAGGGGTCAATACGTCCTTTTTGCTGTAAAATCCCTCACTTTTATGTTCCGGACATCTCATTTAGGGCACAAAGCCTTGTTTTGTGGTCCCAAAGCTTCCTCTTCAGAGTCCAAAGCTTTGATTCTGTGGTTGAATTCCCCGTTTTATAATCCAAACCCTCACGTTTATTGCACAAACCCTCATTTTTAGGGCCCAAACGCTCATTTTTATGCTGCAAATCATTTCACTGGAAAATGCCTCCTTTTTATGCTCCAAACGCCTCCTTTAGGGCACGATGTCTGAATGTTAGGTCCCAAAGATTTGGTTAAGAGCCCAAAGCTTGGAGTCTAGGGTTGAAAGCCTGCTTTTTACTCTACAAACCCTCCTGTTTAGGGTACAAACCCTCCTTTTTGGGGCACAAACCCTCGCTGTTAGGGTGCAAACACTCCTGTTAAGATTCCCAAGCTTCGAGTCCAGGGTTGAAATCCACATCTTTATGCTCCAAACGACCGTCTTTAGGCTTCAAACCCTACTTCTAATTCTGAAATCCCACTTTCTTATGCTCCAAACGCTACATTAAGGGCACAAAGTCTCAATTTTAGTTCCTAAAGCTTCCTTTTTAGAGTCCGGAACGTTGGTTCCAGGGTTGAAAGCCTCCCTGTTCTGCTTCAAAGCGTCATTTAGAAGGTACAAGCCCTCATTTTTAGGGCGCAACGCCTCATTTTTTGGCCGCGAATCCTCCTTTTTAGGGGTCAATACGTCCTTTTTGCTGTAAAATACCTCACTTTTATGTTCCGGACATCTCTTTTAGGGCACAAAGCCTTGTTTTGTGGTCCCAAAGCTTCCTCTTCAGAGTCCAAAGCTTTGATTCTGTGGTTGAATTCCTCGTTTTATAATCCAAACCCTCACGTTTATTGCACAAACCCTCATTTTTAGGGCCCAAACGCTCATTTTTAAGCTGCAAATCATTTCACTGGAAAATGCCTCCTTTTTATGCTCCAAACGCCTCCTTTAGGGCACGATGTCTGAATGTTAGGTCCCAAAGATTTGGTTAAGAGCCCAAAGCTTGGAGTCTAGGGTTGAAAGCCTGCTTTTTACTCTACAAACCCTCCTTTGTAGGGTACAAACCCTCCTTTTTGGGGCACAAACCCTCGCTGTTAGGGTGCAAACACTCCTGTTAAGACTCCCAAGCTTCGAGTCCAGGGTTGAAATCCACATCTTTATGCTCCAAACGACCGTCTTTAGGCTTCAAACCCTACTTCTAATTCTGAAATCCCACTTTTTTATGCTCCAAACGCTACATTAAGGGCACAAAGTCTCCATTTTAGGTCACAACGCTTCCTTTTTAGAGTCCGGAACGTTGGTTCCAGGGTTGAAAGCCTCCCTGTTCTGCTTCAAAGCGTCATTTAGAAGGTACAAGCCCTCATTTTTAGGGCGCAACGCCTCATTTTTTGGCCGCGAATCCTCCTTTTTAGGGGTCAATACGTCCTTTTTGCTGTAAAATCCCTCACTTCTATGTTCCAGACATCTCATTTAGGGCACAAAGCCTTGTTTTGTGGTCCCAAAGCTTCCTCTTCAGAGTCCAAAGCTTTGATTCTGTGGTTGAATTCCTCGTTTTATAATCCAAACCCTCACGTTTATTGCACAAACCCTCATTTTTAGGGCCCAAACGCTCATTTTTATGCTGCAAATCATTTCACTGGAAAATGCCTCCTTTTTATGCTCCAAACGCCTCCTTTAGGGCACGATGTCTGAATGTTAGGTCCCAAAGATTTGGTTAAGAGCCCAAAGCTTGGAGTCTAGGGTTGAAAGCCTGCTTTTTACTCTACAAACCCTCCTGTTTAGGGTACAAACCCTCCTTTTTGGTGCACAAGCCCTCGCTGTTAGGGTGCAAACACTCCTGTTAAGATTCCCAAGCTTCGAGTCCAGGGTTGAAATCCACATCTTTATGCTCCAAACGACCGTCTTTAGGCTTCAAATCCGACTTTTAATTCTGAAATCCCACTTTTTTACGCTCCAAACGCTACATTAAGGGCACAAAGTCTCCATTTTAGGTCACAACGCTTCCTTTTTAGAGTCCGGAACGTTGGTTCCAGGGTTGAAAGCCTCCCTGTTCTGCTTCAAAGCGTCATTTAGAAGGTACAAGCCCTCATTTTTAGGGCGCAACGCCTCATTTTTTGGCCGCGAATCCTCCTTTTTAGGGGTCAATACGTCCTTTTTGCTGTAAAATACCTCACTTTTATGTTCCGGACATCTCATTTAGGGCACAAAGCCTTGTTTTGTGGTCCCAAAGCTTCCTCTTCAGAGTCCAAAGCTTTGATTCTGTGGTTGAATTCCTCGTTTTGTAATCCAAACCCTCACGTTTATTGCACAAACCCTCATTTTTAGGGCCCAAACGCTCATTTTTAAGCTGCAAATCATTTCACTGGAAAATGCCTCCTTTTTATGCTCCAAACGCCTCCTTTAGGGCACGATGTCTGAATGTTAGGTCCCAAAGATTTGGTTAAGAGCCCAAAGCTTGGAGTCTAGGGTTGAAAGCCTGCTTTTTACTCTACAAACTCTTCTGTTTAGGGTACAAACCCTCCTTTTTGGGGCACAAACCCTCGCTGTTAGGGTGCAAACACTCCTGTTAAGACTCCCAAGCTTCGAGTCCAGGGTTGAAATCCACATCTTTATGCTCCAAACGACCGTCTTTAGGCTTCAAACCCTACTTCTAATTCTGAAATCCCACTTTCTTATGCTCCAAACGCTACATTAAGGGCACAAAGTCTCCATTTTAGGTCACAACGCTTCCTTTTTAGAGTCCGGAACGTTGGTTCCAGGGTTGAAAGCCTCCCTGTTCTGCTTCAAAGCGTCATTTAGAAGGTACAAGCCCTCATTTTTAGGGCGCAACGCCTCATTTTTTGGCCGCGAATCCTCCTTTTTAGGGGTCAATACGTCCTTTTTGCTGTAAAATCCCTCACTTCTATCTTCGAGACATCTCATTTAGGGCACAAAGCCTTGTTTTGTGGTCCCAAAGCTTCCTCTTCAGGGTCCAAAGCTTTGATTCTGTGGTTGAATTCCTCGTTTTATAATCCAAACCCTCACGTTTATTGTACAAACCCTCTTTTTTAGGGCCCAAACGCTCATTTTTATGCTGCAAATCATTTCACTGGAAAATGCCTCCTTTTTATGCTCCAAACGCCTCCTTTAGGGCACGATGTCTGAATGTTAGGTCCCAAAGATTTGGTTAAGAGCCCAAAGCTTGGAGTCTAGGGTTGAAAGCCTGCTTTTTACTCTACAAACTCTCCTGTTTAGGGTACAAACCCTCCTTTTTGGGGCACAAACCCTCGCTGTTAGGGTGCAAACACTCCTGTTAAGACTCCCAAGCTTCGAGTCCAGGGTTGAAATCCACATCTTTATGCTCCAAACGACCGTCTTTAGGCTTCAAATCCGACTTTTAATTCTGAAATCCCACTTTTTTACGCTCCAAACGCTACATTAAGGGCACAAAGTCTCCATTTTAGGTCACAACGCTTCCTTTTTAGAGTCCGGAACGTTGGTTCCAGGGTTGAAAGCCTCCCTGTTCTGCTTCAAAGCGTCATTTAGAAGGTACAAGCCCTCATTTTTAGGGCGCAACGCCTCATTTTTTGGCCGCGAATCCTCCTTTTTAGGGGTCAATACGTCCTTTTTGCTGTAAAATCCCTCACTTTTATGTTCCGGACATCTCATTTAGGGCACAAAGCCTTGTTTTGTGGTCCCAAAGCTTCCTCTTCAGAGTCCAAAGCTTTGATTCTGTGGTTGAATTCCCCGTTTTATAATCCAAACCCTCACGTTTATTGCACAAACCCTCATTTTTAGGGCCCAAACGCTCATTTTTATGCTGCAAATCATTTCACTGGAAAATGCCTCCTTTTTATGCTCGAAACGCCTCCTTTAGGGCACGATGTCTGAATGTTAGGTCCCAAAGATTTGGTTAAGAGCCCAAAGCTTGGAGTCTAGGGTTGAAAGCCTGCTTTTTACTCTACAAACCCTCCTGTTTAGGGTACAAACCCTCCTTTTTGGGGCACAAACCCTCGCTGTTAGGGTGCAAACACTCCTGTTAAGATTCCCAAGCTTCGAGTCCAGGGTTGAAATCCACATCTTTATGCTCCAAACGACCGTCTTTAGGCTTCAAACCCTACTTCTAATTCTGAAATCCCACTTTCTTATGCTCCAAACGCTACATTAAGGGCACAAAGTCTCCATTTTAGGTCACAACGCTTCCTTTTTAGAGTCCGGAACGTTGGTTCCAGGGTTGAAAGCCTCCCTGTTCTGCTTCAAAGCGTCATTTAGAAGGTACAAGCCCTCATTTTTAGGGCGCAACGCCTCATTTTTTGGCCGCGAATCCTCCTTTTTAGGGGTCAATACGTCCTTTTTGCTGTAAAATCCCTCACTTCTATGTTCCAGACATCTCATTTAGGGCACAAAGCCTTGTTTTGTGGTCCCAAAGCTTCCTCTTCAGAGTCCAAAGCTTTGATTCTGTGGTTGAATTCCTCGTTTTATAATCCAAACCCTCACGTTTATTGCACAAACCCTCATTTTTAGGGCCCAAACGCTCATTTTTATGCTGCAAATCATTTCACTGGAAAATGCCTCCTTTTTATGCTCCAAACGCCTCCTTTAGGGCACGATGTCTGAATGTTAGGTCCCAAAGATTTGGTTAAGAGCCCAAAGCTTGGAGTCTAGGGTTGAAAGCCTGCTTTTTACTCTACAAACCCTCCTGTTTAGGGTACAAACCCTCCTTTTTGGTGCACAAGCCCTCGCTGTTAGGGTGCAAACACTCCTGTTAAGACTCCCAAGCTTCGAGTCCAGGGTTGAAATCCACATCTTTATGCTCCAAACGACCGTCTTTAGGCTTCAAACCCTACTTCTAATTCTGAAATCCCACTTTTTTATGCTCCAAACGCTACATTAAGGGCACAAAGTCTCCATTTTAGGTCACAACGCTTCCTTTTTAGAGTCCGGAACGTTGGTTCCAGGGTTGAAAGCCTCCCTGTTCTGCTTCAAAGCGTCATTTAGAAGGTACAAGCCCTCATTTTTAGGGCGCAACGCCTCATTTTTTGGCCGCGAATCCTCCTTTTTAGGGGTCAATACGTCCTTTTTGCTGTAAAATCCCTCACTTTTATGTTCCGGACATCTCATTTAGGGCACAAAGCCTTGTTTTGTGGTCCCAAAGCTTCCTCTTCAGAGTCCAAAGCTTTGATTCTGTGGTTGAATTCCTCGTTTTGTAATCCAAACCCTCACGTTTATTGCACAAACCCTCATTTTTAGGGCCCAAACGCTCATTTTTAAGCTGCAAATCATTTCACTGGAAAATGCCTCCTTTTTATGCTCCAAACGCCTCCTTTAGGGCACGATGTCTGAATGTTAGGTCCCAAAGATTTGGTTAAGAGCCCAAAGCTTGGAGTCTAGGGTTGAAAGCCTGCTTTTTACTCTACAAACCCTCCTGTTTAGGGTACAAACCCTCCTTTTTGGTGCACAAGCCCTCGCTGTTAGGGTGCAAACACTCACGTTAAGATTCCCAAGCTTCGAGTCCAGGGTTGAAATCCACATCTTTATGCTCCAAACGACCGTCTTTAGGCTTCAAATCCGACTTTTAATTCTGAAATCCCACTTTTTTACGCTCCAAACGCTACATTAAGGGCACAAAGTCTCCATTTTAGGTCACAACGCTTCCTTTTTAGAGTCCGGAACGTTGGTTCCAGGGTTGAAAGCCTCCCTGTTCTGCTTCAAAGCGTCATTTAGAAGGTACAAGCCCTCATTTTTAGGGCGCAACGCCTCATTTTTTGGCCGCGAATCCTCCTTTTTAGGGGTCAATACGTCCTTTTTGCTGTAAAATCCCTCACTTTTATGTTCCGGACATCTCATTTAGGGCACAAAGCCTTGTTTTGTGGTCCCAAAGCTTCCTCTTCAGAGTCCAAAGCTTTGATTCTGTGGTTGAATTCCCCGTTTTATAATCCAAACCCTCACGTTTATTGCACAAACCCTCATTTTTAGGGCCCAAACGCTCATTTTTATGCTGCAAATCATTTCACTGGAAAATGCCTCCTTTTTATGCTCCAAACGCCTCCTTTAGGGCACGATGTCTGAATGTTAGGTCCCAAAGATTTGGTTAAGAGCCCAAAGCTTGGAGTCTAGGGTTGAAAGCCTGCTTTTTACTCTACAAACCCTCCTTTGTAGGGTACAAACCCTCCTTTTTGGGGCACAAACCCTCGCTGTTAGGGTGCAAACACTCCTGTTAAGATTCCCAAGCTTCGAGTCCAGGGTTGAAATCCACATCTTTATGCTCCAAACGACCGTCTTTAGGCTTCAAACCCTACTTCTAATTCTGAAATCCCACTTTCTTATGCTCCAAACGCTACATTAAGGGCACAAAGTCTCAATTTTAGTTCCTAAAGCTTCCTTTTTAGAGTCCGGAACGTTGGTTCCAGGGTTGAAAGCCTCCCTGTTCTGCTTCAAAGCGTCATTTAGAAGGTACAAGCCCTCATTTTTAGGGCGCAACGCCTCATTTTTTGGCCGCGAATCCTCCTTTTTAGGGGTCAATACGTCCTTTTTGCTGTAAAATACCTCACTTTTATGTTCCGGACATCTCTTTTAGGGCACAAAGCCTTGTTTTGTGGTCCCAAAGCTTCCTCTTCAGAGTCCAAAGCTTTGATTCTGTGGTTGAATTCCTCGTTTTATAATCCAAACCCTCACGTTTATTGCACAAACCCTCATTTTTAGGGCCCAAACGCTCATTTTTAAGCTGCAAATCATTTCACTGGAAAATGCCTCCTTTTTATGCTCCAAACGCCTCCTTTAGGGCACGATGTCTGAATGTTAGGTCCCAAAGATTTGGTTAAGAGCCCAAAGCTTGGAGTCTAGGGTTGAAAGCCTGCTTTTTACTCTACAAAGCCTCCTGTTTAGGGTACAAACCCTCCTTTTTGGGGCACAAACCCTCGCTGTTAGGGTGCAAACACTCCTGTTAAGACTCCCAAGCTTCGAGTCCAGGGTTGAAATCCACATCTTTATGCTCCAAACGACCGTCTTTAGGCTTCAAACCCTACTTCTAATTCTGAAATCCCACTTTTTTATGCTCCAAACGCTACATTAAGGGCACAAAGTCTCCATTTTAGGTCACAACGCTTCCTTTTTAGAGTCCGGAACGTTGGTTCCAGGGTTGAAAGCCTCCCTGTTCTGCTTCAAAGCGTCATTTAGAAGGTACAAGCCCTCATTTTTAGGGCGCAACGCCTCATTTTTTGGCCGCGAATCCTCCTTTTTAGGGGTCAATACGTCCTTTTTGCTGTAAAATCCCTCACTTCTATGTTCCAGACATCTCATTTAGGGCACAAAGCCTTGTTTTGTGGTCCCAAAGCTTCCTCTTCAGAGTCCAAAGCTTTGATTCTGTGGTTGAATTCCTCGTTTTATAATCCAAACCCTCACGTTTATTGCACAAACCCTCATTTTTAGGGCCCAAACGCTCATTTTTATGCTGCAAATCATTTCACTGGAAAATGCCTCCTTTTTATGCTCCAAACGCCTCCTTTAGGGCACGATGTCTGAATGTTAGGTCCCAAAGATTTGGTTAAGAGCCCAAAGCTTGGAGTCTAGGGTTGAAAGCCTGCTTTTTACTCTACAAACCCTCCTGTTTAGGGTACAAACCCTCCTTTTTGGTGCACAAGCCCTCGCTGTTAGGGTGCAAACACTCACGTTAAGATTCCCAAGCTTCGAGTCCAGGGTTGAAATCCACATCTTTATGCTCCAAACGACCGTCTTTAGGCTTCAAATCCGACTTTTAATTCTGAAATCCCACTTTTTTACGCTCCAAACGCTACATTAAGGGCACAAAGTCTCCATTTTAGGTCACAACGCTTCCTTTTTAGAGTCCGGAACGTTGGTTCCAGGGTTGAAAGCCTCCCTGTTCTGCTTCAAAGCGTCATTTAGAAGGTACAAGCCCTCATTTTTAGGGCGCAACGCCTCATTTTTTGGCCGCGAATCCTCCTTTTTAGGGGTCAATACGTCCTTTTTGCTGTAAAATACCTCACTTTTATGTTCCGGACATCTCATTTAGGGCACAAAGCCTTGTTTTGTGGTCCCAAAGCTTCCTCTTCAGAGTCCAAAGCTTTGATTCTGTGGTTGAATTCCTCGTTTTGTAATCCAAACCCTCACGTTTATTGCACAAACCCTCATTTTTAGGGCCCAAACGCTCATTTTTAAGCTGCAAATCATTTCACTGGAAAATGCCTCCTTTTTATGCTCCAAACGCCTCCTTTAGGGCACGATGTCTGAATGTTAGGTCCCAAAGATTTGGTTAAGAGCCCAAAGCTTGGAGTCTAGGGTTGAAAGCCTGCTTTTTACTCTACAAACTCTTCTGTTTAGGGTACAAACCCTCCTTTTTGGGGCACAAACCCTCGCTGTTAGGGTGCAAACACTCCTGTTAAGACTCCCAAGCTTCGAGTCCAGGGTTGAAATCCACATCTTTATGCTCCAAACGACCGTCTTTAGGCTTCAAACCCTACTTCTAATTCTGAAATCCCACTTTCTTATGCTCCAAACGCTACATTAAGGGCACAAAGTCTCCATTTTAGGTCACAACGCTTCCTTTTTAGAGTCCGGAACGTTGGTTCCAGGGTTGAAAGCCTCCCTGTTCTGCTTCAAAGCGTCATTTAGAAGGTACAAGCCCTCATTTTTAGGGCGCAACGCCTCATTTTTTGGCCGCGAATCCTCCTTTTTAGGGGTCAATACGTCCTTTTTGCTGTAAAATCCCTCACTTCTATCTTCGAGACATCTCATTTAGGGCACAAAGCCTTGTTTTGTGGTCCCAAAGCTTCCTCTTCAGGGTCCAAAGCTTTGATTCTGTGGTTGAATTCCTCGTTTTATAATCCAAACCCTCACGTTTATTGTACAAACCCTCTTTTTTAGGGCCCAAACGCTCATTTTTATGCTGCAAATCATTTCACTGGAAAATGCCTCCTTTTTATGCTCCAAACGCCTCCTTTAGGGCACGATGTCTGAATGTTAGGTCCCAAAGATTTGGTTAAGAGCCCAAAGCTTGGAGTCTAGGGTTGAAAGCCTGCTTTTTACTCTACAAACTCTCCTGTTTAGGGTACAAACCCTCCTTTTTGGGGCACAAACCCTCGCTGTTAGGGTGCAAACACTCCTGTTAAGACTCCCAAGCTTCGAGTCCAGGGTTGAAATCCACATCTTTATGCTCCAAACGACCGTCTTTAGGCTTCAAACCCTACTTCTAATTCTGAAATCCCACTTTCTTATGCTCCAAACGCTACATTAAGGGCACAAAGTCTCAATTTTAGTTCCTAAAGCTTCCTTTTTAGAGTCCGGAACGTTGGTTCCAGGGTTGAAAGCCTCCCTGTTCTGCTTCAAAGCGTCATTTAGAAGGTACAAGCCCTCATTTATAGGGCGCAACGCCTCATTTTTTGGCCGCGAATCCTCCTTTTTAGGGGTCAATACGTCCTTTTTGCTGTAAAATCCCTCACTTCTATGTTCCGGACATCTCATTTAGGGCACAAAGCCTTGTTTTGTGGTCCCAAAGCTTCCTCTTCAGAGTCCAAAGCTTTGATTCTGTGGTTGAATTCCTCGTTTTATAATCCAAACCCTCACGTTTATTGCACAAACCCTCATTTTTAGGGCCCAAACGCTCATTTTTATGCTGCAAATCATTTCACTGGAAAATGCCTCCTTTTTATGCTCCAAACGCCTCCTTTAGGGCACGATGTCTGAATGTTAGGTCCCAAAGATTTGGTTAAGAGCCCAAAGCTTGGAGTCTAGGGTTGAAAGCCTGCTTTTTACTCTACAAACCCTCCTGTTTAGGGTACAAACCCTCCTTTTTGGTGCACAAGCCCTCGCTGTTAGGGTGCAAACACTCCTGTTAAGACTCCCAAGCTTCGAGTCCAGGGTTGAAATCCACATCTTTATGCTCCAAGCGACCGTCTTTAGGCTTCAAACCCTACTTCTAATTCTGAAATCCCACTTTCTTATGCTCCAAACGCTACATTAAGGGCACAAAGTCTCAATTTTAGGTCACAACGCTTCCTTTTTAGAGTCCGGAACGTTGGTTCCAGGGTTGAAAGCCTCCCTGTTCTGCTTCAAAGCGTCATTTAGAAGGTACAAGCCCTCATTTTTAGGGCGCAACGCCTCATTTTTTGGCCGCGAATCCTCCTTTTTAGGGGTCAATACGTCCTTTTTGCTGTAAAATCCCTCACTTTTATGTTCCGGACATCTCATTTAGGGCACAAAGCCTTGTTTTGTGGTCCCAAAGCTTCCTCTTCAGAGTCCAAAGCTTTGATTCTGTGGTTGAATTCCTCGTTTTATAATCCAAACCCTCACGTTTATTGTACAAACCCTCATTTTTAGGGCCCAAACGCTCATTTTTATGCTGCAAATCATTTCACTGGAAAATGCCTCTTTTTATGCTCCAAACGCCTCCTTTAGGGCACGATGTCTGAATGTTAGGTCCCAAAGATTTGGTTAAGAGCCCAAAGCTTGGAGTCTAGGGTTGAAAGCCTGCTTTTTACTCTACAAACCCTCCTGTTTAGGGTACAAACCCTCCTTTTTGGTGCACAAGCCCTCGCTGTTAGGGTGCAAACACTCACGTTAAGATTCCCAAGCTTCGAGTCCAGGGTTGAAATCCACATCTTTATGCTCCAAACGACCATTTTTAGGCTTCAAATCCGACTTTTAATTCTGAAATCCCACTTTTTTACGCTCCAAACGCTACATTAAGGGCACAAAGTCTCCATTTTAGGTCACAACGCTTCCTTTTTAGAGTCCGGAACGTTGGTTCCAGGGTTGAAAGCCTCCCTGTTCTGCTTCAAAGCGTCATTTAGAAGGTACAAGCCCTCATTTTTAGGGCGCAACGCCTCATTTTTTGGCCGCGAATCCTCCTTTTTAGGGGTCAATACGTCCTTTTTGCTGTAAAATACCTCACTTTTATGTTCCGGACATCTCATTTAGGGCACAAAGCCTTGTTTTGTGGTCCCAAAGCTTCCTCTTCAGAGTCCAAAGCTTTGATTCTGTGGTTGAATTCCTCATTTTATAATCCAAACCCTCACGTTTATTGCACAAACCCTCATTTTTAGGGCCCAAACGCTCATTTTTAAGCTGCAAATCATTTCACTGGAAAATGCCTCCTTTTTATGCTCCAAACGCCTCCTTTAGGGCACGATGTCTGAATGTTAGGTCCCAAAGATTTGGTTAAGAGTCCAAAGCTTGGAGTCTAGGGTTGAAAGCCTGCTTTTTACTCTACAAAGCCTCCTGTTTAGGGTACAAACCCTCCTTTTTGGGGCACAAACCCTCGCTGTTAGGGTGCAAACACTCCTGTTAAGACTCCCAAGCTTCGAGTCCAGGGTTGAAATCCACATCTTTATGCTCCAAACGACCGTCTTTAGGCTTCAAACCCTACTTCTAATTCTGAAATCCCACTTTTTTATGCTCCAAACGCTACATTAAGGGCACAAAGTCTCCATTTTAGGTCACAACGCTTCCTTTTTAGAGTCCGGAACGTTGGTTCCAGGGTTGAAAGCCTCCCTGTTCTGCTTCAAAGCGTCATTTAGAAGGTACAAGCCCTCATTTTTAGGGCGCAACGCCTCATTTTTTGGCCGCGAATCCTCCTTTTTAGGGGTCAATACGTCCTTTTTGCTGTAAAATCCCTCACTTCTATGTTCCGGACATCTCATTTAGGGCACATAGCCTTGTTTTGTGGTCCCAAAGCTTCCTCTTCAGGGTCCAAAGCTTTGATTCTGTGGTTGAATTCCTCGTTTTATAATCCAAACCCTCACGTTTATTGCACAAACCCTCATTTTTAGGGCCCAAACGCTCATTTTTAAGCTGCAAATCATTTCACTGGAAAATGCCTCCTTTTTATGCTCCAAACGCCTCCTTTAGGGCACGATGTCTGAATGTTAGGTCCCAAAGATTTGGTTAAGAGCCCAAAGCTTGGAGTCTAGGGTTGAAAGCCTGCTTTTTACTCTACAAAGCCTCCTGTTTAGGGTACAAACCCTCCTTTTTGGGGCACAAACCCTCGCTGTTAGGGTGCAAACACTCCTGTTAAGACTCCCAAGCTTCGAGTCCAGGGTTGAAATCCACATCTTTATGCTCCAAACGACCGTCTTTAGGCTTCAAACCCTACTTCTAATTCTGAAATCCCACTTTCCTATGCTCCAAACACTACATTAAGGGCACAAAGTCTCAATTTTAGTTCCTAAAGCTTCCTTTTTAGAGTCCGGAACGTTGGTTCCAGGGTTGAAAGCCTCCCTGTTCTGCTTCAAAGCGTCATTTAGAAGGTACAAGCCCTCATTTATAGGGCGCAACGCCTCATTTTTTGGCCGCGAATCCTCCTTTTTAGGGGTCAATACGTCCTTTTTGCTGTAAAATCCCTCACTTCTATGTTACGGACATCTCATTTAGGGCACAAAGCCTTGTTTTGTGGTCCCAAAGCTTCCTCTTCAGGGTCCAAAGCTTTGATTCTGTGGTTGAATTCCTCGTTTTATAATCCAAACCCTCACGTTTATTGCACAAACCCTCATTTTTAGGGCCCAAACGCTCATTTTTATGCTGCAAATCATTTCACTGGAAAATGCCTCCTTTTTATGCTCCAAACGCCTCCTTTAGGGCACGATGTCTGAATGTTAGGTCCCAAAGATTTGGTTAAGAGCCCAAAGCTTGGAGTCTAGGGTTGAAAGCCTGCTTTTTACTCTACAAACCCTCCTTTGTAGGGTACAAACCCTCCTTTTTGGTGCACAAGCCCTCGCTGTTAGGGTGCAAACACTCCTGTTAAGACTCCCAAGCTTCGAGTCCAGGGTTGAAATCCACATCTTTATGCTCCAAGCGACCGTCTTTAGGCTTCAAACCCTACTTCTAATTCTGAAATCCCACTTTCTTATGCTCCAAACGCTACATTAAGGGCACAAAGTCTCAATTTTAGGTCACAACGCTTCCTTTTTAGAGTCCGGAACGTTGGTTCCAGGGTTGAAAGCCTCCCTGTTCTGCTTCAAAGCGTCATTTAGAAGGTACAAGCCCTCATTTATAGGGCGCAACGCCTCATTTTTTGGCCGCGAATCCTCCTTTTTAGGGGTCAATACGTCCTTTTTGCTGTAAAATCCCTCACTTTTATGTTCCGGACATCTCATTTAGGGCACAAAGCCTTGTTTTGTGGTCCCAAAGCTTCCTCTTCAGGGTCCAAAGCTTTGATTCTGTGGTTGAATTCCTCGTTTTATAATCCAAACCCTCACGTTTATTGTACAAACCCTCATTTTTAGGGCCCAAACGCTCATTTTTATGCTGCAAATCATTTCACTGGAAAATGCCTCTTTTTATGCTCCAAACGCCTCCTTTAGGGCACGATGTCTGAATGTTAGGTCCCAAAGATTTGGTTAAGAGCCCAAAGCTTGGAGTCTAGGGTTGAAAGCCTGCTTTTTACTCTACAAACCCTCCTGTTTAGGGTACAAACCCTCCTTTTTGGTGCACAAGCCCTCGCTGTTAGGGTGCAAACACTCACGTTAAGATTCCCAAGCTTCGAGTCCAGGGTTGAAATCCACATCTTTATGCTCCAAACGACCATTTTTAGGCTTCAAATCCGACTTTTAATTCTGAAATCCCACTTTTTTACGCTCCAAACGCTACATTAAGGGCACAAAGTCTCCATTTTAGGTCACAACGCTTCCTTTTTAGAGTCCGGAACGTTGGTTCCAGGGTTGAAAGCCTCCCTGTTCTGCTTCAAAGCGTCATTTAGAAGGTACAAGCCCTCATTTTTAGGGCGCAACGCCTCATATTTTGGCCGCGAATCCTCCTTTTTAGGGGTCAATACGTCCTTTTTGCTGTAAAATCCCTCACTTTTATGTTCCGGACATCTCATTTAGGGCACAAAGCCTTGTTTTGTGGTCCCAAAGCTTCCTCTTCAGAGTCCAAAGCTTTGATTCTGTGGTTGAATTCCTCATTTTATAATCCAAACCCTCACGTTTATTGTACAAACCCTCATTTTTAGGGCCCAAACGCTCATTTTTATGCTGCAAATCATTTCACTGGAAAATGCCTCCTTTTTATGCTCCAAACGCCTCCTTTAGGGCACGATGTCTGAATGTTAGGTCCCAAAGATTTGGTTAAGAGCCCAAAGCTTGGAGTCTAGGGTTGAAAGCCTGCTTTTTACTCTACAAACCCTCCTGTTTAGGGTACAAACCCTCCTTTTTGGGGCACAAACCCTCGCTGTTAGGGTGCAAACACTCCTGTTAAGACTCCCAAGCTTCGAGTCCAGGGTTGAAATCCACATCTTTATGCTCCAAACGACCGTCTTTAGGCTTCAAACCCTACTTCTAATTCTGAAATCCCACTTTCTTATGCTCCAAACGCTACATTAAGGGCACAAAGTCTCCATTTTAGGTCACAACGCTTCCTTTTTAGAGTCCGGAACGTTGGTTCCAGGGTTGAAAGCCTCCCTGTTCTGCTTCAAAGCGTCATTTAGAAGGTACAAGCCCTCATTTTTAGGGCGCAATGCCTCATTTTTTGGCCGCGAATCCTCCTTTTTAGGGGTCAATACGTCCTTTTTGCTGTAAAATCCCTCACTTTTATGTTCCAGACATGTCATTTAGGGCACAAAGACTTGTTTTGTGGTCCCAAAGCTTCCTCTTCAGGGTCCAAAGCTTTGATTCTGTGGTTGAATTCCTCGTTTTATAATCCAAACCCTCACATTTATTGCACAAACCCTCGTTTTTAGGGCCCAAACGCTCATTTTTATGCTGCAAATCATTTCACTGGAAAATGCCTCCTTTTTATGCTCCAAACGCCTCCTTTAGGGCACGATGTCTGAATGTTAGGTCCCAAAGATTTGGTTAAGAGCCCAAAGCTTGGAGTCTAGGGTTGAAAGCCTGCTTTTTACTCTACAAACCCTCCTGTTTAGGGTACAAACCCTCCTTTTTGGGGCACAAACCCTCGCTGTTAGGGTGCAAACACTCCTGTTAAGATTCCCAAGCTTCGAGTCCAGGGTTGAAATCCACATCTTTATGCTCCAAACGACCGTCTTTAGGCTTCAAACCCTACTTCTAATTCTGAAATCCCACTTTCTTATGCTCCAAACGCTACATTAAGGGCACAAAGTCTCAATTTTAGTTCCTAAAGCTTCCTTTTTAGAGTCCGGAACGTTGGTTCCAGGGTTGAAAGCCTCCCTGTTCTGCTTCAAAGCGTCATTTAGAAGGTACAAGCCCTCATTTTTAGGGCGCAACGCCTCATTTTTTGGCCGCGAATCCTCCTTTTTAGGGGTCAATACGTCCTTTTTGCTGTAAAATACCTCACTTTTATGTTCCGGACATCTCATTTAGGGCACAAAGCCTTGTTTTGTGGTCCCAAAGCTTCCTCTTCAGAGTCCAAAGCTTTGATTCTGTGGTTGAATTCCTCGTTTTATAATCCAAACCCTCACGTTTATTGCACAAACCCTCATTTTTAGGGCCCAAACGCTCATTTTTAAGCTGCAAATCATTTCACTGGAAAATGCCTCCTTTTTATGCTCCAAACGCCTCCTTTAGGGCACGATGTCTGAATGTTAGGTCCCAAAGATTTGGTTAAGAGTCCAAAGCTTGGAGTCTAGGGTTGAAAGCCTGCTTTTTACTCTACAAAGCCTCCTGTTTAGGGTACAAACCCTCCTTTTTGGGGCACAAACCCTCGCTGTTAGGGTGCAAACACTCCTGTTAAGACTCCCAAGCTTCGAGTCCAGGGTTGAAATCCACATCTTTATGCTCCAAACGACCGTCTTTAGGCTTCAAACCCTACTTCTAATTCTGAAATCCCACTTTTTTATGCTCCAAACGCTACATTAAGGGCACAAAGTCTCCATTTTAGGTCACAACGCTTCCTTTTTAGAGTCCGGAACGTTGGTTCCAGGGTTGAAAGCCTCCCTGTTCTGCTTCAAAGCGTCATTTAGAAGGTACAAGCCCTCATTTTTAGGGCGCAACGCCTCATTTTTTGGCCGCGAATCCTCCTTTTTAGGGGTCAATACGTCCTTTTTGCTGTAAAATCCCTCACTTCTATGTTCCGGACATCTCATTTAGGGCACAAAGCCTTGTTTTGTGGTCCCAAAGCTTCCTCTTCAGGGTCCAAAGCTTTGATTCTGTGGTTGAATTCCTCGTTTTATAATCCAAACCCTCACGTTTATTGCACAAACCCTCATTTTTAGGGCCCAAACGCTCATTTTTATGCTGCAAATCATTTCACTGGAAAATGCCTCCTTTTTATGCTCCAAACGCCTCCTTTAGGGCACGATGTCTGAATGTTAGGTCCCAAAGATTTGGTTAAGAGCCCAAAGCTTGGAGTCTAGGGTTGAAAGCCTGCTTTTTACTCTACAAACCCTCCTGTTTAGGGTACAAACCCTCCTTTTTGGTGCACAAGCCCTCGCTGTTAGGGTGCAAACACTCACGTTAAGATTCCCAAGCTTCGAGTCCAGGGTTGAAATCCACATCTTTATGCTCCAAACGACCGTTTTTAGGCTTCAAATCCGACTTTTAATTCTGAAATCCCACTTTCTTATGCTCCAAATGCTACATTAAGTGCACAAAGTCTCAATTTTAGTTCCTAAAGCTTCCTTTTTAGAGTCCGGAACGTTGGTTCCAGGGTTGAAAGCCTCCCTGTTCTGCTTCAAAGCGTCATTTAGAAGGTACAAGCCCTCATTTTTAGGGCGCAACGCCTCATTTTTTGGCCGCGAATCCTTCTTTTTAGGGGTCAATACGTCCTTTTTGCTGTAAAATCCCTCACTTTTATGTTCCGGACATCTCATTTAGGGCACAAAGCCTTGTTTTGTGGTCCCAAAGCTTCCTCTTCAGAGTCCAAAGCTTTGATTCTGTGGTTGAATTCCTCGTTTTATAATCCAAACCCTCACGTTTATTGCACAAACCCTCATTTTTAGGGCCCAAACGCTCATTTTTATGCTGCAAATCATTTCACTGGAAAATGCCTCCTTTTTATGCTCCAAACGCCTCCTTTAGGGCACGATGTCTGAATGTTAGGTCCCAAAGATTTGGTTAAGAGCCCAAAGCTTGGAGTCTAGGGTTGAAAGCCTGCTTTTTACTCTACAAACCCTCCTGTTTAGGGTACAAACCCTCCTTTTTGGTGCACAAGCCGTCGCTGTTAGGGTGCAAACACTCCTGTTAAGACTCCCAAGCTTCGAGTCCAGGGTTGAAATCCACATCTTTATGCTCCAGACGACCGTCTTTAGGCTTCAAATCCGACTTTTAATTCTGAAATCCCACTTTTTTACGCTCCAAACGCTACATTAAGGGCACAAAGTCTCAATTTTAGGTCACAACGCTTCCTTTTTAGAGTCCGGAACGTTGGTTCCAGGGTTGAAAGCCTCCCTGTTCTGCTTCAAAGCGTCATTTAGAAGGTACAAGCCCTCATTTTTAGGGCGCAACGCCTCATTTTTTGGCCGCGAATCCTCCTTTTTAGGGGTCAATACGTCCTTTTTGCTGTAAAATACCTCACTTTTATGTTCCGGACATCTCATTTAGGGCACAAAGCCTTGTTTTGTGGTCCCAAAGCTTCCTCTTCAGAGTCCAAAGCTTTGATTCTGTGGTTGAATTCCTCGTTTTATAATCCAAACCCTCACGTTTATTGCACAAACCCTCATTTTTAGGGCCCAAACGCTCATTTTTAAGCTGCAAATCATTTCACTGGAAAATGCCTCCTTTTTATGCTCCAAACGCCTCCTTTAGGGCACGATGTCTGAATGTTAGGTCCCAAAGATTTGGTTAAGAGTCCAAAGCTTGGAGTCTAGGGTTGAAAGCCTGCTTTTTACTCTACAAACCCTCCTGTTTAGGGTACAAACCCTCCTTTTTGGGGCACAAACCCTCGCTGTTAGGGTGCAAACACTCCTGTTAAGACTCCCAAGCTTCGAGTCCAGGGTTGAAATCCACATCTTTATGCTCCAAACGACCGTCTTTAGGCTTCAAACCCTACTTCTAATTCTGAAATCCCACTTTTTTACGCTCCAAACGCTACATTAAGGGCACAAAGTCTCAATTTTAGGTCACAACGCTTCCTTTTTAGAGTCCGGAACGTTGGTTCCAGGGTTGAAAGCCTCCCTGTTCTGCTTCAAAGCGTCATTTAGAAGGTACAAGCCCTCATTTTTAGGGCGCAACGCCTCATTTTTTGGCCGCGAATCCTCCTTTTTAGGGGTCAATACGTCCTTTTTGCTGTAAAATCCCTCACTTTTATGTTCCGGACATCTCATTTAGGGCACAAAGCCTTGTTTTGTGGTCCCAAAGCTTCCTCTTCAGAGTCCAAAGCTTTGATTCTGTGGTTGAATTCCTCGTTTTATAATCCAAACCCTCACGTTTATTGCACAAACCCTCATTTTTAGGGCCCAAACGCTCATTTTTATGCTGCAAATCATTTCACTGGAAAATCCCTCCTTTTTATGCTCCAAACGCCTCCTTTAGGGCACGATGTCTGAATGTTAGGTCCCAAAGATTTGGTTAAGAGTCCAAAGCTTGGAGTCTAGGGTTGAAAGCCTGCTTTTTACTCTACAAAGCCTCCTGTTTAGGGTACAAACCCTCCTTTTTGGGGCACAAACCCTCGCTGTTAGGGTGCAAACACTCCTGTTAAGACTCCCAAGCTTCGAGTCCAGGGTTGAAATCCACATCTTTATGCTCCTAACGACCGTCTTTAGGCTTCAAACCCTACTTCTAATTCTGAAATCCCACTTTCTTATGCTCCAAACGCTACATTAAGGGCACAAAGTCTCCATTTTAGGTCACAACGCTTCCTTTTTAGAGTCCGGAACGTTGGTTCCAGGGTTGAAAGCCTCCCTGTTCTGCTTCAAAGCGTCATTTAGAAGGTACAAACCCTCATTTTTAGGGCGCAACGCCTCATTTTTTGGCCGCGAATCCTCCTTTTTAGGGGTCAATACGTCCTTTTTGCTGTAAAATCCCTCACTTCTATGTTCCGGACATCTCATTTAGGGCACAAAGCCTTGTTTTGTGGTCCCAAAGCTTCCTCTTCAGAGTCCAAAGCTTTGATTCTGTGGTTGAATTCCCCGTTTTATAATCCAAACCCTCACGTTTATTGCACAAACCCTCATTTTTAGGGCCCAAACGCTCATTTTTATGCTGCAAATCATTTCACTGGAAAATGCCTCCTTTTTATGCTCCAAACGCCTCCTTTAGGGCACGATGTCTGAATGTTAGGTCCCAAAGATTTGGTTAAGAGCCCAAAGCTTGGAGTCTAGGGTTGAAAGCCTGCTTTTTACTCTACAAACCCTCCTTTGTAGGGTACAAACCCTCCTTTTTGGGGCACAAACCCTCGCTGTTAGGGTGCAAACACTCCTGTTAAGACTCCCAAGCTTCGAGTCCAGGGTTGAAATCCACATCTTTATGCTCCAGGCGACCGTCTTTAGGCTTCAAACCCTACTTCTAATTCTGAAATCCCACTTTCTTATGCTCCAAACGCTACATTAAGGGCACAAAGTCTCCATTTTAGGTCACAACGCTTCCTTTTTAGAGTCCGGAACGTTGGTTCCAGGGTTGAAAGCCTCCCTGTTCTGCTTCAAAGCGTCATTTAGAAGGTACAAGCCCTCATTTTTAGGGCGCAACGCCTCATTTTTTGGCCGCGAATCCTCCTTTTTAGGGGTCAATACGTCCTTTTTGCTGTAAAATCCCTCACTTTTATGTTCCAGACATGTCATTTAGGGCACAAAGCCTTGTTTTGTGGTCCCAAAGCTTCCTCTTCAGGGTCCAAAGCTTTGATTCTGTGGTTGAATTCCTCGTTTTATAATCCAAACCCTCACATTTATTGCACAAACCCTCGTTTTTAGGGCCCAAACGCTCATTTTTATGCTGCAAATCATTTCACTGGAAAATGCCTCCTTTTTATGCTCCAAACGCCTCCTTTAGGGCACGATGTCTGAATGTTAGGTCCCAAAGATTTGGTTAAGAGCCCAAAGCTTGGAGTCTAGGGTTGAAAGCCTGCTTTTTACTCTACAAACCCTCCTGTTTAGGGTACAAACCGTCCTTTTTGGGGCACAAGCCCTCGCTGTTAGGGTGCAAACACTCCTGTTAAGATTCCCAAGCTTCGAGTCCAGGGTTGAAATCCACATCTTTATGCTCCAAACGACCGTCTTTAGGCTTCAAACCCTACTTCTAATTCTGAAATCCCACTTTCTTATGCTCCAAACGCTACATTAAGGGCACAAAGTCTCAATTTTAGTTCCTAAAGCTTCTTTTTTAGAGTCCGGAACGTTGGTTCCAGGGTTGAAAGCCTCCCTGTTCTGCTTCAAAGCGTCATTTAGAAGGTACAAGCCCTCATTTTTAGGGCGCAACGCCTCATTTTTTGGCCGCGAATCCTCCTTTTTAGGGGTCAATACGTCCTTTTTGCTGTAAAATACCTCACTTTTATGTTCCGGACATCTCATTTAGGGCACAAAGCCTTGTTTTGTGGTCCCAAAGCTTCCTCTTCAGAGTCCAAAGCTTTGATTCTGTGGTTGAATTCCTCGTTTTATAATCCAAACCCTCACGTTTATTGCACAAACCCTCATTTTTAGGGCCCAAACGCTCATTTTTAAGCTGCAAATCATTTCACTGGAAAATGCCTCCTTTTTATGCTCCAAACGCCTCCTTTAGGGCACGATGTCTGAATGTTAGGTCCCAAAGATTTGGTTAAGAGTCCAAAGCTTGGAGTCTAGGGTTGAAAGCCTGCTTTTTACTCTACAAACCCTCCTGTTTAGGGTACAAACCCTCCTTTTTGGTGCACAAGCCGTCGCTGTTAGGGTGCAAACACTCCTGTTAAGACTCACAAGCTTCGAGTCCAGGGTTGAAATCCACATCTTTATGCTCCAAACGACCGTCTTTAGGCTTCAAATCCGACTTTTAATTCTGAAATCCCACTTTTTTACGCTCCAAACGCTACATTAAGGGCACAAAGTCTCAATTTTAGGTCACAACGCTTCCTTTTTAGAGTCCGGAACGTTGGTTCCAGGGTTGAAAGCCTCCCTGTTCTGCTTCAAAGCGTCATTTAGAAGGTACAAGCCCTCATTTTTAGGGCGCAACGCCTCATTTTTTGGCCGCGAATCCTCCTTTTTAGGGGTCAATACGTCCTTTTTGCTGTAAAATCCCTCACTTTTATGTTCCGGACATCTCATTTAGGGCACAAAGCCTTGTTTTGTGGTCCCAAAGCTTCCTCTTCAGAGTCCAAAGCTTTGATTCTGTGGTTGAATTCCTCGTTTTATAATCCAAACCCTCACGTTTATTGCACAAACCCTCATTTTTAGGGCCCAAACGCTCATTTTTATGCTGCAAATCATTTCACTGGAAAATCCCTCCTTTTTATGCTCCAAACGCCTCCTTTAGGGCACGATGTCTGAATGTTAGGTCCCAAAGATTTGGTTAAGAGCCCAAAGCTTGGAGTCTAGGGTTGAAAGCCTGCTTTTTACTCTACAAACCCTCCTGTTTAGGGTACAAACCCTCCTTTTTGGTGCACAAGCCCTCGCTGTTAGGGTGCAAACACTCACATTAAGATTCCCAAGCTTCGAGTCCAGGGTTGAAATCCACATCTTTATGCTCCAAACGACCGTCTTTGGGCTTCAAATCCGACTTTTACTTCTGAAATCCCACTTTTTTATGCTCCAAACGCTACATTAAGGGCACAAAGTCTCCATTTTAGGTCACAAAGCTTCCTTTTTAGAGTCCGGAACGTTGGTTCCAGGGTTGAAAGCCTCCCTGTTCTGCTTCAAAGCGTCATTTAGAAGGTACAAGCCCTCATTTTTAGGGCGCAACGCCTCATTTTTTGGCCGCGAATCCTCCTTTTTAGGGGTCAATACGTCCTTTTTGCTGTAAAATCCCTCACTTCTATCTTCGAGACATCTCATTTAGGGCACAAAGCCTTGTTTTGTGGTCCCAAAGCTTCCTCTTCAGGGTCCAAAGCTTTGATTCTGTGGTTGAATTCCTCGTTTTATAATCCAAACCCTCACGTTTATTGTACAAACCCTCATTTTTAGGGCCCAAACGCTCATTTTTATGCTGCAAATCATTTCACTGGAAAATGCCTCCTTTTTATGCTCCAAACGCCTCCTTTAGGGCACGATGTCTGAATGTTAGGTCCCAAAGATTTGGTTAAGAGCCCAAAGCTTGGAGTCTAGGGTTGAAAGCCTGCTTTTTACTCTACAAACTCTCCTGTTTAGGGTACAAACCCTCCTTTTTGGGGCACAAACCCTCGCTGTTAGGGTGCAAACACTCCTGTTAAGACTCCCAAGCTTCGAGTCCAGGGTTGAAATCCACATCTTTATGCTCCAAACGACCGTCTTTAGGCTTCAAACCCTACTTCTAATTCTGAAATCCCACTTTCTTATGCTCCAAACGCTACATTAAGGGCACAAAGTCTCAATTTTAGTTCCTAAAGCTTCCTTTTTAGAGTCCGGAACGTTGGTTCCAGGGTTGAAAGCCTCCCTGTTCTGCTTCAAAGCGTCATTTAGAAGGTACAAGCCCTCATTTATAGGGCGCAACGCCTCATTTTTTGGCCGCGAATCCTCCTTTTTAGGGGTCAATACGTCCTTTTTACTGTAAAATCCCTCACTTTTATGTTCCGGACATCTCATTTAGGGCACAAAGCCTTGTTTTGTGGTCCCAAAGCTTCCTCTTCAGAGTCCAAAGCTTTGATTCTGTGGTTGAATTCCTCGTTTTGTAATCCAAACCCTCACGTTTATTGCACAAACCCTCATTTTTAGGGCCCAAACGCTCATTTTTAAGCTGCAAATCATTTCACTGGAAAATGCCTCCTTTTTATGCTCCAAACGCCTCCTTTAGGGCACGATGTCTGAATGTTAGGTCCCAAAGATTTGGTTAAGAGCCCAAAGCTTGGAGTCTAGGGTTGAAAGCCTGCTTTTTACTCTACAAACCCTCCTGTTTAGGGTACAAACCCTCCTTTTTGGGGCACAAACCCTCACTGTTAGGGTGCAAACACTCACGTTAAGATTCCCAAGCTTCGAGTCCAGGGTTGAAATCCACATCTTTATGCTCCAAACGACCGTCTTTAGGCTTCAAATCCGACTTTTAATTCTGAAATCCCACTTTTTTACGCTCCAAACGCTACATTAAGGGCACAAAGTCTCCATTTTAGGTCACAACGCTTCCTTTTTAGAGTCCGGAACGTTGGTTCCAGGGTTGAAAGCCTCCCTGTTCTGCTTCAAAGCGTCATTTAAAAGGTACAAGCCCTCATTTTTAGGGCGCAACGCCTCATTTTTTGGCCGCGAATCCTCCTTTTTAGGGGTCAATACGTCCTTTTTGCTGTAAAATCCCTCACTTTTATGTTCCGGACATCTCATTTAGGGCACAAAGCCTTGTTTTGTGGTCCCAAAGCTTCCTCTTCAGGGTCCAAAGCTTTGATTCTGTGGTTGAATTCCTCGTTTTATAATCCAAACCCTCACGTTTATTGCACAAACCCTCATTTTTAGGGCCCAAACGCTCATTTTTATGCTGCAAATCATTTCACTGGAAAATGCCTCCTTTTTATGCTCCAAACGCCTCCTTTAGGGCACGATGTCTGAATGTTAGGTCCCAAAGATTTGGTTAAGAGCCCAAAGCTTGGAGTCTAGGGTTGAAAGCCTGCTTTTTACTCTACAAACCCTCCTTTGTAGGGTACAAACCCTCCTTTTTGGGGCACAAACCCTCGCTGTTAGGGTGCAAACACTCCTGTTAAGACTCCCAAGCTTCGAGTCCAGGGTTGAAATCCACATCTTTATGCTCCAAGCGACCGTCTTTAGGCTTCAAACCCTACTTCTAATTCTGAAATCCCACTTTCTTATGCTCCAAACGCTACATTAAGGGCACAAAGTCTCAATTTTAGGTCACAACGCTTCCTTTTTAGAGTCCGGAACGTTGGTTCCAGGGTTGAAAGCCTCCCTGTTCTGCTTCAAAGCGTCATTTAGAAGGTACAAGCCCTCATTTTTAGGGCGCAACGCCTCATTTTTTGGCCGCGAATCCTCCTTTTTAGGGGTCAATACGTCCTTTTTGCTGTAAAATCCCTCACTTTTATGTTCCGGACATCTCATTTAGGGCACAAAGCCTTGTTTTGTGGTCCCAAAGCTTCCTCTTCAGAGTCCAAAGCTTTGATTCTGTGGTTGAATTCCTCGTTTTATAATCCAAACCCTCACGTTTATTGCACAAACCCTCATTTTTAGGGCCCAAACGCTCATTTTTATGCTGCAAATCATTTCACTGGAAAATGCCTCTTTTTATGCTCCAAACGCCTCCTTTAGGGCACGATGTCTGAATGTTAGGTCCCAAAGATTTGGTTAAGAGCCCAAAGCTTGGAGTCTAGGGTTGAAAGCCTGCTTTTTACTCTACAAACCCTCCTGTTTAGGGTACAAACCCTCCTTTTTGGTGCACAAGCCCTCGCTGTTAGGGTGCACTCACGTTAAGATTCCCAAGCTTCGAGTCCAGGGTTGAAATCCACATCTTTATGCTCCAAACGACCGTCTTTAGGCTTCAAATCCGACTTTTAATTCTGAAATCCCACTTTTTTACGCTCCAAACGGTACATTAAGGGCACAAAGTCTCCATTTTAGGTCACAACGCTTCCTTTTTAGAGTCCGGAACGTTGGTTCCAGGGTTGAAAGCCTCCCTGTTCTGCTTCAAAGCGTCATTTAGAAGGTACAAGCCCTCATTTTTAGGGCGCAACGCCTCATATTTTGGCCGCGAATCCTCCTTTTTAGGGGTCAATACGTCCTTTTTGCTGTAAAATCCCTCACTTTTATGTTCCGGACATCTCATTTAGGGCACAAAGCCTTGTTTTGTGGTCCCAAAGCTTCCTCTTCAGAGTCCAAAGCTTTGATTCTGTGGTTGAATTCCTCGTTTTATAATCCAAACCCTCACGTTTATTGTACAAACCCTCATTTTTAGGGCCCAAACGCTCATTTTTATGCTGCAAATCATTTCACTGGAAAATGCCTCCTTTTTATGCTCCAAACGCCTCCTTTAGGGCACGATGTCTGAATGTTAGGTCCCAAAGATTTGGTTAAGAGCCCAAAGCTTGGAGTCTAGGGTTGAAAGCCTGCTTTTTACTCTACAAACCCTCCTGTTTAGGGTACAAACCCTCCTTTTTGGGGCACAAACCCTCGCTGTTAGGGTGCAAACACTCCTGTTAAGACTCCCAAGCTTCGAGTCCAGGGTTGAAATCCACATCTTTATGCTCCAAACGACCGTCTTTAGGCTTCAAACCCTACTTCTAATTCTGAAATCCCACTTTCTTATGCTCCAAACGCTACATTAAGGGCACAAAGTCTCCATTTTAGGTCACAACGCTTCCTTTTTAGAGTCCGGAACGTTGGTTCCAGGGTTGAAAGCCTCCCTGTTCTGCTTCAAAGCGTCATTTAGAAGGTACAAGCCCTCATTTTTAGGGCGCAATGCCTCATTTTTTGGCCGCGAATCCTCCTTTTTAGGGGTCAATACGTCCTTTTTGCTGTAAAATCCCTCACTTTTATGTTCCGGACATCTCATTTAGGGCACAAAGCCTTGTTTTGTGGTCCCAAAGCTTCCTCTTCAGGGTCCAAAGCTTTGATTCTGTGGTTGAATTCCTCGTTTTATAATCCAAACCCTCACGTTTATTGCACAAACACTCATTTTTAGGGCCCAAACGCTCATTTTTATGCTGCAAATCATTTCACTGGAAAATCCCTCCTTTTTATGCTCCAAACGCCTCCTTTAGGGCACGATGTCTGAATGTTAGGTCCCAAAGATTTGGTTAAGAGCCCAAAGCTTGGAGTCTAGGGTTGAAAGCCTGCTTTTTACTCTACAAAGCCTCCTGTTTAGGGTACAAACCCTCCTTTTTGGGGCACAAACCCTCGCTGTTAGGGTGCAAACACTCCTGTTAAGATTCCCAAGCTTCGAGTCCAGGGTTGAAATCCACATCTTTATGCTCCAAACGACCGTCTTTAGGCTTCAAATCCGACTTTTACTTCTGAAATCCCACTTTTTTATGCTCCAAACGCTACATTAAGGGCACAAAGTCTCCATTTTAGGTCACAACGCTTCCTTTTTAGAGTCCGGAACGTTGGTTCCAGGGTTGAAAGCCTCCCTGTTCTGCTTCAAAGCGTCATTTAGAAGGTACAAGCCCTCATTTTTAGGGCGCAACGCCTCATTTTTTGGCCGCGAATCCTCCTTTTTAGGGGTCAATACGTCCTTTTTGCTGTAAAATCCCTCACTTCTATCTTCGAGACATCTCATTTAGGGCACAAAGCCTTGTTTTGTGGTCCCAAAGCTTCCTCTTCAGGGTCCAAAGCTTTGATTCTGTGGTTGAATTCCTCGTTTTATAATCCAAACCCTCACGTTTATTGTACAAACCCTCTTTTTTAGGGCCCAAACGCTCATTTTTATGCTGCAAATCATTTCACTGGAAAATGCCTCCTTTTTATGTTCCAAACGCCTCCTTTAGGGCACGATGTCTGAATGTTAGGTCCCAAAGATTTGGTTAAGAGCCCAAAGCTTGGAGTCTAGGGTTGAAAGCCTGCTTTTTACTCTACAAACTCTCCTGTTTAGGGTACAAACCCTCCTTTTTGGTGCACAAGCCCTTGCTGTTTAGGGTGCAAACACTCACGTTAAGATTCTCAAGCTTCGAGTCCAGGGTTGAAATCCACATCTTTATGCTCCAAACGACCGTCTTTAGGCTTCAAATCCGACTTTTAATTCTGAAATCCCACTTTTTTACGCTCCAAACGCTACATTAAGGGCACAAAGTCTCCATTTTAGGTCACAACGCTTCCTTTTTAGAGTCCGGAACGTTGGTTCCAGGGTTGAAAGCCTCCCTGTTCTGCTTCAAAGCGTCATTTAGAAGGTACAAGCCCTCATTTTTAGGGCGCAACGCCTCATTTTTTGGCCGCGAATCCTCCTTTTTAGGGGTCAATACGTCCTTTTTGCTGTAAAATCCCTCACTTTTATGTTCCAGACATGTCATTTAGGGCACAAAGCCTTGTTTTGTGGTCCCAAAGCTTCCTCTTCAGGGTCCAAAGCTTTGATTCTGTGGTTGAATTCCTCGTTTTATAATCCAAACCCTCACATTTATTGCACAAACCCTCGTTTTTAGGGCCCAAACGCTCATTTTTATGCTGCAAATCATTTCACTGGAAAATGCCTCCTTTTTATGCTCCAAACGCCTCCTTTAGGGCACGATGTCTGAATGTTAGGTCCCAAAGATTTGGTTAAGAGCCCAAAGCTTGGAGTCTAGGGTTGAAAGCCTGCTTTTTACTCTACAAACTCTCCTGTTTAGGGTACAAACCCTCCTTTTTGGTGCACAAGCCCTCGCTGTTAGGGTGCAAACACTCCTGTTAAGATTCCCAAGCTTCGAGTCCAGGGTTGAAATCCACATCTTTATGCTCCAAACGACCGTCTTTAGGCTTCAAACCCTACTTCTAATTCTGAAATCCCACTTTCTTATGCTCCAAACGCTACATTAAGGGCACAAAGTCTCAATTTTAGTTCCTAAAGCTTCTTTTTTAGAGTCCGGAACGTTGGTTCCAGGGTTGAAAGCCTCCCTGTTCTGCTTCAAAGCGTCATTTAGAAGGTACAAGCCCTCATTTTTAGGGCGCAACGCCTCATTTTTTGGCCGCGAATCCTCCTTTTTAGGGGTCAATACGTCCTTTTTGCTGTAAAATACCTCACTTTTATGTTCCGGACATCTCATTTAGGGCACAAAGCCTTGTTTTGTGGTCCCAAAGCTTCCTCTTCAGAGTCCAAAGCTTTGATTCTGTGGTTGAATTCCTCGTTTTATAATCCAAACCCTCACGTTTATTGCACAAACCCTCATTTTTAGGGCCCAAACGCTCATTTTTAAGCTGCAAATCATTTCACTGGAAAATGCCTCCTTTTTATGCTCCAAACGCCTCCTTTAGGGCACGATGTCTGAATGTTAGGTCCCAAAGATTTGGTTAAGAGTCCAAAGCTTGGAATCTAGGGTTGAAAGCCTGCTTTTTACTCTACAAACCCTCCTGTTTAGGGTACAAACCCTCCTTTTTGGTGCACAAGCCGTCGCTGTTAGGGTGCAAACACTCCTGTTAAGACTCACAAGCTTCGAGTCCAGGGTTGAAATCCACATCTTTATGCTCCAAACGACCGTCTTTAGGCTTCAAATCCGACTTTTAATTCTGAAATCCCACTTTTTTACGCTCCAAACGCTACATTAAGGGCACAAAGTCTCAATTTTAGGTCACAACGCTTCCTTTTTAGAGTCCGGAACGTTGGTTCCAGGGTTGAAAGCCTCCCTGTTCTGCTTCAAAGCGTCATTTAGAAGGTACAAGCCCTCATTTTTAGGGCGCAACGCCTCATTTTTTGGCCGCGAATCCTCCTTTTTAGGGGTCAATACGTCCTTTTTGCTGTAAAATCCCTCACTTTTATGTTCCGGACATCTCATTTAGGGCACAAAGCCTTGTTTTGTGGTCCCAAAGCTTACTCTTCAGAGTCCAAAGCTTTGATTCTGTGGTTGAATTCCTCGTTTTATAATCCAAACCCTCACGTTTATTGCACAAACCCTCATTTTTAGGGCCCAAACGCTCATTTTTATGCTGCAAATCATTTCACTGGAAAATCCCTCCTTTTTATGCTCCAAACGCCTCCTTTAGGGCACGATGTCTGAATGTTAGGTCCCAAAGATTTGGTTAAGAGCCCAAAGCTTGGAGTCTAGGGTTGAAAGCCTGCTTTTTACTCTACAAACCCTCCTGTTTAGGGTACAAACCCTCCTTTTTGGTGCACAAGCCCTCGCTGTTAGGGTGCAAACACTCACATTAAGATTCCCAAGCTTCGAGTCCAGGGTTGAAATCCACATCTTTATGCTCCAAACGACCGTCTTTGGGCTTCAAATCCGACTTTTACTTCTGAAATCCCACTTTTTTATGCTCCAAACGCTACATTAAGGGCACAAAGTCTCCATTTTAGGTCACAATGCTTCCTTTTTAGAGTCCGGAACGTTGGTTCCAGGGTTGAAAGCCTCCCTGTTCTGCTTCAAAGCGTCATTTAGAAGGTACAAGCCCTCATTTTTAGGGCGCAACGCCTCATTTTTTGGCCGCGAATCCTCCTTTTTAGGGGTCAATACGTCCTTTTTGCTGTAAAATCCCTCACTTCTATCTTCGAGACATCTCATTTAGGGCACAAAGCCTTGTTTTGTGGTCCCAAAGCTTCCTCTTCAGGGTCCAAAGCTTTGATTCTGTGGTTGAATTCCTCGTTTTATAATCCAAACCCTCACGTTTATTGTACAAACCCTCATTTTTAGGGCCCAAACGCTCATTTTTATGCTGCAAATCATTTCACTGGAAAATGCCTCCTTTTTATGCTCCAAACGCCTCCTTTAGGGCACGATGTCTGAATGTTAGGTCCCAAAGATTTGGTTAAGAGCCCAAAGCTTGGAGTCTAGGGTTGAAAGCCTGCTTTTTACTCTACAAACTCTCCTGTTTAGGGTACAAACCCTCCTTTTTGGGGCACAAACCCTCGCTGTTAGGGTGCAAACACTCCTGTTAAGACTCCCAAGCTTCGAGTCCAGGGTTGAAATCCACATCTTTATGCTCCAAACGACCGTCTTTAGGCTTCAAACCCTACTTCTAATTCTGAAATCCCACTTTCTTATGCTCCAAACGCTACATTAAGGGCACAAAGTCTCAATTTTAGTTCCTAAAGCTTCCTTTTTAGAGTCCGGAACGTTGGTTCCAGGGTTGAAAGCCTCCCTGTTCTGCTTCAAAGCGTCATTTAGAAGGTACAAGCCCTCATTTATAGGGCGCAACGCCTCATTTTTTGGCCGCGAATCCTCCTTTTTAGGGGTCAATACGTCCTTTTTACTGTAAAATCCCTCACTTTTATGTTCCGGACATCTCATTTAGGGCACAAAGCCTTGTTTTGTGGTCCCAAAGCTTCCTCTTCAGAGTCCAAAGCTTTGATTCTGTGGTTGAATTCCTCATTTTATAATCCAAACCCTCACGTTTATTGTACAAACCCTCATTTTTAGGGCCCAAACGCTCATTTTTATGCTGCAAATCATTTCACTGGAAAATGCCTCCTTTTTATGCTCCAAACGCCTCCTTTAGGGCACGATGTCTGAATGTTAGGTCCCAAAGATTTGGTTAAGAGCCCAAAGCTTGGAGTCTAGGGTTGAAAGCCTGCTTTTTACTCTACAAACCCTCCTGTTTAGGGTACAAACCCTCCTTTTTGGGGCACAAACCCTCGCTGTTAGGGTGCAAACACTCCTGTTAAGACTCCCAAGCTTCGAGTCCAGGGTTGAAATCCACATCTTTATGCTCCAAACGACCGTCTTTAGGCTTCAAACCCTACTTCTAATTCTGAAATCCCACTTTCTTATGCTCCAAACGCTACATTAAGGGCACAAAGTCTCCATTTTAGGTCACAACGCTTCCTTTTTAGAGTCCGGAACGTTGGTTCCAGGGTTGAAAGCCTCCCTGTTCTGCTTCAAAGCGTCATTTAGAAGGTACAAGCCCTCATTTTTAGGGCGCAATGCCTCATTTTTTGGCCGCGAATCCTCCTTTTTAGGGGTCAATACGTCCTTTTTGCTGTAAAATCCCTCACTTTTATGTTCCGGACATCTCATTTAGGGCACAAAGCCTTGTTTTGTGGTCCCAAAGCTTCCTCTTCAGGGTCCAAAGCTTTGATTCTGTGGTTGAATTCCTCGTTTTATAATCCAAACCCTCACGTTTATTGCACAAACCCTCATTTTTAGGGCCCAAACGCTCATTTTTATGCTGCAAATCATTTCACTGGAAAATGCCTCCTTTTTATGCTCCAAACGCCTCCTTTAGGGCACGATGTCTGAATGTTAGGTCCCAAAGATTTGGTTAAGAGCCCAAAGCTTGGAGTCTAGGGTTGAAAGCCTGCTTTTTACTCTACAAACCCTCCTTTGTAGGGTACAAACCCTCCTTTTTGGGGCACAAACCCTCGCTGTTAGGGTGCAAACACTCCTGTTAAGACTCCCAAGCTTCGAGTCCAGGGTTGAAATCCACATCTTTATGCTCCAAGCGACCGTCTTTAGGCTTCAAACCCTACTTCTAATTCTGAAATCCCACTTTCTTATGCTCCAAACGCTACATTAAGGGCACAAAGTCTCAATTTTAGGTCACAACGCTTCCTTTTTAGAGTCCGGAACGTTGGTTCCAGGGTTGAAAGCCTCCCTGTTCTGCTTCAAAGCGTCATTTAGAAGGTACAAGCCCTCATTTTTAGGGCGCAACGCCTCATTTTTTGGCCGCGAATCCTCCTTTTTAGGGGTCAATACGTCCTTTTTGCTGTAAAATCCCTCACTTTTATGTTCCGGACATCTCATTTAGGGCACAAAGCCTTGTTTTGTGGTCCCAAAGCTTCCTCTTCAGAGTCCAAAGCTTTGATTCTGTGGTTGAATTCCTCGTTTTATAATCCAAACCCTCACGTTTATTGCACAAACCCTCATTTTTAGGGCCCAAACGCTCATTTTTATGCTGCAAATCATTTCACTGGAAAATGCCTCTTTTTATGCTCCAAACGCCTCCTTTAGGGCACGATGTCTGAATGTTAGGTCCCAAAGATTTGGTTAAGAGCCCAAAGCTTGGAGTCTAGGGTTGAAAGCCTGCTTTTTACTCTACAAACCCTCCTGTTTAGGGTACAAACCCTCCTTTTTGGTGCACAAGCCCTCGCTGTTAGGGTGCACTCACGTTAAGATTCCCAAGCTTCGAGTCCAGGGTTGAAATCCACATCTTTATGCTCCAAACGACCGTCTTTAGGCTTCAAATCCGACTTTTAATTCTGAAATCCCACTTTTTTACGCTCCAAACGCTACATTAAGGGCACAAAGTCTCCATTTTAGGTCACAACGCTTCCTTTTTAGAGTCCGGAACGTTGGTTCCAGGGTTGAAAGCCTCCCTGTTCTGCTTCAAAGCGTCATTTAGAAGGTACAAGCCCTCATTTTTAGGGCGCAACGCCTCATATTGTGGCCGCGAATCCTCCTTTTTAGGGGTCAATACGTCCTTTTTGCTGTAAAATCCCTCACTTTTATGTTCCGGACATCTCATTTAGGGCACAAAGCCTTGTTTTGTGGTCCCAAAGCTTCCTCTTCAGAGTCCAAAGCTTTGATTCTGTGGTTGAATTCCTCGTTTTATAATCCAAACCCTCACGTTTATTGTACAAACCCTCATTTTTAGGGCCCAAACGCTCATTTTTATGCTGCAAATCATTTCACTGGAAAATGCCTCCTTTTTATGCTCCAAACGCCTCCTTTAGGGCACGATGTCTGAATGTTAGGTCCCAAAGATTTGGTTAAGAGCCCAAAGCTTGGAGTCTAGGGTTGAAAGCCTGCTTTTTACTCTACAAACCCTCCTGTTTAGGGTACAAACCCTCCTTTTTGGGGCACAAACCCTCGCTGTTAGGGTGCAAACACTCCTGTTAAGACTCCCAAGCTTCGAGTCCAGGGTTGAAATCCACATCTTTATGCTCCAAACGACCGTCTTTAGGCTTCAAACCCTACTTCTAATTCTGAAATCCCACTTTCTTATGCTCCAAACGCTACATTAAGGGCACAAAGTCTCCATTTTAGGTCACAACGCTTCCTTTTTAGAGTCCGGAACGTTGGTTCCAGGGTTGAAAGCCTCCCTGTTCTGCTTCAAAGCGTCATTTAGAAGGTACAAGCCCTCATTTTTAGGGCGCAATGCCTCATTTTTTGGCCGCGAATCCTCCTTTTTAGGGGTCAATACGTCCTTTTTGCTGTAAAATCCCTCACTTTTATGTTCCAGACATGTCATTTAGGGCACAAAGCCTTGTTTTGTGGTCCCAAAGCTTCCTCTTCAGGGTCCAAAGCTTTGATTCTGTGGTTGAATTCCTCGTTTTATAATCCAAACCCTCACGTTTATTGCACAAACACTCATTTTTAGGGCCCAAACGCTCATTTTTATGCTGCAAATCATTTCACTGGAAAATCCCTCCTTTTTATGCTCCAAACGCCTCCTTTAGGGCACGATGTCTGAATGTTAGGTCCCAAAGATTTGGTTAAGAGCCCAAAGCTTGGAGTCTAGGGTTGAAAGCCTGCTTTTTACTCTACAAAGCCTCCTGTTTAGGGTACAAACCCTCCTTTTTGGGGCACAAACCCTCGCTGTTAGGGTGCAAACACTCACGTTAAGATTCCCAAGCTTCGAGTCCAGGGTTGAAATCCACATCTTTATGCTCCAAACGACCGTCTTTAGGCTTCAAATCCGACTTTTACTTCTGAAATCCCACTTTTTTATGCTCCAAACGCTACATTAAGGGCACAAAGTCTCCATTTTAGGTCACAACGCTTCCTTTTTAGAGTCCGGAACGTTGGTTCCAGGGTTGAAAGCCTCCCTGTTCTGCTTCAAAGCGTCATTTAGAAGGTACAAGCCCTCATTTTTAGGGCGCAACGCCTCATTTTTTGGCCGCGAATCCTCCTTTTTAGGGGTCAATACGTCCTTTTTGCTGTAAAATCCCTCACTTCTATCTTCGAGACATCTCATTTAGGGCACAAAGCCTTGTTTTGTGGTCCCAAAGCTTCCTCTTCAGGGTCCAAAGCTTTGATTCTGTGGTTGAATTCCTCGTTTTATAATCCAAACCCTCACGTTTATTGTACAAACCCTCTTTTTTAGGGCCCAAACGCTCATTTTTATGCTGCAAATCATTTCACTGGAAAATGCCTCCTTTTTATGCTCCAAACGCCTCCTTTAGGGCACGATGTCTGAATGTTAGGTCCCAAAGATTTGGTTAAGAGCCCAAAGCTTGGAGTCTAGGGTTGAAAGCCTGCTTTTTACTCTACAAACTCTCCTGTTTAGGGTACAAACCCTCCTTTTTGGTGCACAAGCCCTCGCTGTTAGGGTGCAAACACTCACGTTAAGATTCTCAAGCTTCGAGTCCAGGGTTGAAATCCACATCTTTATGCTCCAAACGACCATCTTTAGGCTTCAAATCCGACTTTTAATTCTGAAATCCCACTTTTTTATGCTCCAAACGCTACATTAAGGGCACAAAGTCTCCATTTTAGGTCACAACGCTTCCTTTTTAGAGTCCGGAACGTTGGTTCCAGGGTTGAAAGCCTCCCTGTTCTGCTTCAAAGCGTCATTTAGAAGGTACAAGCCCTCATTTTTAGGGCGCAACGCCTCATTTTTTGGCCGCGAATCCTCCTTTTTAGGGGTCAATACGTCCTTTTTGCTGTAAAATCCCTCACTTTTATGTTCCAGACATCTCATTTAGGGCACAAAGCCTTGTTTTGTGGTCCCAAAGCTTCCTCTTCAGAGTCCAAAGCTTTGATTCTGTGGTTGAATTCCTCGTTTTATAATCCAAACCCTCACGTTTATTGTACAAATCCTCATTTTTAGGGCCCAAACGCTCATTTTTATGCTGCAAATCATTTCACTGGAAAATGCCTCCTTTTTATGCTCCAAACGCCTCCTTTAGGGCACGATGTCTGAATGTTAGGTCCCAAAGATTTGGTTAAGAGCCCAAAGCTTGGAGTCTAGGGTTGAAAGCCTGCTTTTTACTCTACAAACTCTCCTGTTTGGGTACAAACCCTCGTTTTTGGTGCACAAGCCCTTGCTGTTAGGGTGCAAACAGTCACATTAAGATTCTCAAGCTTCGAGTCCAGGGTTGAAATCCACATCTTTATGCTCCAAACAACCGTCTTTAGGCTTCAAATCCTACTTTTAATTCTGTAATCCCACTTTTTTACGCTCCAAACGCTACATTAAGGGCACAAAGTCTCCATTTTAGGTCACAACGCTTCCTTTTTAGAGTCCGGAACGTTGGTTCCAGGGTTGAAAGCCTCCCTGTTCTGCTTCAAAGCGTCATTTAGAAGGTACAAGCCCTCATTTTTAGGGCGCAACGCCTCATTTTTTGGCCGCGAATCCTCCTTTTTAGGGGTCAATACGTCCTTTTTGCTGTAAAATCCCTCACTTTTATGTTCCAGACATGTCATTTAGGGCACAAAGCCTTGTTTTGTGGTCCCAAAGCTTCCTCTTCAGGGTCCAAAGCTTTGATTCTGTGGTTGAATTCCTCGTTTTATAATCCAAACCCTCACATTTATTGCACAAACCCTCGTTTTTAGGGCCCAAACGCTCATTTTTATGCTGCAAATCATTTCACTGGAAAATGCCTCCTTTTTATGCTCCAAACGCCTCCTTTAGGGCACGATGTCTGAATGTTAGGTCCCAAAGATTTGGTTAAGAGCCCAAAGCTTGGAGTCTAGGGTTGAAAGCCTGCTTTTTACTCTACAAACCCTCCTGTTTAGGGTACAAACCCTCCTTTTTGGGGCACAAACCCTCGCTGTTAGGGTGCAAACACTCCTGTTAAGATTCCCAAGCTTCGAGTCCAGGGTTGAAATCCACATCTTTATGCTCCAAACGACCGTCTTTAGGCTTCAAACCCTACTTCTAATTCTGAAATCCCACTTTCTTATGCTCCAAACGCTACATTAAGGGCACAAAGTCTCAATTTTAGTTCCTAAAGCTTCTTTTTTAGAGTCCGGAACGTTGGTTCCAGGGTTGAAAGCCTCCCTGTTCTGCTTCAAAGCGTCATTTAGAAGGTACAAGCCCTCATTTTTAGGGCGCAACGCCTCATTTTTTGGCCGCGAATCCTCCTTTTTAGGGGTCAATACGTCCTTTTTGCTGTAAAATACCTCACTTTTATGTTCCGGACATCTCATTTAGGGCACAAAGCCTTGTTTTGTGGTCCCAAAGCTTCCTCTTCAGAGTCCAAAGCTTTGATTCTGTGGTTGAATTCCTCGTTTTATAATCCAAACCCTCACGTTTATTGCACAAACCCTCATTTTTAGGGCCCAAACGCTCATTTTTAAGCTGCAAATCATTTCACTGGAAAATGCCTCCTTTTTATGCTCCAAACGCCTCCTTTAGGGCACGATGTCTGAATGTTAGGTCCCAAAGATTTGGTTAAGAGTCCAAAGCTTGGAGTCTAGGGTTGAAAGCCTGCTTTTTACTCTACAAACCCTCCTGTTTAGGGTACAAACCCTCCTTTTTGGTGCACAAGCCCTCGCTGTTAGGGTGCAAACACTCACGTTAAGATTCCCAAGCTTCGAGTCCAGGGTTGAAATCCACATCTTTATGCTCCAAACGACCGTTTTTAGGCTTCAAATCCGACTTTTAATTCTGAAATCCCACTTTCTTATGCTCCAAATGCTACATTAAGTGCACAAAGTCTCAATTTTAGTTCCTAAAGCTTCCTTTTTAGAGTCCGGAACGTTGGTTCCAGGGTTGAAAGCCTCCCTGTTCTGCTTCAAAGCGTCATTTAGAAGGTACAAGCCCTCATTTTTAGGGCGCAACGCCTCATTTTTTGGCCGCGAATCCTCCTTTTTAGGGGTCAATACGTCCTTTTTGCTGTAAAATCCCTCACTTTTATGTTCCGGACATCTCATTTAGGGCACAAAGCCTTGTTTTGTGGTCCCAAAGCTTCCTCTTCAGGGTCCAAAGCTTTGATTCTGTGGTTGAATTCCTCGTTTTATAATCCAAACCCTCACGTTTATTGCACAAACCCTCATTTTTAGGGCCCAAACGCTCATTTTTATGCTGCAAATCATTTCACTGGAAAATCCCTCCTTTTTATGCTCCAAACGCCTCCTTTAGGGCACGATGTCTGAATGTTAGGTCCCAAAGATTTGGTTAAGAGCCCAAAGCTTGGAGTCTAGGGTTGAAAGCCTGCTTTTTACTCTACAAACCCTCCTGTTTAGGGTACAAACCCTCCTTTTTGGTGCACAAGCCCTCGCTGTTAGGGTGCAAACACTCACATTAAGATTCCCAAGCTTCGAGTCCAGGGTTGAAATCCACATCTTTATGCTCCAAACGACCGTCTTTGGGCTTCAAATCCGACTTTTACTTCTGAAATCCCACTTTTTTATGCTCCAAACGCTACATTAAGGGCACAAAGTCTCCATTTTAGGTCACAATGCTTCCTTTTTAGAGTCCGGAACGTTGGTTCCAGGGTTGAAAGCCTCCCTGTTCTGCTTCAAAGCGTCATTTAGAAGGTACAAGCCCTCATTTTTAGGGCGCAACGCCTCATTTTCTGGCCGCGAATCCTCCTTTTTAGGGGTCAATACGTCCTTTTTGCTGTAAAATCCCTCACTTCTATGTTACAGACATCTCATTTAGGGCACAAAGCCTTGTTTTGTGGTCCCAAAGCTTCCTCTTCAGGGTCCAAAGCTTTGATTCTGTGGTTGAATTCCTCGTTTTATAATCCAAACCCTCACGTTTATTGCACAAACCCTCATTTTTAGGGCCCAAACGCTCATTTTTATGCTGCAAATCATTTCACTGGAAAATGCCTCCTTTTTATGCTCCAAACGCCTCCTTTAGGGCACGATGTCTGAATGTTAGGTCCCAAAGATTTGGTTAAGAGCCCAAAGCTTGGAGTCTAGGGTTGAAAGCCTGCTTTTTACTCTACAAACCCTCCTTTGTAGGGTACAAACCCTCCTTTTTGGTGCACAAGCCCTCGCTGTTAGGGTGCAAACACTCCTGTTAAGACTCCCAAGCTTCGAGTCCAGGGTTGAAATCCACATCTTTATGCTCCAAGCGACCGTCTTTAGGCTTCAAACCCTACTTCTAATTCTGAAATCCCACTTTCTTATGCTCCAAACGCTACATTAAGGGCACAAAGTCTCAATTTTAGGTCACAACGCTTCCTTTTTAGAGTCCGGAACGTTGGTTCCAGGGTTGAAAGCCTCCCTGTTCTGCTTCAAAGCGTCATTTAGAAGGTACAAGCCCTCATTTATAGGGCGCAACGCCTCATTTTTTGGCCGCGAATCCTCCTTTTTAGGGGTCAATACGTCCTTTTTGCTGTAAAATCCCTCACTTTTATGTTCCGGACATCTCATTTAGGGCACAAAGCCTTGTTTTGTGGTCCCAAAGCTTCCTCTTCAGGGTCCAAAGCTTTGATTCTGTGGTTGAATTCCTCGTTTTATAATCCAAACCCTCACGTTTATTGTACAAACCCTCATTTTTAGGGCCCAAACGCTCATTTTTATGCTGCAAATCATTTCACTGGAAAATGCCTCTTTTTATGCTCCAAACGCCTCCTTTAGGGCACGATGTCTGAATGTTAGGTCCCAAAGATTTGGTTAAGAGCCCAAAGCTTGGAGTCTAGGGTTGAAAGCCTGCTTTTTACTCTACAAACCCTCCTGTTTAGGGTACAAACCCTCCTTTTTGGTGCACAAGCCCTCGCTGTTAGGGTGCAAACACTCACGTTAAGATTCCCAAGCTTCGAGTCCAGGGTTGAAATCCACATCTTTATGCTCCAAACGACCATTTTTAGGCTTCAAATCCGACTTTTAATTCTGAAATCCCACTTTTTTACGCTCCAAACGCTACATTAAGGGCACAAAGTCTCCATTTTAGGTCACAACGCTTCCTTTTTAGAGTCCGGAACATTGGTTCCAGGGTTGAAAGCCTCCCTGTTCTGCTTCAAAGCGTCATTTAGAAGGTACAAGCCCTCATTTTTAGGGCGCAACGCCTCATTTTTTGGCCGCGAATCCTCCTTTTTAGGGGTCAATACGTCCTTTTTGCTGTAAAATCCCTCATTTTTATGTTCCGGACATCTCATTTAGGGCACAAAGACTTGTTTTGTGGTCCCAAAGCTTCCTCTTCAGGGTCCAAAGCTTTGATTCTGTGGTTGAATTCCTCGTTTTATAATCCAAACCCTCACATTTATTGCACAAACCCTCGTTTTTAGGGCCCAAACGCTCATTTTTATGCTGCAAATCATTTCACTGGAAAATGCCTCCTTTTTATGCTCCAAACGCCTCCTTTAGGGCACGATGTCTGAATGTTAGGTCCCAAAGATTTGGTTAAGAGCCCAAAGCTTGGAGTCTAGGGTTGAAAGCCTGCTTTTTACTCTACAAACCCTCCTGTTTAGGGTACAAACCCTCCTTTTTGGGGCACAAACCCTCGCTGTTAGGGTGCAAACACTCCTGTTAAGATTCCCAAGCTTCGAGTCCAGGGTTGAAATCCACATCTTTATGCTCCAAACGACCGTCTTTAGGCTTCAAACCCTACTTCTAATTCTGAAATCCCACTTTCTTATGCTCCAAACGCTACATTAAGGGCACAAAGTCTCAATTTTAGTTCCTAAAGCTTCCTTTTTAGAGTCCGGAACGTTGGTTCCAGGGTTGAAAGCCTCCCTGTTCTGCTTCAAAGCGTCATTTAGAAGGTACAAGCCCTCATTTTTAGGGCGCAACGCCTCATTTTTTGGCCGCGAATCCTCCTTTTTAGGGGTCAATACGTCCTTTTTGCTGTAAAATACCTCACTTTTATGTTCCGGACATCTCATTTAGGGCACAAAGCCTTGTTTTGTGGTCCCAAAGCTTCCTCTTCAGAGTCCAAAGCTTTGATTCTGTGGTTGAATTCCTCGTTTTATAATCCAAACCCTCACGTTTATTGCACAAACCCTCATTTTTAGGGCCCAAACGCTCATTTTTATGCTGCAAATCATTTCACTGGAAAATGCCTCCTTTTTATGCTCCAAACGCCTCCTTTAGGGCACGATGTCTGAATGTTAGGTCCCAAAGATTTGGTTAAGAGCCCAAAGCTTGGAGTCTAGGGTTGAAAGCCTGCTTTTTACTCTACAAACCCTCCTGTTTAGGGTACAAACCCTCCTTTTTGGTGCACAAGCCCTCGCTGTTAGGGTGCAAACACTCACATTAAGATTCCCAAGCTTCGAGTCCAGGGTTGAAATCCACATCTTTATGCTCCAAACGACCGTCTTTGGGCTTCAAATCCGACTTTTACTTCTGAAATCCCACTTTTTTATGCTCCAAACGCTACATTAAGGGCACAAAGTCTCCATTTTAGGTCACAATGCTTCCTTTTTAGAGTCCGGAACGTTGGTTCCAGGGTTGAAAGCCTCCCTGTTCTGCTTCAAAGCGTCATTTAGAAGGTACAAGCCCTCATTTTTAGGGCGCAACGCCTCATTTTCTGGCCGCGAATCCTCCTTTTTAGGGGTCAATACGTCCTTTTTGCTGTAAAATCCCTCACTTCTATGTTACGGACATCTCATTTAGGGCACAAAGCCTTGTTTTGTGGTCCCAAAGCTTCCTCTTCAGGGTCCAAAGCTTTGATTCTGTGGTTGAATTCCTCGTTTTATAATCCAAACCCTCACGTTTATTGCACAAACCCTCATTTTTAGGGCCCAAACGCTCATTTTTATGCTGCAAATCATTTCACTGGAAAATGCCTCCTTTTTATGCTCCAAACGCCTCCTTTAGGGCACGATGTCTGAATGTTAGGTCCCAAAGATTTGGTTAAGAGCCCAAAGCTTGGAGTCTAGGGTTGAAAGCCTGCTTTTTACTCTACAAACCCTCCTGTTTAGGGTACAAACCCTCCTTTTTGGTGCACAAGCCCTCGCTGTTAGGGTGCAAACACTCCTGTTAAGACTCCCAAGCTTCGAGTCCAGGGTTGAAATCCACATCTTTATGCTCCAAGCGACCGTCTTTAGGCTTCAAACCCTACTTCTAATTCTGAAATCCCACTTTCTTATGCTCCAAACGCTACATTAAGGGCACAAAGTCTCAATTTTAGGTCACAACGCTTCCTTTTTAGAGTCCGGAACGTTGGTTCCAGGGTTGAAAGCCTCCCTGTTCTGCTTCAAAGCGTCATTTAGAAGGTACAAGCCCTCATTTTTAGGGCGCAACGCCTCATATTTTGGCCGCGAATCCTCCTTTTTAGGGGTCAATACGTCCTTTTTGCTGTAAAATCCCTCACTTTTATGTTCCGGACATCTCATTTAGGGCACAAAGCCTTGTTTTGTGGTCCCAAAGCTTCCTCTTCAGAGTCCAAAGCTTTGATTCTGTGGTTGAATTCCTCATTTTATAATCCAAACCCTCACGTTTATTGTACAAACCCTCATTTTTAGGGCCCAAACGCTCATTTTTATGCTGCAAATCATTTCACTGGAAAATGCCTCCTTTTTATGCTCCAAACGCCTCCTTTAGGGCACGATGTCTGAATGTTAGGTCCCAAAGATTTGGTTAAGAGCCCAAAGCTTGGAGTCTAGGGTTGAAAGCCTGCTTTTTACTCTACAAACCCTCCTGTTTAGGGTACAAACCCTCCTTTTTGGGGCACAAACCCTCGCTGTTAGGGTGCAAACACTCCTGTTAAGACTCCCAAGCTTCGAGTCCAGGGTTGAAATCCACATCTTTATGCTCCAAACGACCGTCTTTAGGCTTCAAACCCTACTTCTAATTCTGAAATCCCACTTTCTTATGCTCCAAACGCTACATTAAGGGCACAAAGTCTCCATTTTAGGTCACAACGCTTCCTTTTTAGAGTCCGGAACGTTGGTTCCAGGGTTGAAAGCCTCCCTGTTCTGCTTCAAAGCGTCATTTAGAAGGTACAAGCCCTCATTTTTAGGGCGCAATGCCTCATTTTTTGGCCGCGAATCCTCCTTTTTAGGGGTCAATACGTCCTTTTTGCTGTAAAATCCCTCACTTTTATGTTCCAGACATGTCATTTAGGGCACAAAGACTTGTTTTGTGGTCCCAAAGCTTCCTCTTCAGGGTCCAAAGCTTTGATTCTGTGGTTGAATTCCTCGTTTTATAATCCAAACCCTCACGTTTATTGCACAAACCCTCGTTTTTAGGGCCCAAACGCTCATTTTTATGCTGCAAATCATTTCACTGGAAAATGCCTCCTTTTTATGCTCCAAACGCCTCCTTTAGGGCACGATGTCTGAATGTTAGGTCCCAAAGATTTGGTTAAGAGCCCAAAGCTTGGAGTCTAGGGTTGAAAGCCTGCTTTTTACTCTACAAACCCTCCTGTTTAGGGTACAAACCCTCCTTTTTGGGGCACAAACCCTCGCTGTTAGGGTGCAAACACTCCTGTTAAGATTCCCAAGCTTCGAGTCCAGGGTTGAAATCCACATCTTTATGCTCCAAACGACCGTCTTTAGGCTTCAAACCCTACTTCTAATTCTGAAATCCCACTTTCTTATGCTCCAAACGCTACATTAAGGGCACAAAGTCTCAATTTTAGTTCCTAAAGCTTCCTTTTTAGAGTCCGGAACGTTGGTTCCAGGGTTGAAAGCCTCCCTGTTCTGCTTCAAAGCGTCATTTAGAAGGTACAAGCCCTCATTTTTAGGGCGCAACGCCTCATTTTTTGGCCGCGAATCCTCCTTTTTAGGGGTCAATACGTCCTTTTTGCTGTAAAATACCTCACTTTTATGTTCCGGACATCTCATTTAGGGCACAAAGCCTTGTTTTGTGGTCCCAAAGCTTCCTCTTCAGAGTCCAAAGCTTTGATTCTGTGGTTGAATTCCTCGTTTTATAATCCAAACCCTCACGTTTATTGCACAAACCCTCATTTTTAGGGCCCAAACGCTCATTTTTAAGCTGCAAATCATTTCACTGGAAAATGCCTCCTTTTTATGCTCCAAACGCCTCCTTTAGGGCACGATGTCTGAATGTTAGGTCCCAAAGATTTGGTTAAGAGTCCAAAGCTTGGAGTCTAGGGTTGAAAGCCTGCTTTTTACTCTACAAAGCCTCCTGTTTAGGGTACAAACCCTCCTTTTTGGGGCACAAACCCTCGCTGTTAGGGTGCAAACACTCCTGTTAAGACTCCCAAGCTTCGAGTCCAGGGTTGAAATCCACATCTTTATGCTCCAAACGACCGTCTTTAGGCTTCAAACCCTACTTCTAATTCTGAAATCCCACTTTTTTATGCTCCAAACGCTACATTAAGGGCACAAAGTCTCCATTTTAGGTCACAACGCTTCCTTTTTAGAGTCCGGAACGTTGGTTCCAGGGTTGAAAGCCTCCCTGTTCTGCTTCAAAGCGTCATTTAGAAGGTACAAGCCCTCATTTTTAGGGCGCAACGCCTCATTTTTTGGCCGCGAATCCTCCTTTTTAGGGGTCAATACGTCCTTTTTGCTGTAAAATCCCTCACTTCTATGTTCCGGACATCTCATTTAGGGCACATAGCCTTGTTTTGTGGTCCCAAAGCTTCCTCTTCAGGGTCCAAAGCTTTGATTCTGTGGTTGAATTCCTCGTTTTATAATCCAAACCCTCACGTTTATTGCACAAACCCTCATTTTTAGGGCCCAAACGCTCATTTTTATGCTGCAAATCATTTCACTGGAAAATGCCTCCTTTTTATGCTCCAAACGCCTCCTTTAGGGCACGATGTCTGAATGTTAGGTCCCAAAGATTTGGTTAAGAGCCCAAAGCTTGGAGTCTAGGGTTGAAAGCCTGCTTTTTACTCTACAAACCCTCCTGTTTAGGGTACAAACCCTCCTTTTTGGTGCACAAGCCCTCGCTGTTAGGGTGCAAACACTCACGTTAAGATTCCCAAGCTTCGAGTCCAGGGTTGAAATCCACATCTTTATGCTCCAAACGACCGTCTTCAGGCTTCAAACCCTACTTCTAATTCTGAAATCCCACTTTCTTATGCTCCAAACGCTACATTAAGGGCACAAAGTCTCCATTTTAGGTCACAACGCTTCCTTTTTAGAGTCCGGAACGTTGGTTCCAGGGTTGAAAGCCTCCCTGTTCTGCTTCAAAGCGTCATTTAGAAGGTACAAGCCCTCATTTTTAGGGCGCAATGCCTCATTTTTTGGCCGCGAATCCTCCTTTTTAGGGGTCAATACGTCCTTTTTGCTGTAAAATCCCTCACTTTTATGTTCCAGACATGTCATTTAGGGCACAAAGCCTTGTTTTGTGGTCCCAAAGCTTCCTCTTCAGAGTCCAAAGCTTTGATTCTGTGTCATTTAGGGCACAAAGCCTTGTTTTGTGGTCCCAAAGCTTCCTCTTCAGGGTCCAAAGCTTTGATTCTGTGGTTGAATTCCTCGTTTTATAATCCAAACCCTCACGTTTATTGCACAAACACTCATTTTTAGGGCCCAAACGCTCATTTTTATGCTGCAAATCATTTCACTGGAAAATGCCTCCTTTTTATGCTCCAAACGCCTCCTTTAGGGCACGATGTCTGAATGTTAGGTCCCAAAGATTTGGTTAAGAGCCCAAAGCTTGGAGTCTAGGGTTGAAAGCCTGCTTTTTACTCTACAAAGCCTCCTGTTTAGGGTACAAACCCTCCTTTTTGGGGCACAAACCCTCGCTGTTAGGGTGCAAACACTCCTGTTAAGATTCCCAAGCTTCGAGTCCAGGGTTGAAATCCACATCTTTATGCTCCAAACGACCGTCTTTAGGCTTCAAATCCGACTTTTACTTCTGAAATCCCACTTTTTTATGCTCCAAACGCTACATTAAGGGCACAAAGTCTCCATTTTAGGTCACAACGCTTCCTTTTTAGAGTCCGGAACGTTGGTTCCAGGGTTGAAAGCCTCCCTGTTCTGCTTCAAAGCGTCATTTAGAAGGTACAAGCCCTCATTTTTAGGGCGCAACGCCTCATTTTTTGGCCGCGAATCCTCCTTTTTAGGGGTCAATACGTCCTTTTTGCTGTAAAATCCCTCACTTCTATCTTCGAGACATCTCATTTAGGGCACAAAGCCTTGTTTTGTGGTCCCAAAGCTTCCTCTTCAGGGTCCAAAGCTTTGATTCTGTGGTTGAATTCCTCGTTTTATAATCCAAACCCTCACGTTTATTGTACAAACCCTCTTTTTTAGGGCCCAAACGCTCATTTTTATGCTGCAAATCATTTCACTGGAAAATGCCTCCTTTTTATGCTCCAAACGCCTCCTTTAGGGCACGATGTCTGAATGTTAGGTCCCAAAGATTTGGTTAAGAGCCCAAAGCTTGGAGTCTAGGGTTGAAAGCCTGCTTTTTACTCTACAAACCCTCCTGTTTAGGGTACAAACCCTCCTTTTTGGTGCACAAGCCCTTGCTGTTTAGGGTGCAAACACTCACGTTAAGATTCTCAAGCTTCGAGTCCAGGGTTGAAATCCACATCTTTATGCTCCAAACGACCGTCTTTAGGCTTCAAATCCGACTTTTAATTCTGAAATCCCACTTTTTTATGCTCCAAACGCTACATTAAGGGCACAAAGTCTCCATTTTAGGTCACAACGCTTCCTTTTTAGAGTCCGGAACGTTGGTTCCAGGGTTGAAAGCCTCCCTGTTCTGCTTCAAAGCGTCATTTAGAAGGTACAAGCCCTCATTTTTAGGGCGCAACGCCTCATTTTTTGGCCGCGAATCCTCCTTTTTAGGGGTCAATACGTCCTTTTTGCTGTAAAATCCCTCACTTTTATGTTCCGGACATCTCATTTAGGGCACAAAGCCTTGTTTTGTGGTCCCAAAGCTTCCTCTTCAGAGTCCAAAGCTTTGATTCTGTGGTTGAATTCCTCGTTTTATAATCCAAACCCTCACGTTTATTGTACAAATCCTCATTTTTAGGGCCCAAACGCTCATTTTTATGCTGCAAATCATTTCACTGGAAAATGCCTCCTTTTTATGCTCCAAACGCCTCCTTTAGGGCACGATGTCTGAATGTTAGGTCCCAAAGATTTGGTTAAGAGCCCAAAGCTTGGAGTCTAGGGTTGAAAGCCTGCTTTTTACTCTACAAACTCTCCTGTTTGGGTACAAACCCTCGTTTTTGGTGCACAAGCCCTTGCTGTTAGGGTGCAAACAGTCACGTTAAGATTCTCAAGCTTCGAGTCCAGGGTTGAAATCCACATCTTTATGCTCCAAACAACCGTCTTTAGGCTTCAAATCCTACTTTTAATTCTGTAATCCCACTTTTTTACGCTCCAAACGCTACATTAAGGGCACAAAGTCTCCATTTTAGGTCACAACGCTTCCTTTTTAGAGTCCGGAACGTTGGTTCCAGGGTTGAAAGCCTCCCTGTTCTGCTTCAAAGCGTCATTTAGAAGGTACAAGCCCTCATTTTTAGGGCGCAACGCCTCATTTTTTGGCCGCGAATCCTCCTTTTTAGGGGTCAATACGTCCTTTTTGCTGTAAAATCCCTCACTTTTATGTTCCAGACATCTCATTTAGGGCACAAAGCCTTGTTTTGTGGTCCCAAAGCTTCCTCTTCAGAGTCCAAAGCTTTGATTCTGTGGTTGAATTCCTCGTTTTATAATCCAAACCCTCACGTTTATTGTACAAACCCTCATTTTTAGGGCCCAAACGCTCATTTTTATGCTGCAAATCATTTCACTGGAAAATGCCTCCTTTTTATGCTCCAAACGCCTCCTTTAGGGCACGATGTCTGAATGTTAGGTCCCAAAGATTTGGTTAAGAGCCCAAAGCTTGGAGTCTAGGGTTGAAAGCCTGCTTTTTACTCTACAAACCCTCCTGTTTAGGGTACAAACCCTCCTTTTTGGGGCACAAACCCTCGCTGTTAGGGTGCAAACACTCCTGTTAAGACTCCCAAGCTTCGAGTCCAGGGTTGAAATCCACATCTTTATGCTCCAAACGACCGTCTTTAGGCTTCAAATCCTACTTTTAATTCTGTAATCCCACTTTTTTACGCTCCAAACGCTACATTAAGGGCACAAAGTCTCCATTTTAGGTCACAACGCTTCCTTTTTAGAGTCCGGAACGTTGGTTCCAGGGTTGAAAGCCTCCCTGTTCTGCTTCAAAGCGTCATTTAGAAGGTACAAGCCCTCATTTTTAGGGCGCAACGCCTCATTTTTTGGCCGCGAATCCTCCTTTTTAGGGGTCAATACGTCCTTTTTGCTGTAAAATCCCTCACTTTTATGTTCCAGACATCTCATTTAGGGCACAAAGCCTTGTTTTGTGGTCCCAAAGCTTCCTCTTCAGAGTCCAAAGCTTTGATTCTGTGGTTGAATTCCTCGTTTTATAATCCAAACCCTCACGTTTATTGTACAAATCCTCATTTTTAGGGCCCAAACGCTCATTTTTATGCTGCAAATCATTTCACTGGAAAATGCCTCCTTTTTATGCTCCAAACGCCTCCTTTAGGGCACGATGTCTGAATGTTAGGTCCCAAAGATTTGGTTAAGAGCCCAAAGCTTGGAGTCTAGGGTTGAAAGCCTGCTTTTTACTCTACAAACTCTCCTGTTTGGGTACAAACCCTCGTTTTTGGTGCACAAGCCCTCGCTGTTAGGGTGCAAACACTCACGTTAAGATTCTCAAGCTTCGAGTCCAGGGTTGAAATCCACATCTTTATGCTCCAAACGACCGTCTTTAGGCTTCAAATCCTACTTTTAATTCTGTAATCCCACTTTTTTACGCTCCAAACGCTACATTAAGGGCACAAAGTCTCCATTTTAGGTCACAACGCTTCCTTTTTAGAGTCCGGAACGTTGGTTCCAGGGTTGAAAGCCTCCCTGTTCTGCTTCAAAGCGTCATTTAGAAGGTACAAGCCCTCATTTTTAGGGCGCAACGCCTCATTTTTTGGCCGCGAATCCTCCTTTTTAGGGGTCAATACATCCTTTTTACTGTAAAATCCCTCACTTTTATGTTCCAGACATCTCATTTAGGGCACAAAGCCTTGTTTTGTGGTCCCAAAGCTTCCTCTTCAGAGTCCAAATCTTTGATTCTGTGGTTGAATTCCTCGTTTTATAATCCAAACCCTCACGTTTATTGTACAAACCCTCATTTTTAGGGCCCAAACGCTCATTTTTATGCTGCAAATCATTTCACTGGAAAATGCCTCCTTTTTATGCTCCAAACGCCTCCTTTAGGGCACGATGTCTGAATGTTAGGTCCCAAAGATTTGGTTAAGAGCCCAAAGCTTGGAGTCTAGGGTTGAAAGCCTGCTTTTTACTCTACAAACCCTCCTGTTTAGGGTACAAACCCTCCTTTTTGGGGCACAAACCCTCGCTGTTAGGGTGCAAACACTCCTGTTAAGACTCCCAAGCTTCGAGTCCAGGGTTGAAATCCACATCTTTATGCTCCAAACGACCGTCTTTAGGCTTCAAATCCGACTTTTAATTCTGTAATCCCACTTTTTTACGCTCCAAACGCTACATTAAGGGCACAAAGTCTCCATTTTAGGTCACAACGCTTCCTTTTTAGAGTCCGGAACGTTGGTTCCAGGGTTGAAAGCCTCCCTGTTCTGCTTCAAAGCGTCATTTAGAAGGTACAAGCCCTCATTTTTAGGGCGCAACGCCTCATTTTTTGGCCGCGAATCCTCCTTTTTAGGGGTCAATACGTCCTTTTTGCTGTAAAATCCCTCACTTTTATGTTCCAGACATGTCATTTAGGGCACAAAGCCTTGTTTTGTGGTCCCAAAGCTTCCTCTTCAGGGTCCAAAGCTTTGATTCTGTGGTTGAATTCCTCGTTTTATAATCCAAACCCTCACGTTTATTGCACAAACCCTCATTTTTAGGGCCCAAACGCTCATTTTTATGCTGCAAATCATTTCACTGGAAAATGCCTCCTTTTTATGCTCCAAACGCCTCCTTTAGGGCACGATGTCTGAATGTTAGGTCCCAAAGATTTGGTTAAGAGCCCAAAGCTTGGAGTCTAGGGTTGAAAGCCTGCTTTTTACTCTACAAACCCTCCTGTTTAGGGTACAAACCCTCCTTTTTGGTGCACAAGCCCTCGCTGTTAGGGTGCAAACACTCACGTTAAGATTCCCAAGCTTCGAGTCCAGGGTTGAAATCCACATCTTTATGCTCCAAACGACCGTCTTTGGGCTTCAAATCCGACTTTTACTTCTGAAATCCCACTTTTTTATGCTCCAAACGCTACATTAAGGGCACAAAGTCTCCATTTTAGGTCACAACGCTTCCTTTTTAGAGTCCGGAACGTTGGTTCCAGGGTTGAAAGCCTCCCTGTTCTGCTTCAAAGCGTCATTTAGAAGGTACAAGCCCTCATTTTTAGGGCGCAACGCCTCATTTTTTGGCCGCGAATCCTCCTTTTTAGGGGTCAATACGTCCTTTTTGCTGTAAAATCCCTCACTTTTATGTTCCGGACATCTCATTTAGGGCACAAAGCCTTGTTTTGTGGTCCCAAAGCTTCCTCTTCAGGGTCCAAAGCTTTGATTCTGTGGTTGAATTCCTCGTTTTATAATCCAAACCCTCACGTTTATTGCACAAACCCTCATTTTTAGGGCCCAAACGCTCATTTTTATGCTGCAAATCATTTCACTGGAAAATGCCTCCTTTTTATGCTCCAAACGCCTCCTTTAGGGCACGATGTCTGAATGTTAGGTCCCAAAGATTTGGTTAAGAGCCCAAAGCTTGGAGTCTAGGGTTGAAAGCCTGCTTTTTACTCTACAAACCCTCCTGTTTAGGGTACAAACCCTCCTTTTTGGTGCACAAACCATCGCTGTTAGGGTGCAAACACTCCTGTTAAGACTCCCAAGCTTCGAGTCCAGGGTTGAAATCCACATCTTTATGCTCCAAACGACCGTCTTTAGGCTTCAAATCCGACTTTTAATTCTGAAATCCCACTTTTTTACGCTCCAAACGCTACATTAAGGGCACAAAGTCTCCATTTTAGGTCACAACGCTTCCTTTTTAGAGTCCGGAACGTTGGTTCCAGGGTTGAAAGCCTCCCTGTTCTGCTTCAAAGCGTCATTTAGAAGGTACAAGCCCTCATTTTTAGGGCGCAACGCCTCATTTTTTGGCCGCGAATCCTCCTTTTTAGGGGTCAATACATCCTTTTTACTGTAAAATCCCTCACTTTTATGTTCCAGACATCTCATTTAGGGCACAAAGCCTTGTTTTGTGGTCCCAAAGCTTCCTCTTCAGAGTCCAAAGCTTTGATTCTGTGGTTGAATTCCTCGTTTTATAATCCAAACCCTCACGTTTATTGCACAAACCCTCATTTTTAGGGCCCAAACGCTCATTTTTATGCTGCAAATCATTTCACTGGAAAATGCCTCCTTTTTATGCTCCAAACGCCTCCTTTAGGGCACGATGTCTGAATGTTAGGTCCCAAAGATTTGGTTAAGAGCCCAAAGCTTGGAGTCTAGGGTTGAAAGCCTGCTTTTTACTCTACAAACCCTCCTGTTTAGGGTACAAACCCTCCTTTTTGGGGCACAAACCCTCGCTGTTAGGGTGCAAACACTCCTGTTAAGACTCCCAAGCTTCGAGTCCAGGGTTGAAATCCACATCTTTATGCTCCAAACGACCGTCTTTAGGCTTCAAATCCAACTTTTAATTCTGTAATCCCACTTTTTTACGCTCCAAACGCTACATTAAGGGCACAAAGTCTCCATTTTAGGTCACAACGCTTCCTTTTTAGAGTCCGGAACGTTGGTTCCAGGGTTGAAAGCCTCCCTGTTCTGCTTCAAAGCGTCATTTAGAAGGTACAAGCCCTCATTTTTAGGGCGCAACGCCTCATTTTTTGGCCGCGAATCCTCCTTTTTAGGGGTCAATACGTCCTTTTTGCTGTAAAATCCCTCACTTTTATGTTCCAGACATGTCATTTAGGGCACAAAGCCTTGTTTTGTGGTCCCAAAGCTTCCTCTTCAGGGTCCAAAGCTTTGATTCTGTGGTTGAATTCCTCGTTTTATAATCCAAACCCTCACGTTTATTGCACAAACCCTCATTTTTAGGGCCCAAACGCTCATTTTTATGCTGCAAATCATTTCACTGGAAAATGCCTCCTTTTTATGCTCCAAACGCCTCCTTTAGGGCACGATGTCTGAATGTTAGGTCCCAAAGATTTGGTTAAGAGCCCAAAGCTTGGAGTCTAGGGTTCAAAGCCTGCTTTTTACTCTACAAACCCTCCTGTTTAGGGTACAAACCCTCCTTTTTGGTGCACAAGCCCTCGCTGTTAGGGTGCAAACACTCACGTTAAGATTCCCAAGCTTCGAGTCCAGGGTTGAAATCCACATCTTTATGCTCCAAACGACCGTCTTTAGGCTTCAAATCCGACTTTTAATTCTGAAATCCCACTTTTTTATGCTCCAAACGCTACATTAAGGGCACAAAGTCTCCATTTTAGGTCACAACGCTTCCTTTTTAGAGTCCGGAACGTTGGTTCCAGGGTTGAAAGCCTCCCTGTTCTGCTTCAAAGCGTCATTTAGAAGGTACAAGCCCTCATTTTTAGGGCGCAATGCCTCATTTTTTGGCCGCGAATCCTCCTTTTTAGGGGTCAATACGTCCTTTTTGCTGTAAAATCCCTCACTTCTATGTTCCGGACATCTCATTTAGGGCACAAAGCCTTGTTTTGTGGTCCCAAAGCTTCCTCTTCAGAGTCCAAAGCTTTGATTCTGTGGTTGAATTCCTCGTTTTATAATCCAAACCCTCACGTTTATTGTACAAACCCTCATTTTTAGGGCCCAAACGCTCATTTTTATGCTGCAAATCATTTCACTGGAAAATGCCTCCTTTTTATGCTCCAAACGCCTCCTTTAGGGCACGATGTCTGAATGTTAGGTCCCAAAGATTTGGTTAAGAGCCCAAAGCTTGGAGTCTAGGGTTGAAAGCCTGCTTTTTACTCTACAAACCCTCCTGTTTAGGGTACAAACCCTCCTTTTTGGTGCACAAGCCCTCGCTGTTAGGGTGCAAACACTCACGTTAAGATTCCCAAGCTTCGAGTCCAGGGTTGAAATCCACATCTTTATGCTCCAAACGACCGTTTTCAGGCTTCAAACCCTACTTCTAATTCTGAAATCCCACTTTCCTATGCTCCAAACACTACATTAAGGGCACAAAGTCTCAATTTTAGTTCCCAAAGCTTACTTTTTAGAGTCTGCAACATTGGTTCCAGGGTTGAAAGCCTCCCTGTTATGCTTCAAACCGTCATTTAGAAGGTACAAACCCTCATTTTTAGGGTGCAATGCCTCATTTTTTGGCCACGAATCCTTCTTTTTAGGGGTCAATACGTCCTTTTTGCTGTAAAATCCCTCACTTTTATGTTCCGGACATCTCTTTTAGGGCACAAAGCCTTGTTTTGTGGTCCCAAAGCTTCCTCTTCAGAGTCCAAAGCTTTGATTCTGTGGTTGAATTCCTCGTTTTATAATCCAAACCCTCACGTTTATTGCACAAACCCTCATTTTTAGGGCCCAAACGCTCATTTTTATGCTGCAAATCATTTCACTGGAAAATGCCTCCTTTTTATGCTCCAAACGCCTCCTTTAGGGCACGATGTCTGAATGTTAGGTCCCAAAGATTTGGTTAAGAGCCCAAAGCTTGGAGTCTAGGGTTGAAAGCCTGCTTTTTACTCTACAAACCCTCCTGTTTAGGGTACAAACCCTCCTTTTTGGTGCACAAGCCCTCGCTGTTAGGGTGCAAACACTCACGTTAAGATTCCCAAGCTTCGAGTCCAGGGTTGAAATCCACATCTTTATGCTCCAAATGACCGTCTTTAGGCTTCAAATCCGACTTTTAATTCTGAAATCCCACTTTTTTACGCTCCAAACGCTACATTAAGGGCACAAAGTCTCCATTTTAGGTCACAACGCTTCCTTTTTAGAGTCCGGAACGTTGGTTCCAGGGTTGAAAGCCTCCCTGTTCTGCTTCAAAGCGTCATTTAGAAGGTACAAGCCCTCATTTTTAGGGCGCAACGCCTCATTTTTTGGCCGCGAATCCTCCTTTTTAGGGGTCAATACGTCCTTTTTGCTGTAAAATCCCTCACTTCTATGTTCCGGACATCTCATTTAGGGCACAAAGCCTTGTTTTGTGGTCCCAAAGCTTCCTCTTCAGAGTCCAAAGCTTTGATTCTGTGGTTGAATTCCTCGTTTTATAATCCAAACCCTCACGTTTATTGCACAAACCCTCATTTTTAGGGCCCAAACGCTCATTTTTATGCTGCAAATCATTTCACTGGAAAATGCCTCCTTTTTATGCTCCAAACGCCTCCTTTAGGGCACGATGTCTGAATGTTAGGTCCCAAAGATTTGGTTAAGAGCCCAAAGCTTGGAGTCTAGGGTTGAAAGCCTGCTTTTTACTCTACAAACTCTCCTGTTTAGGGTACAAACCCTCCTTTTTGGTGCACAAGCCCTCGCTGTTAGGGTGCAAACACTCACGTTAAGATTCTCAAGCTTCGAGTCCAGGGTTGAAATCCACATCTTTATGCTCCAAACGACCGTCTTTAGGCTTCAAATCCTACTTTTAATTCTGAAATCCCACTTTTTTACGCTCCAAACGCTACATTAAGGGCACAAAGTCTCCATTTTAGGTCACAACGCTTCCTTTTTAGAGTCCGGAACGTTGGTTCCAGGGTTGAAAGCCTCCCTGTTCTGCTTCAAAGCGTCATTTAGAAGGTACAAGCCCTCATTTTTAGGGCGCAACGCCTCATTTTTTGGCCGCGAATCCTCCTTTTTAGGGGTCAATACATCCTTTTTACTGTAAAATCCCTCACTTTTATGTTCCAGACATCTCATTTAGGGCACAAAGCCTTGTTTTGTGGTCCCAAAGCTTCCTCTTCAGAGTCCAAAGCTTTGATTCTGTGGTTGAATTCCTCGTTTTATAATCCAAACCCTCACGTTTATTGTACAAACCCTCATTTTTAGGGCCCAAACGCTCATTTTTATGCTGCAAATCATTTCACTGGAAAATGCCTCCTTTTTATGCTCCAAACGCCTCCTTTAGGGCACGATGTCTGAATGTTAGGTCCCAAAGATTTGGTTAAGAGCCCAAAGCTTGGAGTCTAGGGTTGAAAGCCTGCTTTTTACTCTACAAACCCTCCTGTTTAGGATACAAACCCTCCTTTTTGGTGCACAAGCCCTCGCTGTTAGGGTGCAAACACTCACGTTAAGATTCCCAAGCTTCGAGTCCAGGGTTGAAATCCACATCTTTATGCTCCAAACGACCGTTTTCAGGCTTCAAATCCTACTTCTAATTCTGAAATCCCACTTTCCTATGCTCCAAACACTACATTAAGGGCACAAAGTCTCAATTTTAGTTCCCAAAGCTTACTTTTTAGAGTCTGCAACATTGGTTCCAGGGTTGAAAGCCTCCCTGTTATGCTTCAAACCGTCATTTAGAAGGTACAAACCCTCATTTTTAGGGTGCAATGCCTCATTTTTTGGCCACGAATCCTTCTTTTTAGGGGTCAATACGTCCTTTTTGCTGTAAAATCCCTCACTTTTATGTTCCGGACATGTCATTTAGGGCACAAAGCCTTGTTTTGTGGTCCCAAAGCTTCCTCTTCAGAGTCCAAAGCTTTGATTCTGTGGTTGAATTCCTCGTTTTATAATCCAAACCCTCACGTTTATTGCACAAACCCTCATTTTTAGGGCCCAAACGCTCATTTTTATGCTGCAAATCATTTCACTGGAAAATGCCTCCTTTTTATGCTCCAAACGCCTCCTTTAGGGCACGATGTCTGAATGTTAGGTCCCAAAGATTTGGTTAAGAGCCCAAAGCTTGGAGTCTAGGGTTGAAAGCCTGCTTTTTACTCTACAAACCCTCCTGTTTAGGGTACAAACCCTCCTTTTTGGTGCACAAGCCCTCGCTGTTAGGGTGCAAACACTCACGTTAAGATTCCCAAGCTTCGAGTCCAGGGTTGAAATCCACATCTTTATGCTCCAAACGACCGTTTTTAGGCTTCAAACCCTACTTCTAATTCTGAAATCCCACTTTTTTACGCTCCAAACGCTACATTAAGGGCACAAAGTCTCCATTTTAGGTCACAACGCTTCCTTTTTAGAGTCCGGAACGTTGGTTCCAGGGTTGAAAGCCTCCCTGTTCTGCTTCAAAGCGTCATTTAGAAGGTACAAGCCCTCATTTTTAGGGCGCAACGCCTCATTTTTTGGCCGCGAATCCTCCTTTTTAGGGGTCAATACGTCCTTTTTGCTGTAAAATCCCTCACTTTTATGTTCCGGACATCTCATTTAGGGCACAAAGCCTTGTTTTGTGGTCCCAAAGCTTCCTCTTCAGAGTCCAAAGCTTTGATTCTGTGGTTGAATTCCTCGTTTTATAATCCAAACCCTCACGTTTATTGCACAAACCCTCATTTTTAGGGCCCAAACGCTCATTTTTATGCTGCAAATCATTTCACTGGAAAATGCCTCCTTTTTATGCTCCAAACGCCTCCTTTAGGGCACGATGTCTGAATGTTAGGTCCCAAAGATTTGGTTAAGAGCCCAAAGCTTGGAGTCTAGGGTTGAAAGCCTGCTTTTTACTCTACAAACCCTCCTGTTTAGGGTACAAACCCTCCTTTTTGGTGCACAAGCCCTCGCTGTTAGGGTGCAAACACTCCTCTTAAGACTCCCAAGCTTCGAGTCCAGGGTTGAAATCCACATCTTTATGCTCCAAACGACCGTCTTTAGGCTTCAAATCCGACTTTTAATTCTGAAATCCCACTTTTTTACGCTCCAAACGCTACATTAAGGGCACAAAGTCTCCATTTTAGGTCACAACGCTTCCTTTTTAGAGTCCGGAACGTTGGTTCCAGGGTTGAAAGCCTCCCTGTTCTGCTTCAAAGCGTCATTTAGAAGGTACAAGCCCTCATTTTTAGGGCGCAACGCCTCATTTTTTGGCCGCGAATCCTCCTTTTTAGGGGTCAATACATCCTTTTTACTGTAAAATCCCTCACTTTTATGTTCCAGACATCTCATTTAGGGCACAAAGCCTTGTTTTGTGGTCCCAAAGCTTCCTCTTCAGAGTCCAAAGCTTTGATTCTGTGGTTGAATTCCTCGTTTTATAATCCAAACCCTCACGTTTATTGTACAAACCCTCATTTTTAGGGCCCAAACGCTCATTTTTATGCTGCAAATCATTTCACTGGAAAATGCCTCCTTTTTATGCTCCAAACGCCTCCTTTAGGGCACAATGTCTGAATGTTAGGTCCCAAAGATTTGGTTAAGAGCCCAAAGCTTGGAGTCTAGGGTTGAAAGCCTGCTTTTTACTCTACAAACCCTCCTGTTTAGGGTACAAACCCTCCTTTTTGGGGCACAAGCCCTCGCTGTTAGGGTGCAAACACTCCTGTTAAGACTCCCAAGCTTCGAGTCCAGGGTTGAAATCCACATCTTTATGCTCCAAACGACCGTCTTTAGGCTTCAAATCCTACTTTTAATTCTGTAATCCCACTTTTTTACGCTCCAAACGCTACATTAAGGGCACAAAGTCTCCATTTTAGGTCACAACGCTTCCTTTTTAGAGTCCGGAACGTTGGTTCCAGGGTTGAAAGCCTCCCTGTTCTGCTTCAAAGCGTCATTTAGAAGGTACAAGCCCTCATTTTTAGGGCGCAACGCCTCATTTTTTGGCCGCGAATCCTCCTTTTTAGGGGTCAATACGTCCTTTTTGCTGTAAAATCCCTCACTTTTATGTTCCAGACATGTCATTTAGGGCACAAAGCCTTGTTTTGTGGTCCCAAAGCTTCCTCTTCAGGGTCCAAAGCTTTGATTCTGTGGTTGAATTCCTCGTTTTATAATCCAAACCCTCACGTTTATTGCACAAACCCTCATTTTTAGGGCCCAAACGCTCATTTTTATGCTGCAAATCATTTCACTGGAAAATGCCTCCTTTTTATGCTCCAAACGCCTCCTTTAGGGCACGATGTCTGAATGTTAGGTCCCAAAGATTTGGTTAAGAGCCCAAAGCTTGGAGTCTAGGGTTGAAAGCCTGCTTTTTACTCTACAAACCCTCCTGTTTAGGGTACAAACCCTCCTTTTTGGTGCACAAGCCCTCGCTGTTAGGGTGCAAACACTCACGTTAAGATTCCCAAGCTTCGAGTCCAGGGTTGAAATCCACATCTTTATGCTCCAAACGACCGTCTTTAGGCTTCAAATCCGACTTTTAATTCTGAAATCCCACTTTTTTACGCTCCAAACGCTACATTAAGGGCACAAAGTCTCCATTTTAGGTCACAACGCTTCCTTTTTAGAGTCCGGAACGTTGGTTCCAGGGTTGAAAGCCTCCCTGTTCTGCTTCAAAGCGTCATTTAGAAGGTACAAGCCCTCATTTTTAGGGCGCAACGCCTCATTTTTTGGCCGCGAATCCTCCTTTTTAGGGGTCAATACGTCCTTTTTGCTGTAAAATCCCTCACTTCTATGTTCCGGACATCTCTTTTAGGGCACAAAGCCTTGTTTTGTGGTCCCAAAGCTTCCTCTTCAGGGTCCAAAGCTTTGATTCTGTGGTTGAATTCCTCGTTTTATAATCCAAACCCTCACGTTTATTGTACAAACCCTCATTTTTAGGGCCCAAACGCTCATTTTTATGCTGCAAATCATTTCACTGGAAAATGCCTCCTTTTTATGCTCCAAACGCCTCCTTTAGGGCACAATGTCTGAATGTTAGGTCCCAAAGATTTGGTTAAGAGCCCAAAGCTTGGAGTCTAGGGTTGAAAGCCTGCTTTTTACTCTACAAACCCTCCTGTTTAGGGTACAAACCCTCCTTTTTGGGGCACAAGCCCTCGCTGTTAGGGTGCAAACACTCCTGTTAAGACTCCCAAGCTTCGAGTCCAGGGTTGAAATCCACATCTTTATGCTCCAAACGACCGTCTTTAGGCTTCAAATCCTACTTTTAATTCTGTAATCCCACTTTTTTACGCTCCAAACGCTACATTAAGGGCACAAAGTCTCCATTTTAGGTCACAACGCTTCCTTTTTAGAGTCCGGAACGTTGGTTCCAGGGTTGAAAGCCTCCCTGTTCTGCTTCAAAGCGTCATTTAGAAGGTACAAGCCCTCATTTTTAGGGCGCAACGCCTCATTTTTTGGCCGCGAATCCTCCTTTTTAGGGGTCAATACGTCCTTTTTGCTGTAAAATCCCTCACTTTTATGTTCCAGACATGTCATTTAGGGCACAAAGCCTTGTTTTGTGGTCCCAAAGCTTCCTCTTCAGGGTCCAAAGCTTTGATTCTGTGGTTGAATTCCTCGTTTTATAATCCAAACCCTCACGTTTATTGCACAAACCCTCATTTTTAGGGCCCAAACGCTCATTTTTATGCTGCAAATCATTTCACTGGAAAATGCCTCCTTTTTATGCTCCAAACGCCTCCTTTAGGGCACGATGTCTGAATGTTAGGTCCCAAAGATTTGGTTAAGAGCCCAAAGCTTGGAGTCTAGGGTTGAAAGCCTGCTTTTTACTCTACAAACCCTCCTGTTTAGGGTACAAACCCTCCTTTTTGGTGCACAAGCCCTCGCTGTTAGGGTGCAAACACTCACGTTAAGATTCCCAAGCTTCGAGTCCAGGGTTGAAATCCACATCTTTATGCTCCAAACGACCGTCTTTAGGCTTCAAATCCGACTTTTAATTCTGAAATCCCACTTTTTTACGCTCCAAACGCTACATTAAGGGCACAAAGTCTCCATTTTAGGTCACAACGCTTCCTTTTTAGAGTCCGGAACGTTGGTTCCAGGGTTGAAAGCCTCCCTGTTCTGCTTCAAAGCGTCATTTAGAAGGTACAAGCCCTCATTTTTAGGGCGCAACGCCTCATTTTTTGGCCGCGAATCCTCCTTTTTAGGGGTCAATACGTCCTTTTTGCTGTAAAATCCCTCACTTCTATGTTCCGGACATCTCTTTTAGGGCACAAAGCCTTGTTTTGTGGTCCCAAAGCTTCCTCTTCAGAGTCCAAAGCTTTGATTCTGTGGTTGAATTCCTCGTTTTATAATCCAAACCCTCACGTTTATTGTACAAACCCTCATTGTTAGGGCCCAAACGCTCATTTTTATGCTGCAAATCATTTCACTGGAAAATGCCTCCTTTTTATGCTCCAAACGCCTCCTTTAGGGCACGATGTCTGAATGTTAGGTCCCAAAGATTTGGTTAAGAGCCCAAAGCTTGGAGTCTAGGGTTGAAAGCCTGCTTTTTACTCTACAAACTCTCCTGTTTAGGGTACAAACCCTCCTTTTTGGTGCACAAGCCCTTGCTGTTAGGGTGCAAACACTCACGTTAAGATTCTCAAGCTTCGAGTCCAGGGTTGAAATCCACATCTTTATGCTCCAAACGACCGTCTTTAGGCTTCAAATCCGACTTTTAATTCTGAAATCCCACTTTTTTACGCTCCAAACGCTACATTAAGGGCACAAAGTCTCCATTTTAGGTCACAACGCTTCCTTTTTAGAGTCCGGAACGTTGGTTCCAGGGTTGAAAGCCTCCCTGTTCTGCTTCAAAGCGTCATTTAGAAGGTACAAGCCCTCATTTTTAGGGCGCAACGCCTCATTTTTTGGCCGCGAATCCTCCTTTTTAGGGGTCAGTACGTCCTTTTTGCTGTAAAATCCCTCACTTCTATGTTCCGGACATCTCTTTTAGGGCACAAAGCCTTGTTTTGTGGTCCCAAAGCTTCCTCTTCAGAGTCCAAAGCTTTGATTCTGTGGTTGAATTCCTCGTTTTATAATCCAAACCCTCACGTTTATTGTACAAACCCTCATTTTTAGGGCCCAAACGCTCATTTTTATGCTGCAAATCATTTCACTGGAAAATGCCTCCTTTTTATGCTCCAAACGCCTCCTTTAGGGCACGATGTCTGAATGTTAGGTCCCAAAGATTTGGTTAAGAGCCCAAAGCTTGGAGTCTAGGGTTGAAAGCCTGCTTTTTACTCTACAAACCCTCCTGTTTAGGGTACAAACCCTCCTTTTTGGTGCACAAGCCCTCGCTGTTAGGGTGCAAACACTCACGTTAAGATTCCCAAGCTTCGAGTCCAGGGTTGAAATCCACATCTTTATGCTCCAAACGACCGTTTTCAGGCTTCAAACCCTACTTCTAATTCTGAAATCCCACTTTCCTATGCTCCAAACACTACATTAAGGGCACAAAGTCTCAATTTTAGTTCCCAAAGCTTACTTTTTAGAGTCTGCAACATTGGTTCCAGGGTTGAAAGCCTCCCTGTTATGCTTCAAACCGTCATTTAGAAGGTACAAACCCTCATTTTTAGGGTGCAATGCCTCATTTTTTGGCCACGAATCCTTCTTTTTAGGGGTCAATACGTCCTTTTTGCTGTAAAATCCCTCACTTTTATGTTCCGGACATGTCATTTAGGGCACAAAGCCTTGTTTTGTGGTCCCAAAGCTTCCTCTTCAGAGTCCAAATCTTTGGTTCTGTGGTTGAATTCCTCGTTTTATAATCCAAACCCTCACGTTTATTGCACAAACCCTCATTTTTAGGGCCCAAACGCTCATTTTTATGCTGCAAATCATTTCACTGGAAAATGCCTCCTTTTTATGCTCCAAACGCCTCCTTTAGGGCACGATGTCTGAATGTTAGGTCCCAAAGATTAGGTTAAGAGCCCAAAGCTTGGAGTCTAGGGTTGAAAGCCTGCTTTTTACTCTACAAACCCTCCTGTTTAGGGTACAAACCCTCCTTTTTGGTGCACAAGCCCTCGCTGTTAGGGTGCAAACACTCCTGTTAAGACTCCCAAGCTTCGAGTCCAGGGTTGAAATCCACATCTTTATGCTCCAAACGACCGTCTTTAGGCTTCAAATCCAACTTTTAATTCTGTAATCCCACTTTTTTACGCTCCAAACGCTACATTAAGGGCACAAAGTCTCCATTTTAGGTCACAACGCTTCCTTTTTAGAGTCCGGAACGTTGGTTCCAGGGTTGAAAGCCTCCCTGTTCTGCTTCAAAGCGTCATTTAGAAGGTACAAGCCCTCATTTTAAGGGCGCAATGCCTCATTTTTTGGCCGCGAATCCTCCTTTTTAGGGGTCAATACGTCCTTTTTGCTGTAAAATCCCTCACTTTTATGTTCCAGACATGTCATTTAGGGCACAAAGCCTTGTTTTGTGGTCCCAAAGCTTCCTCTTCAGAGTCCAAAGCTTTGATTCTGTGGTTGAATTCCTCGTTTTATAATCCAAACCCTCACGTTTATTGTACAAACCCTCATTTTTAGGGCCCAAACGCTCATTTTTATGCTGCAAATCATTTCACTGGAAAATGCCTCCTTTTTATGCTCCAAACGCCTCCTTTAGGGCACGATGTCTGAATGTTAGGTCCCAAAGATTTGGTTAAGAGCCCAAAGCTTGGAGTCTAGGGTTGAAAGCCTGCTTTTTACTCTACAAAGCCTCCTGTTTAGGGTACAAACCCTCCTTTTTGGGGCACAAACCCTCGCTGTTAGGGTGCAAACACTCACGTTAAGATTCCCAAGCTTCGAGTCCAGGGTTGAAATCCACATCTTTATGCTCCAAACGACCGTTTTCAGGCTTCAAACCCTACTTCTAATTCTGAAATCCCACTTTCCTATGCTCCAAACACTACATTAAGGGCACAAAGTCTCAATTTTAGTTCCCAAAGCTTACTTTTTAGAGTCTGCAACATTGGTTCCAGGGTTGAAAGCCTCCCTGTTATGCTTCAAACCGTCATTTAGAAGGTACAAACCCTCATTTTTAGGGTGCAATGCCTCATTTTTTGGCCACGAATCCTTCTTTTTAGGGGTCAATACGTCCTTTTTGCTGTAAAATCCCTCACTTTTATGTTCCGGACATGTCATTTAGGGCACAAAGCCTTGTTTTGTGGTCCCAAAGCTTCCTCTTCAGAGTCCAAATCTTTGGTTCTGTGGTTGAATTCCTCGTTTTATAATCCAAACCCTCACGTTTATTGCACAAACCCTCATTTTTAGGGCCCAAACGCTCATTTTTATGCTGCAAATCATTTCACTGGAAAATGCCTCCTTTTTATGCTCCAAACGCCTCCTTTAGGGCACGATGTCTGAATGTTAGGTCCCAAAGATTAGGTTAAGAGCCCAAAGCTTGGAGTCTAGGGTTGAAAGCCTGCTTTTTACTCTACAAACCCTCCTGTTTAGGGTACAAACCCTCCTTTTTGGTGCACAAGCCCTCGCTGTTAGGGTGCAAACACTCCTGTTAAGACTCCCAAGCTTCGAGTCCAGGGTTGAAATCCACATCTTTATGCTCCAAACGACCGTCTTTAGGCTTCAAATCCAACTTTTAATTCTGTAATCCCACTTTTTTACGCTCCAAACGCTACATTAAGGGCACAAAGTCTCCATTTTAGGTCACAACGCTTCCTTTTTAGAGTCCGGAACGTTGGTTCCAGGGTTGAAAGCCTCCCTGTTCTGCTTCAAAGCGTCATTTAGAAGGTACAAGCCCTCATTTTAAGGGCGCAATGCCTCATTTTTTGGCCGCGAATCCTCCTTTTTAGGGGTCAATACGTCCTTTTTGCTGTAAAATCCCTCACTTTTATGTTCCGGACATCTCATTTAGGGCACAAAGCCTTGTTTTGTGGTCCCAAAGCTTCCTCTTCAGAGTCCAAAGCTTTGATTCTGTGGTTGAATTCCTCGTTTTATAATCCAAACCCTCACGTTTATTGTACAAACCCTCATTTTTAGGGCCCAAACGCTCATTTTTATGCTGCAAATCATTTCACTGGAAAATGCCTCCTTTTTATGCTCCAAACGCCTCCTTTAGGGCACGATGTCTGAATGTTAGGTCCCAAAGATTTGGTTAAGAGCCCAAAGCTTGGAGTCTAGGGTTGAAAGCCTGCTTTTTACTCTACAAACCCTCCTGTTTAGGGTACAAACCCTCCTTTTTGGTGCACAAGCCCTCGCTGTTAGGGTGCAAACACTCACGTTAAGATTCCCAAGCTTCGAGTCCAGGGTTGAAATCCACATCTTTATGCTCCAAACGACCGTTTTCAGGCTTCAAACCCTACTTCTAATTCTGAAATCCCACTTTCCTATGCTCCAAACACTACATTAAGGGCACAAAGTCTCAATTTTAGTTCCCAAAGCTTACTTTTTAGAGTCTGCAACATTGGTTCCAGGGTTGAAAGCCTCCCTGTTATGCTTCAAACCGTCATTTAGAAGGTACAAACCCTCATTTTTAGGGTGCAATGCCTCATTTTTTGGCCACGAATCCTTCTTTTTAGGGGTCAATACGTCCTTTTTGCTGTAAAATCCCTCACTTTTATGTTCCGGACATGTCATTTAGGGCACAAAGCCTTGTTTTGTGGTCCCAAAGCTTCCTCTTCAGAGTCCAAATCTTTGGTTCTGTGGTTGAATTCCTCGTTTTATAATCCAAACCCTCACGTTTATTGCACAAACCCTCATTTTTAGGGCCCAAACGCTCATTTTTATGCTGCAAATCATTTCACTGGAAAATCCCTCCTTTTTATGCTCCAAACGCCTCCTTTAGGGCACGATGTCTGAATGTTAGGTCCCAAAGATTTGGTTAAGAGCCCAAAGCTTGGAGTCTAGGGTTGAAAGCCTGCTTTTTACTCTACAAACCCTCCTGTTTAGGGTACAAACCCTCCTTTTTGGTGCACAAGCCCTCGCTGTTAGGGTGCAAACACTCCTGTTAAGACTCCCAAGCTTCGAGTCCAGGGTTGAAATCCACATCTTTATGCTCCAAACGACCGTCTTTAGGCTTCAAATCCAACTTTTAATTCTGTAATCCCACTTTTTTACGCTCCAAACGCTACATTAAGGGCACAAAGTCTCCATTTTAGGTCACAACGCTTCCTTTTTAGAGTCCGGAACGTTGGTTCCAGGGTTGAAAGCCTCCCTGTTCTGCTTCAAAGCGTCATTTAGAAGGTACAAGCCCTCATTTTTAGGGCGCAACGCCTCATTTTTTGGCCGCGAATCCTCCTTTTTAGGGGTCAATACGTCCTTTTTGCTGTAAAATCCCTCACTTTTATGTTCCAGACATCTCATTTAGGGCACAAAGCCTTGTTTTGTGGTCCCAAAGCTTCCTCTTCAGAGTCCAAAGCTTTGATTCTGTGGTTGAATTCCTCGTTTTATAATCCAAACCCTCACGTTTATTGCACAAACCCTCATTTTTAGGGCCCAAACGCTCATTTTTATGCTGCAAATCATTTCACTGGAAAATCCCTCCTTTTTATGCTCCAAACGCCTCCTTTAGGGCACGATGTCTGAATGTTAGGTCCCAAAGATTTGGTTAAGAGCCCAAAGCTTGGAGTCTAGGGTTGAAAGCCTGCTTTTTACTCTACAAACCCTCCTGTTTAGGGTACAAACCCTCCTTTTTGGTGCACAAGCCCTCGCTGTTAGGGTGCAAACACTCACGTTAAGATTCCCAAGCTTCGAGTCCAGGGTTGAAATCCACATCTTTATGCTCCAAACGACCGTTTTTAGGCTTCAAATCCGACTTTTAATTCTGAAATCCCACTTTTTTACGCTCCAAACGCTACATTAAGGGCACAAAGTCTCCATTTTAGGTCACAACGCTTCCTTTTTAGAGTCCGGAACGTTGGTTCCAGGGTTGAAAGCCTCCCTGTTCTGCTTCAAAGCGTCATTTAGAAGGTACAAGCCCTCATTTTTAGGGCGCAACGCCTCATTTTTTGGCCGCGAATCCTCCTTTTTAGGGGTCAATACGTCCTTTTTGCTGTAAAATCCCTCACTTCTATGTTCCGGACATCTCATTTAGGGCACAAAGCCTTGTTTTGTGGTCCCAAAGCTTCCTCTTCAGAGTCCAAATCTTTGGTTCTGTGGTTGAATTCCTCGTTTTATAATCCAAACCCTCACGTTTATTGCACAAACCCTCATTTTTAGGGCCCAAACGCTCATTTTTATGCTGCAAATCATTTCACTGGAAAATGCCTCCTTTTTATGCTCCAAACGCCTCCTTTAGGGCACGATGTCTGAATGTTAGGTCCCAAAGATTTGGTTAAGAGCCCAAAGCTTGGAGTCTAGGGTTGAAAGCCTGCTTTTTACTCTACAAACCCTCCTGTTTAGGGTACAAACCCTCCTTTTTGGGGCACAAACCCTCGCTGTTAGGGTGCAAACACTCCTCTTAAGACTCCCAAGCTTCGAGTCCAGGGTTGAAATCCACATCTTTATGCTCCAAACGACCGTCTTTAGGCTTCAAATCCGACTTTTAATTCTGAAATCCCACTTTTTTACGCTCCAAACGCTACATTAAGGGCACAAAGTCTCCATTTTAGGTCACAACGCTTCCTTTTTAGAGTCCGGAACGTTGGTTCCAGGGTTGAAAGCCTCCCTGTTCTGCTTCAAAGCGTCATTTAGAAGGTACAAGCCCTCATTTTTAGGGCGCAACGCCTCATTTTTTGGCCGCGAATCCTCCTTTTTAGGGGTCAATACATCCTTTTTACTGTAAAATCCCTCACTTTTATGTTCCAGACATCTCATTTAGGGCACAAAGCCTTGTTTTGTGGTCCCAAAGCTTCCTCTTCAGAGTCCAAAGCTTTGATTCTGTGGTTGAATTCCTCGTTTTATAATCCAAACCCTCACGTTTATTGTACAAACCCTCATTTTTAGGGCCCAAACGCTCATTTTTATGCTGCAAATCATTTCACTGGAAAATGCCTCCTTTTTATGCTCCAAACGCCTCCTTTAGGGCACAATGTCTGAATGTTAGGTCCCAAAGATTTGGTTAAGAGCCCAAAGCTTGGAGTCTAGGGTTGAAAGCCTGCTTTTTACTCTACAAACCCTCCTGTTTAGGGTACAAACCCTCCTTTTTGGTGCACAAGCCCTCGCTGTTAGGGTGCAAACACTCCTGTTAAGACTCCCAAGCTTCGAGTCCAGGGTTGAAATCCACATCTTTATGCTCCAAACGACCGTCTTTAGGCTTCAAATCCTACTTTTAATTCTGTAATCCCACTTTTTTACGCTCCAAACGCTACATTAAGGGCACAAAGTCTCCATTTTAGGTCACAACGCTTCCTTTTTAGAGTCCGGAACGTTGGTTCCAGGGTTGAAAGCCTCCCTGTTCTGCTTCAAAGCGTCATTTAGAAGGTACAAGCCCTCATTTTTAGGGCGCAACGCCTCATTTTTTGGCCGCGAATCCTCCTTTTTAGGGGTCAATACGTCCTTTTTGCTGTAAAATCCCTCACTTTTATGTTCCAGACATGTCATTTAGGGCACAAAGCCTTGTTTTGTGGTCCCAAAGCTTCCTCTTCAGGGTCCAAAGCTTTGATTCTGTGGTTGAATTCCTCGTTTTATAATCCAAACCCTCACGTTTATTGCACAAACCCTCATTTTTAGGGCCCAAACGCTCATTTTTATGCTGCAAATCATTTCACTGGAAAATGCCTCCTTTTTATGCTCCAAACGCCTCCTTTAGGGCACGATGTCTGAATGTTAGGTCCCAAAGATTTGGTTAAGAGCCCAAAGCTTGGAGTCTAGGGTTGAAAGCCTGCTTTTTACTCTACAAACCCTCCTGTTTAGGGTACAAACCCTCCTTTTTGGTGCACAAGCCCTCGCTGTTAGGGTGCAAACACTCACGTTAAGATTCCCAAGCTTCGAGTCCAGGGTTGAAATCCACATCTTTATGCTCCAAACGACCGTCTTTAGGCTTCAAATCCGACTTTTAATTCTGAAATCCCACTTTTTTATGCTCCAAACGCTACATTAAGGGCACAAAGTCTCCATTTTAGGTCACAACGCTTCCTTTTTAGAGTCCGGAACGTTGGTTCCAGGGTTGAAAGCCTCCCTGTTCTGCTTCAAAGCGTCATTTAGAAGGTACAAGCCCTCATTTTTAGGGCGCAACGCCTCATTTTTTGGCCGCGAATCCTCCTTTTTAGGGGTCAATACGTCCTTTTTGCTGTAAAATCCCTCACTTCTATGTTCCGGACATCTCATTTAGGGCACAAAGCCTTGTTTTGTGGTCCCAAAGCTTCCTCTTCAGAGTCCAAAGCTTTGATTCTGTGGTTGAATTCCTCGTTTTATAATCCAAACCCTCACGTTTATTGTACAAACCCTCATTTTTAGGGCCCAAACGCTCATTTTTATGCTGCAAATCATTTCACTGGAAAATGCCTCCTTTTTATGCTCCAAACGCCTCCTTTAGGGCACGATGTCTGAATGTTAGGTCCCAAAGATTTGGTTAAGAGCCCAAAGCTTGGAGTCTAGGGTTGAAAGCCTGCTTTTTACTCTACAAACCCTCCTGTTTAGGGTACAAACCCTCCTTTTTGGTGCACAAGCCCTCGCTGTTAGGGTGCAAACACTCACGTTAAGATTCCCAAGCTTCGAGTCCAGGGTTGAAATCCACATCTTTATGCTCCAAACGACCGTTTTTAGGCTTCAAATCCGACTTTTAATTCTGAAATCCCACTTTTTTACGCTCCAAACGCTACATTAAGGGCACAAAGTCTCCATTTTAGGTCACAACGCTTCCTTTTTAGAGTCCGGAACGTTGGTTCCAGGGTTGAAAGCCTCCCTGTTCTGCTTCAAAGCGTCATTTAGAAGGTACAAGCCCTCATTTTTAGGGCGCAACGCCTCATTTTTTGGCCGCGAATCCTCCTTTTTAGGGGTCAATACGTCCTTTTTGCTGTAAAATCCCTCACTTCTATGTTCCGGACATCTCTTTTAGGGCACAAAGCCTTGTTTTGTGGTCCCAAAGCTTCCTCTTCAGAGTCCAAAGCTTTGATTCTGTGGTTGAATTCCTCGTTTTATAATCCAAACCCTCACGTTTATTGCACAAACCCTCATTGTTAGGGCCCAAACGCTCATTTTTATGCTGCAAATCATTTCACTGGAAAATGCCTCCTTTTTATGCTCCAAACGCCTCCTTTAGGGCACGATGTCTGAATGTTAGGTCCCAAAGATTTGGTTAAGAGCCCAAAGCTTGGAGTCTAGGGTTGAAAGCCTGCTTTTTACTCTACAAACTCTCCTGTTTAGGGTACAAACCCTCCTTTTTGGTGCACAAGCCCTTGCTGTTAGGGTGCAAACACTCACGTTAAGATTCTCAAGCTTCGAGTCCAGGGTTGAAATCCACATCTTTATGCTCCAAACGACCGTCTTTAGGCTTCAAATCCGACTTTTAATTCTGAAATCCCACTTTTTTACGCTCCAAACGCTACATTAAGGGCACAAAGTCTCCATTTTAGGTCACAACGCTTCCTTTTTAGAGTCCGGAACGTTGGTTCCAGGGTTGAAAGCCTCCCTGTTCTGCTTCAAAGCGTCATTTAGAAGGTACAAGCCCTCATTTTTAGGGCGCAACGCCTCATTTTTTGGCCGCGAATCCTCCTTTTTAGGGGTCAGTACGTCCTTTTTGCTGTAAAATCCCTCACTTCTATGTTCCGGACATCTCTTTTAGGGCACAAAGCCTTGTTTTGTGGTCCCAAAGCTTCCTCTTCAGAGTCCAAAGCTTTGATTCTGTGGTTGAATTCCTCGTTTTATAATCCAAACCCTCACGTTTATTGTACAAACCCTCATTTTTAGGGCCCAAACGCTCATTTTTATGCTGCAAATCATTTCACTGGAAAATGCCTCCTTTTTATGCTCCAAACGCCTCCTTTAGGGCACGATGTCTGAATGTTAGGTCCCAAAGATTTGGTTAAGAGCCCAAAGCTTGGAGTCTAGGGTTGAAAGCCTGCTTTTTACTCTACAAACCCTCCTGTTTAGGGTACAAACCCTCCTTTTTGGTGCACAAGCCCTCGCTGTTAGGGTGCAAACACTCACGTTAAGATTCCCAAGCTTCGAGTCCAGGGTTGAAATCCACATCTTTATGCTCCAAACGACCGTTTTCAGGCTTCAAACCCTACTTCTAATTCTGAAATCCCACTTTCCTATGCTCCAAACACTACATTAAGGGCACAAAGTCTCAATTTTAGTTCCCAAAGCTTACTTTTTAGAGTCTGCAACATTGGTTCCAGGGTTGAAAGCCTCCCTGTTCTGCTTCAAACCGTCATTTAGAAGGTACAAACCCTCATTTTTAGGGTGCAATGCCTCATTTTTTGGCCACGAATCCTTCTTTTTAGGGGTCAATACGTCCTTTTTGCTGTAAAATCCCTCACTTTTATGTTCCGGACATGTCATTTAGGGCACAAAGCCTTGTTTTGTGGTCCCAAAGCTTCCTCTTCAGAGTCCAAATCTTTGGTTCTGTGGTTGAATTCCTCGTTTTATAATCCAAACCCTCACGTTTATTGCACAAACCCTCTTTTTTAGGGCCCAAACGCTCATTTTTATGCTGCAAATCATTTCACTGGAAAATGCCTCCTTTTTATGCTCCAAACGCCTCCTTTAGGGCACGATGTCTGGATGTTAGGTCCCAAAGATTTGGTTAAGAGCCCAAAGCTTGGAGTCTAGGGTTGAAAGCCTGCTTTTTACTCTACAAACCCTCCTGTTTAGGGTACAAACCCTCCTTTTTGGGGCACAAACCCTCGCTGTTAGGGTGCAAACACTCCTGTTAAGACTCCCAAGCTTCGAGTCCAGGGTTGAAATCCACATCTTTATGCTCCAAACGACCGTCTTTAGGCTTCAAATCCTACTTTTAATTCTGTAATCCCACTTTTTTACGCTCCAAACGCTACATTAAGGGCACAAAGTCTCCATTTTAGGTCACAACGCTTCCTTTTTAGAGTCCGGAACGTTGGTTCCAGGGTTGAAAGCCTCCCTGTTCTGCTTCAAAGCGTCATTTAGAAGGTACAAGCCCTCATTTTAAGGGCGCAATGCCTCATTTTTTGGCCGCGAATCCTCCTTTTTAGGGGTCAATACGTCCTTTTTGCTGTAAAATCCCTCACTTTTATGTTCCGGACATCTCATTTAGGGCACAAAGCCTTGTTTTGTGGTCCCAAAGCTTCCTCTTCAGAGTCCAAAGCTTTGATTCTGTGGTTGAATTCCTCGTTTTATAATCCAAACCCTCACGTTTATTGTACAAACCCTCATTTTTAGGGCCCAAACGCTCATTTTTATGCTGCAAATCATTTCACTGGAAAATGCCTCCTTTTTATGCTCCAAACGCCTCCTTTAGGGCACGATGTCTGAATGTTAGGTCCCAAAGATTTGGTTAAGAGCCCAAAGCTTGGAGTCTAGGGTTGAAAGCCTGCTTTTTACTCTACAAACCCTCCTGTTTAGGGTACAAACCCTCCTTTTTGGTGCACAAGCCCTCGCTGTTAGGGTGCAAACACTCACGTTAAGATTCCCAAGCTTCGAGTCCAGGGTTGAAATCCACATCTTTATGCTCCAAACGACCGTTTTCAGGCTTCAAACCCTACTTCTAATTCTGAAATCCCACTTTCCTATGCTCCAAACACTACATTAAGGGCACAAAGTCTCAATTTTAGTTCCCAAAGCTTACTTTTTAGAGTCTGCAACATTGGTTCCAGGGTTGAAAGCCTCCCTGTTATGCTTCAAACCGTCATTTAGAAGGTACAAACCCTCATTTTTAGGGTGCAATGCCTCATTTTTTGGCCACGAATCCTTCTTTTTAGGGGTCAATACGTCCTTTTTGCTGTAAAATCCCTCACTTTTATGTTCCGGACATGTCATTTAGGGCACAAAGCCTTGTTTTGTGGTCCCAAAGCTTCCTCTTCAGAGTCCAAATCTTTGGTTCTGTGGTTGAATTCCTCGTTTTATAATCCAAACCCTCACGTTTATTGCACAAACCCTCATTTTTAGGGCCCAAACGCTCATTTTTATGCTGCAAATCATTTCACTGGAAAATCCCTCCTTTTTATGCTCCAAACGCCTCCTTTAGGGCACGATGTCTGAATGTTAGGTCCCAAAGATTTGGTTAAGAGCCCAAAGCTTGGAGTCTAGGGTTGAAAGCCTGCTTTTTACTCTACAAACCCTCCTGTTTAGGGTACAAACCCTCCTTTTTGGTGCACAAGCCCTCGCTGTTAGGGTGCAAACACTCCTGTTAAGACTCCCAAGCTTCGAGTCCAGGGTTGAAATCCACATCTTTATGCTCCAAACGACCGTCTTTAGGCTTCAAATCCAACTTTTAATTCTGTAATCCCACTTTTTTACGCTCCAAACGCTACATTAAGGGCACAAAGTCTCCATTTTAGGTCACAACGCTTCCTTTTTAGAGTCCGGAACGTTGGTTCCAGGGTTGAAAGCCTCCCTGTTCTGCTTCAAAGCGTCATTTAGAAGGTACAAGCCCTCATTTTTAGGGCGCAACGCCTCATTTTTTGGCCGCGAATCCTCCTTTTTAGGGGTCAATACATCCTTTTTACTGTAAAATCCCTCACTTTTATGTTCCAGACATCTCATTTCGGGCACAAAGCCTTGTTTTGTGGTCCCAAAGCTTCCTCTTCAGAGTCCAAAGCTTTGATTCTGTGGTTGAATTCCTCGTTTTATAATCCAAACCCTCACGTTTATTGTACAAACCCTCATTTTTAGGGCCCAAACGCTCATTTTTAAGCTGCAAATCATTTCACTGGAAAATGCCTCCTTTTTATGCTCCAAACGCCTCCTTTAGGGCACGATGTCTGAATGTTAGGTCCCAAAGATTTGGTTAAGAGCCCAAAGCTTGGAGTCTAGGGTTGAAAGCCTGCTTTTTACTCTACAAACCCTCCTGTTTAGGGTACAAACCCTCCTTTTTGGTGCACAAGCCCTCGCTGTTAGGGTGCAAACACTCACGTTAAGATTCCCAAGCTTCGAGTCCAGGGTTGAAATCCACATCTTTATGCTCCAAACGACCGTTTTCAGGCTTCAAACCCTACTTCTAATTCTGAAATCCCACTTTCCTATGCTCCAAACACTACATTAAGGGCACAAAGTCTCAATTTTAGTTCCCAAAGCTTACTTTTTAGAGTCTGCAACATTGGTTCCAGGGTTGAAAGCCTCCCTGTTATGCTTCAACCGTCATTTAGAAGGTACAAGCCCTCATTTTTAGGGCGCAACGCCTCATTTTTTGGCCGCGAATCCTCCTTTTTAGGGGTCAATACGTCCTTTTTGCTGTAAAATCCCTCACTTTTATGTTCCGGACATGTCATTTAGGGCACAAAGCCTTGTTTTGTGGTCCCAAAGCTTCCTCTTCAGAGTCCAAATCTTTGGTTCTGTGGTTGAATTCCTCGTTTTATAATCCAAACCCTCACGTTTATTGCACAAACCCTCATTTTTAGGGCCCAAACGCTCATTTTTATGCTGCAAATCATTTCACTGGAAAATGCCTCCTTTTTATGCTCCAAACGCCTCCTTTAGGGCACGATGTCTGAATGTTAGGTCCCAAAGATTAGGTTAAGAGCCCAAAGCTTGGAGTCTAGGGTTGAAAGCCTGCTTTTTACTCTACAAACCCTCCTGTTTAGGGTACAAACCCTCCTTTTTGGTGCACAAGCCCTCGCTGTTAGGGTGCAAACACTCCTGTTAAGACTCCCAAGCTTCGAGTCCAGGGTTGAAATCCACATCTTTATGCTCCAAACGACCGTCTTTAGGCTTCAAATCCAACTTTTAATTCTGTAATCCCACTTTTTTACGCTCCAAACGCTACATTAAGGGCACAAAGTCTCCATTTTAGGTCACAACGCTTCCTTTTTAGAGTCCGGAACGTTGGTTCCAGGGTTGAAAGCCTCCCTGTTCTGCTTCAAAGCGTCATTTAGAAGGTACAAGCCCTCATTTTTAGGGCGCAACGCCTCATTTTTTGGCCGCGAATCCTCCTTTTTAGGGGTCAATACGTCCTTTTTGCTGTAAAATCCCTCACTTTTATGTTCCAGACATGTCATTTAGGGCACAAAGCCTTGTTTTGTGGTCCCAAAGCTTCCTCTTCAGAGTCCAAAGCTTTGATTCTGTGGTTGAATTCCTCGTTTTATAATCCAAACCCTCACGTTTATTGTACAAACCCTCATTTTTAGGGCCCAAACGCTCATTTTTATGCTGCAAATCATTTCACTGGAAAATGCCTCCTTTTTATGCTCCAAACGCCTCCTTTAGGGCACGATGTCTGAATGTTAGGTCCCAAAGATTTGGTTAAGAGCCCAAAGCTTGGAGTCTAGGGTTGAAAGCCTGCTTTTTACTCTACAAACCCTCCTGTTTAGGGTACAAACCCTCCTTTTTGGTGCACAAGCCCTCGCTGTTAGGGTGCAAACACTCACGTTAAGATTCCCAAGCTTCGAGTCCAGGGTTGAAATCCACATCTTTATGCTCCAAACGACCGTTTTCAGGCTTCAAACCCTACTTCTAATTCTGAAATCCCACTTTCCTATGCTCCAAACACTACATTAAGGGCACAAAGTCTCAATTTTAGTTCCCAAAGCTTACTTTTTAGAGTCTGCAACATTGGTTCCAGGGTTGAAAGCCTCCCTGTTATGCTTCAACCGTCATTTAGAAGGTACAAGCCCTCATTTTTAGGGCGCAACGCCTCATTTTTTGGCCGCGAATCCTCCTTTTTAGGGGTCAATACGTCCTTTTTGCTGTAAAATCCCTCACTTCTATGTTACGGACATCTCATTTAGGGCACAAAGCCTTGTTTTGTGGTCCCAAAGCTTCCTCTTCAGGGTCCAAAGCTTTGATTCTGTGGTTGAATTCCTCGTTTTATAATCCAAACCCTCACGTTTATTGCACAAACCCTCATTTTTAGGGCCCAAACGCTCATTTTTATGCTGCAAATCATTTCACTGGAAAATGCCTCCTTTTTATGCTCCAAACGCCTCCTTTAGGGCACGATGTCTGAATGTTAGGTCCCAAAGATTTGGTTAAGAGCCCAAAGCTTGGAGTCTAGGGTTGAAAGCCTGCTTTTTACTCTACAAACTCTCCTGTTTAGGGTACAAACCCTCCTTTTTGGTGCACAAGCCCTTGCTGTTAGGGTGCAAACACTCACGTTAAGATTCTCAAGCTTCGAGTCCAGGGTTGAAATCCACATCTTTATGCTCCAAACGACCGTCTTTAGGCTTCAAATCCGACTTTTAATTCTGAAATCCCACTTTTTTATGCTCCAAACGCTACATTAAGGGCACAAAGTCTCCATTTTAGGTCACAACGCTTCCTTTTTAGAGTCCGGAACGTTGGTTCCAGGGTTGAAAGCCTCCCTGTTCTGCTTCAAAGCGTCATTTAGAAGGTACAAGCCCTCATTTTTAGGGCGCAACGCCTCATTTTTTGGCCGCGAATCCTCCTTTTTAGGGGTCAATACGTCCTTTTTGCTGTAAAATCCCTCACTTCTATGTTCCGGACATCTCATTTAGGGCACAAAGCCTTGTTTTGTGGTCCCAAAGCTTCCTCTTCAGAGTCCAAAGCTTTGATTCTGTGGTTGAATTCCCCGTTTTATAATCCAAACCCTCACGTTTATTGCACAAACCCTCATTTTTAGGGCCCAAACGCTCATTTTTATGCTGCAAATCATTTCACTGGAAAATGCCTCCTTTTTATGCTCCAAACGCCTCCTTTAGGGCACGATGTCTGAATGTTAGGTCCCAAAGATTTGGTTAAGAGCCCAAAGCTTGGATTCTAGGGTTGAAAGCCTGCTTTTTACTCTACAAACCCTCCTGTTTAGGGTACAAACCCTCCTTTTTGGGGCACAAACCCTCGCTGTTAGGGTGCAAACACTCACGTTAAGATTCCCAAGCTTCGAGTCCAGGGTTGAAATCCACATCTTTATGCTCCAAACGACCGTCTTTAGGCTTCAAATCCGACTTTTAATTCTGAAATCCCATTTTTTTACGCTCCAAACACTACATTAAGGGCACAAAGTCTCCATTTTTGGTCACAACGCTTCCTTTTTAGAGTCCGGAAAGTTGGTTCCAGGGTTGAAAGCCTCCCTGTTCTGCTTCAAAGCGTCATTTAGAAGGTACAAGCCCTCATTTTTAGGGCGCAACGCCTCATTTTTTGGCCGCGAATCCTCCTTTTTAGGGGTCAATACGTCCTTTTTGCTGTAAAATCCCTCACTTCTATGTTCCGGACATCTCATTTAGGGCACAAAGCCTTGTTTTGTGGTCCCAAAGCTTCCTCTTCAGAGTCCAAAGCTTTGATTCTGTGGTTGAATTCCTCGTTTTATAATCCAAACCCTCACGTTTATTGCACAAACCCTCATTGTTAGGGCCCAAACGCTCATTTTTATGCTGCAAATCATTTCACTGGAAAATGCCTCCTTTTTATGCTCCAAACGCCTCCTTTAGGGCACGATGTCTGAATGTTAGGTCCCAAAGATTTGGTTAAGAGCCCAAAGCTTGGATTCTAGGGTTGAAAGCCTGCTTTTTACTCTACAAACCCTCCTGTTTAGGGTACAAACCCTCCTTTTTGGGGCACAAACCCTCGCTGTTAGGGTGCAAACACTCACGTTAAGATTCCCAAGCTTCGAGTCCAGGGTTGAAATCCACATCTTTATGCTCCAAACGACCGTCTTTAGGCTTCAAATCCTACTTTTAATTCTGTAATCCCACTTTTTTACGCTCCAAACGCTACATTAAGGGCACAAAGTCTCCATTTTAGGTCACAACGCTTCCTTTTTAGAGTCCGGAACGTTGGTTCCAGGGTTGAAAGCCTCCCTGTTCTGCTTCAAAGCGTCATTTAGAAGGTACAAGCCCTCATTTTTAGGGCGCAACGCCTCATTTTTTGGCCGCGAATCCTCCTTTTTAGGGGTCAATACGTCCTTTTTGCTGTAAAATCCCTCACTTCTATCTTCGAGACATCTCATTTAGGGCACAAAGCCTTGTTTTGTGGTCCCAAAGCTTCCTCTTCAGGGTCCAAAGCTTTGATTCTGTGGTTGAATTCCTCGTTTTATAATCCAAACCCTCACGTTTATTGCACAAACCCTCATTTTTAGGGCCCAAACGCTCATTTTTATGCTGCAAATCATTTCACTGGAAAATGCCTCCTTTTTATGCTCCAAACGCCTCCTTTAGGGCACGATGTCTGAATGTTAGGTCCCAAAGATTTGGTTAAGAGCCCAAAGCTTGGAGTCTAGGGTTGAAAGCCTGCTTTTTACTCTACAAACTCTCCTGTTTAGGGTACAAACCCTCCTTTTTGGTGCACAAGCCCTTGCTGTTAGGGTGCAAACACTCACGTTAAGATTCTCAAGCTTCGAGTCCAGGGTTGAAATCCACATCTTTATGCTCCAAACGACCGTCTTTAGGCTTCAAATCCGACTTTTAATTCTGAAATCCCACTTTTTTATGCTCCAAACGCTACATTAAGGGCACAAAGTCTCCATTTTAGGTCACAACGCTTCCTTTTTAGAGTCCGGAACGTTGGTTCCAGGGTTGAAAGCCTCCCTGTTCTGCTTCAAAGCGTCATTTAGAAGGTACAAGCCCTCATTTTTAGGGCGCAACGCCTCATTTTTTGGCCGCGAATCCTCCTTTTTAGGGGTCAATACGTCCTTTTTGCTGTAAAATCCCTCACTTTTATGTTCCGGACATCTCATTTAGGGCACAAAGCCTTGTTTTGTGGTCCCAAAGCTTCCTCTTCAGAGTCCAAAGCTTTGATTCTGTGGTTGAATTCCCCGTTTTATAATCCAAACCCTCACGTTTATTGCACAAACCCTCATTTTTAGGGCCCAAACGCTCATTTTTATGCTGCAAATCATTTCACTGGAAAATGCCTCCTTTTTATGCTCCAAACGCCTCCTTTAGGGCACGATGTCTGAATGTTAGGTCCCAAAGATTTGGTTAAGAGCCCAAAGCTTGGAGTCTAGGGTTGAAAGCCTGCTTTTTACTCTACAAACCCTCCTGTTTAGGGTACAAACCCTCCTTTTTGGGGCACAAACCCTCGCTGTTAGGGTGCAAACACTCACGTTAAGATTCCCAAGCTTCGAGTCCAGGGTTGAAATCCACATCTTTATGCTCCAAACGACCGTCTTTAGGCTTCAAATCCTACTTTTAATTCTGAAATCCCATTTTTTTACGCTCCAAACACTACATTAAGGGCACAAAGTCTCCATTTTTGGTCACAACGCTTCCTTTTTAGAGTCCGGAACGTTGGTTCCAGGGTTGAAAGCCTCCCTGTTCTGCTTCAAAGCGTCATTTAGAAGGTACAAGCCCTCATTTTTAGGGCGCAACGCCTCATTTTTTGGCCGCGAATCCTCCTTTTTAGGGGTCAATACGTCCTTTTTGCTGTAAAATCCCTCACTTTTATGTTCCAGACATGTCATTTAGGGCACAAAGCCTTGTTTTGTGGTCCCAAAGCTTCCTCTTCAGAGTCCAAAGCTTTGATTCTGTGGTTGAATTCCTCGTTTTATAATCCAAACCCTCACGTTTATTGCACAAACCCTCATTTTTAGGGCCCAAACGCTCATTTTTATGCTGCAAATCATTTCACTGGAAAATGCCTCCTTTTTATGCTCCAAACGCCTCCTTTAGGGCACGATGTCTGAATATTAGGTCCCAAAGATTTGGTTAAGAGCCCAAAGCTTGGAGTCTAGGGTTGAAAGCCTGCTTTTTACTCTACAAACCCTCCTGTTTAGGGTACAAACCCTCCTTTTTGGTGCACAAGCCCTTGCTGTTAGGGTGCAAACACTCACGTTAAGATTCTCAAGCTTCGAGTCCAGGGTTGAAATCCACATCTTTATGCTCCAAACGACCGTCTTTAGGCTTCAAATCCGACTTTTAATTCTGAAATCCCACTTTTTTACGCTCCAAACGCTACATTAAGGGCACAAAGTCTCCATTTTAGGTCACAACGCTTCCTTTTTAGAGTCCGGAACGTTGGTTCCAGGGTTGAAAGCCTCCCTGTTCTGCTTCAAAGCGTCATTTAGAAGGTACAAGCCCTCATTTTTAGGGCGCAACGCCTCATTTTTTGGCCGTGAATCCTCCTTTTTAGGGGTCAATACGTCCTTTTTGCTGTAAAATCCCTCACTTTTATGTTCCGGACATCTCATTTAGGGCACAAAGCCTTGTTTTGTGGTCCCAAAGCTTCCTCTTCAGAGTCCAAAGCTTTGATTCTGTGGTTGAATTCCTCGTTTTATAATCCAAACCCTCACGTTTATTGTACAAACCCTCATTTTTAGGGCCCAAACGCTCATTTTTATGCTGCAAATCATTTCACTGGAAAATGCCTCCTTTTTATGCTCCAAACGCCTCCTTTAGGGCACGATGTCTGAATGTTAGGTCCCAAAGATTTGGTTAAGAGCCCAAAGCTTGGAGTCTAGGGTTGAAAGCCTGCTTTTTACTCTACAAACCCTCCTGTTTAGGGTACAAACCCTCCTTTTTGGGGCACAAACCCTCGCTGTTAGGGTGCAAACACTCCTGTTAAGACTCCCAAGCTTCGAGTCCAGGGTTGAAATCCACATCTTTATGCTCCAAACGACCGTCTTTAGGCTTCAAATCCTACTTTTAATTCTGTAATCCCACTTTTTTACGCTCCAAACGCTACATTAAGGGCACAAAGTCTCCATTTTAGGTCACAACGCTTCCTTTTTAGAGTCCGGAACGTTGGTTCCGGGGTTGAAAGCCTCCCTGTTCTGCTTCAAAGCGTCATTTAGAAGGTACAAGCCCTCATTTTTAGGGCGCAATGCCTCATTTTTTGGCCGCGAATCCTCCTTTTTAGGGGTCAATACGTCCTTTTTGCTGTAAAATCCCTCACTTCTATGTTCCGGACATCTCATTTAGGGCACAAAGCCTTGTTTTGTGGTCCCAAAGCTTCCTCTTCAGAGTCCAAAGCTTTGATTCTGTGGTTGAATTCCTCGTTTTATAATCCAAACCCTCACGTTTATTGTACAAACCCTCATTTTTAGGGCTCAAACGCTCATTTTTATGCTGCAAATCATTTCACTGGAAAATGCCTCCTTTTTATGCTCCAAACGCCTCCTTTAGGGCACGATGTCTGAATGTTAGGTCCCAAAGATTTGGTTAAGAGCCCAAAGCTTGGAGTCTAGGGTTGAAAGCCTGCTTTTTACTCTACAAACCCTCCTGTTTAGGGTACAAACCCTCCTTTTTGGTGCACAAGCCCTCGCTGTTAGGGTGCAAACACTCACGTTAAGATTCCCAAGCTTCGAGTCCAGGGTTGAAATCCACATCTTTATGCTCCAAACGACCGTTTTCAGGCTTCAAACCCTACTTCTAATTCTGAAATCCCACTTTCCTATGCTCCAAACACTACATTAAGGGCACAAAGTCTCAATTTTAGTTCCCAAAGCTTACTTTTTAGAGTCTGCAACATTGGTTCCAGGGTTGAAAGCCTCCCTGTTATGCTTCAAACCGTCATTTAGAAGGTACAAACCCTCATTTTTAGGGTGCAATGCCTCATTTTTTGGCCACGAATCCTTCTTTTTAGGGGTCAATACGTCCTTTTTGCTGTAAAATCCCTCACTTTTATGTTCCGGACATGTCATTTAGGGCACAAAGCCTTGTTTTGTGGTCCCAAAGCTTCCTCTTCAGAGTCCAAATCTTTGGTTCTGTGGTTGAATTCCTCGTTTTATAATCCAAACCCTCACGTTTATTGCACAAACCCTCATTTTTAGGGCCCAAACGCTCATTTTTATGCTGCAAATCATTTCACTGGAAAATGCCTCCTTTTTATGCTCCAAACGCCTCCTTTAGGGCACGATGTCTGAATGTTAGGTCCCAAAGATTTGGTTAAGAGCCCAAAGCTTGGAGTCTAGGGTTGAAAGCCTGCTTTTTACTCTACAAACCCTCCTGTTTAGGGTACAAACCCTCCTTTTTGGTGCACAAGCCCTCGCTGTTAGGGTGCAAACACTCCTGTTAAGACTCCCAAGCTTCGAGTCCAGGGTTGAAATCCACATCTTTATGCTCCAAACGACCGTCTTTAGGCTTCAAATCCAACTTTTAATTCTGTAATCCCACTTTTTTACGCTCCAAACGCTACATTAAGGGCACAAAGTCTCCATTTTAGGTCACAACGCTTCCTTTTTAGAGTCCGGAACGTTGGTTCCAGGGTTGAAAGCCTCCCTGTTCTGCTTCAAAGCGTCATTTAGAAGGTACAAGCCCTCATTTTAAGGGCGCAATGCCTCATTTTTTGGCCGCGAATCCTCCTTTTTAGGGGTCAATACGTCCTTTTTGCTGTAAAATCCCTCACTTTTATGTTCTGGACATCTCATTTAGGGCACAAAGCCTTGTTTTGTGGTCCCAAAGCTTCCTCTTCAGAGTCCAAAGCTTTGATTCTGTGGTTGAATTCCTCGTTTTATAATCCAAACCCTCACGTTTATTGTACAAACCCTCATTTTTAGGGCCCAAACGCTCATTTTTATGCTGCAAATCATTTCACTGGAAAATGCCTCCTTTTTATGCTCCAAACGCCTCCTTTAGGGCACGATGTCTGAATGTTAGGTCCCAAAGATTTGGTTAAGAGCCCAAAGCTTGGAGTCTAGGGTTGAAAGCCTGCTTTTTACTCTACAAACCCTCCTGTTTAGGGTACAAACCCTCCTTTTTGGTGCACAAGCCCTCGCTGTTAGGGTGCAAACACTCACGTTAAGATTCCCAAGCTTCGAGTCCAGGGTTGAAATCCACATCTTTATGCTCCAAACGACCGTTTTCAGGCTTCAAACCCTACTTCTAATTCTGAAATCCCACTTTCCTATGCTCCAAACACTACATTAAGGGCACAAAGTCTCAATTTTAGTTCCCAAAGCTTACTTTTTAGAGTCTGCAACATTGGTTCCAGGGTTGAAAGCCTCCCTGTTATGCTTCAAACCGTCATTTAGAAGGTACAAACCCTCATTTTTAGGGTGCAATGCCTCATTTTTTGGCCACGAATCCTTCTTTTTAGGGGTCAATACGTCCTTTTTGCTGTAAAATCCCTCACTTTTATGTTCCGGACATGTCATTTAGGGCACAAAGCCTTGTTTTGTGGTCCCAAAGCTTCCTCTTCAGAGTCCAAATCTTTGGTTCTGTGGTTGAATTCCTCGTTTTATAATCCAAACCCTCACGTTTATTGCACAAACCCTCATTTTTAGGGCCCAAACGCTCATTTTTATGCTGCAAATCATTTCACTGGAAAATCCCTCCTTTTTATGCTCCAAACGCCTCCTTTAGGGCACGATGTCTGAATGTTAGGTCCCAAAGATTTGGTTAAGAGCCCAAAGCTTGGAGTCTAGGGTTGAAAGCCTGCTTTTTACTCTACAAACCCTCCTGTTTAGGGTACAAACCCTCCTTTTTGGTGCACAAGCCCTCGCTGTTAGGGTGCAAACACTCCTGTTAAGACTCCCAAGCTTCGAGTCCAGGGTTGAAATCCACATCTTTATGCTCCAAACGACCGTCTTTAGGCTTCAAATCCAACTTTTAATTCTGTAATCCCACTTTTTTACGCTCCAAACGCTACATTAAGGGCACAAAGTCTCCATTTTAGGTCACAACGCTTCCTTTTTAGAGTCCGGAACGTTGGTTCCAGGGTTGAAAGCCTCCCTGTTCTGCTTCAAAGCGTCATTTAGAAGGTACAAGCCCTCATTTTTAGGGCGCAACGCCTCATTTTTTGGCCGCGAATCCTCCTTTTTAGGGGTCAATACATCCTTTTTACTGTAAAATCCCTCACTTTTATGTTCCAGACATCTCATTTCGGGCACAAAGCCTTGTTTTGTGGTCCCAAAGCTTCCTCTTCAGAGTCCAAAGCTTTGATTCTGTGGTTGAATTCCTCGTTTTATAATCCAAACCCTCACGTTTATTGTACAAACCCTCATTTTTAGGGCCCAAACGCTCATTTTTAAGCTGCAAATCATTTCACTGGAAAATGCCTCCTTTTTATGCTCCAAACGCCTCCTTTAGGGCACGATGTCTGAATGTTAGGTCCCAAAGATTTGGTTAAGAGCCCAAAGCTTGGAGTCTAGGGTTGAAAGCCTGCTTTTTACTCTACAAACCCTCCTGTTTAGGGTACAAACCCTCCTTTTTGGTGCACAAGCCCTCGCTGTTAGGGTGCAAACACTCACGTTAAGATTCCCAAGCTTCGAGTCCAGGGTTGAAATCCACATCTTTATGCTCCAAACGACCGTTTTCAGGCTTCAAACCCTACTTCTAATTCTGAAATCCCACTTTCCTATGCTCCAAACACTACATTAAGGGCACAAAGTCTCAATTTTAGTTCCCAAAGCTTACTTTTTAGAGTCTGCAACATTGGTTCCAGGGTTGAAAGCCTCCCTGTTATGCTTCAACCGTCATTTAGAAGGTACAAGCCCTCATTTTTAGGGCGCAACGCCTCATTTTTTGGCCGCGAATCCTCCTTTTTAGGGGTCAATACGTCCTTTTTGCTGTAAAATCCCTCACTTTTATGTTCCGGACATGTCATTTAGGGCACAAAGCCTTGTTTTGTGGTCCCAAAGCTTCCTCTTCAGAGTCCAAATCTTTGGTTCTGTGGTTGAATTCCTCGTTTTATAATCCAAACCCTCACGTTTATTGCACAAACCCTCATTTTTAGGGCCCAAACGCTCATTTTTATGCTGCAAATCATTTCACTGGAAAATGCCTCCTTTTTATGCTCCAAACGCCTCCTTTAGGGCACGATGTCTGAATGTTAGGTCCCAAAGATTAGGTTAAGAGCCCAAAGCTTGGAGTCTAGGGTTGAAAGCCTGCTTTTTACTCTACAAACCCTCCTGTTTAGGGTACAAACCCTCCTTTTTGGTGCACAAGCCCTCGCTGTTAGGGTGCAAACACTCCTGTTAAGACTCCCAAGCTTCGAGTCCAGGGTTGAAATCCACATCTTTATGCTCCAAACGACCGTCTTTAGGCTTCAAATCCAACTTTTAATTCTGTAATCCCACTTTTTTACGCTCCAAACGCTACATTAAGGGCACAAAGTCTCCATTTTAGGTCACAACGCTTCCTTTTTAGAGTCCGGAACGTTGGTTCCAGGGTTGAAAGCCTCCCTGTTCTGCTTCAAAGCGTCATTTAGAAGGTACAAGCCCTCATTTTTAGGGCGCAACGCCTCATTTTTTGGCCGCGAATCCTCCTTTTTAGGGGTCAATACATCCTTTTTACTGTAAAATCCCTCACTTTTATGTTCCAGACATCTCATTTCGGGCACAAAGCCTTGTTTTGTGGTCCCAAAGCTTCCTCTTCAGAGTCCAAAGCTTTGATTCTGTGGTTGAATTCCTCGTTTTATAATCCAAACCCTCACGTTTATTGTACAAACCCTCATTTTTAGGGCCCAAACGCTCATTTTTATGCTGCAAATCATTTCACTGGAAAATGCCTCCTTTTTATGCTCCAAACGCCTCCTTTAGGGCACGATGTCTGAATGTTAGGTCCCAAAGATTTGGTTAAGAGCCCAAAGCTTGGAGTCTAGGGTTGAAAGCCTGCTTTTTACTCTACAAACCCTCCTGTTTAGGGTACAAACCCTCCTTTTTGGTGCACAAGCCCTCGCTGTTAGGGTGCAAACACTCACGTTAAGATTCCCAAGCTTCGAGTCCAGGGTTGAAATCCACATCTTTATGCTCCAAACGACCGTTTTCAGGCTTCAAACCCTACTTCTAATTCTGAAATCCCACTTTCCTATGCTCCAAACACTACATTAAGGGCACAAAGTCTCAATTTTAGTTCCCAAAGCTTACTTTTTAGAGTCTGCAACATTGGTTCCAGGGTTGAAAGCCTCCCTGTTATGCTTCAACCGTCATTTAGAAGGTACAAGCCCTCATTTTTAGGGCGCAACGCCTCATTTTTTGGCCGCGAATCCTCCTTTTTAGGGGTCAATACGTCCTTTTTGCTGTAAAATCCCTCACTTCTATGTTACGGACATCTCATTTAGGGCACAAAGCCTTGTTTTGTGGTCCCAAAGCTTCCTCTTCAGGGTCCAAAGCTTTGATTCTGTGGTTGAATTCCTCGTTTTATAATCCAAACCCTCACGTTTATTGCACAAACCCTCATTTTTAGGGCCCAAACGCTCATTTTTATGCTGCAAATCATTTCACTGGAAAATGCCTCCTTTTTATGCTCCAAACGCCTCCTTTAGGGCACGATGTCTGAATGTTAGGTCCCAAAGATTTGGTTAAGAGCCCAAAGCTTGGAGTCTAGGGTTGAAAGCCTGCTTTTTACTCTACAAACTCTCCTGTTTAGGGTACAAACCCTCCTTTTTGGTGCACAAGCCCTTGCTGTTAGGGTGCAAACACTCACGTTAAGATTCTCAAGCTTCGAGTCCAGGGTTGAAATCCACATCTTTATGCTCCAAACGACCGTCTTTAGGCTTCAAATCCGACTTTTAATTCTGAAATCCCACTTTTTTATGCTCCAAACGCTACATTAAGGGCACAAAGTCTCCATTTTAGGTCACAACGCTTCCTTTTTAGAGTCCGGAACGTTGGTTCCAGGGTTGAAAGCCTCCCTGTTCTGCTTCAAAGCGTCATTTAGAAGGTACAAGCCCTCATTTTTAGGGCGCAACGCCTCATTTTTTGGCCGCGAATCCTCCTTTTTAGGGGTCAATACGTCCTTTTTGCTGTAAAATCCCTCACTTCTATGTTCCGGACATCTCATTTAGGGCACAAAGCCTTGTTTTGTGGTCCCAAAGCTTCCTCTTCAGAGTCCAAAGCTTTGATTCTGTGGTTGAATTCCCCGTTTTATAATCCAAACCCTCACGTTTATTGCACAAACCCTCATTTTTAGGGCCCAAACGCTCATTTTTATGCTGCAAATCATTTCACTGGAAAATGCCTCCTTTTTATGCTCCAAACGCCTCCTTTAGGGCACGATGTCTGAATGTTAGGTCCCAAAGATTTGGTTAAGAGCCCAAAGCTTGGATTCTAGGGTTGAAAGCCTGCTTTTTACTCTACAAACCCTCCTGTTTAGGGTACAAACCCTCCTTTTTGGGGCACAAACCCTCGCTGTTAGGGTGCAAACACTCACGTTAAGATTCCCAAGCTTCGAGTCCAGGGTTGAAATCCACATCTTTATGCTCCAAACGACCGTCTTTAGGCTTCAAATCCGACTTTTAATTCTGAAATCCCATTTTTTTACGCTCCAAACACTACATTAAGGGCACAAAGTCTCCATTTTTGGTCACAACGCTTCCTTTTTAGAGTCCGGAAAGTTGGTTCCAGGGTTGAAAGCCTCCCTGTTCTGCTTCAAAGCGTCATTTAGAAGGTACAAGCCCTCATTTTTAGGGCGCAACGCCTCATTTTTTGGCCGCGAATCCTCCTTTTTAGGGGTCAATACGTCCTTTTTGCTGTAAAATCCCTCACTTCTATGTTACGGACATCTCATTTAGGGCACAAAGCCTTGTTTTGTGGTCCCAAAGCTTCCTCTTCAGGGTCCAAAGCTTTGATTCTGTGGTTGAATTCCTCGTTTTATAATCCAAACCCTCACGTTTATTGCACAAACCCTCATTTTTAGGGCCCAAACGCTCATTTTTATGCTGCAAATCATTTCACTGGAAAATGCCTCCTTTTTATGCTCCAAACGCCTCCTTTAGGGCACGATGTCTGAATGTTAGGTCCCAAAGATTTGGTTAAGAGCCCAAAGCTTGGAGTCTAGGGTTGAAAGCCTGCTTTTTACTCTACAAACTCTCCTGTTTAGGGTACAAACCCTCCTTTTTGGTGCACAAGCCCTTGCTGTTAGGGTGCAAACACTCACGTTAAGATTCTCAAGCTTCGAGTCCAGGGTTGAAATCCACATCTTTATGCTCCAAACGACCGTCTTTAGGCTTCAAATCCGACTTTTAATTCTGAAATCCCACTTTTTTATGCTCCAAACGCTACATTAAGGGCACAAAGTCTCCATTTTAGGTCACAACGCTTCCTTTTTAGAGTCCGGAACGTTGGTTCCAGGGTTGAAAGCCTCCCTGTTCTGCTTCAAAGCGTCATTTAGAAGGTACAAGCCCTCATTTTTAGGGCGCAACGCCTCATTTTTTGGCCGCGAATCCTCCTTTTTAGGGGTCAATACGTCCTTTTTGCTGTAAAATCCCTCACTTCTATGTTCCGGACATCTCATTTAGGGCACAAAGCCTTGTTTTGTGGTCCCAAAGCTTCCTCTTCAGAGTCCAAAGCTTTGATTCTGTGGTTGAATTCCTCGTTTTATAATCCAAACCCTCACGTTTATTGCACAAACCCTCATTTTTAGGGCCCAAACGCTCATTTTTATGCTGCAAATCATTTCACTGGAAAATGCCTCCTTTTTATGCTCCAAACGCCTCCTTTAGGGCACGATGTCTGAATGTTAGGTCCCAAAGATTTGGTTAAGAGCCCAAAGCTTGGATTCTAGGGTTGAAAGCCTGCTTTTTACTCTACAAACCCTCCTGTTTAGGGTACAAACCCTCCTTTTTGGGGCACAAACCCTCGCTGTTAGGGTGCAAACACTCACGTTAAGATTCCCAAGCTTCGAGTCCAGGGTTGAAATCCACATCTTTATGCTCCAAACGACCGTCTTTAGGCTTCAAATCCTACTTTTAATTCTGAAATCCCATTTTTTTACGCTCCAAACACTACATTAAGGGCACAAAGTCTCCATTTTTGGTCACAACGCTTCCTTTTTAGAGTCCGGAAAGTTGGTTCCAGGGTTGAAAGCCTCCCTGTTCTGCTTCAAAGCGTCATTTAGAAGGTACAAGCCCTCATTTTTAGGGCGCAACGCCTCATTTTTTGGCCGCGAATCCTCCTTTTTAGGGGTCAATACGTCCTTTTTGCTGTAAAATCCCTCACTTTTATGTTCCAGACATCTCATTTAGGGCACAAAGCCTTGTTTTGTGGTCCCAAAGCTTCCTCTTCAGGGTCCAAAGCTTTGATTCTGTGGTTGAATTCCTCGTTTTATAATCCAAACCCTCACGTTTATTGCACAAACCCTCATTTTTAGGGCCCAAACGCTCATTTTTATGCTGCAAATCATTTCACTGGAAAATGCCTCCTTTTTATGCTCCAAACGCCTCCTTTAGGGCACGATGTCTGAATATTAGGTCCCAAAGATTTGGTTAAGAGCCCAAAGCTTGGAGTCTAGGGTTGAAAGCCTGCTTTTTACTCTACAAACCCTCCTTTGTAGGGTACAAACCCTCCTTTTTGGGGCACAAACCCTCGCTGTTAGGGTGCAAACACTCACGTTAAGATTCCCAAGCTTCGAGTCCAGGGTTGAAATCCACATCTTTATGCTCCAAACGACCGTCTTTAGGCTTCAAATCCTACTTTTAATTCTGAAATCCCACTTTTTTACGCTCCAAACGCTACATTAAGGGCACAAAGTCTCCATTTTAGGTCACAACGCTTCCTTTTTAGAGTCCGGAACATTGGTTCCAGGGTTGAAAGCCTCCCTGTTCTGCTTCAAAGCGTCATTTAGAAGGTACAAGCCCTCATTTTTAGGGCGCAACGCCTCATTTTTTGGCCGCGAATCCTCCTTTTTAGGGGTCAATACGTCCTTTTTGCTGTAAAATCCCTCACTTCTATCTTCGAGACATCTCATTTAGTGCACAAAGCCTTGTTTTGTGGTCCCAAAGCTTCCTCTTCAGGGTCCAAAGCTTTGATTCTGTGGTTGAATTCCTCGTTTTATAATCCAAACCCTCACGTTTATTGTACAAACCCTCATTTTTAGGGCCCAAACGCTCATTTTTATGCTGCAAATCATTTCACTGGAAAATGCCTCCTTTTTATGCTCCAAACGCCTCCTTTAGGGCACGATGTCTGAATGTTAGGTCCCAAAGATTTGGTTAAGAGTCCAAAGCTTGGAGTCTAGGGTTGAAAGCCTGCTTTTTACTCTACAAACCCTCCTGTTTAGGGTACAAACCCTCCTTTTTGGGGCACAAACCCTCGCTGTTAGGGTGCAAACACTCCTGTTAAGACTCCCAAGCTTCGAGTCCAGGGTTGAAATCCACATCTTTATGCTCCAAACGACCGTCTTTAGGCTTCAAATCCTACTTTTAATTCTGTAATCCCACTTTTTTACGCTCCAAACGCTACATTAAGGGCACAAAGTCTCCATTTTAGGTCACAACGCTTCCTTTTTAGAGTCCGGAACGTTGGTTCCAGGGTTGAAAGCCTCCCTGTTCTGCTTCAAAGCGTCATTTAGAAGGTACAAGCCCTCATTTTTAGGGCGCAACGCCTCATTTTTTGGCCGCGAATCCTCCTTTTTAGGGGTCAATACGTCCTTTTTGCTGTAAAATCCCTCACTTCTATCTTCGAGACATCTCATTTAGGGCACAAAGCCTTGTTTTGTGGTCCCAAAGCTTCCTCTTCAGGGTCCAAAGCTTTGATTCTGTGGTTGAATTCCTCGTTTTATAATCCAAACCCTCACGTTTATTGCACAAACCCTCATTTTTAGGGCCCAAACGCTCATTTTTATGCTGCAAATCATTTCACTGGAAAATGCCTCCTTTTTATGCTCCAAACGCCTCCTTTAGGGCACGATGTCTGAATGTTAGGTCCCAAAGATTTGGTTAAGAGCCCAAAGCTTGGAGTCTAGGGTTGAAAGCCTGCTTTTTACTCTACAAACTCTCCTGTTTAGGGTACAAACCCTCCTTTTTGGTGCACAAGCCCTTGCTGTTAGGGTGCAAACACTCACGTTAAGATTCTCAAGCTTCGAGTCCAGGGTTGAAATCCACATCTTTATGCTCCAAACGACCGTCTTTAGGCTTCAAATCCGACTTTTAATTCTGAAATCCCACTTTTTTATGCTCCAAACGCTACATTAAGGGCACAAAGTCTCCATTTTAGGTCACAACGCTTCCTTTTTAGAGTCCGGAACGTTGGTTCCAGGGTTGAAAGCCTCCCTGTTCTGCTTCAAAGCGTCATTTAGAAGGTACAAGCCCTCATTTTTAGGGCGCAACGCCTCATTTTTTGGCCGCGAATCCTCCTTTTTAGGGGTCAATACGTCCTTTTTGCTGTAAAATCCCTCACTTTTATGTTCCGGACATCTCATTTAGGGCACAAAGCCTTGTTTTGTGGTCCCAAAGCTTCCTCTTCAGAGTCCAAAGCTTTGATTCTGTGGTTGAATTCCCCGTTTTATAATCCAAACCCTCACGTTTATTGCACAAACCCTCATTTTTAGGGCCCAAACGCTCATTTTTATGCTGCAAATCATTTCACTGGAAAATGCCTCCTTTTTATGCTCCAAACGCCTCCTTTAGGGCACGATGTCTGAATGTTAGGTCCCAAAGATTTGGTTAAGAGCCCAAAGCTTGGATTCTAGGGTTGAAAGCCTGCTTTTTACTCTACAAACCCTCCTGTTTAGGGTACAAACCCTCCTTTTTGGGGCACAAACCCTCGCTGTTAGGGTGCAAACACTCACGTTAAGATTCCCAAGCTTCGAGTCCAGGGTTGAAATCCACATCTTTATGCTCCAAACGACCGTCTTTAGGCTTCAAATCCTACTTTTAATTCTGAAATCCCATTTTTTTACGCTCCAAACACTACATTAAGGGCACAAAGTCTCCATTTTTGGTCACAACGCTTCCTTTTTAGAGTCCGGAAAGTTGGTTCCAGGGTTGAAAGCCTCCCTGTTCTGCTTCAAAGCGTCATTTAGAAGGTACAAGCCCTCATTTTTAGGGCGCAACGCCTCATTTTTTGGCCGCGAATCCTCCTTTTTAGGGGTCAATACGTCCTTTTTGCTGTAAAATCCCTCACTTTTATGTTCCAGACATCTCATTTAGGGCACAAAGCCTTGTTATGTGGTCCCAAAGCTTCCTCTTCAGAGTCCAAAGCTTTGATTCTGTGGTTGAATTCCTCGTTTTATAATCCAAACCCTCACGTTTATTGCACAAACCCTCATTTTTAGGGCCCAAACGCTCATTTTTATGCTGCAAATCATTTCACTGGAAAATGCCTCCTTTTTATGCTCCAAACGCCTCCTTTAGGGCACGATGTCTGAATATTAGGTCCCAAAGATTTGGTTAAGAGCCCAAAGCTTGGAGTCTAGGGTTGAAAGCCTGCTTTTTACTCTACAAACCCTCCTGTTTAGGGTACAAACCCTCCTTTTTGGTGCACAAGCCCTTGCTGTTAGGGTGCAAACACTCACGTTAAGATTCTCAAGCTTCGAGTCCAGGGTTGAAATCCACATCTTTATGCTCCAAACGACCGTCTTTAGGCTTCAAATCCGACTTTTAATTCTGAAATCCCACTTTTTTACGCTCCAAACGCTACATTAAGGGCACAAAGTCTCCATTTTAGGTCACAACGCTTCCTTTTTAGAGTCCGGAACGTTGGTTCCAGGGTTGAAAGCCTCCCTGTTCTGCTTCAAAGCGTCATTTAGAAGGTACAAGCCCTCATTTTTAGGGCGCAACGCCTCATTTTTTGGCCGTGAATCCTCCTTTTTAGGGGTCAATACGTCCTTTTTGCTGTAAAATCCCTCACTTTTATGTTCCGGACATCTCATTTAGGGCACAAAGCCTTGTTTTGTGGTCCCAAAGCTTCCTCTTCAGAGTCCAAAGCTTTGATTCTGTGGTTGAATTCCTCGTTTTATAATCCAAACCCTCACGTTTATTGTACAAACCCTCATTTTTAGGGCCCAAACGCTCATTTTTATGCTGCAAATCATTTCACTGGAAAATGCCTCCTTTTTATGCTCCAAACGCCTCCTTTAGGGCACGATGTCTGAATGTTAGGTCCCAAAGATTTGGTTAAGAGCCCAAAGCTTGGAGTCTAGGGTTGAAAGCCTGCTTTTTACTCTACAAACCCTCCTGTTTAGGGTACAAACCCTCCTTTTTGGGGCACAAACCCTCGCTGTTAGGGTGCAAACACTCCTGTTAAGACTCCCAAGCTTCGAGTCCAGGGTTGAAATCCACATCTTTATGCTCCAAACGACCGTCTTTAGGCTTCAAATCCTACTTTTAATTCTGTAATCCCACTTTTTTACGCTCCAAACGCTACATTAAGGGCACAAAGTCTCCATTTTAGGTCACAACGCTTCCTTTTTAGAGTCCGGAACGTTGGTTCCGGGGTTGAAAGCCTCCCTGTTCTGCTTCAAAGCGTCATTTAGAAGGTACAAGCCCTCATTTTTAGGGCGCAATGCCTCATTTTTTGGCCGCGAATCCTCCTTTTTAGGGGTCAATACGTCCTTTTTGCTGTAAAATCCCTCACTTCTATGTTCCGGACATCTCATTTAGGGCACAAAGCCTTGTTTTGTGGTCCCAAAGCTTCCTCTTCAGAGTCCAAAGCTTTGATTCTGTGGTTGAATTCCTCGTTTTATAATCCAAACCCTCACGTTTATTGTACAAACCCTCATTTTTAGGGCCCAAACGCTCATTTTTATGCTGCAAATCATTTCACTGGAAAATGCCTCCTTTTTATGCTCCAAACGCCTCCTTTAGGGCACGATGTCTGAATGTTAGGTCCCAAAGATTTGGTTAAGAGCCCAAAGCTTGGAGTCTAGGGTTGAAAGCCTGCTTTTTACTCTACAAACCCTCCTGTTTAGGGTACAAACCCTCCTTTTTGGTGCACAAGCCCTCGCTGTTAGGGTGCAAACACTCACGTTAAGATTCCCAAGCTTCGAGTCCAGGGTTGAAATCCACATCTTTATGCTCCAAACGACCGTTTTTAGGCTTCAAATCCGACTTTTAATTCTGAAATCCCACTTTTTTACGCTCCAAACGCTACATTAAGGGCACAAAGTCTCCATTTTAGGTCACAACGCTACCTTTTTAGAGTCCGGAACGTTGGTTCCAGGGTTGAAAGCCTCCCTGTTCTGCTTCAAAGCGTCATTTAGAAGGTACAAGCCCTCATTTTTAGGGCGCAACGCCTCATTTTTTGGCCGCGAATCCTCCTTTTTAGGGGTCAATACGTCCTTTTTGCTGTAAAATCCCTCACTTTTATGTTCCGGACATCTCATTTAGGGCACAAAGCCTTGTTTTGTGGTCCTAAAGCTTCCTCTTCAGAGTCCAAAGCTTTGATTCTGTGGTTGAATTCCTCGTTTTATAATCCAAACCCTCACGTTTATTGCACAAACCCTCATTGTTAGGGCCCAAACGCTCATTTTTATGCTGCAAATCATTTCACTGGAAAATGCCTCCTTTTTATGCTCCAAACGCCTCCTTTAGGGCACGATGTCTGAATGTTAGGTCCCAAAGATTTGGTTAAGAGCCCAAAGCTTGGAGTCTAGGGTTGAAAGCCTGCTTTTTACTCTACAAACTCTCCTGTTTAGGGTACAAACCCTCCTTTTTGGTGCACAAGCCCTTGCTGTTAGGGTGCAAACACTCACGTTAAGATTCTCAAGCTTCGAGTCCAGGGTTGAAATCCACATCTTTATGCTCCAAACGACCGTCTTTAGGCTTCAAATCCGACTTTTAATTCTGAAATCCCACTTTTTTACGCTCCAAACGCTACATTAAGGGCACAAAGTCTCCATTTTAGGTCACAACGCTTCCTTTTTAGAGTCCGGAACGTTGGTTCCAGGGTTGAAAGCCTCCCTGTTCTGCTTCAAAGCGTCATTTAGAAGGTACAAGCCCTCATTTTTAGGGCGCAACGCCTCATTTTTTGGCCGCGAATCCTCCTTTTTAGGGGTCAATACGTCCTTTTTGCTGTAAAATCCCTCACTTTTATGTTCCAGACATCTCATTTAGGGCACAAAGCCTTGTTTTGTGGTCCCAAAGCTTCCTCTTCAGAGTCCAAAGCTTTGATTCTGTGGTTGAATTCCTCGTTTTATAATCCAAACCCTCACGTTTATTGTACAAACCCTCATTTTTAGGGCCCAAACGCTCATTTTTATGCTGCAAATCATTTCACTGGAAAATGCCTCCTTTTTATGCTCCAAACGCCTCCTTTAGGGCACGATGTCTGAATGTTAGGTCCCAAAGATTTGGTTAAGAGCCCAAAGCTTGGAGTCTAGGGTTGAAAGCCTGCTTTTTACTCTACAAACCCTCCTGTTTAGGGTACAAACCCTCCTTTTTGGTGCACAAGCCCTCGCTGTTAGGGTGCAAACACTCACGTTAAGATTCCCAAGCTTCGAGTCCAGGGTTGAAATCCACATCTTTATGCTCCAAACGACCGTCTTTGGGCTTCAAATCCGACTTTTAATTCTGAAATCCCACTTTTTTACGCTCCAAACGCTACATTAAGGGCACAAAGTCTCCATTTTAGGTCACAACGCTTCCTTTTTAGAGTCCGGAACGTTGGTTCCAGGGTTGAAAGCCTCCCTGTTCTGCTTCAAAGCGTCATTTAGAAGGTACAAGCCCTCATTTATAGGGCGCAACGCCTCATTTTTTGGCCGCGAATCCTCCTTTTTAGGGGTCAATACGTCCTTTTTGCTGTAAAATCCCTCACTTCTATGTTCCGGACATCTCATTTAGGGCACAAAGCCTTGTTTTGTGGTCCCAAAGCTTCCTCTTCAGAGTCCAAAGCTTTGATTCTGTGGTTGAATTCCTCGTTTTATAATCCAAACCCTCACGTTTATTGCACAAACCCTCATTTTTAGGGCCCAAACGCTCATTTTTATGCTGCAAATCATTTCACTGGAAAATGCCTCCTTTTTGTGCTCCAAACGCCTCCTTTAGGGCACGATGTCTGAATGTTAGGTCCCAAAGATTTGGTTAAGAGCCCAAAGCTTGGAGTCTAGGGTTGAAAGCCTGCTTTTTACTCTACAAACCCTCCTGTTTAGGGTACAAACCCTCCTTTTTGGGGCACAAACCCTCGCTGTTAGGGTGCAAACACTCACGTTAAGATTCCCAAGCTTCGAGTCCAGGGTTGAAATCCACATCTTTATGCTCCAAACGACCGTCTTTAGGCTTCAAATCCGACTTTTAATTCTGAAATCCCACTTTTTTACGCTCCAAACGCTACATTAAGGGCACAAAGTCTCCATTTTAGGTCACAACGCTTCCTTTTTAGAGTCCGGAACGTTGGTTCCAGGGTTGAAAGCCTCCCTGTTCTGCTTCAAAGCGTCATTTAGAAGGTACAAGCCCTCATTTTTAGGGCGCAACGCCTCATTTTTTGGCCGCGAATCCTCCTTTTTAGGGGTCAATACGTCCTTTTTGCTGTAAAATCCCTCACTTCTATCTTCGAGACATCTCATTTAGGGCACAAAGCCTTGTTTTGTGGTCCCAAAGCTTCCTCTTCAGGGTCCAAAGCTTTGATTCTGTGGTTGAATTCCTCGTTTTATAATCCAAACCCTCACGTTTATTGTACAAACCCTCTTTTTTAGGGCCCAAACGCTCATTTTTAAGCTGCAAATCATTTCACTGGAAAATGCCTCCTTTTTATGCTCCAAACGCCTCCTTTAGGGCACGATGTCTGAATGTTAGGTCCCAAAGATTTGGTTAAGAGCCCAAAGCTTGGAGTCTAGGGTTCAAAGCCTGCTTTTTACTCTACAAACCCTCCTGTTTAGGGTACAAACCCTCCTTTTTGGGGCACAAACCCTCGCTGTTAGGGTGCAAACACTCACGTTAAGATTCCCAAGCTTCGAGTCCAGGGTTGAAATCCACATCTTTATGCTCCAAGCGACCGTCTTTAGGCTTCAAATCCTAATTTTAATTCTGAAATCCCACTTTTTTACGCTCCAAACGCTACATTAAGGGCACAAAGTCTCCATTTTAGGTCACAACGCTTCCTTTTTAGAGTCCGGAACGTTGGTTCCAGGGTTGAAAGCCTCCCTGTTCTGCTTCAAAGCGTCATTTAGAAGGTACAAGCCCTCATTTTTAGGGCGCAACGCCTCATTTTTTGGCCGCGAATCCTCCTTTTTAGGGGTCAATACGTCCTTTTTACTGTAAAATCCCTCACGTTTATGTTCCGGACATCTCTTTTAGGGCACAAAGCCTTGTTTTGTGGTCCCAAAGCTTCCTCTTCAGAGTCCAAAGCTTTGATTCTGTGGTTGAATTCCTCGTTTTGTAATCCAAACCCTCACGTTTATTGTACAAACCCTCATTTTTAGGGCCCAAACGCTCATTTTTAAGCTGCAAATCATTTCACTGGAAAATGCCTCCTTTTTATGCTCCAAACGCCTCCTTTAGGGCACGATGTCTGAATGTTAGGTCCCAAAGATTTGGTTAAGAGCCCAAAGCTTGGAGTCTAGGGTTCAAAGCCTGCTTTTTACTCTACAAACCCTCCTGTTTAGGGTACAAACCCTCCTTTTTGGGGCACAAACCCTCGCTGTTAGGGTGCAAACACTCACGTTAAGATTCCCAAGCTTCGAGTCCAGGGTTGAAATCCACATCTTTATGCTCCAAGCGACCGTCTTTAGGCTTCAAATCCTAATTTTAATTCTGAAATCCCACTTTTTTACGCTCCAAACGCTACATTAAGGGCACAAAGTCTCCATTTTAGGTCACAACGCTTCCTTTTTAGAGTCCGGAACGTTGGTTCCAGGGTTGAAAGCCTCCCTGTTCTGCTTCAAAGCGTCATTTAGAAGGTACAAGCCCTCATTTTTAGGGCGCAACGCCTCATTTTTTGGCCGCGAATCCTCCTTTTTAGGGGTCAATACGTCCTTTTTGCTGTAAAATACCTCACTTTTATGTTCCGGACATGTCATTTAGGGCACAAAGCCTTGTTTTGTGGTCCCAAAGCTTCCTTTTTAAAGTCCAAAGCTTTGATTCTGTGGTTGAATTCCTCGTTTTATAATCCAAACCCTCACGTTTATTGTACAAACCCTCATTTTTAGGGCCCAAACGCTCATTTTTATGCTGTAAATCATTTCACTGGAAAATGCCTCCTTTTTATGCTCCAAACGCCTCCTTTAGGGCACGATGTCTGAATGTTAGGTCCCAAAGATTTGGTTAAGAGCCCAAAGCTTGGAGTCTAGGGTTGAAAGCCTGCTTTTTACTCTACAAACCCTCCTGTTTAGGGCACAAACCCTCCTTTTTGGTGCACAAGCCCTCGCTGTTAGGGTGCAAACACTCACGTTAAGATTCCCAAGCTTCGAGTCCAGGGTTGAAATCCACATCTTTATGCTCCAAACGACCGTCTTTAGGCTTCAAATCCGACTTTTAATTCTGAAATCCCACTTTTTTATGCTCCAAACGCTACATTAAGGGCACAAAGTCTCCATTTTAGGTCACAACGCTTCCTTTTTAGAGTCCGGAACGTTGGTTCCAGGGTTGAAAGCCTCCCTGTTCTGCTTCAAAGCGTCATTTAGAGGGTACAAGCCCTCATTTTTAGGGCGCAACGCCTCATTTTTTGGCCGCGAATCCTCCTTTTTAGGGGTCAATACGTCCTTTTTGCTGTAAAATCCCTCACTTCTATGTTACAGACATCTCATTTAGGGCACAAAGCCTTGTTTTGTGGTCCCAAAGCTTCCTCTTCAGAGTCCAAAGCTTTGATTCTGTGGTTGAATTCCTCGTTTTATAATCCAAACCCTCACGTTTATTGCACAAACCCTCATTGTTAGGGCCCAAACGCTCATTTTTATGCTGCAAATCATTTCACTGGAAAATGCCTCCTTTTTATGCTCCAAACGCCTCCTTTAGGGCACGATGTCTGAATGTTAGGTCCCAAAGATTTGGTTAAGAGCCCAAAGCTTGGAGTCTAGGGTTGAAAGCCTGCTTTTTACTCTACAAACTCTCCTGTTTAGGGTACAAACCCTCCTTTTTGGTGCACAAGCCCTTGCTGTTAGGGTGCAAACACTCACGTTAAGATTCTCAAGCTTCGAGTCCAGGGTTGAAATCCACATCTTTATGCTCCAAACGACCGTCTTTAGGCTTCAAATCCGACTTTTAATTCTGAAATCCCACTTTTTTACGCTCCAAACGCTACATTAAGGGCACAAAGTCTCCATTTTAGGTCACAACGCTTCCTTTTTAGAGTCCGGAACGTTGGTTCCAGGGTTGAAAGCCTCCCTGTTCTGCTTCAAAGCGTCATTTAGAAGGTACAAGCCCTCATTTTTAGGGCGCAACGCCTCATTTTTTGGCCGCGAATCCTCCTTTTTAGGGGTCAATACGTCCTTTTTGCTGTAAAATCCCTCACTTTTATGTTCCAGACATCTCATTTAGGGCACAAAGCCTTGTTTTGTGGTCCCAAAGCTTCCTCTTCAGAGTCCAAAGCTTTGATTCTGTGGTTGAATTCCTCGTTTTATAATCCAAACCCTCACGTTTATTGTACAAACCCTCATTTTTAGGGCCCAAACGCTCATTTTTATGCTGCAAATCATTTCACTGGAAAATGCCTCCTTTTTATGCTCCAAACGCCTCCTTTAGGGCACGATGTCTGAATGTTAGGTCCCAAAGATTTGGTTAAGAGCCCAAAGCTTGGAGTCTAGGGTTGAAAGCCTGCTTTTTACTCTACAAACCCTCCTGTTTAGGGTACAAACCCTCCTTTTTGGTGCACAAGCCCTCGCTGTTAGGGTGCAAACACTCACGTTAAGATTCCCAAGCTTCGAGTCCAGGGTTGAAATCCACATCTTTATGCTCCAAACGACCGTCTTTGGGCTTCAAATCCGACTTTTAATTCTGAAATCCCACTTTTTTACGCTCCAAACGCTACATTAAGGGCACAAAGTCTCCATTTTAGGTCACAACGCTTCCTTTTTAGAGTCCGGAACGTTGGTTCCAGGGTTGAAAGCCTCCCTGTTCTGCTTCAAAGCGTCATTTAGAAGGTACAAGCCCTCATTTTTAGGGCGCAACGCCTCATTTTTTGGCCGCGAATCCTCCTTTTTAGGGGTCAATACGTCCTTTTTGCTGTAAAATCCCTCACTTCTATCTTCGAGACATCTCATTTAGGGCACAAAGCCTTGTTTTGTGGTCCCAAAGCTTCCTCTTCAGAGTCCAAAGCTTTGATTCTGTGGTTGAATTCCTCGTTTTATAATCCAAACCCTCACGTTTATTGTACAAACCCTCTTTTTTAGGGCCCAAACGCTCATTTTTATGCTGCAAATCATTTCACTGGAAAATGCCTCCTTTTTATGCTCCAAACGCCTCCTTTAGGGCACGATGTCTGAATGTTAGGTCCCAAAGATTTGGTTAAGAGCCCAAAGCTTGGAGTCTAGGGTTGAAAGCCTGCTTTTTACTCTACAAACCCTCCTGTTTAGGGTACAAACCCTCCTTTTTGGTGCACAAGCCCTCGCTGTTAGGGTGCAAACACTCACGTTAAGATTCCCAAGCTTCGAGTCCAGGGTTGAAATCCACATCTTTATGCTCCAAACGACCGTCTTTAGGCTTCAAATCCGACTTTTAATTCTGAAATCCCACTTTTTTACGCTCCAAACGCTACATTAAGGGCACAAAGTCTCCATTTTAGGTCACAACGCTTCCTTTTTAGAGTCCGGAACGTTGGTTCCAGGGTTGAAAGCCTCCCTGTTCTGCTTCAAAGCGTCATTTAGAAGGTACAAGCCCTCATTTTTAGGGCGCAACGCCTCATTTTTTGGCCGCGAATCCTCCTTTTTAGGGGTCAATACGTCCTTTTTACTGTAAAATCCCTCACGTTTATGTTCCGGACATCTCTTTTAGGGCACAAAGCCTTGTTTTGTGGTCCCAAAGCTTCCTCTTCAGAGTCCAAAGCTTTGATTCTTTGGTTGAATTCCTCGTTTTGTAATCCAAACCCTCACGTTTATTGTACAAACCCTCATTTTTAGGGCCCAAACGCTCATTTTTAAGCTGCAAATCATTTCACTGGAAAATGCCTCCTTTTTATGCTCCAAACGCCTCCTTTAGGGCACGATGTCTGAATGTTAGGTCCCAAAGATTTGGTTAAGAGCCCAAAGCTTGGAGTCTAGGGTTCAAAGCCTGCTTTTTACTCTACAAACCCTCCTGTTTAGGGTACAAACCCTCCTTTTTGGGGCACAAACCCTCGCTGTTAGGGTGCAAACACTCACGTTAAGATTCCCAAGCTTCGAGTCCAGGGTTGAAATCCACATCTTTATGCTCCAAGCGACCGTCTTTAGGCTTCAAATCCTAATTTTAATTCTGAAATCCCACTTTTTTACGCTCCAAACGCTACATTAAGGGCACAAAGTCTCCATTTTAGGTCACAACGCTTCCTTTTTAGAGTCCGGAACGTTGGTTCCAGGGTTGAAAGCCTCCCTGTTCTGCTTCAAAGCGTCATTTAGAAGGTACAAGCCCTCATTTTTAGGGCGCAACGCCTCATTTTTTGGCCGCGAATCCTCCTTTTTAGGGGTCAATACGTCCTTTTTACTGTAAAATCCCTCACGTTTATGTTCCGGACATCTCTTTTAGGGCACAAAGCCTTGTTTTGTGGTCCCAAAGCTTCCTCTTCAGAGTCCAAAGCTTTGATTCTGTGGTTGAATTCCTCGTTTTGTAATCCAAACCCTCACGTTTATTGTACAAACCCTCATTTTTAGGGCCCAAACGCTCATTTTTAAGCTGCAAATCATTTCACTGGAAAATGCCTCCTTTTTATGCTCCAAACGCCTCCTTTAGGGCACGATGTCTGAATGTTAGGTCCCAAAGATTTGGTTAAGAGCCCAAAGCTTGGAGTCTAGGGTTCAAAGCCTGCTTTTTACTCTACAAACCCTCCTGTTTAGGGTACAAACCCTCCTTTTTGGGGCACAAACCCTCGCTGTTAGGGTGCAAACACTCACGTTAAGATTCCCAAGCTTCGAGTCCAGGGTTGAAATCCACATCTTTATGCTCCAAGCGACCGTCTTTAGGCTTCAAATCCTAATTTTAATTCTGAAATCCCACTTTTTTACGCTCCAAACGCTACATTAAGGGCACAAAGTCTCCATTTTAGGTCACAACGCTTCCTTTTTAGAGTCCGGAACGTTGGTTCCAGGGTTGAAAGCCTCCCTGTTCTGCTTCAAAGCGTCATTTAGAAGGTACAAGCCCTCATTTTTAGGGCGCAACGCCTCATTTTTTGGCCGCGAATCCTCCTTTTTAGGGGTCAATACGTCCTTTTTGCTGTAAAATACCTCACTTTTATGTTCCGGACATGTCATTTAGGGCACAAAGCCTTGTTTTGTGGTCCCAAAGCTTCCTTTTTAAAGTCCAAAGCTTTGATTCTGTGGTTGAATTCCTCGTTTTATAATCCAAACCCTCACGTTTATTGTACAAACCCTCATTTTTAGGGCCCAAACGCTCATTTTTATGCTGTAAATCATTTCACTGGAAAATGCCTCCTTTTTATGCTCCAAACGCCTCCTTTAGGGCACGATGTCTGAATGTTAGGTCCCAAAGATTTGGTTAAGAGCCCAAAGCTTGGAGTCTAGGGTTGAAAGCCTGCTTTTTACTCTACAAACCCTCCTGTTTAGGGCACAAACCCTCCTTTTTGGTGCACAAGCCCTCGCTGTTAGGGTGCAAACACTCACGTTAAGATTCCCAAGCTTCGAGTCCAGGGTTGAAATCCACATCTTTATGCTCCAAACGACCGTCTTTAGGCTTCAAATCCGACTTTTAATTCTGAAATCCCACTTTTTTATGCTCCAAACGCTACATTAAGGGCACAAAGTCTCCATTTTAGGTCACAACGCTTCCTTTTTAGAGTCCGGAACGTTGGTTCCAGGGTTGAAAGCCTCCCTGTTCTGCTTCAAAGCGTCATTTAGAGGGTACAAGCCCTCATTTTTAGGGCGCAACGCCTCATTTTTTGGCCGCGAATCCTCCTTTTTAGGGGTCAATACGTCCTTTTTGCTGTAAAATCCCTCACTTCTATGTTACAGACATCTCATTTAGGGCACAAAGCCTTGTTTTGTGGTCCCAAAGCTTCCTCTTCAGAGTCCAAAGCTTTGATTCTGTGGTTGAATTCCTCGTTTTATAATCCAAACCCTCACGTTTATTGCACAAACCCTCATTTTTAGGGCCCAAACGCTCATTTTTATGCTGCAAATCATTTCACTGGAAAATGCCTCCTTTTTGTGCTCCAAACGCCTCCTTTAGGGCACGATGTCTGAATGTTAGGTCCCAAAGATTTGGTTAAGAGCCCAAAGCTTGGAGTCTAGGGTTGAAAGCCTGCTTTTTACTCTACAAACCCTCCTGTTTAGGGTACAAACCCTCCTTTTTGGTGCACAAGCCCTCGCTGTTAGGGTGCAAACACTCACGTTAAGATTCCCAAGCTTCGAGTCCAGGGTTGAAATCCACATCTTTATGCTCCAAACGACCGTCTTTAGGCTTCAAATCCTACTTTTAATTCTGAAATCCCACTTTTTTACACTCCAAACGCTACATTAAGGGCACAAAGTCTCCATTTTAGGTCACAACGCTTCCTTTTTAGAGTCCGGAACGTTGGTTCCAGGGTTGAAAGCCTCCCTGTTCTGCTTCAAAGCGTCATTTAGAAGGTACAAGCCCTCATTTATAGGGCGCAACGCCTCATTTTTTGGCCGCGAATCCTCCTTTTTAGGGGTCAATACGTCCTTTTTGCTGTAAAATCCCTCACTTTTATGTTCCGGACATCTCATTTAGGGCACAAAGCCTTGTTTTGTGGTCCCAAAGCTTCCTCTTCAGAGTCCAAAGCTTTGATTCTGTGGTTGAATTCCTCGTTTTGTAATCCAAACCCTCACGTTTATTGTACAAACCCTCATTTTTAGGGCCCAAACGCTCATTTTTATGCTGCAAATCATTTCACTGGAAAATGCCTCCTTTTTATGCTCCAAACGCCTCCTTTAGGGCACGATGTCTGAATGTTAGGTCCCAAAGATTAGGTTAAGAGCCCAAAGCTTTGAGTCTAGGGTTGAAAGCCTGCTTTTTACTCTACAAACCCTCCTGTTTAGGGCACAACCCCTCCTTTTTGGTGCACAAGCCCTCGCTGTTAGGGTGCAAACACTCACGTTAAGATTCCCAAGCTTCGAGTACAGGGTTGAAATCCACATCTTTATGCTCCAAACGACCGTCTTTAGGCTTCAAATCCGACTTTTAATTCTGAAATCCCACTTTTTTACGCTCCAAACGCTACATTAAGGGCACAAAGTCTCCATTTTAGGTCACAACGCTTCCTTTTTAGAGTCCGGAACGTTGGTTCCAGGGTTGAAAGCCTCCCTGTTCTGCTTCAAAGCGTCATTTAGAAGGTACAAGCCCTCATTTTTAGGGCGCAACGCCTCATTTTTTGGCCGCGAATCCTCCTTTTTAGGGGTCAATACGTCCTTTTTGCTGTAAAATCCCTCACTTTTATGTTCCGGACATCTCATTTAGGGCACAAAGCCTTGTTTTGTGGTCCCAAAGCTTCCTCTTCAGAGTCCAAAGCTTTGATTCTGTGGTTGAATTCCTCGTTTTGTAATCCAAACCCTCACGTTTATTGTACAAACCCTCATTTTTAGGGCCCAAACGCTCATTTTTAAGCTGCAAATCATTTCACTGGAAAATGCCTCCTTTTTATGCTCCAAACGCCTCCTTTAGGGCACGATGTCTGAATGTTAGGTCCCAAAGATTTGGTTAAGAGCCCAAAGCTTGGAGTCTAGGGTTCAAAGCCTGCTTTTTACTCTACAAACCCTCCTGTTTAGGGTACAAACCCTCCTTTTTGGGGCACAAACCCTCGCTGTTAGGGTGCAAACACTCACGTTAAGATTCCCAAGCTTCGAGTCCAGGGTTGAAATCCACATCTTTATGCTCCAAGCGACCGTCTTTAGGCTTCAAATCCTAATTTTAATTCTGAAATCCCACTTTTTTACGCTCCAAACGCTACATTAAGGGCACAAAGTCTCCATTTTAGGTCACAACGCTTCCTTTTTAGAGTCCGGAACGTTGGTTCCAGGGTTGAAAGCCTCCCTGTTCTGCTTCAAAGCGTCATTTAGAAGGTACAAGCCCTCATTTTTAGGGCGCAACGCCTCATTTTTTGGCCGCGAATCCTCCTTTTTAGGGGTCAATACGTCCTTTTTGCTGTAAAATACCTCACTTTTATGTTCCGGACATGTCATTTAGGGCACAAAGCCTTGTTTTGTGGTCCCAAAGCTTCCTTTTTAAAGTCCAAAGCTTTGATTCTGTGGTTGAATTCCTCGTTTTATAATCCAAACCCTCACGTTTATTGTACAAACCCTCATTTTTAGGGCCCAAACGCTCATTTTTATGCTGTAAATCATTTCACTGGAAAATGCCTCCTTTTTATGCTCCAAACGCCTCCTTTAGGGCACGATGTCTGAATGTTAGGTCCCAAAGATTTGGTTAAGAGCCCAAAGCTTGGAGTCTAGGGTTGAAAGCCTGCTTTTTACTCTACAAACCCTCCTGTTTAGGGCACAAACCCTCCTTTTTGGTGCACAAGCCCTCGCTGTTAGGGTGCAAACACTCACGTTAAGATTCCCAAGCTTCGAGTCCAGGGTTGAAATCCACATCTTTATGCTCCAAACGACCGTCTTTAGGCTTCAAATCCGACTTTTAATTCTGAAATCCCACTTTTTTATGCTCCAAACGCTACATTAAGGGCACAAAGTCTCCATTTTAGGTCACAACGCTTCCTTTTTAGAGTCCGGAACGTTGGTTCCAGGGTTGAAAGCCTCCCTGTTCTGCTTCAAAGCGTCATTTAGAAGGTACAAGCCCTCATTTTTAGGGCGCAACGCCTCATTTTTTGGCCGCGAATCCTCCTTTTTAGGGGTCAATACGTCCTTTTTGCTGTAAAATCCCTCACTTCTATGTTACAGACATCTCATTTAGGGCACAAAGCCTTGTTTTGTGGTCCCAAAGCTTCCTCTTCAGAGTCCAAAGCTTTGATTCTGTGGTTGAATTCCTCGTTTTATAATCCAAACCCTCACGTTTATTGCACAAACCCTCATTTTTAGGGCCCAAACGCTCATTTTTATGCTGCAAATCATTTCACTGGAAAATGCCTCCTTTTTGTGCTCCAAACGCCTCCTTTAGGGCACGATGTCTGAATGTTAGGTCCCAAAGATTTGGTTAAGAGCCCAAAGCTTGGAGTCTAGGGTTGAAAGCCTGCTTTTTACTCTACAAACCCTCCTGTTTAGGGTACAAACCCTCCTTTTTGGTGCACAAGCCCTCGCTGTTAGGGTGCAAACACTCACGTTAAGATTCCCAAGCTTCGAGTCCAGGGTTGAAATCCACATCTTTATGCTCCAAACGACCGTCTTTAGGCTTCAAATCCTACTTTTAATTCTGAAATCCCACTTTTTTACACTCCAAACGCTACATTAAGGGCACAAAGTCTCCATTTTAGGTCACAACGCTTCCTTTTTAGAGTCCGGAACGTTGGTTCCAGGGTTGAAAGCCTCCCTGTTCTGCTTCAAAGCGTCATTTAGAAGGTACAAGCCCTCATTTATAGGGCGCAACGCCTCATTTTTTGGCCGCGAATCCTCCTTTTTAGGGGTCAATACGTCCTTTTTGCTGTAAAATCCCTCACTTTTATGTTCCGGACATCTCATTTAGGGCACAAAGCCTTGTTTTGTGGTCCCAAAGCTTCCTCTTCAGAGTCCAAAGCTTTGATTCTGTGGTTGAATTCCTCGTTTTGTAATCCAAACCCTCACGTTTATTGTACAAACCCTCATTTTTAGGGCCCAAACGCTCATTTTTATGCTGCAAATCATTTCACTGGAAAATGCCTCCTTTTTATGCTCCAAACGCCTCCTTTAGGGCACGATGTCTGAATGTTAGGTCCCAAAGATTAGGTTAAGAGCCCAAAGCTTTGAGTCTAGGGTTGAAAGCCTGCTTTTTACTCTACAAACCCTCCTGTTTAGGGCACAACCCCTCCTTTTTGGTGCACAAGCCCTCGCTGTTAGGGTGCAAACACTCACGTTAAGATTCCCAAGCTTCGAGTACAGGGTTGAAATCCACATCTTTATGCTCCAAACGACCGTCTTTAGGCTTCAAATCCGACTTTTAATTCTGAAATCCCACTTTTTTACGCTCCAAACGCTACATTAAGGGCACAAAGTCTCCATTTTAGGTCACAACGCTTCCTTTTTAGAGTCCGGAACGTTGGTTCCAGGGTTGAAAGCCTCCCTGTTCTGCTTCAAAGCGTCATTTAGAAGGTACAAGCCCTCATTTTTAGGGCGCAACGCCTCATTTTTTGGCCGCGAATCCTCCTTTTTAGGGGTCAATACGTCCTTTTTGCTGTAAAATCCCTCACTTTTATGTTCCGGACATCTCATTTAGGGCACAAAGCCTTGTTTTGTGGTCCCAAAGCTTCCTCTTCAGAGTCCAAAGCTTTGATTCTGTGGTTGAATTCCCCGTTTTATAATCCAAACCCTCACGTTTATTGCACAAACCCTCATTTTTAGGGCCGAAACGCTCATTTTTATGCTGCAAATCATTTCACTGGAAAATGCCTCCTTTTTATGCTCCAAACGCCTCCTTTAGGGCACGATGTCTGAATGTTAGGTCCCAAAGATTTGGTTAAGAGCCCAAAGCTTGGAGTCTAGGGTTGAAAGCCTGCTTTTTACTCTACAAACCCTCCTGTTTAGGGTACAAACCCTCCTTTTTGGTGCACAAGCCCTCGCTGTTAGGGTGCAAACACTCACGTTAAGATTCCCAAGCTTCGAGTCCAGGGTTGAAATCCACATCTTTATGCTCCAAACGACCGTCTTTAGGCTTCAAATCCGACTTTTAATTCTGAAATCCCACTTTTTTACGCTCCAAACGCTACATTAAGGGCACAAAGTCTCCATTTTAGGTCACAACGCTTCCTTTTTAGAGTCCGGAACGTTGGTTCCAGGGTTGAAAGCCTCCCTGTTCTGCTTCAAAGCATCATTTAGAAGGTACAAGCCCTCATTTTTAGGGCGCAACGCCTCATTTTTTGGCCGCGAATCCTCCTTTTTAGGGGTCAATACGTCCTTTTTGCTGTAAAATCCCTCACTTTTATGTTACGGACATCTCATTTAGGGCACAAAGCCTTGTTTTGTGGTCCCAAAGCTTCCTCTTCAGAGTCCAAAGCTTTGATTCTGTGGTTGAATTCCTCGTTTTATAATCCAAACCCTCACGTTTATTGCACAAACCCTCATTTTTAGGGCCCAAACGCTCATTTTTATGCTGCAAATCATTTCACTGGAAAATGCCTCCTTTTTATGCTCCAAACGCCTCCTTTAGGGCACGATGTCTGAATGTTAGGTCCCAAAGATTTGGTTAAGAGCCCAAAGCTTGGAGTCTAGGGTTCAAAGCCTGCTTTTTACTCTACAAACCCTCCTGTTTAGGGTACAAACCCTCCTTTTTGGTGCACAAGCCCTCGCTGTTAGGGTGCAAACACTCACGTTAAGATTCCCAAGCTTCGAGTCCAGGGTTGAAATCCACATCTTTATGCTCCAAACGACCGTCTTTAGGCTTCAAATCCGACTTTTAATTCTGAAATCCCACTTTTTTACGCTCCAAACGCTACATTAAGGGCACAAAGTCTCCATTTTAGGTCACAACGCTTCCTTTTTAGAGTCCGGAACGTTGGTTCCAGGGTTGAAAGCCTCCCTGTTCTGCTTCAAAGCGTCATTTAGAAGGTACAAGCCCTCATTTTTAGGGCGCAACGCCTCATTTTTTGGCCGCGAATCCTCCTTTTTAGGGGTCAATATGTCCTTTTTGCTGTAAAATCCCTCACTTCTATGTTCCGGACATCTCATTTAGGGCACAAAGCCTTGTTTTGTGGTCCCAAAGCTTCCTCTTCAGAGTCCAAAGCTTTGATTCTGTGGTTGAATTCCTCGTTTTATAATCCAAACCCTCACGTTTATTGCACAAACCCTCATTTTTAGGGCCCAAACGCTCATTTTTATGCTGCAAATCATTTCACTGGAAAATGCCTCCTTTTTATGCTCCAAACGCCTCCTTTAGGGCACGATGTCTGAATGTTAGGTCCCAAAGATTTGGTTAAGAGCCCAAAGCTTGGAGTCTAGGGTTGAAAGCCTGCTTTTTACTCTACAAACTCTCCTGTTTAGGGTACAAACCCTCCTTTTTGGTGCACAAGCCCTTGCTGTTAGGGTGCAAACACTCACGTTAAGATTCTCAAGCTTCGAGTCCAGGGTTGAAATCCACATCTTTATGCTCCAAACGACCGTCTTTAGGCTACAAATCCGACTTTTAATTCTGAAATCCCACTTTTTTACGCTCCAAACGCTACATTAAGGGCACAAAGTCTCCATTTTAGGTCACAACGCTTCCTTTTTAGAGTCCGGAACGTTGGTTCCAGGGTTGAAAGCCTCCCTGTTCTGCTTCAAAGCGTCATTTAGAAGGTACAAGCCCTCATTTTTAGGGCGCAACGCCTCATTTTTTGGCCGCGAATCCTCCTTTTTAGGGGTCAATACGTCCTTTTTACTGTAAAATCCCTCACTTTTATGTTCCGGACATCTCATTTAGGGCACAAAGCGTTGTTTTGTGGTCCCAAAGCTTCCTCTTCAGAGTCCAAAGCTTTGATTCTGTGGTTGAATTCCTCGTTTTGTAATCCAAACCCTCACGTTTATTGTACAAACCCTCATTTTTAGGGCCCAAACGCTCATTTTTAAGCTGCAAATCATTTCACTGGAAAATGCCTCCTTTTTATGCTCCAAACGCCTCCTTTAGGGCACGATGTCTGAATGTTAGGTCCCAAAGATTTGGTTAAGAGCCCAAAGCTTGGAGTCTAGGGTTGAAAGCCTGCTTTTTACTCTACAAACCCTCCTGTTTAGGGTACAAACCCTCCTTTTAGGGGCACAAGCCCTCGCTGTTAGGGTGCAAACACTCACGTTAAGATTCCCAAGCTTCGAGTACAGGGTTGAAATCCACATCTTTATGCTCCAAGCGACCGTCTTTAGGCTTCAAATCCGACTTTTACTTCTGAAATCCCACTTTTTTACGCTCCAAACGCTACATTAAGGGCACAAAGTCTCCATTTTAGGTCACAACGCTTCCTTTTTAGAGTCCGGAACGTTGGTTCCAGGGTTGAAAGCCTCCCTGTTCTGCTTCAAAGCGTCATTTAGAAGGTACAAGCCCTCATTTTTAGGGCGCAACGCCTCATTTTTTGGCCGCGAATCCTCCTTTTTAGGGGTCAATACGTCCTTTTTGCTGTAAAATCCCTCACTTTTATGTTCCGGACATCTCTTTTAGGGCACAAAGCCTTGTTTTGTGGTCCCAAAGCTTCCTTTTTAGAGTCCAAAGCTTTGATTCTGTGGTTGAATTCCTCGTTTTATAATCCAAACCCTCACGTTTATTGTACCAACCCTCATTTTTAGGGCCCAAACGCTCATTTTTATGCTGCAAATCATTTCACTGGAAAATGCCTCCTTTTTATGCTCCAAACGCCTCCTTTAGGGCACGATGTCTGAATGTTAGGTCCCAAAGATTTGGTTAAGAGCCCAAAGCTTGGAGTCTAGGGTTGAAAGCCTGCTTTTTACTCTACAAACCCTCCTGTTTAGGGTACAAACCCTCCTTTTTGGTGCACAAGCCCTCGCTGTTAGGGTGCAAACACTCACGTTAAGATTCCCAAGCTTCGAGTCCAGGGTTGAAATCCACATCTTTATGCTCCAAACGACCGTCTTTAGGCTTCAAATCCGACTTTTAATTCTGAAATCCCACTTTTTTACGCTCCAAACGCTACATTAAGGGCACAAAGTCTCCATTTTAGGTCACAACGCTTCCTTTTTAGAGTCCGGAACGTTGGTTCCAGGGTTGAAAGCCTCCCTGTTCTGCTTCAAAGCATCATTTAGAAGGTACAAGCCCTCATTTTTAGGGCGCAACGCCTCATTTTTTGGCCGCGAATCCTCCTTTTTAGGGGTCAATACGTCCTTTTTGCTGTAAAATCCCTCACTTTTATGTTACGGACATCTCATTTAGGGCACAAAGCCTTGTTTTGTGGTCCCAAAGCTTCCTCTTCAGAGTCCAAAGCTTTGATTCTGTGGTTGAATTCCTCGTTTTATAATCCAAACCCTCACGTTTATTGCACAAACCCTCATTTTTAGGGCCCAAACGCTCATTTTTATGCTGCAAATCATTTCACTGGAAAATGCCTCCTTTTTATGCTCCAAACGCCTCCTTTAGGGCACGATGTCTGAATGTTAGGTCCCAAAGATTTGGTTAAGAGCCCAAAGCTTGGAGTCTAGGGTTCAAAGCCTGCTTTTTACTCTACAAACCCTCCTGTTTAGGGTACAAACCCTCCTTTTTGGTGCACAAGCCCTCGCTGTTAGGGTGCAAACACTCACGTTAAGATTCCCAAGCTTCGAGTCCAGGGTTGAAATCCACATCTTTATGCTCCAAACGACCGTCTTTAGGCTTCAAATCCGACTTTTAATTCTGAAATCCCACTTTTTTACGCTCCAAACGCTACATTAAGGGCACAAAGTCTCCATTTTAGGTCACAACGCTTCCTTTTTAGAGTCCGGAACGTTGGTTCCAGGGTTGAAAGCCTCCCTGTTCTGCTTCAAAGCGTCATTTAGAAGGTACAAGCCCTCATTTTTAGGGCGCAACGCCTCATTTTTTGGCCGCGAATCCTCCTTTTTAGGGGTCAATATGTCCTTTTTGCTGTAAAATCCCTCACTTCTATGTTCCGGACATCTCATTTAGGGCACAAAGCCTTGTTTTGTGGTCCCAAAGCTTCCTCTTCAGAGTCCAAAGCTTTGATTCTGTGGTTGAATTCCTCGTTTTATAATCCAAACCCTCACGTTTATTGCACAAACCCTCATTTTTAGGGCCCAAACGCTCATTTTTATGCTGCAAATCATTTCACTGGAAAATGCCTCCTTTTTATGCTCCAAACGCCTCCTTTAGGGCACGATGTCTGAATGTTAGGTCCCAAAGATTTGGTTAAGAGCCCAAAGCTTGGAGTCTAGGGTTGAAAGCCTGCTTTTTACTCTACAAACTCTCCTGTTTAGGGTACAAACCCTCCTTTTTGGTGCACAAGCCCTTGCTGTTAGGGTGCAAACACTCACGTTAAGATTCTCAAGCTTCGAGTCCAGGGTTGAAATCCACATCTTTATGCTCCAAACGACCGTCTTTGGGCTACAAATCCGACTTTTAATTCTGAAATCCCACTTTTTTACGCTCCAAACGCTACATTAAGGGCACAAAGTCTCCATTTTAGGTCACAACGCTTCCTTTTTAGAGTCCGGAACGTTGGTTCCAGGGTTGAAAGCCTCCCTGTTCTGCTTCAAAGCGTCATTTAGAAGGTACAAGCCCTCATTTTTAGGGCGCAACGCCTCATTTTTTGGCCGCGAATCCTCCTTTTTAGGGGTCAATACGTCCTTTTTACTGTAAAATCCCTCACTTTTATGTTCCGGACATCTCATTTAGGGCACAAAGCGTTGTTTTGTGGTCCCAAAGCTTCCTCTTCAGAGTCCAAAGCTTTGATTCTGTGGTTGAATTCCTCGTTTTGTAATCCAAACCCTCACGTTTATTGTACAAACCCTCATTTTTAGGGCCCAAACGCTCATTTTTAAGCTGCAAATCATTTCACTGGAAAATGCCTCCTTTTTATGCTCCAAACGCCTCCTTTAGGGCACGATGTCTGAATGTTAGGTCCCAAAGATTTGGTTAAGAGCCCAAAGCTTGGAGTCTAGGGTTGAAAGCCTGCTTTTTACTCTACAAACCCTCCTGTTTAGGGTACAAACCCTCCTTTTAGGGGCACAAGCCCTCGCTGTTAGGGTGCAAACACTCACGTTAAGATTCCCAAGCTTCGAGTACAGGGTTGAAATCCACATCTTTATGCTCCAAGCGACCGTCTTTAGGCTTCAAATCCGACTTTTACTTCTGAAATCCCACTTTTTTACGCTCCAAACGCTACATTAAGGGCACAAAGTCTCCATTTTAGGTCACAACGCTTCCTTTTTAGAGTCCGGAACGTTGGTTCCAGGGTTGAAAGCCTCCCTGTTCTGCTTCAAAGCGTCATTTAGAAGGTACAAGCCCTCATTTTTAGGGCGCAACGCCTCATTTTTTGGCCGCGAATCCTCCTTTTTAGGGGTCAATACGTCCTTTTTGCTGTAAAATCCCTCACTTTTATGTTCCGGACATCTCTTTTAGGGCACAAAGCCTTGTTTTGTGGTCCCAAAGCTTCCTTTTTAGAGTCCAAAGCTTTGATTCTGTGGTTGAATTCCTCGTTTTATAATCCAAACCCTCACGTTTATTGTACCAACCCTCATTTTTAGGGCCCAAACGCTCATTTTTATGCTGCAAATCATTTCACTGGAAAATGCCTCCTTTTTATGCTCCAAACGCCTCCTTTAGGGCACGATGTCTGAATGTTAGGTCCCAAAGATTTGGTTAAGAGCCCAAAGCTTGGAGTCTAGGGTTGAAAGCCTGCTTTTTACTCTACAAACCCTCCTGTTTAGGGTACAAACCCTCCTTTTTGGTGCACAAGCCCTCGCTGTTAGGGTGCAAACACTCACGTTAAGATTCCCAAGCTTCGAGTCCAGGGTTGAAATCCACATCTTTATGCTCCAAACGACCGTCTTTAGGCTTCAAATCCGACTTTTAATTCTGAAATCCCACTTTTTTACGCTCCAAACGCTACATTAAGGGCACAAAGTCTCCATTTTAGGTCACAACGCTACCTTTTTAGAGTCCGGAACGTTGGTTCCAGGGTTGAAAGCCTCCCTGTTCTGCTTCAAAGCGTCATTTAGAAGGTACAAGCCCTCATTTTTAGGGCGCAACGCCTCATTTTTTGGCCGCGAATCCTCCTTTTTAGGGGTCAATACGTCCTTTTTGCTGTAAAATCCCTCACTTCTATGTTACGGACATCTCATTTAGGGCACAAAGCCTTGTTTTGTGGTCCCAAAGCTTCCTCTTCAGAGTCCAAAGCTTTGATTCTGTGGTTGAATTCCTCGGTTTATAATCCAAACCCTCACGTTTATTGCGCAAACCCTCATTTTTAGGGCCCAAACGCTCATTTTTATGCTGCAAATCATTTCACTGGAAAATGCCTCCTTTTTGTGCTCCAAACGCCTCCTTTAGGGCACGATGTCTGAATGTTAGGTCCCAAAGATTTGGTTAAGAGCCCAAAGCTTGGAGTCTAGGGTTGAAAGCCTGCTTTTTACTCTACAAACCCTCCTGTTTAGGGTACAAACCCTCCTTTTTGGTGCACAAGCCCTCGCTGTTAGGGTGCAAACACTCACGTTAAGATTCCCAAGCTTCGAGTCCAGGGTTGAAATCCACATCTTTATGCTCCAAACGACCGTCTTTAGGCTTCAAATCCTACTTTTAATTCTGAAATCCCACTTTTTTACGCTCCAAACGCTACATTAAGGGCACAAAGTCTCCATTTTAGGTCACAACGCTTCCTTTTTAGAGTCCGGAACGTTGGTTCCAGGGTTGAAAGCCTCCCTGTTCTGCTTCAAAGCGTCATTTAGAAGGTACAAGCCCTCATTTTTAGGGCGCAACGCCTCATTTTTTGGCCGCGAATCCTCCTTTTTAGGGGTCAATACGTCCTTTTTACTGTAAAATCCCTCACTTTTATGTTCCGGACATCTCATTTAGGGCACAAAGCCTTGTTTTGTGGTCCCAAAGCTTCCTCTTCAGAGTCCAAAGCTTTGATTCTGTGGTTGAATTCCTCGTTTTGTAATCCAAACCCTCACGTTTATTGTACAAACCCTCATTTTTAGGGCCCAAACGCTCATTTTTAAGCTGCAAATCATTTCACTGGAAAATGCCTCCTTTTTATGCTCCAAACGCCTCCTTTAGGGCACGATGTCTGAATGTTAGGTCCCAAAGATTTGGTTAAGAGCCCAAAGCTTGGAGTCTAGGGTTGAAAGCCTGCTTTTTACTCTACAAACCCTCCTGTTTAGGGCACAAACCCTCCTTTTTGGTGCACAAGCCCTCGCTTTTAGGGTGCAAACACTCACGTTAAGATTCCCAAGCTTCGAGTCCAGGGTTGAAATCCACATCTTTATGCTCCAAACGACCGTCTTTAGGCTTCAAATCCGACTTTTACTTCTGAAATCCCACTTTTTTACGCTCCAAACGCTACATTAAGGGCACAAAGTCTCCATTTTAGGTCACAACGCTTCCTTTTTAGAGTCCGGAACGTTGGTTCCAGGGTTGAAAGCCTCCCTGTTCTGCTTCAAAGCGTCATTTAGAAGGTACAAGCCCTCATTTTTAGGGCGCAACGCCTCATTTTTTGGCCGCGAATCCTCCTTTTTAGGGGTCAATACGTCCTTTTTGCTGTAAAATCCCTCACTTTTATGTTCCGGACATCTCATTTAGGGCACAAAGCCTTGTTTTGTGGTCCCAAAGCTTCCTCTTCAGGGTCCAAAGCTTTGATTCTGTGGTTGAATTCCTCGTTTTATAATCCAAACCCTCACGTTTATTGCACAAACCCTCATTTTTAGGGCCCAAACGCTCATTTTTATGCTGCAAATCATTTCACTGGAAAATGCCTCCTTTTTATGCTCCAAACGCCTCCTTTAGGGCACGATGTCTGAATGTTAGGTCCCAAAGATTTGGTTAAGAGCCCAAAGCTTGGAGTCTAGGGTTGAAAGCCTGCTTTTTACTCTACAAACCCTCCTGTTTAGGGTACAAACCCTCCTTTTTGGTGCACAAGCCCTCGCTGTTAGGGTGCAAACACTCCTGTTAAGATTCCCAAGCTTCGAGTCCAGGGTTGAAATCCACATCTTTATGCTCCAAACGACCGTCTTTAGGCTTCAAATCCTACTTTTAATTCTGAAATCCCACTTTTTTACGCTCCAAACGCTACATTAAGGGCACAAAGTCTCCATTTTAGGTCACAACGCTTCCTTTTTAGAGTCCGGAACGTTGGTTCCAGGGTTGAAAGCCTCCCTGTTCTGCTTCAAAGCGTCATTTAGAAGGTACAAGCCCTCATTTTTAGGGCGCAACGCCTCATTTTTTGGCCGCGAATCCTCCTTTTTAGGGGTCAATACGTCCTTTTTACTGTAAAATCCCTCACTTTTATGTTCCGGACATCTCTTTTAGGGCACAAAGCCTTGTTTTGTGGTCCCAAAGCTTCCTCTTCAGAGTCCAAAGCTTTGATTCTGTGGTTGAATTCCTCGTTTTGTAATCCAAACCCTCACGTTTATTGTACAAACCCTCATTTTTAGGGCCCAAACGCTCATTTTTAAGCTGCAAATCATTTCACTGGAAAATGCCTCCTTTTTATGCTCCAAACGCCTCCTTTAGGGCACGATGTCTGAATGTTAGGTCCCAAAGATTTGGTTAAGAGCCCAAAGCTTGGAGTCTAGGGTTCAAAGCCTGCTTTTTACTCTACAAACCCTCCTGTTTAGGGTACAAACCCTCCTTTTTGGTGCACAAGCCCTCGCTGTTAGGGTGCAAACACTCCTGTTAAGATTCCCAAGCTTCGAGTCCAGGGTTGAAATCCACATCTTTATGCTCCAAACGACCGTCTTTAGGCTTCAAATCCGACTTTTAATTCTGAAATCCCACTTTTTTACGCTCCAAACGCTACATTAAGGGCACAAAGTCTCCATTTTAGGTCACAACGCTTCCTTTTTAGAGTCCGGAACGTTGGTTCCAGGGTTGAAAGCCTCCCTGTTCTGCTTCAAAGCGTCATTTAGAAGGTACAAGCCCTCATTTTTAGGGCGCAACGCCTCATTTTTTGGCCGCGAATCCTCCTTTTTAGGGGTCAATATGTCATTTTTGCTGTAAAATCCCTCACTTCTATGTTCCGGACATCTCTTTTAGGGCACAAAGCCTTGTTTTGTGGTCCCAAAGCTTCCTCTTCAGAGTCCAAAGCTTTGATTCTGTGGTTGAATTCCCCGTTTTATAATCCAAACCCTCACGTTTATTGCACAAACCCTCATTTTTAGGGCCCAAACGCTCATTTTTATGCTGCAAATCATTTCACTGGAAAATGCCTCCTTTTTATGCTCCAAACGCCTCCTTTAGGGCACGATGTCTGAATGTTAGGTCCCAAAGATTTGGTTAAGAGCCCAAAGCTTGGAGTCTAGGGTTGAAAGCCTGCTTTTTACTCTACAAACCCTCCTGTTTAGGGTACAAACCCTCCTTTTTGGTGCACAAGCCCTCGCTGTTAGGGTGCAAACACTCACGTTAAGATTCCCAAGCTTCGAGTCCAGGGTTGAAATCCACATCTTTATGCTCCAAACGACCGTCTTTAGGCTTCAAATCCGACTTTTACTTCTGAAATCCCACTTTTTTACGCTCCAAACGCTACATTAAGGGCACAAAGTCTCCATTTTAGGTCACAACGCTTCCTTTTTAGAGTCCGGAACGTTGGTTCCAGGGTTGAAAGCCTCCCTGTTCTGCTTCAAAGCGTCATTTAGAAGGTACAAGCCCTCATTTTTAGGGCGCAACGCCTCATTTTTTGGCCGCGAATCCTCCTTTTTAGGGGTCAATACGTCCTTTTTGCTGTAAAATCCCTCACTTTTATGTTCCGGACATCTCATTTAGGGCACAAAGCCTTGTTTTGTGGGCACAAAGCTTCCTCTTCAGGGTCCAAAGCTTTGATTCTGTGGTTGAATTCCCCGTTTTATAATCCAAACCCTCACGTTTATTGCACAAACCCTCATTTTTAGGGCCCAAACGCTCATTTTTATGCTGCAAATCATTTCACTGGAAAATGCCTCCTTTTTATGCTCCAAACGCCTCCTTTAGGGCACGATGTCTGAATGTTAGGTCCCAAAGATTTGGTTAAGAGCCCAAAGCTTGGAGTCTAGGGTTGAAAGCCTGCTTTTTACTCTACAAACCCTCCTGTTTAGGGTACAAACCCTCCTTTTTGGTGCACAAGCCCTCGCTGTTAGGGTGCAAACACTCACGTTAAGATTCCCAAGCTTCGAGTCCAGGGTTGAAATCCACATCTTTATGCTCCAAACGACCGTCTTTAGGCTACAAATCCGACTTTTAATTCTGAAATCCCACTTTTTTACGCTCCAAACGCTACATTAAGGGCACAAAGTCTCCATTTTAGGTCACAACGCTTCCTTTTTAGAGTCCGGAACGTTGGTTCCAGGGTTGAAAGCCTCCCTGTTCTGCTTCAAAGCGTCATTTAGAAGGTACAAGCCCTCATTTTTAGGGCGCAACGCCTCATTTTTTGGCCGCGAATCCTCCTTTTTAGGGGTCAATACGTCCTTTTTGCTGTAAAATCCCTCACTTTTATGTTCCGGACATCTCATTTAGGGCACAAAGCCTTGTTTTGTGGGCACAAAGCTTCCTCTTCAGGGTCCAAAGCTTTGATTCTGTGGTTGAATTCCCCGTTTTATAATCCAAACCCTCACGTTTATTGCACAAACCCTCATTTTTAGGGCCCAAACGCTCATTTTTATGCTGCAAATCATTTCACTGGAAAATGCCTCCTTTTTATGCTCCAAACGCCTCCTTTAGGGCACGATGTCTGAATGTTAGGTCCCAAAGATTTGGTTAAGAGCCCAAAGCTTGGAGTCTAGGGTTGAAAGCCTGCTTTTTACTCTACAAACCCTCCTGTTTAGGGTACAAACCCTCCTTTTTGGTGCACAAGCCCTCGCTGTTAGGGTGCAAACACTCACGTTAAGATTCCCAAGCTTCGAGTCCAGGGTTGAAATCCACATCTTTATGCTCCAAACGACCGTCTTTAGGCTACAAATCCGACTTTTAATTCTGAAATCCCACTTTTTTACGCTCCAAACGCTACATTAAGGGCACAAAGTCTCCATTTTAGGTCACAACGCTTCCTTTTTAGAGTCCGGAACGTTGGTTCCAGGGTTGAAAGCCTCCCTGTTCTGCTTCAAAGCGTCATTTAGAAGGTACAAGCCCTCATTTTTAGGGCGCAACGCCTCATTTTTTGGCCGCGAATCCTCCTTTTTAGGGGTCAATACGTCCTTTTTGCTGTAAAATCCCTCACTTTTATGTTCCGGACATCTCATTTAGGGCACAAAGCCTTGTTTTGTGGTCCCAAAGCTTCCTCTTCAGGGTCCAAAGCTTTGATTCTGTGGTTGAATTCCCCGTTTTATAATCCAAACCCTCACGTTTATTGCACAAACCCTCATTTTTAGGGCCCAAACGCTCATTTTTATGCTGCAAATCATTTCACTGGAAAATGCCTCCTTTTTATGCTCCAAACGCCTCCTTTAGGGCACGATGTCTGAATGTTAGGTCCCAAAGATGTGGTTAAGAACCCAAAGCTTGGAGTCTAGGGTTGAAAGCCTGCTTTTTACTCTACAAACCCTCCTGTTTAGGGTACAAACCCTCCTTTTTGGTGCACAAGCCCTCGCTGTTAGGGTGCAAACACTCACGTTAAGATTCCCAAGCTTCGAGTCCAGGGTTGAAATCCACATCTTTATGCTCCAAACGACCGTCTTTAGGCTTCAAATCCGACTTTTAATTCTGAAATCCCACTTTTTTACGCTCCAAACGCTACATTAAGGGCACAAAGTCTCCATTTTAGGTCACAATGCTTCCTTTTTAGAGTCCGGAACGTTGGTTCCAGGGTTGAAAGCCTCCCTGTTCTGCTTCAAAGCGTCATTTAGAAGGTACAAGCCCTCATTTTTAGGGCGCAACGCCTCATTTTTTGGCCGCGAATCCTCCTTTTTAGGGGTCAATATGTCCTTTTTGCTGTAAAATCCCTCACTTCTATGTTACGGACATCTCATTTAGGGCACAAAGCCTTGTTTTGTGGTCCCAAAGCTTCCTCTTCAGAGTCCAAAGCTTTGATTCTGTGGTTGAATTCCTCGTTTTATAATCCAAACCCTCACGTTTATTGCACAAACCCTCATTTTTAGGGCCCAAACGCTCATTTTTATGCTGCAAATCATTTCACTGGAAAATGCCTCCTTTTTATGCTCCAAACGCCTCCTTTAGGGCACGATGTCTGAATGTTAGGTCCCAAAGATTAGGTTAAGAGCCCAAAGCTTGGAGTCTAGGGTTGAAAGCCTGCTTTTTACTCTACAAACCCTCCTTTGTAGGGTACAAACCCTCCTTTTTGGTGCACAAGCCCTCGCTGTTAGGGTGCAAACACTCACGTTAAGATTCCCAAGCTTCGAGTCCAGGGTTGAAATCCACATCTTTATGCTCCAAACGACCGTCTTTAGGCTACAAATCCGACTTTTAATTCTGAAATCCCACTTTTTTACGCTCCAAACGCTACATTAAGGGCACAAAGTCTCCATTTTAGGTCACAACGCTTCCTTTTTAGAGTCCGGAACGTTGGTTCCAGGGTTGAAAGCCTCCCTGTTCTGCTTCAAAGCGTCATTTAGAAGGTACAAGCCCTCATTTTTAGGGCGCAACGCCTCATTTTTTGGCCGCGAATCCTCCTTTTTAGGGGTCAATACGTCCTTTTTGCTGTAAAATCCCTCACTTTTATGTTCCGGACATCTCATTTAGGGCACAAAGCCTTGTTTTGTGGTCCCAAAGCTTCCTCTTCAGGGTCCAAAGCTTTGATTCTGTGGTTGAATTCCTCGTTTTATAATCCAAACCCTCACGTTTATTGCACAAACCCTCATTTTTAGGGCCCAAACGCTCATTTTTATGCTGCAAATCATTTCACTGGAAAATGCCTCCTTTTTATGCTCCAAACGCCTCCTTTAGGGCACGATGTCTGAATGTTAGGTCCCAAAGATTAGGTTAAGAGCCCAAAGCTTGGAGTCTAGGGTTGAAAGCCTGCTTTTTACTCTACAAACCCTCCTGTTTAGGGTACAAACCCTCCTTTTTGGTGCACAAGCCCTCGCTGTTAGGGTGCAAACACTCACGTTAAGATTCCCAAGCTTCGAGTCCAGGGTTGAAATCCACATCTTTATGCTCCAAACGACCGTCTTTAGGCTACAAATCCGACTTTTAATTCTGAAATCCCACTTTTTTACGCTCCAAACGCTACATTAAGGGCACAAAGTCTCCATTTTAGGTCACAACGCTTCCTTTTTAGAGTCCGGAACGTTGGTTCCAGGGTTGAAAGCCTCCCTGTTCTGCTTCAAAGCGTCATTTAGAAGGTACAAGCCCTCATTTTTAGGGCGCAACGCCTCATTTTTTGGCCGCGAATCCTCCTTTTTAGGGGTCAATACGTCCTTTTTGCTGTAAAATCCCTCACTTTTATGTTCCGGACATCTCATTTAGGGCACAAAGCCTTGTTTTGTGGGCACAAAGCTTCCTCTTCAGGGTCCAAAGCTTTGATTCTGTGGTTGAATTCCCCGTTTTATAATCCAAACCCTCACGTTTATTGCACAAACCCTCATTTTTAGGGCCCAAACGCTCATTTTTATGCTGCAAATCATTTCACTGGAAAATGCCTCCTTTTTATGCTCCAAACGCCTCCTTTAGGGCACGATGTCTGAATGTTAGGTCCCAAAGATTTGGTTAAGAGCCCAAAGCTTGGAGTCTAGGGTTGAAAGCCTGCTTTTTACTCTACAAACCCTCCTGTTTAGGGTACAAACCCTCCTTTTTGGTGCACAAGCCCTCGCTGTTAGGGTGCAAACACTCACGTTAAGATTCCCAAGCTTCGAGTCCAGGGTTGAAATCCACATCTTTATGCTCCAAACGACCGTCTTTAGGCTACAAATCCGACTTTTAATTCTGAAATCCCACTTTTTTACGCTCCAAACGCTACATTAAGGGCACAAAGTCTCCATTTTAGGTCACAACGCTTCCTTTTTAGAGTCCGGAACGTTGGTTCCAGGGTTGAAAGCCTCCCTGTTCTGCTTCAAAGCGTCATTTAGAAGGTACAAGCCCTCATTTTTAGGGCGCAACGCCTCATTTTTTGGCCGCGAATCCTCCTTTTTAGGGGTCAATACGTCCTTTTTGCTGTAAAATCCCTCACTTTTATGTTCCGGACATCTCATTTAGGGCACAAAGCCTTGTTTTGTGGTCCCAAAGCTTCCTCTTCAGGGTCCAAAGCTTTGATTCTGTGGTTGAATTCCCCGTTTTATAATCCAAACCCTCACGTTTATTGCACAAACCCTCATTTTTAGGGCCCAAACGCTCATTTTTATGCTGCAAATCATTTCACTGGAAAATGCCTCCTTTTTATGCTCCAAACGCCTCCTTTAGGGCACGATGTCTGAATGTTAGGTCCCAAAGATGTGGTTAAGAACCCAAAGCTTGGAGTCTAGGGTTGAAAGCCTGCTTTTTACTCTACAAACCCTCCTGTTTAGGGTACAAACCCTCCTTTTTGGTGCACAAGCCCTCGCTGTTAGGGTGCAAACACTCACGTTAAGATTCCCAAGCTTCGAGTCCAGGGTTGAAATCCACATCTTTATGCTCCAAACGACCGTCTTTAGGCTTCAAATCCGACTTTTAATTCTGAAATCCCACTTTTTTACGCTCCAAACGCTACATTAAGGGCACAAAGTCTCCATTTTAGGTCACAATGCTTCCTTTTTAGAGTCCGGAACGTTGGTTCCAGGGTTGAAAGCCTCCCTGTTCTGCTTCAAAGCGTCATTTAGAAGGTACAAGCCCTCATTTTTAGGGCGCAACGCCTCATTTTTTGGCCGCGAATCCTCCTTTTTAGGGGTCAATATGTCCTTTTTGCTGTAAAATCCCTCACTTCTATGTTACGGACATCTCATTTAGGGCACAAAGCCTTGTTTTGTGGTCCCAAAGCTTCCTCTTCAGAGTCCAAAGCTTTGATTCTGTGGTTGAATTCCTCGTTTTATAATCCAAACCCTCACGTTTATTGCACAAACCCTCATTTTTAGGGCCCAAACGCTCATTTTTATGCTGCAAATCATTTCACTGGAAAATGCCTCCTTTTTATGCTCCAAACGCCTCCTTTAGGGCACGATGTCTGAATGTTAGGTCCCAAAGATTAGGTTAAGAGCCCAAAGCTTGGAGTCTAGGGTTGAAAGCCTGCTTTTTACTCTACAAACCCTCCTTTGTAGGGTACAAACCCTCCTTTTTGGTGCACAAGCCCTCGCTGTTAGGGTGCAAACACTCACGTTAAGATTCCCAAGCTTCGAGTCCAGGGTTGAAATCCACATCTTTATGCTCCAAACGACCGTCTTTAGGCTACAAATCCGACTTTTAATTCTGAAATCCCACTTTTTTACGCTCCAAACGCTACATTAAGGGCACAAAGTCTCCATTTTAGGTCACAACGCTTCCTTTTTAGAGTCCGGAACGTTGGTTCCAGGGTTGAAAGCCTCCCTGTTCTGCTTCAAAGCGTCATTTAGAAGGTACAAGCCCTCATTTTTAGGGCGCAACGCCTCATTTTTTGGCCGCGAATCCTCCTTTTTAGGGGTCAATACGTCCTTTTTGCTGTAAAATCCCTCACTTTTATGTTCCGGACATCTCATTTAGGGCACAAAGCCTTGTTTTGTGGTCCCAAAGCTTCCTCTTCAGGGTCCAAAGCTTTGATTCTGTGGTTGAATTCCTCGTTTTATAATCCAAACCCTCACGTTTATTGCACAAACCCTCATTTTTAGGGCCCAAACGCTCATTTTTATGCTGCAAATCATTTCACTGGAAAATGCCTCCTTTTTATGCTCCAAACGCCTCCTTTAGGGCACGATGTCTGAATGTTAGGTCCCAAAGATTAGGTTAAGAGCCCAAAGCTTGGAGTCTAGGGTTGAAAGCCTGCTTTTTACTCTACAAACCCTCCTGTTTAGGGTACAAACCCTCCTTTTTGGTGCACAAGCCCTCGCTGTTAGGGTGCAAACACTCACGTTAAGATTCCCAAGCTTCGAGTCCAGGGTTGAAATCCACATCTTTATGCTCCAAACGACCGTCTTTAGGCTTCAAATCCGACTTTTAATTCTGAAATCCCACTTTTTTACGCTCCAAACGCTACATTAAGGGCACAAAGTCTCCATTTTAGGTCACAACGCTTCCTTTTTAGAGTCCGGAACGTTGGTTCCAGGGTTGAAAGCCTCTCTGTTCTGCTTCAAAGCGTCATTTAGAAGGTACAAGCCCTCATTTTTAGGGCGCAACGCCTCATTTTTTGGCCGCGAATCCTCCTTTTTAGGGGTCAATACGTCCTTTTTGCTGTAAAATCCCTCACTTCTATGTTCCGGACATCTCATTTAGGGCACAAAGCCTTGTTTTGTGGTCCCAAAGCTTCCTCTTCAGAGTCCAAAGCTTTGATTCTGTGGTTGAATTCCTCGTTTTATAATCCAAACCCTCACGTTTATTGCACAAACCCTCATTTTTAGGGCCCAAACGCTCATTTTTATGCTGCAAATCATTTCACTGGAAAATGCCTCCTTTTTATGCTCCAAACGCCTCCTTTAGGGCACGATGTCTGAATGTTAGGTCCCAAAGATTAGGTTAAGAGCCCAAAGCTTGGAGTCTAGGGTTGAAAGCCTGCTTTTTACTCTACAAACCCTCCTGTTTAGGGTACAAACCCTCCTTTTTGGTGCACAAGCCCTCGCTGTTAGGGTGCAAACACTCACGTTAAGATTCCCAAGCTTCGAGTCCAGGGTTGAAATCCACATCTTTATGCTCCAAACGACCGTCTTTAGGCTTCAAATCCGACTTTTAATTCTGAAATCCCACTTTTTTACGCTCCAAACGCTACATTAAGGGCACAAAGTCTCCATTTTAGGTCACAACGCTTCCTTTTTAGAGTCCGGAACGTTGGTTCCAGGGTTGAAAGCCTCCCTGTTCTGCTTCAAAGCGTCATTTAGAAGGTACAAGCCCTCATTTTTAGGGCGCAACGCCTCATTTTTTGGCCGCGAATCCTCCTTTTTAGGGGTCAATACGTCCTTTTTGCTGTAAAATCCCTCACTTCTATGTTACGGACATCTCATTTAGGGCACAAAGCCTTGTTTTGTGGTCCCAAAGCTTCCTCTTCAGAGTCCAAAGCTTTGATTCTGTGGTTGAATTCCTCGTTTTATAATCCAAACCCTCACGTTTATTGCACAAACCCTCATTTTTAGGGCCCAAACGCTCATTTTTATGCTGCAAATCATTTCACTGGAAAATGCCTCCTTTTTATGCTCCAAACGCCTCCTTTAGGGCACGATGTCTGAATGTTAGGTCCCAAAGATTTGGTTAAGAGCCCAAAGCTTGGAGTCTAGGGTTGAAAGCCTGCTTTTTACTCTACAAACCCTCCTGTTTAGGGCACAAACCCTCCTTTTTGGTGCACAAGCCCTCGCTGTTAGGGTGCAAACACTCACGTTAAGATTCCCAAGCTTCGAGTCCAGGGTTGAAATCCACATCTTTATGCTCCAAACGACCGTCTTTAGGCTTCAAATCCGACTTTTAATTCTGAAATCCCACTTTTTTACGCTCCAAACGCTACATTAAGGGCACAAAGTCTCCATTTTAGGTCACAACGCTTCCTTTTTAGAGTCCGGAACGTTGGTTCCAGGGTTGAAAGCCTCCCTGTTCTGCTTCAAAGCGTCATTTAGAAGGTACAAGCCCTCATTTTTAGGGCGCAACGCCTCATTTTTTGGCCGCGAATCCTCCTTTTTAGGGGTCAATACGTCCTTTTTGCTGTAAAATCCCTCACTTCTATGTTACGGACATCTCATTTAGGGCACAAAGCCTTGTTTTGTGGTCCCAAAGCTTCCTCTTCAGAGTCCAAAGCTTTGATTCTGTGGTTGAATTCCTCGTTTTATAATCCAAACCCTCACGTTTATTGCACAAACCCTCATTTTTAGGGCCCAAACGCTCATTTTTATGCTGCAAATCATTTCACTGGAAAATGCCTCCTTTTTATGCTCCAAACGCCTCCTTTAGGGCACGATATCTGAATGTTAGGTCCCAAAGATTAGGTTAAGAGCCCAAAGCTTGGAGTCTAGGGTTGAAAGCCTGCTTTTTACTCTACAAACCCTCCTGTTTAGGGTACAAACCCTCCTTTTTGGTGCACAAGCCCTCGCTGTTAGGGTGCAAACACTCACGTTAAGATTCCCAAGCTTCGAGTCCAGGGTTGAAATCCACATCTTTATGCTCCAAACGACCGTCTTTAGGCTTCAAATCCGACTTTTAATTCTGAAATCCCACTTTTTTATGCTCCAAACGCTACATTAAGGGCACAAAGTCTCCATTTTAGGTCACAACGCTTCCTTTTTAGAGTCCGGAACGTTGGTTCCAGGGTTGAAAGCCTCCCTGTTCTGCTTCAAAGCGTCATTTAGAAGGTACAAGCCCTCATTTTTAGGGCGCAACGCCTCATTTTTTGGCCGCGAATCCTCCTTTTTAGGGGTCAATACGTCCTTTTTGCTGTAAAATCCCTCACTTCTATGTTCCAGACATCTCATTTAGGGCACAAAGCCTTGTTTTGTGGTCCCAAAGCTTCCTCTTCAGAGTCCAAAGCTTTGATTCTGTGGTTGAATTCCTCGTTTTATAATCCAAACCCTCACGTTTATTGCACAAACCCTCATTTTTAGGGCCCAAACGCTCATTTTTATGCTGCAAATCATTTCACTGGAAAATGCCTCCTTTTTATGCTCCAAACGCCTCCTTTAGGGCACGATGTCTGAATGTTAGGTCCCAAAGATTTGGTTAAGAGCCCAAAGCTTGGAGTCTAGGGTTGAAAGCCTGCTTTTTACTCTACAAACCCTCCTGTTTAGGGCACAAACCCTCCTTTTTGGTGCACAAGCCCTCGCTGTTAGGGTGCAAACACTCACGTTAAGATTCCCAAGCTTCGAGTCCAGGGTTGAAATCCACATCTTTATGCTCCAAACGACCGTCTTTAGGCTTCAAATCCGACTTTTAATTCTGAAATCCCACTTTTTTACGCTCCAAACGCTACATTAAGGGCACAAAGTCTCCATTTTAGGTCACAACGCTTCCTTTTTAGAGTCCGGAACGTTGGTTCCAGGGTTGAAAGCCTCCCTGTTCTGCTTCAAAGCGTCATTTAGAAGGTACAAGCCCTCATTTTTAGGGCGCAACGCCTCATTTTTTGGCCGCGAATCCTCCTTTTTAGGGGTCAATACGTCCTTTTTGCTGTAAAATCCCTCACTTCTATGTTCCGGACATCTCTTTTAGGGCACAAAGCCTTGTTTTGTGGTCCCAAAGCTTCCTCTTCAGAGTCCAAAGCTTTGATTCTGTGGTTGAATTCCTCGTTTTATAATCCAAACCCTCACGTTTATTGCACAAACCCTCATTTTTAGGGCCCAAACGCTCATTTTTATGCTGCAAATCATTTCACTGGAAAATGCCTCCTTTTTATGCTCCAAACGCCTCCTTTAGGGCACGATGTCTGAATGTTAGGTCCCAAAGATTTGGTTAAGAGCCCAAAGCTTGGAGTCTAGGGTTGAAAGCCTGCTTTTTACTCTACAAACCCTCCTGTTTAGGGCACAAACCCTCCTTTTTGGTGCACAAGCCCTCGCTGTTAGGGTGCAAACACTCACGTTAAGATTCCCAAGCTTCGAGTCCAGGGTTGAAATCCACATCTTTATGCTCCAAACGACCGTCTTTAGGCTTCAAATCCGACTTTTAATTCTGAAATCCCACTTTTTTACGCTCCAAACGCTACATTAAGGGCACAAAGTCTCCATTTTAGGTCACAACGCTTCCTTTTTAGAGTCCGGAACGTTGGTTCCAGGGTTGAAAGCCTCCCTGTTCTGCTTCAAAGCGTCATTTAGAAGGTACAAGCCCTCATTTTTAGGGCGCAACGCCTCATTTTTTGGCCGCGAATCCTCCTTTTTAGGGGTCAATACGTCCTTTTTGCTGTAAAATCCCTCACTTTTATGTTCCGGACATCTCTTTTAGGGCACAAAGCCTTGTTTTGTGGTCCCAAAGCCTCCTCTTCAGGGTCCAAAGCTTTGATTCTGTGGTTGAATTCCTCGTTTTATAATCCAAACCCTCACGTTTATTGCACAAACCCTCATTTTTAGGGCCCAAACGCTCATTTTTATGCTGCAAATCATTTCACTGGAAAATGCCTCCTTTTTATGCTCCAAACGCCTCCTTTAGGGCACGATGTCTGAATGTTAGGTCCCAAAGATTTGGTTAAGAGCCCAAAGCTTGGAGTCTAGGGTTCAAAGCCTGCTTTTTACTCTACAAACCCTCCTGTTTAGGGTACAAACCCTCCTTTTTGGTGCACAAGCCCTCGCTGTTAGGGTGCAAACACTCCTGTTAAGATTCCCAAGCTTCGAGTCCAGGGTTGAAATCCACATCTTTATGCTCCAAACGACCGTCTTTAGGCTTCAAATCCGACTTTTAATTCTGAAATCCCACTTTTTTACGCTCCAAACGCTACATTAAGGGCACAAAGTCTCCATTTTAGGTCACAACGCTTCCTTTTTAGAGTCCGGAACGTTGGTTCCAGGGTTGAAAGCCTCCCTGTTCTGCTTCAAAGCGTCATTTAGAAGGTACAAGCCCTCATTTTTAGGGCGCAACGCCTCATTTTTTGGCCGCGAATCCTCCTTTTTAGGGGTCAATACGTCCTTTTTGCTGTAAAATCCCTCACTTCTATGTTCCGGACATCTCATTTAGGGCACAAAGCCTTGTTTTGTGGTCCCAAAGCTTCCTCTTCAGAGTCCAAAGCTTTGATTCTGTGGTTGAATTCCTCGTTTTATAATCCAAACCCTCACGTTTATTGCACAAACCCTCATTTTTAGGGCCCAAACGCTCATTTTTATGCTGCAAATCATTTCACTGGAAAATGCCTCCTTTTTATGCTCCAAACGCCTCCTTTAGGGCACGATGTCTGAATGTTAGGTCCCAAAGATTAGGTTAAGAGCCCAAAGCTTGGAGTCTAGGGTTGAAAGCCTGCTTTTTACTCTACAAACCCTCCTGTTTAGGGTACAAACCCTCCTTTTTGGTGCACAAGCCCTCGCTGTTAGGGTGCAAACACTCACGTTAAGATTCCCAAGCTTCGAGTCCAGGGTTGAAATCCACATCTTTATGCTCCAAACGACCGTCTTTAGGCTACAAATCCGACTTTTAATTCTGAAATCCCACTTTTTTACGCTCCAAACGCTACATTAAGGGCACAAAGTCTCCATTTTAGGTCACAACGCTTCCTTTTTAGAGTCCGGAACGTTGGTTCCAGGGTTGAAAGCCTCCCTGTTCTGCTTCAAAGCGTCATTTAGAAGGTACAAGCCCTCATTTTTAGGGCGCAACGCCTCATTTTTTGGCCGCGAATCCTCCTTTTTAGGGGTCAATACGTCCTTTTTGCTGTAAAATCCCTCACTTTTATGTTCCGGACATCTCATTTAGGGCACAAAGCCTTGTTTTGTGGTCCCAAAGCTTCCTCTTCAGAGTCCAAAGCTTTGATTCTGTGGTTGAATTCCTCGTTTTATAATCCAAACCCTCACGTTTATTGCACAAACCCTCATTTTTAGGGCCCAAACGCTCATTTTTATGCTGCAAATCATTTCACTGGAAAATGCCTCCTTTTTATGCTCCAAACGCCTCCTTTAGGGCACGATGTCTGAATGTTAGGTCCCAAAGATTAGGTTAAGAGCCCAAAGCTTGGAGTCTAGGGTTCAAAGCCTGCTTTTTACTCTACAAACCCTCCTGTTTAGGGTACAAACCCTCCTTTTTGGTGCACAAGCCCTCGCTGTTAGGGTGCAAACACTCACGTTAAGATTCCCAAGCTTCGAGTCCAGGGTTGAAATCCACATCTTTATGCTCCAAACGACCGTCTTTAGGCTACAAATCCGACTTTTAATTCTGAAATCCCACTTTTTTACGCTCCAAACGCTACATTAAGGGCACAAAGTCTCCATTTTAGGTCACAACGCTTCCTTTTTAGAGTCCGGAACGTTGGTTCCAGGGTTGAAAGCCTCCCTGTTCTGCTTCAAAGCGTCATTTAGAAGGTACAAGCCCTCATTTTTAGGGCGCAACGCCTCATTTTTTGGCCGCGAATCCTCCTTTTTAGGGGTCAATACGTCCTTTTTGCTGTAAAATCCCTCACTTTTATGTTCCGGACATCTCATTTAGGGCACAAAGCCTTGTTTTGTGGTCCCAAAGCTTCCTCTTCAGAGTCCAAAGCTTTGATTCTGTGGTTGAATTCCTCGTTTTATAATCCAAACCCTCACGTTTATTGCACAAACCCTCATTTTTAGGGCCCAAACGCTCATTTTTATGCTGCAAATCATTTCACTGGAAAATGCCTCCTTTTTATGCTCCAAACGCCTCCTTTAGGGCACGATGTCTGAATGTTAGGTCCCAAAGATTAGGTTAAGAGCCCAAAGCTTGGAGTCTAGGGTTCAAAGCCTGCTTTTTACTCTACAAACCCTCCTGTTTAGGGTACAAACCCTCCTTTTTGGTGCACAAGCCCTCGCTGTTAGGGTGCAAACACTCACGTTAAGATTCCCAAGCTTCGAGTCCAGGGTTGAAATCCACATCTTTATGCTCCAAACGACCGTCTTTAGGCTACAAATCCGACTTTTAATTCTGAAATCCCACTTTTTTACGCTCCAAACGCTACATTAAGGGCACAAAGTCTCCATTTTAGGTCACAACGCTTCCTTTTTAGAGTCCGGAACGTTGGTTCCAGGGTTGAAAGCCTCCCTGTTCTGCTTCAAAGCGTCATTTAGAAGGTACAAGCCCTCATTTTTAGGGCGCAACGCCTCATTTTTTGGCCGCGAATCCTCCTTTTTAGGGGTCAATACGTCCTTTTTGCTGTAAAATCCCTCACTTTTATGTTCCGGACATCTCATTTAGGGCACAAAGCCTTGTTTTGTGGTCCCAAAGCTTCCTCTTCAGAGTCCAAAGCTTTGATTCTGTGGTTGAATTCCCCGTTTTATAATCCAAACCCTCACGTTTATTGCACAAACCCTCATTTTTAGGGCCCAAACGCTCATTTTTATGCTGCAAATCATTTCACTGGAAAATGCCTCCTTTTTATGCTCCAAACGCCTCCTTTAGGGCACAATGTCTGAATGTTAGGTCCCAAAGATTTGGTTAAGAGCCCAAAGCTTGGAGTCTAGGGTTGAAAGCCTGCTTTTTACTCTACAAACCCTCCTGTTTAGGGTACAAACCCTCCTTTTTGGTGCACAAGCCCTCGCTGTTAGGGTGCAAACACTCACGTTAAGATTCCCAAGCTTCGAGTCCAGGGTTGAAATCCACATCTTTATGCTCCAAGCGACCGTCTTTAGGCTTCAAATCCGACTTTTACTTCTGAAATCCCACTTTTTTACGCTCCAAACGCTACATTAAGGGCACAAAGTCTCCATTTTAGGTCACAATGCTTCCTTTTTAGAGTCCGGAACGTTGGTTCCAGGGTTGAAAGCCTCCCTGTTCTGCTTCAAAGCGTCATTTAGAAGGTACAAGCCCTCATTTTTAGGGCGCAACGCCTCATTTTTTGGCCGCGAATCCTCCTTTTTAGGGGTCAATACGTCCTTTTTGCTGTAAAATCCCTCACTTCTATGTTCCGGACATCTCTTTTAGGGCACAAAGCCTTGTTTTGTGGTCCCAAAGCTTCCTCTTCAGGGTCCAAAGCTTTGATTCTGTGGTTGAATTCCCCGTTTTATAATCCAAACCCTCACGTTTATTGCACAAACCCTCATTTTTAGGGCCCAAACGCTCATTTTTATGCTGCAAATCATTTCACTGGAAAATGCCTCCTTTTTATGCTCCAAACGCCTCCTTTAGGGCACGATGTCTGAATGTTAGGTCCCAAAGATTTGGTTAAGAGCCCAAAGCTTGGAGTCTAGGGTTGAAAGCCTGCTTTTTACTCTACAAACCCTCCTGTTTAGGGTACAAACCCTCCTTTTTGGTGCACAAGCCCTCGCTGTTAGGGTGCAAACACTCACGTTAAGATTCCCAAGCTTCGAGTCCAGGGTTGAAATCCACATCTTTATGCTCCAAGCGACCGTCTTTAGGCTTCAAATCCGACTTTTACTTCTGAAATCCCACTTTTTTACGCTCCAAACGCTACATTAAGGGCACAAAGTCTCCATTTTAGGTCACAATGCTTCCTTTTTAGAGTCCGGAACGTTGGTTCCAGGGTTGAAAGCCTCCCTGTTCTGCTTCAAAGCGTCATTTAGAAGGTACAAGCCCTCATTTTTAGGGCGCAACGCCTCATTTTTTGGCCGCGAATCCTCCTTTTTAGGGGTCAATATGTCCTTTTTGCTGTAAAATCCCTCACTTTTATGTTCCGGACATCTCATTTAGGGCACAAAGCCTTGTTTTGTGGACCCAAAGCTTCCTCTTCAGGGTCCAAAGCTTTGATTCTGTGGTTGAATTCCTCGTTTTATAATCCAAACCCTCACGTTTATTGCACAAACCCTCATTTTTAGGGCCCAAACGCTCATTTTTATGCTGCAAATCATTTCACTGGAAAATGCCTCCTTTTTATGCTCCAAACGCCTCCTTTAGGGCACGATGTCTGAATGTTAGGTCCCAAAGATTTGGTTAAGAGCCCAAAGCTTGGAGTCTAGGGTTCAAAGCCTGCTTTTTACTCTACAAACCCTCCTGTTTAGGGTACAAACCCTCCTTTTTGGTGCACAAGCCCTCGCTGTTAGGGTGCAAACACTCACGTTAAGATTCCCAAGCTTCGAGTCCAGGGTTGAAATCCACATCTTTATGCTCCAAACGACCGTCTTTAGGCTTCAAATCCGACTTTTAATTCTGAAATCCCACTTTTTTACGCTCCAAACGCTACATTAAGGGCACAAAGTCTCCATTTTAGGTCACAACGCTTCCTTTTTAGAGTCCGCAACATTGGTTCCAGGGTTGAAAGCCTCCCTGTTCTGCTTCAAAGCGTCATTTAGAAGGTACAAGCCCTCATTTTTAGGGCGCAACGCCTCATTTTTTGGCCGCGAATCCTCCTTTTTAGGGGTCAATACGTCCTTTTTGCTGTAAAATCCCTCACTTTTATGTTCCAGACATCTCATTTAGGGCGCAAAGCCTTGTTTTGTGGTCCCAAAATTTCCTCTTCAGAGTCCAAAGATTTGATTCTGTGGTTGAATTCCTCGTTTTATAATCCAAACCCTCACGTTTATTGCACAAACCCTCATTTTTAGGGCCCAAACGCTCATTTTTATGCTGCAAATCATTTCACTGGAAAATGCCTCCTTTTTATGCTCCAAACGCCTCCTTTAGGGCACGATGTCTGAATGTTAGGTCCCAAAGATTTGGTTAAGAGCCCAAAGCTTGGAGTCTAGGGTTGAAAGCCTGCTTTTTACTCTACAAACCCTCCTGTTTAGGGTACAAACCCTCCTTTTTGGTGCACAAGCCCTCGCTGTTAGGGTGCAAACACTCACGTTAAGATTCCCAAGCTTCGAGTCCAGGGTTGAAATCCACATCTTTATGCTCCAAACGACCGTCTTTAGGCTTCAAATCCGACTTTTAATTCTGAAATCCCACTTTTTTACGCTCCAAACGCTACATTAAGGGCACAAAGTCTCCATTTTAGGTCACAACGCTTCCTTTTTAGAGTCCGGAACGTTGGTTCCAGGGTTGAAAGCCTCCCTGTTCTGCTTCAAAGCGTCATTTAGAAGGTACAAGCCCTCATTTTTAGGGCGCAACGCCTCATTTTTTGGCCGCGAATCCTCCTTTTTAGGGGTCAATACGTCCTTTTTGCTGTAAAATCCCTCACTTTTATGTTCCGGACATCTCTTTTAGGGCACAAAGCCTTGTTTTGTGGTCCCAAAGCTTCCTCTTCAGAGTCCAAAGCTTTGATTCTGTGGTTGAATTCCTCGTTTTATAATCCAAACCCTCACGTTTATTGTGCAAACCCTCATTTTTAGGGCCCAAACGCTCATTTTTATGCTGCAAATCATTTCACTGGAAAATCCCTCCTTTATATGCTCCAAACGCCTCCTTTAGGGCACGATGTCTGAATGTTAGGTCCCAAAGATTTGGTTAAGAGCCCAAAGCTTGGAGTCTAGGGTTGAAAGCCTGCTTTTTACTCTACAAACCCTCCTGTTTAGGGTACAAACCCTCCTTTTTGGTGCACAAGCCCTCGCTGTTAGGGTGCAAACACTCACGTTAAGATTCCCAAGCTTCGAGTCCAGGGTTGAAATCCACATCTTTATGCTCCAAACGACCGTCTTTAGGCTTCAAATCCGACTTTTAATTCTGAAATCCCACTTTTTTACGCTCCAAACGCTACATTAAGGGCACAAAGTCTCCATTTTAGGTCACAACGCTTCCTTTTTAGAGTCCGGAACGTTGGTTCCAGGGTTGAAAGCCTCCCTGTTCTGCTTCAAAGCGTCATTTAGAAGGTACAAGCCCTCATTTTTAGGGCGCAACGCCTCATTTTTTGGCCGCGAATCCTCCTTTTTAGGGGTCAATACGTCCTTTTTGCTGTAAAATCCCTCACTTCTATGTTCCGGACATCTCTTTTAGGGCACAAAGCCTTGTTTTGTGGTCCCAAAGCTTCCTCTTCAGAGTCCAAAGCTTTGATTCTGTGGTTGAATTCCTCGTTTTATAATCCAAACCCTCACGTTTATTGCACAAACCCTCATTTTTAGGGCCCAAACGCTCATTTTTATGCTGCAAATCATTTCACTGGAAAATGCCTCCTTTTTATGCTCCAAACGCCTCCTTTAGGGCACGATGTCTGAATGTTAGGTCCCAAAGATTTGGTTAAGAGCCCAAAGCTTGGAGTCTAGGGTTCAAAGCCTGCTTTTTACTCTACAAACCCTCCTGTTTAGGGTACAAACCCTCCTTTTTGGTGCACAAGCCCTCGCTGTTAGGGTGCAAACACTCACGTTAAGATTCCCAAGCTTCGAGTCCAGGGTTGAAATCCACATCTTTATGCTCCAAACGACCGTCTTTAGGCTTCAAATCCGACTTTTAATTCTGAAATCCCACTTTTTTACGCTCCAAACGCTACATTAAGGGCACAAAGTCTCCATTTTAGGTCACAACGCTTCCTTTTTAGAGTCCGGAACGTTGGTTCCAGGGTTGAAAGCCTCCCTGTTCTGCTTCAAAGCGTCATTTAGAAGGTACAAGCCCTCATTTTTAGGGCGCAACGCCTCATTTTTTGGCCGCGAATCCTCCTTTTTAGGGGTCAATACGTCCTTTTTGCTGTAAAATCCCTCACTTTTATGTTCCGGACATCTCATTTAGGGCACAAAGCCTTGTTTTGTGGTCCCAAAGCTTCCTCTTCAGAGTCCAAAGCTTTGATTCTGTGGTTGAATTCCTCGTTTTATAATCCAAACCCTCACGTTTATTGCACAAACCCTCATTTTTAGGGCCCAAACGCTCATTTTTATGCTGCAAATCATTTCACTGGAAAATGCCTCCTTTTTATGCTCCAAACGCCTCCTTTAGGGCACGATGTCTGAATGTTAGGTCCCAAAGATTAGGTTAAGAGCCCAAAGCTTGGAGTCTAGGGTTGAAAGCCTGCTTTTTACTCTACAAACCCTCCTGTTTAGGGTACAAACCCTCCTTTTTGGTGCACAAGCCCTCGCTGTTAGGGTGCAAACACTCACGTTAAGATTCCCAAGCTTCGAGTCCAGGGTTGAAATCCACATCTTTATGCTCCAAACGACCGTCTTTAGGCTACAAATCCGACTTTTAATTCTGAAATCCCACTTTTTTACGCTCCAAACGCTACATTAAGGGCACAAAGTCTCCATTTTAGGTCACAACGCTTCCTTTTTAGAGTCCGGAACGTTGGTTCCAGGGTTGAAAGCCTCCCTGTTCTGCTTCAAAGCGTCATTTAGAAGGTACAAGCCCTCATTTTTAGGGCGCAACGCCTCATTTTTTGGCCGCGAATCCTCCTTTTTAGGGGTCAATACGTCCTTTTTGCTGTAAAATCCCTCACTTTTATGTTCCGGACATCTCATTTAGGGCACAAAGCCTTGTTTTGTGGTCCCAAAGCTTCCTCTTCAGAGTCCAAAGCTTTGATTCTGTGGTTGAATTCCCCGTTTTATAATCCAAACCCTCACGTTTATTGCACAAACCCTCATTTTTAGGGCCCAAACGCTCATTTTTATGCTGCAAATCATTTCACTGGAAAATGCCTCCTTTTTATGCTCCAAACGCCTCCTTTAGGGCACAATGTCTGAATGTTAGGTCCCAAAGATTTGGTTAAGAGCCCAAAGCTTGGAGTCTAGGGTTGAAAGCCTGCTTTTTACTCTACAAACCCTCCTGTTTAGGGTACAAACCCTCCTTTTTGGTGCACAAGCCCTCGCTGTTAGGGTGCAAACACTCACGTTAAGATTCCCAAGCTTCGAGTCCAGGGTTGAAATCCACATCTTTATGCTCCAAGCGACCGTCTTTAGGCTTCAAATCCGACTTTTACTTCTGAAATCCCACTTTTTTACGCTCCAAACGCTACATTAAGGGCACAAAGTCTCCATTTTAGGTCACAATGCTTCCTTTTTAGAGTCCGGAACGTTGGTTCCAGGGTTGAAAGCCTCCCTGTTCTGCTTCAAAGCGTCATTTAGAAGGTACAAGCCCTCATTTTTAGGGCGCAACGCCTCATTTTTTGGCCGCGAATCCTCCTTTTTAGGGGTCAATACGTCCTTTTTGCTGTAAAATCCCTCACTTCTATGTTCCGGACATCTCTTTTAGGGCACAAAGCCTTGTTTTGTGGTCCCAAAGCTTCCTCTTCAGAGTCCAAAGCTTTGATTCTGTGGTTGAATTCCTCGTTTTATAATCCAAACCCTCACGTTTATTGCACAAACCCTCATTTTTAGGGCCCAAACGCTCATTTTTATGCTGCAAATCATTTCACTGGAAAATGCCTCCTTTTTATGCTCCAAACGCCTCCTTTAGGGCACGATGTCTGAATGTTAGGTCCCAAAGATTTGGTTAAGAGCCCAAAGCTTGGAGTCTAGGGTTGAAAGCCTGCTTTTTACTCTACAAACCCTCCTGTTTAGGGTACAAACCCTCCTTTTTGGTGCACAAGCCCTCGCTGTTAGGGTGCAAACACTCACGTTAAGATTCCCAAGCTTCGAGTCCAGGGTTGAAATCCACATCTTTATGCTCCAAACGACCGTCTTTAGGCTTCAAATCCGACTTTTAATTCTGAAATCCCACTTTTTTACGCTCCAAACGCTACATTAAGGGCACAAAGTCTCCATTTTAGGTCACAACGCTTCCTTTTTAGAGTCCGGAACGTTGGTTCCAGGGTTGAAAGCCTCCCTGTTCTGCTTCAAAGCGTCATTTAGAAGGTACAAGCCCTCATTTTTAGGGCGCAACGCCTCATTTTTTGGCCGCGAATCCTCCTTTTTAGGGGTCAATATGTCCTTTTTGCTGTAAAATCCCTCACTTCTATGTTACGGACATCTCTTTTAGGGCACAAAGCCTTGTTTTGTGGTCCCAAAGCTTCCTCTTCAGGGTCCAAAGCTTTGATTCTGTGGTTGAATTCCCCGTTTTATAATCCAAACCCTCACGTTTATTGCACAAACCCTCATTTTTAGGGCCCAAACGCTCATTTTTATGCTGCAAATCATTTCACTGGAAAATGCCTCCTTTTTATGCTCCAAACGCCTCCTTTAGGGCACGATGTCTGAATGTTAGGTCCCAAAGATTTGGTTAAGAGCCCAAAGCTTGGAGTCTAGGGTTGAAAGCCTGCTTTTTACTCTACAAACCCTCCTGTTTAGGGTACAAACCCTCCTTTTTGGTGCACAAGCCCTCGCTGTTAGGGTGCAAACACTCACGTTAAGATTCCCAAGCTTCGAGTCCAGGGTTGAAATCCACATCTTTATGCTCCAAGCGACCGTCTTTAGGCTTCAAATCCGACTTTTACTTCTGAAATCCCACTTTTTTACGCTCCAAACGCTACATTAAGGGCACAAAGTCTCCATTTTAGGTCACAATGCTTCCTTTTTAGAGTCCGGAACGTTGGTTCCAGGGTTGAAAGCCTCCCTGTTCTGCTTCAAAGCGTCATTTAGAAGGTACAAGCCCTCATTTTTAGGGCGCAACGCCTCATTTTTTGGCCGCGAATCCTCCTTTTTAGGGGTCAATATGTCCTTTTTGCTGTAAAATCCCTCACTTTTATGTTCCGGACATCTCATTTAGGGCACAAAGCCTTGTTTTGTGGACCCAAAGCTTCCTCTTCAGGGTCCAAAGCTTTGATTCTGTGGTTGAATTCCTCGTTTTATAATCCAAACCCTCACGTTTATTGCACAAACCCTCATTTTTAGGGCCCAAACGCTCATTTTTATGCTGCAAATCATTTCACTGGAAAATGCCTCCTTTTTATGCTCCAAACGCCTCCTTTAGGGCACGATGTCTGAATGTTAGGTCCCAAAGATTTGGTTAAGAGCCCAAAGCTTGGAGTCTAGGGTTGAAAGCCTGCTTTTTACTCTACAAACCCTCCTGTTTAGGGCACAAACCCTCCTTTTTGGTGCACAAGCCCTCGCTGTTAGGGTGCAAACACTCACGTTAAGATTCCCAAGCTTCGAGTCCAGGGTTGAAATCCACATCTTTATGCTCCAAACGACCGTCTTTAGGCTTCAAATCCGACTTTTAATTCTGAAATCCCACTTTTTTACGCTCCAAACGCTACATTAAGGGCACAAAGTCTCCATTTTAGGTCACAACGCTTCCTTTTTAGAGTCCGGAACGTTGGTTCCAGGGTTGAAAGCCTCCCTGTTCTGCTTCAAAGCGTCATTTAGAAGGTACAAGCCCTCATTTTTAGGGCGCAACGCCTCATTTTTTGGCCGCGAATCCTCCTTTTTAGGGGTCAATATGTCCTTTTTGCTGTAAAATCCCTCACTTCTATGTTACGGACATCTCTTTTAGGGCACAAAGCCTTGTTTTGTGGTCCCAAAGCTTCCTCTTCAGGGTCCAAAGCTTTGATTCTGTGGTTGAATTCCCCGTTTTATAATCCAAACCCTCACGTTTATTGCACAAACCCTCATTTTTAGGGCCCAAACGCTCATTTTTATGCTGCAAATCATTTCACTGGAAAATGCCTCCTTTTTATGCTCCAAACGCCTCCTTTAGGGCACGATGTCTGAATGTTAGGTCCCAAAGATTTGGTTAAGAGCCCAAAGCTTGGAGTCTAGGGTTGAAAGCCTGCTTTTTACTCTACAAACCCTCCTGTTTAGGGTACAAACCCTCCTTTTTGGTGCACAAGCCCTCGCTGTTAGGGTGCAAACACTCACGTTAAGATTCCCAAGCTTCGAGTCCAGGGTTGAAATCCACATCTTTATGCTCCAAGCGACCGTCTTTAGGCTTCAAATCCGACTTTTACTTCTGAAATCCCACTTTTTTACGCTCCAAACGCTACATTAAGGGCACAAAGTCTCCATTTTAGGTCACAATGCTTCCTTTTTAGAGTCCGGAACGTTGGTTCCAGGGTTGAAAGCCTCCCTGTTCTGCTTCAAAGCGTCATTTAGAAGGTACAAGCCCTCATTTTTAGGGCGCAACGCCTCATTTTTTGGCCGCGAATCCTCCTTTTTAGGGGTCAATATGTCCTTTTTGCTGTAAAATCCCTCACTTTTATGTTCCGGACATCTCATTTAGGGCACAAAGCCTTGTTTTGTGGACCCAAAGCTTCCTCTTCAGGGTCCAAAGCTTTGATTCTGTGGTTGAATTCCTCGTTTTATAATCCAAACCCTCACGTTTATTGCACAAACCCTCATTTTTAGGGCCCAAACGCTCATTTTTATGCTGCAAATCATTTCACTGGAAAATGCCTCCTTTTTATGCTCCAAACGCCTCCTTTAGGGCACGATGTCTGAATGTTAGGTCCCAAAGATTTGGTTAAGAGCCCAAAGCTTGGAGTCTAGGGTTGAAAGCCTGCTTTTTACTCTACAAACCCTCCTGTTTAGGGCACAAACCCTCCTTTTTGGTGCACAAGCCCTCGCTGTTAGGGTGCAAACACTCACGTTAAGATTCCCAAGCTTCGAGTCCAGGGTTGAAATCCACATCTTTATGCTCCAAACGACCGTCTTTAGGCTTCAAATCCGACTTTTAATTCTGAAATCCCACTTTTTTACGCTCCAAACGCTACATTAAGGGCACAAAGTCTCTATTTTAGGTCACAACGCTTCCTTTTTAGAGTCCGCAACATTGGTTCCAGGGTTGAAAGCCTCCCTGTTCTGCTTCAAAGCGTCATTTAGAAGGTACAAGCCCTCATTTTTAGGGCGCAACGCCTCATTTTTTGGCCGCGAATCCTCCTTTTTAGGGGTCAATACGTCCTTTTTGCTGTAAAATCCCTCACTTTTATGTTCCAGACATCTCATTTAGGGCACAAAGCCTTGTTTTGTGGGCACAAAGCTTCCTCTTCAGAGTCCAAAGCTTTGATTCTGTGGTTGAATTCCTCGTTTTATAATCCAAACCCTCACGTTTATTGCACAAACCCTCATTTTTAGGGCCCAAACGCTCATTTTTATGCTGCAAATCATTTCACTGGAAAATGCCTCCTTTTTATGCTCCAAACGCCTCCTTTAGGGCACGATGTCTGAATGTTAGGTCCCAAAGATTAGGTTAAGAGCCCAAAGCTTGGAGTCTAGGGTTGAAAGCCTGCTTTTTACTCTACAAACCCTCCTGTTTAGGGTACAAACCCTCCTTTTTGGTGCACAAGCCCTCGCTGTTAGGGTGCAAACACTCACGTTAAGATTCCCAAGCTTCGAGTCCAGGGTTGAAATCCACATCTTTATGCTCCAAACGACCGTCTTTAGGCTACAAATCCGACTTTTAATTCTGAAATCCCACTTTTTTACGCTCCAAACGCTACATTAAGGGCACAAAGTCTCCATTTTAGGTCACAACGCTTCCTTTTTAGAGTCCGGAACGTTGGTTCCAGGGTTGAAAGCCTCCCTGTTCTGCTTCAAAGCGTCATTTAGAAGGTACAAGCCCTCATTTTTAGGGCGCAACGCCTCATTTTTTGGCCGCGAATCCTCCTTTTTAGGGGTCAATACGTCCTTTTTGCTGTAAAATCCCTCACTTTTATGTTCCGGACATCTCATTTAGGGCACAAAGCCTTGTTTTGTGGTCCCAAAGCTTCCTCTTCAGAGTCCAAAGCTTTGATTCTGTGGTTGAATTCCCCGTTTTATAATCCAAACCCTCACGTTTATTGCACAAACCCTCATTTTTAGGGCCCAAACGCTCATTTTTATGCTGCAAATCATTTCACTGGAAAATGCCTCCTTTTTATGCTCCAAACGCCTCCTTTAGGGCACAATGTCTGAATGTTAGGTCCCAAAGATTTGGTTAAGAGCCCAAAGCTTGGAGTCTAGGGTTGAAAGCCTGCTTTTTACTCTACAAACCCTCCTGTTTAGGGTACAAACCCTCCTTTTTGGTGCACAAGCCCTCGCTGTTAGGGTGCAAACACTCACGTTAAGATTCCCAAGCTTCGAGTCCAGGGTTGAAATCCACATCTTTATGCTCCAAGCGACCGTCTTTAGGCTTCAAATCCGACTTTTACTTCTGAAATCCCACTTTTTTACGCTCCAAACGCTACATTAAGGGCACAAAGTCTCCATTTTAGGTCACAATGCTTCCTTTTTAGAGTCCGGAACGTTGGTTCCAGGGTTGAAAGCCTCCCTGTTCTGCTTCAAAGCGTCATTTAGAAGGTACAAGCCCTCATTTTTAGGGCGCAACGCCTCATTTTTTGGCCGCGAATCCTCCTTTTTAGGGGTCAATACGTCCTTTTTGCTGTAAAATCCCTCACTTCTATGTTCCGGACATCTCTTTTAGGGCACAAAGCCTTGTTTTGTGGTCCCAAAGCTTCCTCTTCAGAGTCCAAAGCTTTGATTCTGTGGTTGAATTCCTCGTTTTATAATCCAAACCCTCACGTTTATTGCACAAACCCTCATTTTTAGGGCCCAAACGCTCATTTTTATGCTGCAAATCATTTCACTGGAAAATGCCTCCTTTTTATGCTCCAAACGCCTCCTTTAGGGCACGATGTCTGAATGTTAGGTCCCAAAGATTTGGTTAAGAGCCCAAAGCTTGGAGTCTAGGGTTGAAAGCCTGCTTTTTACTCTACAAACCCTCCTGTTTAGGGTACAAACCCTCCTTTTTGGTGCACAAGCCCTCGCTGTTAGGGTGCAAACACTCACGTTAAGATTCCCAAGCTTCGAGTCCAGGGTTGAAATCCACATCTTTATGCTCCAAACGACCGTCTTTAGGCTTCAAATCCGACTTTTAATTCTGAAATCCCACTTTTTTACGCTCCAAACGCTACATTAAGGGCACAAAGTCTCCATTTTAGGTCACAACGCTTCCTTTTTAGAGTCCGGAACGTTGGTTCCAGGGTTGAAAGCCTCCCTGTTCTGCTTCAAAGCGTCATTTAGAAGGTACAAGCCCTCATTTTTAGGGCGCAACGCCTCATTTTTTGGCCGCGAATCCTCCTTTTTAGGGGTCAATATGTCCTTTTTGCTGTAAAATCCCTCACTTCTATGTTACGGACATCTCTTTTAGGGCACAAAGCCTTGTTTTGTGGTCCCAAAGCTTCCTCTTCAGGGTCCAAAGCTTTGATTCTGTGGTTGAATTCCCCGTTTTATAATCCAAACCCTCACGTTTATTGCACAAACCCTCATTTTTAGGGCCCAAACGCTCATTTTTATGCTGCAAATCATTTCACTGGAAAATGCCTCCTTTTTATGCTCCAAACGCCTCCTTTAGGGCACGATGTCTGAATGTTAGGTCCCAAAGATTTGGTTAAGAGCCCAAAGCTTGGAGTCTAGGGTTGAAAGCCTGCTTTTTACTCTACAAACCCTCCTGTTTAGGGTACAAACCCTCCTTTTTGGTGCACAAGCCCTCGCTGTTAGGGTGCAAACACTCACGTTAAGATTCCCAAGCTTCGAGTCCAGGGTTGAAATCCACATCTTTATGCTCCAAGCGACCGTCTTTAGGCTTCAAATCCGACTTTTACTTCTGAAATCCCACTTTTTTACGCTCCAAACGCTACATTAAGGGCACAAAGTCTCCATTTTAGGTCACAACGCTTCCTTTTTAGAGTCCGGAACGTTGGTTCCAGGGTTGAAAGCCTCCCTGTTCTGCTTCAAAGCGTCATTTAGAAGGTACAAGCCCTCATTTTTAGGGCGCAACGCCTCATTTTTTGGCCGCGAATCCTCCTTTTTAGGGGTCAATATGTCCTTTTTGCTGTAAAATCCCTCACTTTTATGTTCCGGACATCTCATTTAGGGCACAAAGCCTTGTTTTGTGGACCCAAAGCTTCCTCTTCAGGGTCCAAAGCTTTGATTCTGTGGTTGAATTCCTCGTTTTATAATCCAAACCCTCACGTTTATTGCACAAACCCTCATTTTTAGGGCCCAAACGCTCATTTTTATGCTGCAAATCATTTCACTGGAAAATGCCTCCTTTTTATGCTCCAAACGCCTCCTTTAGGGCACGATGTCTGAATGTTAGGTCCCAAAGATTTGGTTAAGAGCCCAAAGCTTGGAGTCTAGGGTTGAAAGCCTGCTTTTTACTCTACAAACCCTCCTGTTTAGGGCACAAACCCTCCTTTTTGGTGCACAAGCCCTCGCTGTTAGGGTGCAAACACTCACGTTAAGATTCCCAAGCTTCGAGTCCAGGGTTGAAATCCACATCTTTATGCTCCAAACGACCGTCTTTAGGCTTCAAATCCGACTTTTAATTCTGAAATCCCACTTTTTTACGCTCCAAACGCTACATTAAGGGCACAAAGTCTCTATTTTAGGTCACAACGCTTCCTTTTTAGAGTCCGCAACATTGGTTCCAGGGTTGAAAGCCTCCCTGTTCTGCTTCAAAGCGTCATTTAGAAGGTACAAGCCCTCATTTTTAGGGCGCAACGCCTCATTTTTTGGCCGCGAATCCTCCTTTTTAGGGGTCAATACGTCCTTTTTGCTGTAAAATCCCTCACTTTTATGTTCCAGACATCTCATTTAGGGCACAAA